>NC_064572.1:78748102-79353415 GCF_937001465.1 Orcinus orca
CTCTTGGCGATCAATCCTCTGTGTTTTATCACAAGCCTTCTACTGTTACCTTGAACTGTTACTTGACTAATGTTTCCTTTCTTAATCATTTCTGGTGGCTCTCCTGGTTTGCAGCTTGAATAACTGGCTAATTCACTTTTTAAAAGCCCCTCAAGGGCTTCCCTGGTGGCGCAGTGGTTAAGAATCCTCCTGCCAATGCAGGGGACGGGGGTTCGAGCACTGGTCCGGGAAGATCTCACATGCCGCGGAGCAACTAAGCCCATGTGCCACAACTACTGAGCCCGCATGCTGCAACTATTGAAGCTCGTGCTCCTAGAACCCATGCTCCACAACAAAAGAAGCCTACGCACCACAACAAAGAGTAGCCCCTGCTCGCCGCAACTAGAGAAAGCCCGCACGCAGCAACGAAGACCCAACACGACCAAAATAAATAAATTAATAAAGAGAAAAAATTTTTGAAAAAATAAGATAAATGAATAAATAAAAGCCCCTCAATACTTGAGGGTATATTTTCTAATAATAAGGACATTCTCTTATACAATAACCATATTACAACGATCAAAATCAGGGGTGTTGGGCTTCCCTGGTGGAGCAGTGGTTGAGAATCTGCCTGCTGGTATGGGGGACACGGGCTCGACCCCTGGTCCAGGGAGATCCTGCATGCTGCAGAGCATCTAGGCCCATGCGCGACGACTACTGAGCCTGCGCTCTAGAGCCCGCGAGCCACAATTACTGGGCCCACATGCCACAACTACTGAAGCCCACGTGCCTAGAGCCCGTGCTCTGCAATGGAAGAGGCCACTGCAATGAGAAGCCCACGCACTGCAATGAGGAGTAACCCCACTCGCCGCAACTAGAGAAGGCCAGCAACGAAGAACCAGAGCAGCCAAAAGTAAAAACAAAAGAAAAAATCATCACATCACATTTAGTTGTCTTGTTTTTTTAGCCTCCTTTAGGCTGGAATAGTTCCTCAGTCTTTCTTGATCTTCCTTGACCTTCACCGTTTTAAGAGACACTGGCTAGCTCTTTTGTAGAATGTCCCTCAGTTCACTTGTTTGATATTTCCTCATCATTCAAGTCAGGTTAAACATTTTTGACAGGAAGACCACTGAAGTGTTGATCCATAATTTACTTAACCAAACTGATATTGTTGGAGATTTGTGTTGTTTCAAAATTTTCTTCATATTATAACTAATATTATGATCTTTATATATCATTGTAGCCAAATCTTTGCGCACATTCTTATTTCTTTAGAGTATATTTCTGGAAGTGGAGCTGCTTTAAGGGTCGTGTGTGTGTTTATAATTTTTGTTACGTGTTGCCAAATTGCCTTCTAGATGGGCTGTGCCAGTTTACACTCCCTCCACCATGAGTGAAAGCGGCAGTTTCTAGGACGTTTTGCCAACACTGAATCCAAACAGTTTAAAGCATCCTTCCTGCAGCAGTCTGTACTTCTCACGTTGATCTATCTTCTACTCCAGTTTCTTGC
The DNA here is from genome assembly GCF_937001465.1 of Orcinus orca. NCBI lineage: Eukaryota > Metazoa > Chordata > Mammalia > Artiodactyla > Delphinidae > Orcinus > Orcinus orca. Next base: position 78,749,592 of record NC_064572.1, read on the forward strand.
ATACGACTGGTTGGTGCAAAGCACCTAGAAGCTGTTTAAAGGTAGGGCTTGTGTGCCTTACTCATCTTTGTGGTCTTGTTCATCCCATGGTGCCTAACTATGCTTCCTACTTAACAGTGGATCAATAAATGTCAAAGGAAGAAGTAACAAATGATAATTTTGGCACCTTATATGATGGTTAGCTTCTGTTCTGACATGTTGGGTTACTAAAAATGTCATTAACATTAGCATCTCAGAGTCCAACAACCAGAGTCCCTACTAGCCTAGATTAGAAAGCAGTCCAGCTTTTTACCAGTCCCTATTCCCAGGACCTCTTGGGAGTCCCAAAGAATCTTTACGTCTTGTCCATTTTGACCCCAGGCGTGCTCTTCACCTCATGTACCAGCACCGCAACAACTGCTCTGGGTTTCTCAGCTCCCCTCTTGCCCTTGCTCCAGAAGCTTCTCTGGGCTGCTGCCGGTCTTCCTGTACATACTTCTGGGTCCCAGCGTGGTCACATGCCTTTTTCTCAATTCCTGGATGCCAGCAGAGATGAGCGATCATTTTAAATTGAAGGCTTGGGGATAACAGACGGGAATTACAATGCAGACAAGGCAAACATAAAGCAGGGTGTGAGCTATCCTGTTCATACACTCTGTCACCTTCCCAGCTCCTTAGGCACCCCTGAGGGACGATTTTCTCCTTTGCAATACCCCTTCTTCCCCCATGTTTCAGGGATCTGCTCACTTGGGAGCGTATCATAGGGAGCACCCTTGATCTTGCCTCTTTTTTCCATGCCAGCCCTCCCCCACCCTCACCTTGGCTTCTCCCAGAAAGAATCCCCAGTGATCAGCCTCCCCTGGTGAAGACATCTTTTTAGAATATGCAGCACAGTTCAACTCCTCTGTATTCCCATTCCAGAGTGGGAAGTGGCTTGATTTTCAAAATAACTAAAAGCCGCTGAAAGTGTTTTCCCAAAATAAAAGAGTCTTCTTCCCTTTCAGATGAATTTTCCCTGCACCTCTACCACAACCACAACAAAACACTGTTCGCCTAAATAGTCTGTGACTGCCTTTAGTCATCATCATTTCAGAAATACTGGTGCCACGTCATGAAGCCTGGAACATTTACACACAACCTCACCGGTTTCAAAGCATTATTATGGGCTCCAATTCCCTGCTCTGTTACGGCACCTTAGGGGAGGGGCTCCAAGTCTTGTGCAAGGAGAAGCTGCTTTTAATTTCCCCAAGGGTTTGGAATGCTGGGGGCCAGAGAGGGAGAGGTTGAGTAGAGGTGGGACAAGAGGTTGTGCTGAAAATAAAGATGCTTTTGTTTTTGTCTCGTCTCTGGTCTTCCCTCAATGGGAAACTGACGTCTCAGAGAGGAGGGAGGATGAGAGGGGTAGTGGAGGGGAGCAGCGGAGCAGCCCCTCCAGGCCAGCAGGTAGTGAGGCTCCTAATCTGCAATTTCCTAACCAGGAGTGCTTATCACGGCTCGAAGCCTCTTTCCTTCAGAGGAGTCACACCCCACCCCGACATGAGACAGCCTGCCTGTTGCCCACCACCCCTTGTAATTTTGTTCAGCACGCCAACGTTCTGGTCCTCTCTTTGTTAATTTCTTCCTCCTCTCCTCTGCTGCTCCCTCTGTCCATTCAACTCTTCTCTGGACTCTTGGTCTCCTGCCAATATCCCCTCTTTCCTGCAAGATCAGTGCACATGGTAAAAATGCTGCAACTTTCCTATCATTCTAGAAGATCATGCAGTAGAATGGAAACAACGCTGCACGTAGAACCAGGGACTGGGCTTGGAGTCTCAATCCTACAACTTTCTGGTTATGCATCCTCTATTTCAACAGCCTTTTATATCTCTTTAATTTCCTTGTTTATAAAGTTGGAATTATAATACCTACCTACTCGTTAGGTAGGTGAAAGCACTTGGTAAACTGTAATTTGTTGTTTAGCATATTAATATTATTAATCACTAGGTCTAATCCAAGTATTCCTCAACTATTACTTGAATTTAAAAATTATATTTTTATTGAGATAAAATTAACACAACATAAAATTAACCATTTTAAAGGGAATGGGTCAGTGACATTTAGGACATTCACAATGTTGGGGAACTACCGCCTTTAGTTCCAAAACATTTTCATCACCCCAAAATAAACCCCCAGACCCATTAAGCAGTTCCTCCCCCATTCACCCTATCCCAGCCCTTGATAACCAATCTATGTTCCTGTGTCTATGAATTATGGATATTTCATATAAATGGAATCACAAAACATTTGTCCTTTTATGTCTGGCTCCTTTCACTTAGCAAAATGTTTTAAAGGTTCATCTACTTTGTAACATGTATCACTATTTCATTCCTTTTTGTGGCTGAATAATATTCCACTGTATGGATACACCGCAATTTGCTTATCCATTAAACTGTTAATGGACATCTGAATTGTTTCCACCTTTTTTTTTGACCTTGAGGCATGCGAGATCTTAGTTCCCTGACAGGGGTCGAACCCGTGCCCCCTGCAGTGGAAGCACAGAGTCTTAACCACTGGACTGCCAGGGAAGTCCCCTGTTTCCACCTTTTGACTGTTGTGATAGTGCTGTTACGAACGTTTGTGTACAAGTTTTCAGTTCTTGGGGTATATACCTATGAGTGGAATTGCTGGATCATGTGTTAATTCTGTTTAACTTTTTCAGGAACTCAGGTTTTTTTTTTTTTTTTTTAGGAAAGAAAAAAAGAACATTAAAAAAATCAGGAGTGGGGCTTCCCTGGTGGTGCAGTGGTTGAGAATCCACCTGCCAATGCAGGGGTCATGGGTTTGATCCCTGGTCCGGGAAGATCCCACATGCCGTGGAGCAACTGAGCCCACGTGCCACAACTGCTGAGCCTCTGCTCTAGAGTCCGTGAGCTGCAACTACTGAGCCCGCGTGCTGCAACTACTGAAGCCTGCGCCCCTAGAGCCCGTGCTCCACAACAAGAGAAGCCACCGCAATGAGAGGCCCGCACACTGCAATGAAGAGTAGCCTCCGCTCACCACAACTAGAGAAAGCCCGCACGCAGCAACGAAGACCCAACACAGCCAAAAATAAAATAAATAATAAAAAAATAAAGTTAATCTATGTAATTATGTATGTACCAGTACTTTACTCCTTTAAAAAAAAATCAGGAGTGATGGAACTGTTCTATATTTTGGCTGTGTTGGTGTTACACAAGTATATGCATTTGTCTAAATTCATAGAACTAAACACCAAAAAGAGTGAATTTTATTACTGTATGTAAATTTAAAAGGTAGATGACAAAAGGAAAAAAGATACTCATCAACTTAAAAAAAATCATCTCCTTGTTATGGCAAAAGATTGGTAATAATAAAAAATGTTCATCAGTGAACTAGTTAAAGGAGTTACAGTCCAGCCATTTAATGGAATGAATATCCAGTGTCCTTAATAAAAACAAGCGAACGGGCTTCCCTGGTGGCGCAGTGGTTGAGTCCGCCTGCCGATGCAGGGGACACGGGTTCGTGCCCCGGTCCGGGAGGATCCCACATGCCGCAAGGCAGCTGGGCCCATGAGCCATGGCCGCTGGGCCTGCGTGTCCGGAGCCTGTGCTCCGCAACGGGAGAGGCCACAACAGTGATAGGCCCGCGTACCGCAAAAAAAACCCAAAAAAACAAAAAAAACAAGCGAACCGTCCCCCCTGCCCCGCCCCCCCAAAACACAGAGAGGCCAGATTCAGCCTGGACAGGAGGGAATTCTTTGGAATCCCAGTTGGATCCTGGAGCACATGAGGGTTGTGGAGCTTGAGATACAAGTAATAGAAACGTTCTATGACCCAATAACCACTTCATGAGCAGAATTCCCTTTGCACGTGGGGACTGTTTGCGTTGCATTGAGTGACCTAGCACACTCATGGCCTCATTTTAGCCCATAAATGTGGAACCTGAGGCTTACTTTTTCCGTGTGGGGGCTGGCTGCAGCTCTCCAGAGTTCATGCTAGATGGCATCCTCTCTCTATGGAGGAGACGATGACAGCTAAGCGGAATGAGTGCTCCAACCTGTCAGGTTCCCGCACAAGCTCATTTCTATGGCAGGGAACCCATGCCTTTGCTCCTACAGGAGGGGATTAAGCTGCTCCAAATTAGACACTATATTCTATTTTATGTAGTTGTCAAAAAAGTGATCTGGGGACCTCCCTGGTAGTCCAGTGGTTAAGACTCCATGCTCCCAATGCAGGGGGCCTGGGTTCGATCCCTAGTTAGGGAACTAAGATCCCACTTACCGCAACTAAGCCCTCGCACTGCAACTAGAGAAGCCCACCTGCTGCAATAAAGAGCCCGCAACGAAGACTCAATGCAGCCAAAATAAATTTTTTAAAAAAGTATATATTAAAAACAAGATCTGTGCAAAGCATTACATTTTTTAAACTCCGAGTGTTTGTTAGATTCCATTTATCATACAACTGACTAGCTAAGACTTCAAGGAAGGAGCAAGTATGCCCTCCTTTCATTGGGTCAATTAAATATTCACCTGCCCACAGTGGCCTATATTAGGACAGTAAAAGCTTCATATTAAGGTCTCAAAGATAATTAGGCTCAGGGTCTCTGGAGCAAGAGAAAGTTTGTTATTGCAGCATTAATGTCGAAATTGCTGGAGCCCTCTCACCTGTAAGTCATCTGCTTTTAAAGGCTCCTAACGTTGCATTTAACTCAGCTCACCTCCTTTTTCTCTTTAAGAAGCAATTCTACCTTTGTTGTCAAGATTTTATCCACATTTTCACTGTAGGCTACCACGCTCAAACAAATGAACCTGGCTTCGGTCATGTCACTGCCTGACAGATGCTAGTCATATAAAGACCATCAGTGATGGCTTGGATTCTTTCCTTATCCATATTAACAGAAAATCATTGGCTTTTAAGTAGATTACTCGAAAAGAGTCTGTTTTTCCTCCTCCCACTCTGAATTAATTTTTATGCTTTTGTTGTGTAATTTCCTTACCAATTTGAGCATTTTTCCGCCATCTAAATCTATCTGATTGCTCGGCACTGAACCAAACAAAAATACCCAGCTCTCCACCTGTCATTTTGGGGGTAAATAGATTGTGTTCTCTTCAAGTCTGAAAAGTGAGTTGAAATTTGTCTGCTTAGTTTTCCTTAAAATTGTGTGATTGGCTTAACTACTGGGCTGATTGCAGGAGACAGCTGGATTTGAGGATGGAGGTACAGTCAGACGGATGGAATCATTCCAGGGACTGAGTGTCATGGCTTTCTAAAATGTTGACCTCTGATACCAGGAGGCCAGTCTCCCCTACTTTTCCCTTTTAATCTCTGATCTGGCAGTGATGTAGGAATTTTGATAGTTAACTAGTACAGAATAACTAGCACCCCAGAGGCCTAGGTGGGGCTGTGTCATGGCGTATGTGCTCTGAGTCAGCAAACATTGCCAAAACCTGTGCATAAGGTACTTACTAGGTTCCACAGAGAATGGAATCAAAAGATGAAAAAGACACATTTCAGGCCTTTGAGTCGGGAAGGCAGACACTTACCTAAAAAACTAGCCTTGCCATCCACTTATCAACTGACCTAATTCTCCCAGGCTCAGTTTCCTTTCCATGCAGTGGAGGCAACAACTTTGTAACAACTCAGGGCCCAAGTAAGTCTACTGTGGGGACCCTCCTAACAGAACATAGCACCAGGAAAGAGGCCTTTCCTTCTCACTAAAGAAGATCATGTTAAACTGCTATAGTGTCAGGAGCACAGAGGTCACGTGTGGCTGGAATCTTTTTTCTGAGCTTGCAGTTGAGAGCCCCACTGATGACCCTGTAAAGTCTTGTTACCGAGCTGGGCGTTTAGATGTCTATAGATCATAATTATCTGGGTGAAGCCTCCCAGCAGACTTATTACGATCAGCCAGTTTATCTTGAAACCAAAGGCTGCTACGGTCCCATGAGTTGCTTGGAGTTTAGTTTTTTCCAAAGTGTGATATTTCTACTACTACTCACATTTCAAAAATGTTTTGGGTTAGGATAATAAAAAAATTTTTTTTAAAGCAACTTGACTTTAAAGAAAAATATTAAGTAAAGAGAAGAAGAGTAGGTGGTCTACAGCATTGCAAAGTTTTTAATGTCAAATTTGGTCACCATTGGGTCCATGGATGAAGGGACTTCTCAGAGGGGAGGGAACATAACAGGAAACCCCGTGCCTCCAATCCCACGGTCAGCTCTCATTTCTCCTCTCCTAGAATCTTCCTAGGTGCCTGAAATCACTTCCTCTCTGTTTCCAAAGTCCTTTGTGCCTGTGTCCACAGTGGCTCTTATTCCAGTTTATCTCAGTGTTTTTCCTCCCAGTTTGCTTGCTCTCCTAGTGTGAGCTCTCCTGGGAAATCAGCTTTGTATTCCCCGCAGTGCTTGGTACATAAAGGTGAACTTGGAAGATGGAGAGAAGAAGTGGGAGAATGAAAGCACTGTCTCTCCAGCTGTTTCCTGATGATTAGAAAGCTGTGAGGCAAGGAAAGGGATGGAAACTCCAGCTGCAGCACTATTGAAAAAGCCAGTTTGATTATTCAAGCAAAGCAATCCATATTTGGGGACAAAGATAGGTTTGTGACTTTCAGAATAGTTGCTTTCTATTTACAAGAACTCTGACAGAGCAGCTTTATCCACGCAATACAGGTGCTGACAGAAGAACAAGAAGATACCCTGTTTCTTTGGCATTTCCAGCTCAGCTGACCTTGAGTGGATTGGGAAGTCAGCATTAGTCTATGGCATATTCCCATCCCTCTCGAACTCACCCACCCTCCATTGGGATTTCTCTTCTTCCTCTCAGCCAGCAAGATTTCCAGTTTACCTACTGATATTTAAACTCTTCCTGAATCAAACCCGTTTTTCAAGAGGACTGTGAGTCATTAGTGCAGTTCATGGAAAGGAATGAAGCAATAATGGTGGTGTTATGGACTGGAATGGACCCCCCACCACCACCACTTACGTCTTAATCATTTAGCCAACTGCCTGCTTTGCCTCTTACAGTACAATTTAAATTCACTCTGGCAGCCAAACAGAACAATTGCAACCCAGCTCTGCCAGCCAGCCTGCTAGCCAGAAATTAAGTGCATAGACTCTGAGTCTGACTGCTAGGTTCAAATCTTAGGTCTTCTGCTTATCAGTTGTGTGACCTTAGGCAAGTTATAAAACCTCTCCTAAGCAGGTGACTTTATTTATAAAATGGAGCTGTGTTCTCTACCTCATCTGGATGTTGTGTTTACTGAAATTAATCATAAAGCACTTAGCACAGCACCTGACCCACAGCTGGTATCCAGTAAAGCTAGCCATTATCATTTCATTCTTGCATTGGAATGTCCTAATTTCTTCATAGAGGCACAGGTACTTGAAGTACAGCTATTTATTTTGTAGGCAGGACATATTGCCTTGTAGCAGAGAGAGTAGTAGATAGACTTTCACTTGCTGAATGACCATGCTGAACCCACTTATTCTCTAAGGGTCTGTTTTGCAACTGTAAAGTGAGGAGGGGGGAAGGAAAGGCAGGAATTTTCCAGGATTGCAAACTCAATAGTCTGTAGAGGCCAGAAAGGTAAAATCAGTGGTGACTTGGGCTGAGTATAAGACAATAAAGAATGGTGGGGATTACGGTTAATTGTAGAGTTTAGTTACTCAAACTGTGGTCCACGGACCAGCAGGATTGACAGAACCTTGGAGTTGGTTAGAAATAGCTGACTCGCAGGATCCTCCTCAGCCCAAGCAAAACAGAACCTGTATTTTAACAAGATCCCTTAGGTGATCTGTGTGCACATGAAAGCTTTAGAAGGCTGTTGTGGAGCACAAGCCATCTAAAGGCGTTCAATTTTAGTTTAGTTTTTTTTGTGTGTGTGAGTCAAATAAGTAAACTTTGGGCTGCATCAGGCCTTAGGCTGCCAGCAAGTGCCAAGGGCCCACCATAGCTGCTGAGCTCTGAGATGCTGCCAGCTCTAGGATTCTCCATCTCTCCAGACTCTTTCATTGTAAGTTAGGGCTCTGGGCAGTTGGATATGCAGCCCAAACCAAGCCCGGGATGCTTAGAATAGTAATTCCTGGAGTGGAAGATGCCTAAGAAATCATCTGCTCAGCTCTCTGCCTTCTGACAGGTAAATTGTTACTCTTCCTCTCCACTTTGCAGACAAGATAAGTGAGGCACAGGGAGACCCACTGATCCAAATCCAGACACTAGAAATGGTGGTGATGGATACATTCCATCAGAAAACGACAATTCTGTGCTGTTAGAATAGGCGACCATCCTGGTTTCTAAGGCCTGGAAAGTCTATTCATTTCTTTATATTCTCCAATGCATAATAATTGTTCTCCGTTTCTCTCGGCACCTCCCTGCCACTTCCTGTCAGCCCTAGGGATGGAAGGTTTCCTCCTTTTGGACAGAGAAGGCCCAGAGCCGGCTTCTGAACGGATATCCGGCAAGCAAGATGCGCATGAGGCAAAGGCCTCATTGTTCCTTGGGGTCAGCCCGCCCCTCCCCCAGATCGGAAGACACTTGTCGCAGACCCTGGGTGTCCCAGGGCCCATTTCCCAGGAGTGGAGCCTTCAGAGGAAGCAAGGGAGCAACGCTGAGTGCAGATCTGGGGTCTGATGTTCTGAGGGTACAGTGGAAAGGCACTAAGAGCTCCAAGATAAATAATCCCGGAATTTGAAAACGAATTTCCAACACTGACTGGGTGCTGTTACTTATTAACGTTCCTGACTCCGGCGATTCCGTCTGCATTTTTATTAATCTGAATGAGTCTGGTGGTAATGAGGATCGTTGATTTGCGGGCCCCGCGTGCTGGAAGGCAGGTTATGTGCAAAACCAGCCGCTTCCCACGCCCGGATCCCCAGAGTCTCAGCCGGGTGTCCCGGGCGCAGAGGGCGTCGGGGGGTGGGGCCGTCGTCCGCGTGGACCCGCCGCCGCGCCTCCACCCCGCGGCCGCCGGGGGGCGCTCGGACTGCGCGGCCACCGACGCGGCCGCCAGCGCCGGGTCACCACCGACTCGCAGACCCCTTCGCGCCCTCGGAGGAAACAAAGTACACCTTTGTCAGCCACCGAGTGCGTGTGCGTGTGCTACGGCGCACAGTGGCCGGCCGCCGCGTGCGGGGCCCGCGGGCGCGCCTCGCCGCCTCTGGGCGGCAGCCCCTGCGTGGGCCCGGCGTGCCCCAGAGGAAGCGGGCTGCGGCGCGCTGTCGGGCCCGCCTGACCTCCCACCCCGAGCAGGCCACGAGGGGAGGCCAGAACCCGCACCGACTCCTGCCCGGCCGCGGCGCTTCGCCCGCCGCCGCCGTGGCCTGTGCACTTCTATTTCTGGGTTTTCGGCAGGGCGGGAAGCGGGCGAGCGGGAGCCCCAGGCGTGGACGTGCGATTCCGGGCCCCAGGGCTGGGGGCTTCGGCTCGGCCGAGCCGCCTTTGATTCGCCCGCCGCCCCTAGCAGCCCTGGGGCACCCCCGCCTTCACTCCGAGGGCACGTCCCGTGGCGGCTCTTGGACTCTGGTAGCTAAGCGCCAGCCCGGCCCCAGGGCAGGGCGCTGGGAGTACTACAAGTCCCAGCAGGCCCCGCGCCGCGAGCGCCGAAGCGGGAGGCGCGGCCCGGCCTGACGCCTGCGCAGTGCGGCCGCCCGAGCCTGCTAGTACCACACCCCCGGGAGGGACCGAGGGGAGGCAGAAGCATCCGAGGCATTAAAGCATCAGAGGCAGCCCGAGGGGAGGAGAATGGAGTGACAGAGAAACACGGAGGGTGGGGGGTGGGGGGGAGACTGTTGAGGGAGGGGGGAGGGGGGACACAGAGGGAGGAAGAAGCGGCGGCGGCGGCTCCTCTTTGCAGAGGTGGAAACTCCGAGGGATAAGAGCAGGAATAATGCGGTAGGCTAGGCGGGCTGCTCGCTCCCGGCTCCGGCAGCAGCGGCAGCAGCCCGAGCAGCGGCAGCAGCAGCGGCAGCACCTCAGGCGCTGACAGCCCCGCCGGCCGGCTCCCTCGTTGACCGCCGACTGTCAATGGAGCTGGAAAACATCGTGGCCAACACGGTCTTGCTGAAAGCCAGGGAAGGTAAGAAGCAGGGCTGGTGCGAGCCTGGCGCATTCGCCGCGGGCCGGGGTGCCGGTGTCGGGCGGCGTGTGGGCTGGGGCTGTGCGTGTGCAGGATGCCCGCAGTGAGTTGGTCGGGAGCAGGACACCTCGGAGAGCTGCTCTGCAAACGTTTCAGGGTTCTTGCCCTTGTGCTCAGGGAATCTGGACTTGGGCAGAGAAGGAGAAACGTCGAGGTTGCAGGGATTAGGATGCTAAAATATCCCCTAGTTTCCAGCCAGCTCTAACCTTATAGATCGTGCCATCTCGGCAGCTGTTGAAAGGTCAGTTGGAAAGGCTTTCAGGAAGAGATGGGCAAACATGCAAATAAAATAGCTTTTCCGAGTCGGCCCGGGATGGTTCTGTGAGTGAATTCGGGGGGGGGGGTAGGGGGGAATTATTAGAAGCCAGTCTTTGCTTGCGCAGGCTGAGTTGATATAGGCTATTGCTGGAAACCATCCGCTGGGAATGTTTCTTAGGGAAATCCCGTCGTGTGGAAGGAAGCCTTTTAAAGGCAAAGTAAGATGTTGAGGAATTAGCCTGTTCATAGAGTAACGAGAGGATGGCTGTACAACTCACCTAGAAAATAATTCAGGATTTCAGGGGTGGGTCCCCCCCCCGCCTTTTGGGGAGGAGGAGAGGTAAGTGAATTTTTTGGTTTTGGGCTCAATTAAGGAAAGAAAGGTAAGTGTGCCAAGTGTTTAGATGCGTTTTGGATGGAAATCATTAGATTTTTTTGCATTAGGCTATCAGGAAATATCGTCTAAATGGAGTGGGTAAGAACCTAAGTCGAGACTATAAACACACTTTCTGACTCTTCCTTGAGATGGAAAAAAAAAAAAAAAAAGAAAAGAAAAAGAGAGAAAGTGGCCCAGAAACTTACATGCTTCCTAAAATGATTGCGTGCGTGTAAACATACATATTTGGGAACACCTGGAATTTATGTAACATCTCTTTTGCCAGGATTTGAGCTCTGGGTGCAGCCTTTTTATGAAAGGGGAAGTGGTTTTCCCTTTCGTGGGAGGAGGCTTTATTTGACACCCAAGGTAGTAGGCAGTCTACGTAAGGTCTTGACTTCAGAAGGATACTCGGGGAGCAGCCCACGAAAACGCCTTATTTACTTCTTAATATTTTCATTCACCCACTTTAATGAATGAAGGAAGACTTTCTGGCCAACAATAAAACGATTCATGTTTATCCAGACGGTTCCATCACCTTGTGGCACTGTACACGCTGTGTGAGTAGGTGATGCACAGCTCAGCAACTCACGTCGTAATTTCGGTGTCACTTGTCTCTAAAGCAGCAGCCTGGAAGATTTGCTTTGAAAACTCCAGCAGAGTTGAAAATGTGCAGGTCTGTCCCTCCCATTGCTCAGCTTTGGTGTGAACAGACTTTTAAGAGAGGCTGTTACTTGGTGACTTCAGGTTCTAAAGCATGAAAGTTTTCTGTTTTCCTAACGGGACATTTTAGCAAATTGGATCAAGGTGGGGGCTGGTGGGCTGTCTCCTGAACGGGGCAGTGAGTCCTGTAGGGGGAAAAGCGGACAAAACAGCCCCCCTCCCCCGCTCCCAGCCTTAGCAGTCGCCACCTAGTGGTGGAATATGGTTGTACATCTCAGGGCTCGGGGGCTGGGAAAGTTTTCACCCTCTCTCCATTCTGAAATTTTTTCCTGGGAAATCATTGGATATGATGGTACTGGAGGCTTCGCAAGTTTCACTGGTGTCTCCTGTTGCCTGGGGAATTGGGCTGCCTAGATTTGCTGCTCTACACATTCGTTTACCTGGAGCTTGCTTTTTTCTTCTCTCAGCATTTGGTTGCTTCTTTTAAAATGTTTTGCTTGGAGTGGGCAAAGTATTATCAATTTTCTCCCCCAGTTTGGTCTCCCCATTTTTTTTTTTCCACCAAAATGAATTCACCACTTGATAATTTTGTCTGTCAGGTTAAAAATTGTTTTTTTTTTTTAACAAATTGTTTTTTTCAGAGGCTTAGGAAAGAGGGCTACAGTCTGGAGGCTTATATGGAATGACCGAATTACAGTGATTAAAAGTTCCCAAGAATGTGCCTTTCACTTCCTTTTCCTTTTAAAGTCTTTTCAATTTCTCTTTGAGAGTTTGGTAGTCATCTCATGGTGAGAAAATAGGCTCCTGATTGACGCCTTTGAAATGGAGGGGGCCTTGCCTCTAAGGATACAGAGAAACTGACACGTGAATGAGAAAAATTAATCGCTTACATGGAAACTTCATTTTGAAATTTGCGTTTCTCCCCCCCTTTCTCTCATATGTCTAAAGAGAATCCATGATTTTAAGTGCTTCCACTTTCTTCTTGCTGGGTCTTTATTAAAGATTTGAGTACATATATTCTAATTAATGTAGAAGCTTTTAGAAATAAAAGCAATTAATTTTTCTCTTCTCGATTCTCATGTAGTTGAAGTCCTTTTCAATTAAGTAATTTTCCTAATAATCGTATTACCCAAATATTCAGAAACGAAAGTTCTAGTCAGTTTAGTGAAAGATCTAACATAAAATTTATAGTATCTTTAAAAATCTGAGTTGTTTAGAATGTTTAAAATCACTTCTTGAAGATTCTTGTGAATGGTTATAGATGAGAAATATGATTGGTAAATACGAAATTTAATTTAGTTCACTTAACAAAATACACTGTAAACAATTTAAAATGTGGCTTTCAAGTAAAAATCACATTTGTCCCAAACAATAGAGAAACAGGCCTTGAAGAAAGACAGACATACTTTGCAAATGCTATGAAGGAATTTGTAGTTGTCCATGTTGGTGGGTAATTTTGGGGCCTATCTTTTGTTATTGTTACGCATTCTTAAAGGCAGATGTCTTCTAAATTCATTGTAAGTTCAGATTCTTACCATAATAATACATGTATAAAGTGGAAAAATGAATATAGCAATAAGATAGAAAATCTATAAGTGAATTAGAGTAAAAATGATTCATCGTTAGTAATTAGAAAACATAGGAAGGCAGATTGCACCTTTGTGACAGTTGTTTTGAAATAAGATAGAGATCTGGGTTCAAAATTTTAAACCGCCCAAATGTATTTTGTTCTGGTCTCATGAGAAAACATCAACTTGATCACCCTTAGGAACTTCAGCTTACTCTCCTAAAAAGTGAGTGGTTAGGGAAAAAAAGAAAGAAGTTGAGACTGAATTCATGCCAATTTATGGAAATGAGCTAAGTGATTAAGCATTTAATGAAAAGAGACCCAGACTAACTTTATCTGTCTATCTATTTACATTTCAGAATCTCAGAAAATTGGCAAGCGTGCTAGTGCTGAAATAATAGTAGTGAGAAAGAGTGTTTGCAGAGGGCCTTTTGTGTGTTTCCTTTTGGTTTTATTGTTGCAGTAAAGGTTTTTGTGTTTTTGTCATATTCTCGATCTGTTGCCTCACTCCTGAGTGAACGGTGTGGAGCAGAAATTTTGAAAAGGCCCACCTTTCCTTTCTTCACAGGCCAGCAGTAGCCATAGTTGATCAATAAAGACGACAGAGAGGGAGTATTGATCACATTTTCCTGAGCGTGATACTAGCAGGCACTGAGTACAGGAACTGAGAAGTCAAAAACATAATGACTTTGCCCTTGGATGTCAAAAACCAGAATATGCAAGAGCCTTTGACTCAGATATCTCTGTAAATTTGTTGGCCCGGCTCTTCCTGATGATTAAGATTGGGGACCTGGGGAAAGGTGAGAGCAGAGGCTGGGGAGGGCTGGAGAGGAGAGGGGACCCGCATGCAGCCGGCGAGGGGCATGCTCTGCCCAGACAGACTCAGCATTCCACAGCGGGGCTGAAAGCCCTTGTTGCCCCTCTTCCCTCTTCCCCTTGCACCCTAGTTCACGATGACAGAACCAAAAACATCAGTGTATTCCGTTCTTAGAACATCGGGATGTCTCTGAAGCCCGCAGCCCTCCTACTGCTATCGGCAGGCGTACTTAATCCACCCCGTGGCTTCTCGCTTCAAGCTTCCCGCACAGAAGAGCGGCAGCTTTGCATCCTGGGTGCAGGCTGCTCAGCGTGTGTAAAAGCCGCTGGGCCTATTAAGTACCAAGCTGTCATTAAATGAAACTGCCTTTTACTTTTTCTGAGTTTCTTTTCAGTACTGACAACTTGGAGGTGGAGAAACCAAAAGCAATTGTTTTCAGAGGCCTTGCTTTCCTACAGAAAGATTTCCAGTGATGATTTTACTTAATCTAGCTGCCTGTTTTTAAAACCATCAGATAAATGCCCACAAGACTCTCGTCTTTCAGTAGCTTAGCCGCTTCTTGTCAGATTCTACACTCCAAAACGCTTGATTCTTCCAGTCCCCAAACTAATCCTTGTTTAAATTATATCTTCAGCAGCCATAATTCTTTTTTTTTTTTTTTTTTTGCGTTACGCGGGCCTCTCACTGCTGTGGCCTCTCCTGTTGCGGAGCACAGGCTCCGGACGCGCAGGCTCAGCGGCCATGGCTCACGGGCCCAGCCGCTCCGCGGCATGTGGGATCCTCCTGGACCAGGGCACGAACCTGTGTCCCCTGCATCAGCAGGTGGACTCTCAACCACTGCGCCACCAGGGAATCCCAGCCATAATTCTTGTAGTGGCCTGCCAAATGATACCCTTTGGGTGTGGGCCGAAGACTTCGGTAACATCCAAGTGAATTTCAGGAAAGAGCTCAGTATAGGACCAAATTCACCTTTACCAAGGGCCATTTAACCCAGACCTGGGAATTTACAGTGTTCTAGTGAAATGGTTCCAGGACTGCAGGTAATACTTAATGTTAATATTTGTTGCCAGTATATTTGTAGCTCAAGGTAAAGTATTATGGTATCTAGTCATTTTTGAAATAAAAAAGGCTTATGGTTACAAAAAGATTTCACTGCAGTAGATCATGCAATTCAGAAATGAAATTTGAGAAAACAATAGAAAGTGACTTAAAAACAGGTGACACATAGAAAAGGAAATCAGGAATTTCTTCAGTCTTACAACCCCTAGCCCCTACACCTCACTTCAAAATAGAATAGTGAAGATAAAGGGTTTTAAGATGTGATTTTAAATGATTAAAATAGATTATGTGGGCTTAAATAATAGGAGTGATTTCTACTTTGAAACACATCCTATTACATTTCAGTGAAAATTTTTATTTAAAAATATCCTAAACATTGAAAAGATTTTAATCCATAAGTAAAACTTAAAATTTTATCTTTTGGGGGTAAAGACAATATTGTTCCATCTGGTACCATTCAGACACTGGAGGAAACACCCCATTTGGTATAAATTGTGCTGCCTTTTAAAGAGAAAGCATTTATGTCCTGACTAGACCTTGCCCCCTCCGCCAGTTTCTCATTTTGGGTTAACCATTCTTAAATTGTCTTCTGAAGTTCTTACAAGGGTAAAAATCATTCATTCATTCAGCATTTGATTGTTGAAGGACTCTGTTGGAGGTGACATTTTGTATGTTCAGCCTTGATGAGATGCAGCTGGAGGTGGGTGAAGAGATGGAATTGGGCATCATCATTATCTTCTTAGGCTTTTAAACTGATAAATCAGGTCTGAATAGAACCTGATTTTTCCCCCGAAGAGCTGAAGCTGTCTGTTGTGTGACCCGCTTAGCTGGGAACTCTCTGTTGACTCTGCTGTGCCTAGAACTTGAACACTAGCCTGAGGGACCAAAACACAGTTTAAGGATAATTCAGAAGTCATACCTGAGGGATAGGCCCGAATCTGGAAGACAACTGCTAATTTTCCAAGGTACTGTTTTTATGACAGTCAGTTCCTACAAATGGAAACCACTGAAAACAATAGCAAGAGGACCCTTTGGTTGAGGAATAAGATCCAAGAGGAAAGTGGTGTGCGGAGGTGCCTTCCAGGTGGGACCTTGGTGGTCTTCCTAGGGCAGCAGCCTGGGCAGGGCTGATGGGCTGCAGTTCAGGGGTAAAGATGGTGGAGGCCGCCTTCCTTTCTGGCTTTTTCTTGGAATTGGTTTGAGCATGTCCTCTGGTGGAGCCTGGAATGACCTGAAAGTGTTAAAGGCGTCTGTCTAGTCCTCTAAAGATGTGCTGTCCAACATGGTAGCTACCAGCTGCATGTGGCTGTTTACGTTTAAATTAATTAAAGGGAAACACTCCATTCCTGAAGCCAACCACGTCTCAAGTGCTCACCAGTCACGTGTGGCTACTGCTACCCTGTTGGATGGTACAGATGTAGAGCATTCCCAGCACTGCAGAAAGTTCACTTGGACAGAGCTTCTCTAGAGTTCTACACCTTGAATTAAATGAGTGTGATAACCCCATAACTTCTGACATGAAAACTGGGAGAAGGTAAGGGAGGGGAAGGAGGGGGAGAAACAGGAGGGGCTGGGGGGCTGGGGGATCAGGGATTAGGACTGAGTCACATCAGAGAAAAATGCAGTTCAAGGACAATCATAGATGTTGGTGGTGATAGTAAGCCACCCATATTCCTCCCCTTCCCATTTTTTTTCATATCTTGTTGGGAAATTTGCCTAGATTGAGCAACTGACTATCCTGATTTAAATTTTTTTTTTGCGGTACACGGGCCCCTCACTGTTGTGGCCTTTCCCGTTGTGGAGCACAGGCTCCGGACGCGCAGCCCCAGCGGCCAGGGCCAACGGGCCCAGCCGCTCCGCGGCATGTGGGACCCTCCCGTACCGGGGCACAAACCCGCGTCCCCTGCATCGGCAGGCAGACTCAACCACTGCGCCACCAGGGAAGCCCCATGATTTAAATTAAGTGCATGTTATAGATGCGCACAGGGCTCCATCCATGTTCCTTCTCGAAACTCCTGAGGTGAGGATATTTTAAAACCATCATTTTATTAATAAAAACAAAAAGTCGTGTGTACAGTAAATCCTCAGAAAGAAGGAAAAAAAACAAAGCCTCTTTCTATGGATTTCAAAAAGACAGTCTAAAATGAGCGGGAAAATAGGTAAAACAAGTTTAAGGGTTTCCATTTTCTTTTGAACACGCCAGATTGAAAGAAGATCATGGAGAAAGATGTCAAGAACACACTATTCCTGCACCCGGTTTAAAATGATTTCTCTTTAAAAACTGTTTCCTGTGCGATTTGAAACCTTTTAACGATAACCCAGTTAGAACACACTTAGAAAGCAACATGATTATTTGAAACAATGAAACAGTGCGCTGCTGTTCTTTGGGGTCGGAAGCACAGAACTCTGTCTGAAGTTGTGCCAGGGAGTCGACTGGTAACCTCCTCCTGGCAGAAGTCAGCAATAAATTAGGCTCATTTCCATAGGGCCTGTTTTGTCTCTAGGAATTTGTGGTCGGTGGAGTATCAGTATTTTTTTAAAAGGCAATGATGAAATAAACCTTAAAGGAGAACTTCTGGGGCCTGTGCAGAAAGTAAAAGAAACGGAGATAAACAGATAAGAACATTCATAGGTTGAGAAGTGGCAGAGGTCCACGGGACGGCCAGGGCTGGGGCTGCCCCAAGGCTTCTCGGTGGGTCTACTGATCTGTTCTCCACTTTCCAGAATAGAGGTCACCCCTGCTTTTCAGATGAGGAAAAGCGAGAGGAAAGAAAGGGAGTCACTTGTCCAAGGTTACTTGAATTGCAGACTTTTCTAGAGAAGCCCTTCAAAATCCTTTAACGTTCCAAAAGAAATCTTTCGCCTCCCCTGTAATAACATAAGCCCCAAACTCCCACAAAAACCGAAAACCAAAAAACCAAAGCCATTTCTCTGGGCGGTATGGTTTCTAAATGTAAATGCCCTGAGGTTGCACTTGTGGAAGAGAAAGAGGGTCTCTTACAGATTTCCTGGGGAAAAGGGGCAAAATGGGAATCTAATTGCCCTCCAGACCCTGACTTCAGCTAAATGCCAGTTTGAGAGCAGTTGGATAAAGTAATTCCTGCTAGGCTATGAATGACTACCATAAAGTGAGTCCTCACAGTGGGTGTTCCCCTTTTAAAAGTAGAACTGTTTATCAGCTCGACTGCATCTGTGATTGACAAGGGGGAGACATATATAAACGTGCCTGCACCTGTGCATGTGTGCACACATGGCTGCGATCCGTTCTGAAGCCCCCATCACCTGTGTTCTACCTGCGTTCCCCCCTCCCTGACACATACCAGCACAACCAAAGAGCAAGGTCAGCCTCTTGGCCTTCTTCTTCCTGGCAGGGCTTGGGGAGAATCCTGAGTAGCCAAAGAATTGCCCCTGAGGGACAGGGGATTAAACGAGATGGGCGGTGGTAGGGACATGTCAGCGGTGGCGGCCCTGCTCCCTTTGCTTGGCAGGGCCAAGACATGGGCACTGGACAGGCCAGTTCCTGCTGATGTTGGCTTGCCACGTGCAGGTCATGTCTGCCCGAGCTCCCCTTCCTTGGGTGCTTGCTACCCCTTGGGAGATCCTTGTTCCCCTGCAGCTCTGCCTGATGCACCTTAGGTATATGCTCATGTCTCTGCAGCTTTCTTTTCTTTTTTTTTTTTTTTTTTTTCTGCGGTACGCGGGCCTCTCACTGTGGTGGCCTCTCCCGTCGCGGAGCACAGGCTCCGGACGCGCAGGCTCAGCGGCCATGGCTCAGCCGCTCCGCGGCATGTGGGATCTTCCCGGACCGGGACACGAACCCATGTTCCCTGCATCGGCAGGCGGACTGTCAACCACTGCGCCACCAGGGAAGCCCTCTGCAGCTTTCTTTACTAATAGAAAAGTAGGGGGCTGGGATGGGGGTTACCTACTGGAGTGGTTTCTCGGCCACATCGCAGGGCACACCCCCTCTTCCTCCCAAAGAGAATGTGTGAAGCAGCCTTTTCCCCCAGAAAAGCTCTCTCAGAGTTAACCCTTTCCATGTCGCAAGGGTAACCTTGTGGGTATTTGCATTTAGAAACCAGACCATGCATGCGTGGGTGCATTTTGCATTAACTTAGGAACTTCACTTTTCAAGGATCTTTGGGAGCTGAGAGTCTCTTCCTTGGGGGTTGCTGTCAAACTTGAGACATCCTGCTGGAGAGGAGGCAGCACGAATGAGGGGACAGGGAGTCAAGCCTTTGATCTGCTCCTGCAGAGAAGGTGAAGCTCCAAACTTAACCGCTTCAGGAAGGGAAGTGGGGGGTGAAGGATAGAATGACCCACTACAGGGTGGAGAGAACCCAGCCAGTGTAATTGCTCTGCATATCTGATAAAAGGTCTTATGAAACCTCATTTGAAAATGGAATTCCATCTTGGCACAGGTCTTAGCACCACTTGTGAAATGGAAACAAGCTGGAGGAGGGTCAACAAATGGGCCATGAAAAACGGCTTTCTGATGGCTGTTGCAGGAATGCACTCTGCTCCGTCCTAACAGTGTCTGGGCGCTGAGGAACAGCTTGTTAGGATGCTTAGATAACATCCCCCGAGAAGGAACCCCAAGCTCTAGGACAAATAGGGGTGGGATGGGGACAAAGAATTGGGCCGCAGGCTTGAATGGCAAAGATGTCTCAAAATCCCACTTTTCTCAAGCCGAGTGCTGTAGTGGGTTGATGCCACTAAGCCTACAGTCACAGATTAGGGAGGCTGTCAGTCAGACGAGTGTGTGCCTGGAACGTAGTAGGTGTTCAACAAACCTTGATTTGGGAATGACTGATATATATCTAAGTTTTGTGGAGGAGGGGGAAGAGCCAAGAAACTAAGGTCCTCAAGAAGTGGCCTTGATGTTGCAGTAGATGGTAAATTAGGAGATGATTCAACACGGTTAAGAAAGATTAACTAAGGGTATAGGGCAAATTGGAAAATGTTTTCCAAATGTTTGTCTTAACTGTGAAAAATGTCTGGCAGACTTCCCCACCCCGACCCCCAAATTGGAAGTGGTTTGTTTTTACTTGTTTTGGAAGAAATAAATATTTGCATTCGTCCAAACATTCGGGGCAAACAGTTCTCCCCAATTCTGAGGCTCTGTGTGGGTCGGAGATGTTTCATGCTGATAACACTCATACCTTTTTTTGGTTAAACTGAAGGTAGCTTAGGACACAGTCTTCACATGCTTTTCACATCACTGCTAGAACGAGGCTGAGCAAATGGAAAGAAAATAGGAAGCCAAACACGGATCCTTCCAGATCCAGCAATGGCTGATGACCTGGCATTTGAAGGATAGAATCTTTATAGAAAAATTGCCTGTTTGCTCATGGGCAAAGAGGCTGGATCCAATTAAGACAAGGAAAACGTATGTTAACTCAGAGAAGAAATTTCTAAACAGTCAATCCTGTAATCCTCTCTGAAGAGGAAGGGGTCGACCTGACGGGGCTTTATGGAGGATGCCAAACCCTGTGCTATATAATAATTAGTAACCACTGGTTATTCTGCCTCACACTCATTCCCCAAACCACTAACCATCACTTGCAGTGGAATGCACCAGGCCTAGATATTTGCCCCAGATGTCTTCCCATGGATAGTATCCAATTAGAGGACTTTTGAGAATTAAAGCTTAATTCTCTTATAACATAGCAGAATACAAATTAAAGAAGAGCAAAACCTGGTTTCCTCGTCGGTTCAATGGGTGACTAAGGTGAGGGTTAGTCTTCAGGTTCCCTTCAAGGACGCGTCTCAGTTTACGTTTTGGTAACTCTTGGGTGGCTAATTGTTTTACGTCCTGATGCCTGGTGCTTTTGCTAGTTTTTTTGGGCAGCTTACAAACATTTCAGGAGTGGCTGTGAGGGGGTCGAGGACTTGAGAGGCCTGTTCAGAGAAGTGGACCTATGTCTGCTTATAATTTCATTCTTCCACGGTGGGCCTCTGCGTTCTAAATGTCTTCCTAAAGTATAGAGCTTTGGGGATCCCTGCAAGCAGAATTCCGAGGGCGATAGCCCTAGATTGGCTTCTGCATCTTCCCTAGGGTCGTAAATCCAGTATTTAGTTAGGTCTGCTTATGTGCTAGGCACCATGCTAGGCTCTGAATGGAGGACAGGAAGCAATGGAGCTTCCCTTCTTCTTTGTTTTTTTTAATAAAGATATTTTTATTTTTATTTATTTGGCCATGCCTCTCGGCTTGTGGGACTAGCTCCCCGACTAGAGATTGAACCCATGCCCTCGTCATTGAAAGCTCAGTCTTAACCACTGGACTGCCGGGGGATTCCCGCCTTCTTCCTTTTAACAGAATTGTTTAGGAATTATAGAGTCCTTGGTGCCCATGGTTTCATTTGCTTTTTACAGCCCTGTGAGGTATGTTTTGTTCTTCCCCAGTTTATAGATGAAGAATCGAAGGCTCCGAGAGGTATTGGGTTGGCCAGAAGGTTCGTTCGGGCTTTTCTGTAACTTCTTACAGAAAAACCAGAAAGAACCTTCTGGCCAACCCAATAAATGCCTTGTCCTGGAGCATCCTGCTAGTTCCACAGCCCGGACCCAGCGCCAAGCCCAGTCTCTACCCTGACATTCTGCTCCATCACGGCTGCTGCCCTCAATAATCTTACCAGCTAGTGGGAACATCAACACTAACGTGCATGAGACATTTGCCAAAGAATCAAGTGTGCCGCTGTGACTCACAATTCAATAGGAGTCATTCTATCTAAATTTGAAGGTTTTCAAACATTTGCACAGACAATACTTGCTTGCTAAAGAAAATGCAAACAACAGCGCACAACATCAAGAAGAAAGTCAAAATCTCCCTCCTCCCATGTGCCCCTGCTACCCGTTCCATCCCTCAGAGATAGTTACTGTCAGCATTTAGATGGACATTTTCCCAGATCTCTATGTATGTGCACTCATGAACATACAGATACATTTGACACAAATGGGATCCTAGTATCCACGTACTTCTGCAGCTGTTTTCAGTCAACAATAAGTTGTAGTGCCTTCCCATATCTCTGTTTATAGTTTCCCATGAAACGAAGGTGTGTTAGGAGAAATTGCGAAAGACTTTGTAAATGGAGTGTTGTTGCAGTGGAATGCTGGGTGTTTTCTAGCAGACCCTGAAGGGCTATCGGGCTGTAAACGGGTCTGTGTCTTTGATTGTTTTGGAGTAGCTACATTATTACATTATTAATGTATTTAACCATACATTATTAATGTATTTAACCAAGCCCCTATAGTGGGCCATTTAGGTTTTCCAATTTTTAAGTATATTGTAAACAGTGTGGGAATCGTCTACCCATTCTATAACATCTTTATACACTTATTTAAAGACTTAGTCCCCCCGACTCCCCATGGTGGTATCTGCCTAATAGATACTATCCCTCACCCCCCACCTTGGGAAGAAGAGTGATGATTTCTGAAGTGGAGTTAAGTGATCCTAGGGATGTACAAAGTACATTTTCTTATGAGAAAGAAGCATGATACACGTGAGGACATGTGATACGATATTTTTGAAACCTTTGGTGTTTAACACCTGCACCTCTGAGTGTTCAGTCATCTTTTCTATGCTATTCAAAGCTTGGATTGGGGAAATCAAGTTCAGTCAAAGACTTTCCTTGGTGATGACTTTATAATTGCCCCTGAGTTTTGCATGTGTGAATCTGGCAGGGAACACAGGCTCAGATAATAGCCCATATTTCTCTCTCTCTCTCTGTTTTGTTTTGTTTTTTGGCTGCACTGTGTGGCTTGCGGGATCTTAGTTCCCGACCAGGGATCGAACACACATGCCCCCTGTAGTGGAAGTGCAGAGCCCTAAACACTGGACCACCAGGGAAGTCCCATATATTCCTCTCTCTTGATCATCACCACAAGCCAGACTTGGAAGCTATTATTATTGTTATTTCAATTTGAGAAAGAAAAATATCAAGCTCAGAGAGGTGATGTGATTTTCCAAGGTCACACAGCAAGGACGCACTTCTCCCCCTTCCTCCTCTGGTGCTAACTCACCGCATCTTTTCCCATCTCTAAGGACTTCCACATTTGTTTGTATGTTGCGTAACTCTAGGGAGTCATCTGAACCTGGAGTTCGGAGTTCATTGTTCAGAGGGAGTAGAGTTATAAATGTATCTTGGGGAAGGGGCACCCTTTCCTAATTCTTTCAAAGGTGCCACATGTGCTGCTGGTGGTTGCACACAGTGTCCTTTGCCTCCTGTCTCTTAGCTGGTATGGCTTTCTCCTCTGTGGAATTCTGGGGGTGTTTCCACGGGTAACTGCTTTGACTGCAGGTTTGCATGTGATTTACCTGGGGGAGGGTTCTGTGAGTCCCACCTTGAGAATCCAGAGCTCAGGTAAAAACAGTATAAAACAAAAAAACCCCTGGCCCTGCCTCCCCACTCTATATCCCTCTGAGATAAGCTTGGCTCCAGGGCATAGTCCAAGGTCCTGGGTCTTGAATATTTTTGTAACAGTTGGAGAAGAGAGTGGCATTTTCTTCCTGGAAGCGTTTGTGGGTTTTTGGCTCACCTGGTGGAGACTCACTGTGCCTGGAAGCGCAGGGAACGGAGAAAGGCGGCCCCTTAATTGGATGATGAGTCTGCACATGGCTGTGGGCTCACTGTCATCTCCGAGTGCAAGAAGGAGTTCCACCAACCAGAGCCTGCGCCTTCCTTCCCCAGAAGAGGGGTCTCAGGACCGAAGGAAGCCCACGTGTGCGTGGAGTGCAGGGCCAGAGCAGAAGCAGCCTCTAAAGTAGGACCGGCCCCTCTCTGAGGCAGTTCTGCTCGAATACTGATTCCCAGGCTGCATTAGTTCCCTAGGGCCACTTAGGGCTACAAAGTACCACAAAATGGGCGGCTTAGAACCACAAAAATTTATCGTCTCACAGTTCTGGAGGCCAAAATCAAGTTGTGGGCAGGCCACGCTCCCTCTGAAGGTGCTGGGGAAGGATCTTTTCCAGACCTCTCTCCGAGCTTCTGGTAGCCTCAGGCGTGCCTTGGCTTATAGATGCTTGTCTTCTCTTTATTATGTCTCTTCATGTGCTTTTCCCTCTGTACCTGTCTGTCTCGGGGTCCAAACTTCCCCCTTTTATAAGGACACCAGTCATATTAGATTGAGGCCCACCCTAGCGACCTCATTTTAACTTAATTACCTCTATAAAGACCCTGTTTCCAAATAGGTCACATTCTGAGGGTTATGGCTTCAACATCTTTTTTTTGGTGGGGCAGGGCACAGTGCAACCTGTAACACAAAGCCCTGCCCCTGATGTTCTAAATCGGAAGCTCCTGGGGAGCACCTGAGCATCTGTATTTTAAAAACTCCCCAGGATCAGCCAGGTTGGGGAACCACTGCTCTAAAAGGTTTCTCACTCTCTTCTGAGGTGATCTTGGAGATTCAACTCCAACCTGGCTCCCCAAGCAGTACCCTCTGCAGCTTCCCTAGCAGTAGGTTTCTGCCCCCTGCTCAAATCTTTCTAGTGTAGAGGAACTCACATATATATGAATGATAGGCTTTTTGCTTTACCCACTAAACAGTAAACTCCCCTGAGGGCGGGGACTAGGTTTTTTCTTTCCTGTATCTCCCTGGGCCTCACCAAATGCTAATGGCAAACCCAGGTTTGCAGTCAAGCCCAGGTGTGCCTGGTGCCGTGCTCACCCACCAGGTCCTGGTTCTGCTCTTTAGAGGCATCCAGAATCAATGCAGCACCCTTTGCTGAGGAGGCCCTTCTGATGTTAGAAGGCAGCTGTAATGCCCACTGTAGGACTGGTGCCAGAACCCCAGCCTCTAGTTTCCCAGGTCTGTGCTTTCGTTGTACATCACGTTCGAATAACAGACACATTCAACCAAGGGTCAGAATCTGCTGGCAGATGGGGTGTTGCTTACACCTGGCATAGCTCAAGGAAAAGCTGTTTAATAAATTCCTAGAGGCGGGGTCGAGACACCCACTTTTTTGCTTTTCAAGGTAATATGGTATCTTCTCTTGCTGTTAAGTGCACCAAGCCAAGATGTGCAGTTTCCGTTGAAAGCGCTATTAATGCCTCTAGTGAGAAGGCTGAAGGGAAGGGAGATTGTGCCGCTGACACCCTGGCTGTGTGAGCTTAGACACATTGCTTGACCTCTCTGAGCCTTTCCTCGGCTGTGTAAATGTGTACCTCGGCCCAGGTGATTTCCAGAGCTCTTCTCACCCTTTGGATCTTGAGAATTTGCTGGTGTATATTTCACTGATAGGAATTCATCTGTGGGTACTTCATGATAAGATTCGATGTTAATTTCGAGAGCAGGCATTACATATTAAAATGAAAAGTACCCCAAGGAAAGCATTGGAGCTGGGAGGGGTTGTGTGTATAATAGAAACAAACAGAAAAAGCAAAAAACCCGTCACTGCTAGTTTAACTGAAGCCTGCAATCTAAGAAAGGCAAATGCATGATTCTAGTATTTTCTTTAGTGGATTATAGAAAGGCAAATTAAATCAAAAATAAAAAATAAATCGTTTGATTGTTCTGCACTGTATTATCTTAATAAACCGTCTTCCTGGAAAGTTTAAAAAGACACAGTGCTCTGTCTGGCCAAAAAATACAATAAGTAAATAGTGTTGAGAAAATAAGAATTTTCCATCTAGACATGAGTGATGGAAACATTTTCATGTGGACTTGGTGACATCCCGCAAGGAATCAGAGATTGATAGGCATTACCTACTTTCCAGGGCTGTGGTTGGGGACATTGTTGTCACCCGCAGGGAAAGAGGTCAGAGACTCAGACGGGAATGGGCCCTGCCAAGCACTCTTGTGGGTTCCTGGCAAATCCTGACTCACTTCTTCATTCCCCTGCGACGTGCAGTCTAGACGTCTGCCTTATCTCGACTGGTGGCACAAATTTCATAGACTAGGGTGATGCTGAGAGGGTTGGTGGTCCTCTTCTGTGTAAGGTTTCTACAGCTGGAATTGGTACAAGGTGGAGACTGGTAATTTGGGTTCTGTCCTTGCTTTGTTGTTAATTTGTCTGACTAGGTCACAAAGCTAGTAACTTAGCCTTTCTGTATCTTTATCATTACATAATGCCCTAATGATTACAGAGACCAAAGAAAGGATATAAATAAAATACAAAGTTCAGATACAGACTCAAGTTTATGCAAAAATTTAGTATATAATAAAGGAAGCATTCGAATCAATAGGTAAAGAACAGCTTACTCAGGAAACGATGTTGAAGTAACTAGCTCACTAGTCATTGGGGAAGGCATGTTAGATTCCAGCGAGACTGGTATTTCCCTCCCCAATTCTGATTCGAAAAATCCTAAGGAATGACTCCCGTTGGCCTGCCTTCATCGCTCTGGAACAATTAACATAGATCGCAGGCATCAATTCTTAGACTCTTAGGTTGCAGGCCATTGGGGTGAAGTTGTAAGACCATGGTGGCTCTGGTTGCAGCCAGAGAGGATGGGGGTTTTAAGTGGGGAGGTCATTTCTAGGGGGGAAATAAAAAGAGGGTCATGGTCAGACAGGCAGTATGGAGGGATTTGCTATACAAGAAAATATCCTCAATCTCACTAGTAAGCAAAATCTTAAACATATGCATAATCTTACATTGGCAAAAATTTTAAACATTGATAATGCCTCTTTAAGGAAGTGTGGGTAAATAAGTTCTTTCAAACATTATACTTCCACTGCTGATCGGAGTGTAAATTAATAAGTCTTTCTTAAGGACAGCTTGGCTATATATATATATATGTCTCAAAAGGCTTGAAATTGTGTACCCTTGGTCTTGAAATTCTATTTCTAAAATATTTTTTTAGGAAAAAGGAAAAATCAACGCACAAGTGCTATGCAGGAGGTTGTTGAGTAGAGGGTGTTTATAATAGAGAGAAATTGGAAACAGTTTCAGTGACCTTCAGTAGAGGCTTGATAAAATGAATTTTGGCGTATTCAAAAAATGGACACATACGTAGCCATGAAGAATTATGGAGATCAATTCTTATTGACATGGAGAGATGATCATAACATAGTGGGTGGAAGTTAGGAAAACCTGGATTTTGTACAGTGAGTGTTCATTATACTTAGAAAAACAAAGACATTTCCATCTGGAGGGGGGGAATGACAATTTGTGCCTTGTACGGCACAGTTTCTATTCTTTGATGGGAACATAAAGAAATAAAATCCATAAAAAAACAAAACAAAACATGCCAGGCCCTCTGGGTCTCACCAGGGGTTGTCCTCCTTAGCATTTCACCATGGTAAGTCATAAGATTATTCCAGCCATCTTGCTCAAATGATTCTAGAAATTTTCCCTTGGCCCCATCAGTTGACTGGCTAGCTTGATTGAATCTGTGAATAAATGCCTTAGTGCACCTAGAACACCTTTTTGGGTGGGGAAGCATCTTTGTCTTGCAAATATGAATTTGAGTTTTAGGAAAAGCTTACATTCTTACTGTTGGGTTTGGTGCATGAGGGCAAGCGGCCCCTCTGGGTGGCAGTTTTGGAGCTGAGGAGGAGGCAAGAGCGGAGAACGGGACTCTTCCCAGTTCCCTGGGCAGGGTTGGGGTTTATCTAAATCCCCCCCAGGGTACTTGCTTTGTTAGGCTGGGTTCTTCTGGGTGTGCAGGCCCTTTGTGTTTGCCTCAACAGTAAGGCAACTTGCTTGTTTTATCGTCACGTGACAGTTGGTGGGAGGTGAGCACCTGAATTCTTGTGTGACAAGTTGGGGAACTGATGAAGAGACACTGTGACTGTCTGGAATCCTGTAACCAGGGATGTGCCCGGGGCACTGGCATCCTGTCGGCTCAATCTAGTGAACCAATGACCAGCTAATGAGCGGGCATACTTTGGTATGCACACAACTGGAGTCAGTTTCACTGCTATGATTCAAGCACCTCCCAGGTGTGAAAGGCCAGGTGAGGCGCTTTAGGAATGTCAAGATGAAAGAGACTGCTTTGGTCTTCAGGATGTTCCAGTGTAGTTGGGGAAGGACAGATACATGGCCAACTACATCACAAGGTAGACCATAACTACAAAGGTGGTCTCGATGGGGGCGTTCAGTAAACACTTCACAGAGAGTTGGTGTTTGGCTGGACCACGGAGGCTGGTGGCTGATAGTGTGAAGCCACCATTCACAGAGCCCCTGCCGGGTGCCAGGCTTTGTGAAGGGGGCTTTACAGAGATGTAGTTTTCAATCCAGTGCGTTAGGTGTCATTGTCATTTGCATATGACAAATCTGACAGAAAGGCTACTGTCTGAAGTCTTGCAGCCGGTAAGCATTGTAGCTTGGATCTGACCCTAAAAGCAGTGTTGTGGGAAGAATTCCACCTCATGAGGTTACAGGGTGGAGACGGAGGTTCCTGGCAGTGGGGAGGGTAGAGCTAAATGGTGGTGACCGGGGGGAATAGCACCGGGTGGTTGTTTGCCTGGTGCCTGGACTAGCTGCAAGGTAGCAGGGCAGGAAGCCTGGAAGAGTGGACAGTCACGTGGGGAACGAGGAGGTCTCTGAATGCCAGGCTGAGAGTTCCATTTGGAGTTACTGAGTTTTTGAACAGTTACGGAGTTTTTGAACATTAGCATAGGCCAATAGGCTAATGCTGGCTGAGCTGGAAGGCCCTGCATCTGGCAGCAGAGGCTGTGAGGCCAAATGCCCAGTAGTTCTGAGAAGTATGTAGGGGCTGACCAGGCTCCTCCCCAAAAGAGGGAAGGGGGTGGATAGGCACGGCCTTGGAGGCTGAATCTACAGAACTCGGCACCTGATGGGATATGGAGGTGTGTGGAAGGACAAAACTATTAAGTTTGAACGCAGGCGACATTGCAGAGCAGCTGGGAAGATGTTGCTGGTTCTGGGAAAAGATGCAGGTATGGTTCGGGCCTCACTGAGTGGAGGAATGGCCGGGACGGAGCCTTGAAGTTTGTAGGAGCCTCCAGGCCAGAGGTGAGGTTTGGCTAGGTGCCGGCAAGCAGCAGCTTTGAAGAGACATGGGAGCAGGTGGCTCTGTTGTTTTTCTCTGCCCAGCACCCATTCCCTCTTCTGGTAACTGCACCTCCATTTTTCTCGGGGACCGCGCCTCCCTCATATTCAATCCATGAGGTTGGGTGGTAGTGACTTCTCATTGGCTCTGTTGGTGAGCATGTGACCCAACCCTGGCCAATCAGAGCACTGCTTCTCTCTCTACCTCAGGGACCAGAGATAAGGCTGTGATTCATGGTCCAGGAAGGGCTGACCTTCTGTCGCTGGGGTTGCCGAGCTGGTGGAAGGGAAGCCTGAAGCTGCTGGTGGCTGTTGCCACAGGCTGCTTGAGAATAAAGCCAACCTGAGAGGGAGAGAGAGAGATGGATTCCTCATCACATTTATTTGATGTTGGTCTCCAGCCATCCTGGGAGCCAGATGTATACCCTAGGCTTCCTGTTTGGGTGACCCGTGAGTTGACACTAACAGTCAAAGGGTCCTGACTCACTCCGGGTTAGAAGCCATGTCTTTAGGGGATACCTAACCCTAGAAGGCGTGGCCAGAGGGATGGGGCATGTATCAGGAGGACCCTCTGCGTCACGGAAGGCTGGGTGAACATTTGTCCCGGGCTTTGCCTGAGCATAGGGGCAGGTGCGTTTGATGTTTGCCACAAACAATACAGTCTCCCACCTGACTGCCCTAATGGGACTCCAGTTGTAGGAAAAAAAAAAATCAGGAAATAAGTAAACATGCTGGTCACCATGGAAATGTGAACCCAAGGTGTTAGGAACAATAGCTGTGTGTGAGTCCGGAAGTGGATTTGTCTACACAGACATTGGTTTGATCCCAAATCGGTTTCCTTGTGGGAGCCTGGACATGTCCATAAACTCATTATATAGCCAGCTCTTCCCTGGAGAGGGTAACATCTCTGATAAGCCTTTGTTTTATCATTATTAAAATAGCTATAAACTTAATACAGTGCTTATGCCTGCCAGGGCCCTCCCTGGCAACTGCCTTTTGAGGTAGATGCTCCTTTTTTTTTTTTTTTTTGTGGTACGCAGGCCTCTCACTGTTGTGGCCTCTCCCGTTGCGGAGCACTGGCTCCGGACGCGCAGGCTCAGCGGCCATGGCTCACGGGCCTAGCCGCTCTGCTGCAGGTGGGATCTTCCCGGACCGGGGCACGAACCCGTGTCCCCTGCATCGGCAGTCAGACTCTCAACCACTGCGCCACCAGGGAAGCCCGAGGTAGATACTCTTTTTAATCCCAGTTCCACAGGAGAGGCTCACAGAGATTCCTCAACTTGTCCAAGGTCACAGCTATTAATGGAAAAGTTGGGATTTGAACCCAGGTCCCAGGGTCTGTTCCCTTTCAATCACCATGTTCCACTATCCCACCTTGGTGTTGAAAAAAATATTAATAAAAGTAGTTAATACTTACTTTGCATGTCTTATTTCCTTGAGTCCCTGTCACAAATCTATGAGGTAGGTACCGCTGGTTAATCCCATTTTATAAACGAGGAAACTGAGGCACAGACCATTTAGGAATCCTAGCCAAGTCCCACAGTCAGTAGGAGGCAGAAATATATTTTGAGGTTGATTTTTTCAGATGGACTTGAAATGCTACTATGCCTTAAATTTAATTTGGAAGCCCAGGATGGGTGAGAACTATTTCCTAAATCTGGCTTTCATCGATTGTGATGTTCTTCATTTATTTAAAGAAATAAATCAGGAGAATGAACATTGTGGACAGAGAATAATCGTGACCTGATTTGTCTCTTATCATTGGAAAACCATGTCCTGGGATTCACTAATGTGTAACTAGTTGGAAAATGTTAAAGCAAAAGGGTAAGATTTAAAAACAAAATCACACCATTAAGTCTATGTAAATTAGTTCCTCGGTGAAGAAAAAACCCAATGTACTACTGTTTGTGGGCCAGCTAGACGTGTTACAAATGCTGTGGAGTGGGAGTATGTGACAATTTTTTTTTTCATTGAGGGCCCATTAGAAGACACACTCAGGCTACTTAAACTCCTCCAAACTCGTGAATTGGTTCAATAACAAAATGTATGGATCATTTTAATATGCAGGTACAAGGACATATACTTGAGTAATTTCTGACACTTTTTTTTTCTTTTTGAAAATGTGTTATATTTAGGATTTACTGTTAGAATTAAAAGTGGATTTGGGGAGGCCAGGGCCTGTGCCTATTTATTGCTCTTTGTTGTGTACCGGTATACAGAAGGTGCTCAATAAATGCTTTTGGGATGAATTATGAACCCAGGAGCACCAGGAAGCTCCTGAGGCTGGCTGCTGGCCAAAGGCTGATGAACAGTTTCGGTCCTAACAGGGATGCTATTAGGATTGTGCTATTGTTACCTCCATTTCACAGATGAGGAAATTGAGGCTTAAAGAGGATAAATAACTTCCCAGCATCCTGTGTCTTCTCAGTTGTTTAAACCAAGCAAGCGAAGATGATTCTTACATGCACTTTTCTGCTCTGTTGGGTCTAGGGCCCACTCCCCTGCTTTGAGTTTGGGAAGGAAGGTATAGGCCTTTGTTTTGTAGGACTATTTATTTGAGTTACTGGTTTCTGCTCCATCACAGGGGCCTGCAAACTAGTTAAGAGCTTTATTCTCAGTGTATCTTGTATATTTTTATTGAGAAAAGGCCGCCGGTATTGTGTTCCTTTGTGCAGATGGTCACAGTGCCCAATAGTGCTGGGGCCCAGGTTGTAGCAGGGGCTATTTATCATTTAGTCCAGGGGTTGCAAACTGTTCAGCCCACACACTATTTTAAAAATCAGAATATTTCACAAAACATTCCTGACTTAAGACTTCTCTTAGAAAACTGGAAGTTCTGGCAATATGAAATAAGAGTTTTTATGTAGCAACATCTGTTGAGGGCCGCTACTACTGGCAGAATTTAAAAGTTCTGTGTCGAGAAGCAAGAAGAACTACAGTCCTGCAGCCTGTGGAACAAAAACCACATTCACAGAAAGATAGACAGGATGAAAAGGCACAGGGCTATGTACCAGATGAAGGAACAAGATAAAACCCCAGAAAAACAGCTAAATGAAGTGGAGATAGGCAACCTTCCAGAAAACGAATTCAGAATAATGATAGTGAAGATGATCCACGACCTTGGAAAAAGAATGGAGGCAAAGATGGAGAACATGGAAGAAACGTTTAACAAAGACCTAGAAGAATTAGAGAACAAAAAAACAGAGATGAACAATACAATAACTGAAATGAAAACCACACTAGAAGGAATCAATAGCAGAATAACTGAGGCAGAAGAATGGATAAGTGACCTGGAAGACAGAATGGTGGAATTCACTGCTGCGGAACAGAATAAAGAAAAAAGAATGAAAAGAAATGAAGGCAGCCTAAGAGACCTCTGGGACAACATTAAACGCAACAACATTCGCATCATAGGGGTCCCAGAAGGAGAAGAGAGAGAGAAAGGACCTGAGAAAATATTTGAAGAGATTATAGTCGAAAACTTCCCCAACATGGGAAAGGAAAATAGCCACCCAAGTCCAGGAAGCGCAGAGAGTCCCATACAGGATAAACCCAAGGAAAAACATGCCAAGACACAAAGTAATCAAACTGGCAAAAATTAAAGACAAAGAAAAATTATTGAAAGCAGCAAGGGAAAAACGACAAATAATATACAAGGGAACTCGCATAAGGTTAACAGCTGATTTCTCAGCAGAAACTCTACAAGCCAGAAGGGAGTGGCATGATATACTTAAAGTGATGAAAGGGAAGAACCTACAACGAAGATTACTCTACCCGGCAAGGATCTCATTCAGATTCGATGGAGAAATCAAAAGCTTTACAGACAAGCAAAAGCTAAAAGAATTCAGCACCACCAAACCAGCTCTACAACAAATGCTAAAGGAACTTCTCTAAGTGAGAAACACTAGGGAAGAAAAGGACCTTCAAAAAGAAACCCAAAACAATTAATAAAATGGTCATAGGAACATACATATCGATAATCACCTTAAACGTAAATGGATTAAATGCTCCAACCAAAAGACACAGGCTTGCGGAATGGATACAAAAACAAGAGCCATCTATATGCTGTCTACAAGAGACCCACTTCCGACCTAAGGACACGTACAGACTGAAAGTGAGGGGATGGATAAAGATATTCCATGCCAGTGGAAATCAAAAGAAAACTGGAGTAGCAATACTCATGTCAGATAAAATAGACTTTAAAATAAAGAATGTTGCAAGAGACAAGGAAGGACATTACATAACGATCAAGGGATCAATCAAAGAAGAAGATATAACAATTATAAATATATATGCACCCAACGTAGGAGCACCTCAATACATAAGGCAACTGCTAACAGCTATAAAAGAGGAAATCGACAGTAACACGATCATAGTGGGGGACTTTAACACCTCACTTACACCCATGGACAGATCATCCAAAATGAAAATGAATAAGGAAACAGAAGCTTTAAATGACACAATAGACCAGATAGATTTAATTGATACTTATAGGACATTCCATCCAGAAACAGCAGATTACACTTTCTTCTCAAGTGCGCACAGAACATTCTCCAGGATAGATCACATCTTGGGTCACAAATCAAGCCACAGTAAATTTAAGAAAAATGAAATCATATCAAGCATCTTTTCTGACCACAATGCTATGAGATTAGAAATGAATTACAGGGAAAGAAACGTAAAAAACACAAACACATGGAGGCTAAACAATACGTTACTAAATAACCAAGAGATCACTGAAGAAATCAAAGAGGAAATCAAAAAATACCTAGAGACAAATGACAATGAAAACATGACAATCCAAAACCTATGGGAGGCAGAAAAAGCAGTTCTAAGAGGGAAGTTTATAGCTATACAAGCCTACCTCGAGAAACAAGAAAAATCTCAAGTAAACAATCTAACCATACACCTGAAGGAACTAGAGAAAGAAGAATAAACAAAACCCAGAGTTAGCAGAAGGAAAGAAATCATCAAGATCAGAGCAGAAATAAATGAAATAGAAACAAAGAAAACAATAGCAAGGATCAATAAAACTAAAAGCTGGTTCTTTGAGAAGATAAAACAAAATTGATAAACCATTAGCCAGACTCATCAAGAAAAAGAGGGAGAGAACTCAAATCAATAAAATTAGAAATGAAAAAGGAGAAGTTACAACAGACAACGCAGAAATACAAAGTGTCCTAAGGAGACTACTACAAGCAACTCTATGCCAATAAAATGGACAACCTGGAAGAAATGGACAAGTTCTTAGAAAGGTATAACCTTCCAAGACTGAACCAGGAAGAAATAGAAAATATGAACAGACCAATCACAGTAATGAAATTGAAACTGAGATTAAAAATCTTCCAACAAACAGAAGTCCAGGACCAGATGCCTTCACAGGTGAGTTCTATCAAACATTTAGAGAAGAGCTAACACCCATCCTTCTCACACTCTTCCAAAAAATTGCAGGGGAAGGAACACTCCAGAACTCATTCTATGAGGCCACCATCACACTGATACCAAAACCAGACAAAGATACTACAAAAAAGGAAAATTACAGACCAATATCACTGATGAATATAGATGTAAATATCCTCAACAAAATACTAGCAAACAGAATCCAACAACACATTAAAAGAATCATACACCATGATCAAGTGGGATTTATCCCAGGGATGCAAGGATTCTTCAATATACCATAAATCAATGTGATAAACCATATTAACAAATTGAAGAATAACAACCATATGATCATCTCAATAGATGCAGAAAAAGCTTTTGACAAAATTCAACACCCATTTATGATAAAAACTCTCCAGAAAGTGGGCATAGAGGGAACCTACCTCAACATAATAAAGGCCATATACGACATCATTCTCAATGGTGAAAAACTGAAAGCATTTCCTCGAAGATCAGGAACAAGACAAGGATGTCCACTCTCACCACTATTATTCAGCATAGTTTTGGAAGTCCTAGCCACAGCAATCAGAGAAGAAAAAGAAATAAAAGGAATACAAATTGGAAAAGAAGAAGTAAAACTGTCACTGTTTGCGATGACATGATACTATACGTAGAGAATCCTAAAGATGCCAGCAGAAAACTACTAGAGCTACTCAAGAATTTGGTAAAGTTGTAGGATACAAAATTAATGCACAGAAATCTCTTGCATTCCTATACACTAATGATGAAAAATCTGAAAGAGAAATTAAGGAATTCCTCCCATTTACCATTGCAACAAAAAGAATAAAATACCTAGGAATAAACCTACCTAAGGAGGCAAAAGACCTGTATGCAGAAAACTGTAAGACACTGATGAAAGAACTTAAAGATGATACCAACAGATGGAGAGATATACCATGTTCTTGGATTGGAAGAATCAATATTGTGAAAATGACTCTACTACCCAAAGCAATCTACAGATTCAATGCAATCCCTATCAAATTACCAATAGCATTTTTTGCGGAACTAGAACAAAAAAATCTTAAAATTTGCATGGATCCACAAAAGACCCCGAATAGCCAAAGCAGTCTTGAGGGAAAAGAATGGAGCTGGAGGAATCAGACTTCCTGAGTTCAGACTATACTACAAAGCTACAGTAATCAAGACAATATGGTACTGGCACAAAAACAGAAACATAGATCAATGGAACAAGATAGAAAGCCCGGAGATAAACCCACGCACCTATGGTCAACTAATCTATGACAAAGGAAGTAAGGATATACAATGGAGAAAAGACAGTCTCTTCAATAAGTGGTGCTGGGAAAACTGGACAGCTACATGTAAAAGAATGAAATTAGAACAATCCCTAACACCATACACAAAAATAAACTCAAAATGGATTAGAGACCTAAGTGTAAGACCACACACTATAAAACTCTTAGAGGAAAACATAGGAAGAACACTCTTTGACATAAATCACAGCAAGATCTTTTTTGATCCACCTCCTAGAGTAATGGAGATAAAAACAAAAATAAACAAATGGGACCTAATGAAACTTGAAAGCTTTTGCACAGCAAAGGAAACCATAAACAAGACGAAAAGACAACCCTTAAAATGGGAGAAAATATTTGCAAATGAATCAATGGACAAAGGATTAATCTCCGAAATATATAAACAGCTCATGCAGCTCAATATTAAAAAAACAAACAACCCAATCTAAAAATGGGCAGAAGACCTAAATAGACATTTCTCCAAAGAAGACCTACAGATGGCGAAGAAGCACATGAAAAGCTGCCCAACATCACTAATTATTAGAGAAATGCAAATCAAAACTGCAATGTGGTATCACCTCACACCAGTTAGAATGGGCATCATCAGAAAATCTACAAACAACAAATGCTGGAGAGGGTGTGGAGAAAAGGGAACCCTCTTGCACTGTTGGTGGGAATGTAAATTGATACAGCCACTATGGAGAACAGTATGGAGGTTGCTTAAAAAACTAAAAATTGAATTACCATATGATTCAGCAATCCCACTACTGGGCATATACCCAGTGAAAACCATAATTCAAAAAGACACATGCACCCCAATGTTCATTGCAGCATTGTTTACAATAGCCAGGTCATGGAAACAACCTACATACCCACCGACAGACGAATGGATAAAGAAGATGTGGTACATATATACAATGGAATATTACTCAGCCATAAAAAGGAACGAAATTGGGTCATTTGTAGAGACGTGCATGCATCTGGAGACTGTCATACAGAGTGAAGTAAATCAGAAAGAGAAAAACAAATATTGTATGTTAGCGCATATATGTGGAACCTAGAAAAATGGTACAGATGAACCGTTTGCAGGGCAGAAATTGAGACACAGAAGTAGAGAACAAATGTATCGACACCAAGGGTGGAAAGCTGTGGGTGGGTGGGGGTGGTGGTGTGATGAATTGGGCGATTGGGATTGACATGTATACACTGATGTGTATAAAATTGATGACTAAGGGGCTTCCCTGGTGTCGCAGTGGTTGAGAGTCCGCCTGCCGATGCAGGGGAAGCGGGTTCGTGCCCCGGTCCGGGAAGATCCCACATGCCGCGGAGCGGCTGGGCCCGTGAGCCATGGCCGCTGAGCCTGCGCGTCTGGAGCCTGTGCCCCGCAACGGGAGAGGCCACAAAAGTGAGAGGCCCACGTACCGTAAAAAAAAAAAAATTGATGACTAATAAGGACCTGCTGTATAAAAAAATAAATAAAATAAAATTCGAAAATAAAAAAATGAAAACTGGAAGTTTTGGCAATATGAAATAAGAGTTTTTACGTAGCAGCATCTGTCTACAGTTGTATATTGGTTGTCTATTTTGGGGCAAGGTTTCAGGCTCTACATTTCACCATAGACCCCACTATTCCCTCTTGCCTCATACCAAGTCCCCTTTACTCATTTATGTCACCTGACCAACCCCCAGTTTGGGACCCCTGTCCTTGTCCATAATATATTTGCCTTGAAAACTTTAAGTTATATAATAAAAACAAGTTCTTTTTTTTTTTTTTAAAAAAACAGTTTTTGCAGGCACAGGGTTCACTTAAAACATAATTTCAGCAGGCACAGATATTGTTCATTTAATGCTGAGAACTGGCAAGAACGCTGTATGAATACTTAACAGTCGGAATGTGTTGGAGTGAAGGCCATGGCAGGCATTATCTGGAGTCTCCAGTATACTGAATGGAAGGGCTTCCTTCAAGGAAACAAAAAGTAACACACAAAGCTAAGTGACAGCAGCAGTGTTCAAGGGGAAGACCCTTAAACTTCTGGGATACTGAAGGAGGTGGGGAGCCGGGGAAGGCAGGTGGAAGGGGAGAGACCCTCCCATCAGCTTCTCCCACTCCCCATGGGAACATTCCACGACAAAGGAAATGGAAGCAAGTGAGCTGGGAAATACCCAAGCTGAAGCTCCAAGGTTGCTGTTTACAAGTTCTTACAGGAAAGACTATTATGGGCGAGCTCTTAATGGGTTGTCTGTCTGTCAAGGGAAGAGAGGCTGGGGTGGGGGAGGGCTGGAGTTAAGATGGAAATGGCTCAAGCACTGAATCTTGCATTTCCTGTCTTTCCATTTGCAATCTGCCTGGGGATTAAAAGGCCAGGAGGGGAGCCTGCTGAGCTGGGGAGGAAGGGGGATCTGTGTGTGTGTGTGTGTGTGTGTGTGTGTGTTCCTTTTTCATGTCCTGAGTATTTTCTGGGTGCAGAGAGGGCTTTCTGGCCTGCAGAGGAGAGGATGCCCCTTATAGTGGATGGAAGCTGCCCAGATGACAGGCTGGAAGATCAGATGTTATTGCTTTCCTGGCTGGAGGGTGAACTGGAAGGAGAGGTGCCTAGCCCTGAAGATCACAGTGAAAATTTGGACTAGCTCACCCTGGGGAGGTGGCACGATTTCCTTTGAAGTTTTAAAATAAAGGGCAGAGATTCGATTCCATCTGGAATGATGGGTGTGGCCATGCCTGGCGGCTGGGATGGACACAATGATCTTCCCAGCCCTCTTTGTTCTGGGACTAGACACCCCACTCCTCACCGCCTGAGAAAATTCGGGGACTACAAAGGTTTAGTCTCAGCACATTAGAATTACTGCTAGAAAATAAAGATCCTTAAAGCTGGATCCTTTGGCTTCTTGGGCAGCAGACAGAGAAACATCTCCCTTCTGTTAGACACTCAAGCTCCAGTGTCATAGAGCAGAGTGAAGAGAATCTTCTTCTTTATTTAAAAGTGGACTGCATGGCGGTTGACTATTCCAGGGCCCGACATTAAATAACCGAATGCAGTTTGTTGTCTGGAAGTGGTTCGCCACGTTCTCCTGCGCCCCGTCGAGAAGTGGTGACCCCTGCAAAGAAGGGTGATAATGTGGCCAGTGTTAGGATTCATAGTGTCCCCTTTCATTCTTAAAAGGGTCCCTGTTTGGACAATAAGTTACATCGTCACTTTCCCGTGAAAGAGCAGAAGACACTCAGTAGAAAACTTTGTTTGGGGAGGCAGTGTTGAAACCAAGCCATTTGAAAAACATGATTTTCCACTTAAAAATATATATAGGACTTCCCTGGTGGCGCAGTGGTTAAGAATCTGCCTGCCAGTGCAGGGGACACGGGTTCGAGCCCTGGTCCGGGAAGATCCCACATGCCGTGGAGCAACTCAGCCCATGCGCCACAACTACTGAGCCTGCACTCTAGAGCCTGTGAGCCACAACTACTGAGCCCGTGTGCCTAGAGCCCATGCTCCGCAACAAGAGAAGCCACCCAATGAGAAGCCCACGAAACGCAACGAAGAGTAGCCCTGCTCGCCGCAACTAGAGAGAGCCCGTGCGCAGCAACGAAGACCCAAGGCAGCCCCCCCCCAAAAAATATATATTTATTTCTTTTTTGTAAAATCTAAATGATGTCTGCAACCTTCAGAGCCTGACTTCTTGCTCGAAAGAGAGGAAGGAAGTTTTGTTATTGAGAAAGCTCATTGACTAAAACGAAACAGAAAAACAAACAAATAAAAAACAAAAAACCGCAAGGAGAATGAAGTAAAGGAACCTGGAGCTTCCTCATCAGAGGCCTGAACCATGCAGGGTCTGCGGGGGCTGAAAGGGGGCTTGTAGCAGCCTTCTGTCCACGTGGGCAGACTCCTCAGAAGCAGGGCCTTCTGTCCATGTGGGCAGACCCCTCAGAAGCAGGGTTTTGAAAGGAAAGAGGATGCAGAGAGGTTCATGACTTGATGCTGGCCAGCTGGAACATCCAGGATGCAGATGCCCAGGCCACAGGGCCCTGAGGTCAGAGGGAGCAGGCTGGTGCCAGACTCTCAGCCCTTTGCTGGGGCCACTGGTCCATCTGTGACCACGGTTGATTGCAAGAGTGTGGGTTAGGGGTTGAAAAACATCTGGGCTCTAGACACTTCTGTTAAAAGATAAACTGAGGGATATTAAAAATTTTAAGGGTTCATTGGAGCAAAAATCAGTTCCCATCGGGCAGTGCCAAACCAGAAGCAGTTAGGAGTATTCCACTGACTGGGGGCTGGGGGGACTTATATAGAGAAACTGCGAAAGCAAAGAAAGGAAATGATTTAGTTGACTGAAGTGTAAAGCCCAGTTGGCTCTTTGTGATTGGTTGTCCTTAGCCTTTTAATTTCGTAACCTCGAAGCACTTACAGGCTTAGATTTTGGTTGGCTTATGTAGGCTGCCTCAGCCTAACCACCTCCTTCTTAATTAATGCAACACCAAAAAAGACAAAAAGGACTTCCCTGGCGGTCCAGTGGTTAGGGCTCTGCACTTCAACTGCAGGGGGCACAGGTTCGATCCCTGGTCAGGGAAATAAGATCCCGCGTGACGCGCAGTGTGGCCAAAAAAATAAAAAAAATTAATGCAGCACTTCCTAGGCGGGGTGACCTATACCGAATCATTCTCTTGGTTTCCTCACCTATAAACTAGGGATGGTACCACCACCTATTTCCAGGGCTTCTGTGAGAACAAATGGAGGAGGGCAAGGCTGGGCTGGGCCATGCCAACCTGAGGGGTTGGCCTGTGGTCCGTTTGTGGTCACAAGGAGGGCTCTTTCCTGTGGGCAAAAGGGAGTAGTAACCCTCGAGCAACTTCGCTTTAGGGACATGTGACAGGTGGCCTACAGTGCACTCTCTTCCCAGCCCTGTCAGCGGCTGACAGGTCCAATGAGGCTTCGCCAAACAGGGGTCTTTCTTCAAATTCTGTCCTACACTGCTGACCACAAACTTCTCTGGAAGCGTCTTTTGCCAGAATGAAGCTGGCGTAACTGTAGAAAGAGGCAGTGTTATATATACGTGATTGTGAAAAATGCTGTAGTGACTGGCACTTAGGAAATATTCATTCATTCATTTAATTCATCCACCAACAAACAGGCACTGAGCCCTGCTCTGGTCCCAGGCACTGGGGCGACTGGGGTAGCCTGGCAGACATGGTCTCTGCCTTGATCTGGAACTTGCCTCCTTGAGGGAAAAGCTTGCAAAGAACACAAGTAACTTACCCTCTGTTAAAGAAAAAAATAAAGACTAAGAGACCAAAGATTGAGCACTAAGTGGGAAAGTTTTACTGCTTAGTGGGGAATCTGACGGCGTGGAGTCTTGGATGTGGGGGACGAGGTCTAGGCAGGGGAAGGGTTGCTGTCGGGCTTTCATAGCTAAACGCCCACAGGCTGTAACTCATTGACACTAGGAAGATAGCCTCGTGAGCATTGGTGCCCAGGCAATACCTGGGCTTGTTGGTTAGGTGGGCACCTGGCTGATTGGAGGTGGTCTCCTGCATGACAGGGGCTGCCCATGGCATCATGGTACTCTGCCGGTTGTGTCTTGTGCCGTGTGCAAGATTTGCCGAGTCTGGACTGTGGCACCCAGTGGGGTCTGTGTTGTAGCAGTAGGCTGGGTAGCCAGGTCAGGTTTGTCCCATCTAATGGGTTATATACCCATTAAAGGTGAAAATTCTTAAGATAATGCAGAAACATGGAAAATAATCTGTGAACTCTTAACTGCAAGGAGTAGAACATGAAAAGATCACAACTGCAGTACTCAGAAATCCTTGGGTAGCAAGTGACAGAAATGCAAATCTAACTAGCTTAAACAAAAATGAGAATTTGTGGCCTCATGTGTCTGGGAATCTAGGGTATTGTTGGATTTCTGGGTCCAGGATTCAAACAATGTCCCTGGGGTTCTTTCTGTCCCTCGCAGCTCTGCTGGTCTCTCCTCCACTTAATTCTTGGCTGCTCAGGGGGTCCCATAGCAGCCCTCTTAGCAACCCCAGTGCAAAGAGAGCATCTTTTCGGAAAAGCAGCCGGAAAGTCCTGGAAGATACACTTTATGGTAGCACGGTATCTCTTGCCTGCCTGATGCCTGGAGTGGAGGGGAGGAATGATGGCAGGGGGTTAGGTTGAACGGCTGTCAGAGGAGGGGAGGAAGGAGGGCCACAAAGTGAAAACCACGACTGTCCACCCCAACTGTGTAAGAATAGGCACCTCCTGGTAGTGCCAGAGACTCCTCAGTAACTTGTAGTCCTGGGTGGTAGGAGCTTGGGTTTTAAAGTTGTTTCCAGTCACAAAAATCACAGTGTTTAAAGAGAACAGTCTGACTCAGAATTGTCCTTCCTGTTACATTATGATTGGGGCCAAAATAGACATTTGCGTTTAAGCCTTGATCCTGTATACCAGGGTTTAGCAAACCTTTTCTGAAAAGGGCAGATAGTAAATATTTTAGGCTTGTGGCCTGGGTGGCCTCTGTGGTACTACTGAACTTGACCATGGTAGCTTGAAAGCAGCCATAGCCTATGCCTAAACAAGTGGACGTGGGCCAGATTTGGCCCACAGGCATTATCTTGCTGACTCCTCATATAGATGTCTGAAAATCTTGTATTCAAATAGGCCATAAAACATTGCTCTGAAGTAAACTGTATGTTTGCAAACCACATATCTGATAAGGGATTAATATCCCCCCCAAATAAGGGACTCCTAGAACTCAGTAGCAAAAAACCAAATAACCCAATTAAAAAAAAGGCAAAGGACTTGAATAGACATTTCTCCAAAGAAGACATACAAATGGCTGACAAGTATATGAAAAGATACTCAACATCTCTAATCATCAGGGGAGTGCAAATCAGAGCCACAGTGAGATAATACTTCACACCCGTTAGGATGGTCGTTATCAAAAAACAAAAAATAAGAAGTGTTGGCGAGGATGTGGAGAAACTGGAACCCCTGTGCCCTGTTGATGGGAATGTAAAACGGTGCAGCTGCTGTGGGAAACAGTATGGAGGGTCCTCAAAATATTAAAAATAGAACTACCATATGATAGCAATTCCACTTCTGGGTATTTATCAAAAAGAATTGAAATCAGGATCTCAAAGAGATGTTTGCACACCCATGTTCATTGCAGCATTATTCACTATAGCAAAGAGATGGAAGCAACCTAAATGTCCTTTGACAGATGAATGGATTAAGAAAATGTGGTGCGCGCGCCCGCACACACACACACACACACACACACACAACGGTATATTATTCAGCCTTAAAAAAGAAGGAAATCCTGCCACATGCGACAGACAACGTGGATGAATCTTGAGAACGTTATGCTAAGTGAAATGAGCTCTTCACAGAAGGACACACACTGTATGATTCCACTTATATGAGGAAACTGAAATAGTCAAACTGATAGAAGCAGAAAGTAGAGTGGTTACCATGAGCTGGAGAGGAGGAGGGCAATGCGGAGTTGCTGTTTAATAGGTATAGAGTTTCAGTTATGCAAGAATAATTCTAGAGATCTGCTGTACACATTGTGCCTATAGTTAACAATAAACAATACTGTATCGTGCACTTAAAAGTGTAAGAGGGTAGGGACTTCCCTAGTGGTCCAGGGGCTAAGACTCTGCGCTCCCAATGCAGAGGGCCCGGGTTCGATCCCTGGTCAGGGAACTAGATCCCATATGCGGCAACTAAGAGTTCACATGCCGCAACTAAATATCCCGCACGTGGCAACGAAGATCCTGTGTGCCACAGCTAAGACCTGGCGCAGCCAAAAAAAAAAAAAAAAAAAAATAGTGCCACAATGAAGGTTGGGGTGAATGTGTCTTTAAAACAAGAGTAAGAGGGTAAACATCATAAAAAAAAAAAAACCTATATCGGGGCTTCCCTGGTGGCGCAGTGGTTGAGAGTCCGCCTGCCGACGCAGGGGACACGGGTTCGTGCCCCGGTCCGGGAAGATCCCACATAACGTGGAGCGGCTGGGCCCGTGAGCCATGGCCGCTGAGCCTGCGCATCCGGAGCCTGTGCTCTGCAACGGGAGAGGCCACAACAGTGAGAGGCTTGCGTACCGCAAAAACAACAACAACAACAACAACAACAACAAAAACTATATACCTAAAGTAGATTGTATAACAGTTTATTTTCTGTTCCTAATGTGGTGGGAGAACATTTGGAAAGCATAAAATTGATCCCACCACAAAAGCAAGGAATTAGAATTGCCCTGTTCAAAGGGGCAAGTGATGATCCATCTCGGATCAGTCAGCTGAAGAAATCAGTCATGGCCACATCGGAAGAGACGATGTCTGAAGGCTGCAAGATGGCTGGCTGGGTTCAAATGCTGTCTAGGATAGCTCTTCTTGCCAGTTTTAGCAATTCATACGGTTGTGTCACGGATTTGAGACTAGCATGGCATGCCTAGTTGAGGTTTAAAGCTCCCTCCTGGACCCTCCAAGCCAGGTGTTGCTCAGGATTAAAAACATTCATTGTTTGGTCAACCGAAGGCCCTCACAGCTCTGATGAGAATGTCACCTGCGAAGGACTGGGCTCCTCCCAGGTTTGCATTTTAGCACCATCAGAGTCTGCTTCAGCAGCTGCTGTTTTAATGGGTACAGAGGGAGTGGCTGAGGGCCTCATGGGGGTCTGTTCCAGATGAGAAAAGTCTGGGGTCCTGGGGTCAGAGTGGGATCTTGGACCTTCTTACGTTCTGCAGATGTGATTGCATGGCACGCAGAGGCAACCTGGAGTGCAGAGTCCATGTGACCGTCTTGGGGTATCCACTCCACGCCTCCTACCGGGGCCAGGGAA
Source organism: Orcinus orca (assembly GCF_937001465.1). Lineage (NCBI taxonomy): Eukaryota > Metazoa > Chordata > Mammalia > Artiodactyla > Delphinidae > Orcinus > Orcinus orca. The sequence goes on from NC_064572.1 coordinate 78,793,892, forward strand.
AGGCAGAAACTCTGAGAACATTCCACTTGAATAAGATGCGTTTAATAAGAACAACGGGAAATGGTAAACCTGGCTTGGGGAAAGGGAATGTGCTCTTTCATGTAAAACAAACCAAAAATGTGACTGTGGGAAGCATCCAAAAAATAAGATGACCTAGAGGCTGGATTTAAAAATTGGCACTGGGGGAAATCTCGTTTCCCCAGTCGATGACTCCCCCTTTAGCTGTGCTCATGCCAGCGGAGCAAACCAAAATAACTTCATAAATTAAAGTTTATGCAGAGAAGAAAGCTAGGCCTGGACTGTCACACACCAGATGAAAACCTTGACAGCTTTGTTTACAACCGACATCCTTGGTTTGAAGGTTAATGGTGTCTAGAGAAGGTTAGGTTGTACACATGTGCAATTAAAAAAAATCACTATTGATAGAGCGAGACATAGCTGTGTTTACTTACTATAGTTTATGCCACCTTTGTTGGCTTGTTTGTTTTCCCTTCTGGAAAGAATGTCTTTGTCCTTCAGTAATTAATTATAACCAGCCTTTGTTTAGATCCAAGTACATGGAAAGTGCTCAGAGAGCTCAAAGTATGTCAGTAGTAGTGCCTTGTAACTAGGACCTCGATTTTTTTTTCCTTTCATTATGCAAGAAATAGAAGGATGCATTTGGGATGTAAAAGGTTCAAATTACAGAGCAGCATACATTCACAGGAGAGCTCAAAACTCCCCTCACCGCCCCCAACCCGCCGCCCTCACTGCCCATGAGGTTTCCTGTTCTTTGTAGAACTGTTTCTTTATGTTCACTGTTTATATGTCCACCCATAAGTGTGTATTTATGGACACATAACGTACACGATTACTTTTAGTTTTAATACGCGTATGGGGCCATGATGCATATATATTGACGGACAACTTGCTTTTTTCATCTCACGTGTCCAGATCTGCTGCTGGTCAGTCCATGTGCGCATGACTTTTAATGCTGCAACACATCTCATAATATGCATGCGTAACTTACCGAACCATTTATATATCCTTCCTTTTGCTGTTAAATGAAGTAATGAAGGCATGATATCACGACTGCCTTCTGGAGCTAGACTGCCTGGCTTTGAAATGGGACTTCACTTGAGGGGTCGGGGGTCAGGGGTGTACGACCCAGGGCGGGGTTGGCAAACTGCAGCCCTCTGGCCAAACCTACCCTCCTCATGTTTTTGTATGGCCCATGAGGCAAGAATGATTTTCTTCTTTTCAAATGGTTGAAAAAGAAAATCAAAAGATAAATGTTTCCTGATACATGAAAATTATATGAGATTCAAACTTCAGTGTCCATAAATAAAGTTCTGTTGGAATACAGCCGTGCGCATGTGTTTACTGTTGGAATACAGCCATGCTCACGTGTTTACTGTTGTCTGGGGCTGCTTTCATGATGCGGCAGCAGAGTTGAATAGTTGTGACAGCAACCATCTGGTCCACCTAAAATATTTACCATCTGGCCTCTTACTGAAAACATTTGTTGACCCCTGACCTAGGGCAAATTACTAAGCTCTCCGTGTCTCCACTTTCTATACCGTAAAATAAAGATAATAATAAAACCTACTTTGTTCAAATATAGTTAAAAAAAAACACAAAAAAACAAGACCTACTTTGTAGGGTGAAGTTACTTATCTATATCAAATAAATATCACATGTAGATTATACCAGATTATAATGTGTCAAATGTATGTGTATAAATTACATGTGAAACATTTAGAACTCTTTAAATGCTTCATAAATGTTGGCTACTATTATACCATCGTTATTATCATTATCATAACTCTGTGCACGTGTGCAGGGACATTGCAGACACCAGAAGTGGACTTGATGGTGGAGGGATGTTGGCGAGTGCTACCAAATTGCTTTCCAGAACAGCTTTACCAATTTTTGCTCCCAGGAGTCCCTGCCGTCCCACATTTCTGACCAGCTGGATAGGGACTCACGGAGTAGATTAAAAAAAACCGAGTCTGCGAAGAGTTGGGTCCTTTTGGGCTCCAAACACACTCTAGAGAGGCAGAATTTCCCCTCTGAGTGCAGTGCCCAGATCTCTGGGTCGACCGTGCCTGGAAAGGTGTCCCCTCCAATCAGCACGAACTCACAGTTGTTGAGTGAGGGCCTCCTCTGTGCTGAGCCCTGGGCCTGTACATTCTCATTTTAAGTTTTCACAGCCACCTCTATTTTCCAGATGAAAACTGAGGGGCTCAGAGAAATTAACTTGCACAAGGTTCACAAAACTTTTGATGCCACTCCCTTACTTCCAGGAAGGGATAAGGAGGTGTCAGACTCTCCATCCGCTCCCCTCACTTTCCCAAATCCGCATCTTGATAACTGGGTATGAGCTACGTGGAAAATTGGCAGTGAGCTTCAAAGGGAGTGGCTTAGTCACGGCCGCGTTTATCTCCTCCCGTTCTAAGTAAAGAGAATTTGTCATAGCGTACGTTACTATATTTTTCATGCCCCAGTGTCACACTTTGTGCTGCTCAGTCATGCTGGGAATGGTGCAGTTCTAATAGATAACCCCCCGTTGGGTAAAATGGCTATTTTTAGGCGTCTCCCGGCGCTCCTGTGAGGGGCCTTTGCAATAGCATTTCTCATGTTCCATCAGCGGTCTGCAAAAACATGAAGCAAATTTACCCAGATATTGTTGACCTTGTACATGAGGGGAAGAATGTTTCTGGTTTTGTGTGTGTTTTCCCTGACGAACATTTGCATTCTTTCCTTCTTCACTTCTTATTTTTTCTCATACTGACATTAAGAAACAACAGAAGGCCACTTACCCCACAATTTAAAACTTGGGATCTTAACCTGTACAGACAGTTGTTCTCTATGAGGAATGTGAAACATCTGACAGAATTTCCTGAAGGAATGAAGAGCCACAATCCCTTGATTAAAACCACGTTACGACAGAAATCAGGCCATATCCGAAAGCCCCTGGCAGAGGGCTGCTTATTTAATCAGATGAAAAAGGTAGCGCAAGTTGGATGTTTATGGCATCACCAGGGCCTTTCTGTGATGCTTAAACTTTTTAAAGAACGTACTGAGAACTCCCTCTTAAGGCTGCCTCTGCTCTGAGTTATTTTCGCAAAGGCTGGCCTTCCTTCCTGCATCCCAGTGACTGATAGTCATGGTAATAGATGAAAAGCCCAAACTTCCATTCTGACAGGCTGTGAACTTTTATCTGAAGTTGTAATTGTCAGGCTCCCCGTGTTATTTTCTTGCTGTCTTATACAGCGATGATGAAAGGGGCCTGGGGAAAAGTAACAGAAAAAGCCTTCCAGAAGGTATGTGCCTAAAACAGGGTTTGTCAACCTTATCAGTATCGACATTTGGGGCTAGATAATCCTTTATTGTGGGGTTGCCCTGTGCACTGGAGGGTGTTTTGTTTGTTTTTTTAAAAAAATTATTTATTTATTTATTTATTTATGGCTGTGTTGGGTTTTCATTTCTGTGCGAGGGCTTTCTCTAGTTGTGGCAGGCGGGGGCCACTCTTCATCGCGGTGCGCGGGCCTCTCACTGTCGCGGAGCACAAGCTCCAGACGTGCAGGCTCAGTAGTTGTGGCTCACGGGCCCAATTGCTCCGCGGCATGTGGGATCCTCCCAGACCAGGGCTCGAACCCGTGTCCCCTGCATCAACAGGCAGATTCTCAGCCACTGCGCCACCAGGGAAGTCCTGGAGGGTGTTTAACAGCATCCCTAGATGCTAGTAACACTCCTGGAGTTACGACAGCCAAAACTGACTCCACACACTGCCAGGTGTCCCAGTGTTGAGAGCCACTGGCCTTGATCTTGGTGGTCTTGAACTTGCATCCTGCTCCTTTGCCCTGTGCATCTCCCACTTGCAGCTCTCCCATGAACAGGAACCTGTTTTCTTCATCCTACCCTTACTGCCTTGAGATAGTGCTACATCTGGACAGGTGTGCCAAGCTCGCCCAGGCCCGGGAACCTGGAATAAGGCATTTCGCTTGAAGTGTTGCAGCCAGCACTCTCCCTGGCAGGTCCCTGTCGCTGCTTGTGCTGCAAGGTATGCTGATGGGCAGGTGTGTCAGTAGTAAGACCGTCTTGGAGACAGGTGTGTGGAAGGGAAACTATCTGGTCGGTGTGGGGTGGAGCCTGGCAGCCCCAGCTTCTGGTCCTGATGGCGGGGGCAACTGATGGATCACCACGCTCTGATCCCTGGCAGCCCAGGCCTGTGATAGACAGAGAGCTGCCCTGCTGTTTCCCCTTTTGGAATCTGAGGGCAGAGATGGTGAAACTCCTGGGAGAGGCTCAGCTGGATCCCAGTGAGCGGGAGCACAGCCCTTTCCCAGGGCCAAGGGGTGGGAGGTTTTATGAGTGCCTCTCTCTGGGACATATGGCTCCACCGGCCCCCAGAGCACCCAGACACCTGGGTGCAGTGGCTACACTGGGGCACTGGGGGAAGAGCACTGATCCAGGAGTCACGTGGCCTGAGTTTGGTTTCCATTCTACTCCGAGTAGCAGTGTGACCTTAGGCAAATAGAGTCCTCCCTCTGTCCTCATGTTTCCCATAAAGCCACCTTCCTGTGTTCCTGTAGAACATTCTTCACTTCTGTTTTCTCCTGACTTACAGGCAAAGGTGGGATTGTTGACAGGTGGAATTGTGGCCTTATTGAATTTGCTTTTAGTTGTGAGTTCCTGACTAGTGGGGTTCAGTGAGGGGCTTGGGGGGGCTCATTCATTGTTTTTTGCCTCATGTTTATGGGGTCTTGGAGGAGAGCCCAATAAATAGCATTTCTCTCTCCTGAAGAAACTGAGAGATGAGACCCTGGTTGCGGGTTTGAACTTTGGAACTTGTCCAGATTTATTTATCAAGTAAGTCATCTTCTTCCCCTGGAGCCAGTAAATCAAGTGTCCCAAAGGCCAGGAGTTTTTAGGGAAAGTGCTGGACACTGGAGGGCAAGGGTCATGGTCAGTGTGGACTGTGAAGGCCCTGTCCTATGCCCGGTAGGGGATGCTGGCCTGGCTTTCCTTGACCATCTCATTGCTCCAGGCTGGTTTCAGACCCTGGCTGTCCTGACCTGCTGGTGAGGGAGTACTGCTGTCATGTCCTTCTGAGCCTGGAGACAGCTCAGTGGTGACAGCCCAGGGACGACGCAGTGGTGTCCACACCACCCAGTGCCCCTCTGAGCTCAGTGGTAGAGCTCAGTAGTAGATTACATTGGCCCTTGGTGGAATTCCCAAATTCCAAGGAAGAGCGTGGGGGATTGGGCCAACCATGAACTATCTCAGGTTCTGGGGTGCATCAGAAAACCTGCCACACCAGGTCGCTGATGTCTGCTCCTCTCGGCGTCATGGTCTCCACAGCCCCCCGGACCCTGCCTTCGGAGGCCTGTGGAGGAGCGGGACAAGCCTGCACTCTGTGTTCCCCCTTTAACTGGAAGCTTGGAGTCCTCGAGGCAGCTGCTCTGTTTTATGTGTCCCACTGACTGAGTCCAAGCTCTGCGTGAGCCTGGTCCCCGAAGTGTGATGTGTGGCCTCTCCAAGGCTGGACCAGCATCCCGGCTCTGTCCCTGGTGCACACCCAGCTTGCTTGGAGGTCATATAGCTCACCATAAAAATGGTGTGAGTGGCCAGCTCTTTCTTCACTGTGGCTCTGGGCAGCCCAGCCCAGCTTTGGGGTGGATGCGAGGCCTGAGAGTGAACTTCTTTGTGGATAATGACACAATTCCAGAAAAATGCAGCATCTCCCGGATGCAGCTTCTGGAGCTCGGCCTGGGGAGGGGGGCCTGGAGGATTCTTCGTGTCTGGGCTCTTGGCGGTTCTTTGCCCCAGGGGGGATGTGTGTGTGTGCATGTGTGCATGCTTTTTCACAGGACACATTATTTTCAGATGCTTGTGTGGACAGTTTTTGGGAGTCCCCTGGGGAAAAGGAAAAAGTACAGAATGCTGTGACACCTGATGGAAAATATTATGCCTTAGTCAATGGAGCTGATGTGTCTCCTCTGACTCTTGCCTTTAGACTAAACCAAACCTCAGCCAGAAAGGATGAGGCACACATGGAGCCTTCTGGGCTGGTGACTGTCCCTCTGCAGTGGCACTGTCTTAATTCTAAGCGCCTTGGAAAAATGCTTTCAGAACCGTACAGTGCTTGAGTTTGGGGGAGGTGCCGAACGGTCATCTTGGCCAAATAACTCTTTTTAAAGGAAGAGGAAACTGAAGGCCAGGGAAGACCTACGACCCACCCAGGGTTGCACAACTAGAGCTTGAATCCTGTCTCTTGAAACCCAAAAGAAGGTTTTGTCTATCCTGTGCTACTTGAGTCTTCAGACATATATTGTGACAAGTTTTAGACAGGATTTTAATTTCCACTCTGGTCTCATTTGTTCAGTCACTCTGAGCGTCACACGTGCTTCAGGGACTGTGGACATAGAGGTGAGCAAGGCGGACCTGGTCCTTGTGCTTGGGGGGTTCCCAGTCTAACGGGGAAAACGGCTGTGAACAAGACACCACGTGTGAGATGCGAGCAGAAGCAGAGTCCCAGCTCCAGGAATCACCCGTCACCCCCCAGACCCCACCCTCCATCCTCCAGGCCCTCTCTGCTCTTTGCAGAAAGGCTCTCAGTATCAGAGAATTTAGGGAACTTACTTATGGTCGGCATGGCCGGGTCGAGGCCTGTGGGTCTGGGGAGGTGACACCGGGCCGCAGCACACCCCTCTCCTCCCCACTCCCACCCCGACCCGTCCCCTAGCCTTCTGAGCCACTTTCCTTGGACTCTGGCCTAGTGGCTGTGTCTCTGGTTATGAGTGTTTGGCCTTTGAGCATATTCCTTTTCTTTCCTTTTTTAAAAAGATTGAGATATAATTCACATATCACAAAATTCACCATTTAAAGTGTACATTTCAGTGAATCTCAGTGTATTCACAATGTTGTGCAACCGTCAACACTATCTCATTCCAAAACAGTTTCATCCCCAAAAGAAGCCCTACACCTGTGAGTAGTCACTCGCCATTTGCCCCTGTTACAGCTCCTGGCAATCTGTGTCCTCTCTTGCTGGACGTTTCACATAAATCGATCATACAATATGTGGCCTTTTGTGTTGGGCTTCTTTCACTTAGTCTGACATTTTCAGGGTTCATCCATGTGGTAGCAGGTGTCAGGACCGCATTCCTTTTGGTGGCCGAGTAATATTCCGTTGGGTGGATGTATCACATTTTGTTTATGTATCTGTTGATGCCCCTTTCATTTTAACTCTAATCACAGCCTCCGATGTCTACTTGTGTTCTCTGGTGAGTGTTTGGAAGTTGTTTCTAATTTGTCTAATGGAAACTTTGGTCAACATTCTCCCCTTGCTAGGCTGGCTGTACTGGCCTAAGGAGAAGCTAAAGCAGTGATTCTGAATTGGGAAGGGGAATGTCCTCTCCCCCAGCTCCCCAAATCTGACATGACTCCCCCGAGGGCACTGTGACAGGTGGGAGTACGTCATATCTCGAGAGTGTTGGGGCAGAGTGGCTGAGTCCGTGGATGAGGGGATGCTGTAGATGGGCTGGGCTGCCTGACCGACTGGCCTGCATGTCTTTATTTACATCTCACCTGAGCTGCCGTGACGGGTTATGGCGCAGCCAGTCCAAGAGCATGTTTGGGGCCCTTGCTTAGAGTATTGTCTTTATTATCTTTTATTTTCCCCATTTATTTCATTAAGATGTAAACTTCACCGTTTAAAATCGCACGGTTCTGTACATTTTAACAAATACATGGAGTCATATAAGTACTACCGCAATGAAGAACATTTTCGTCACCCTCTGAAATTCCCCCAGATTCCTTTATAGTCATCTCCTCCCCCAGCCCCAGCTTCTGGTAGCCTCAGATTTATTTTCTGTCCCTGTGTCTTGTCGTTACAAGAATATCACAAATGAAATCACACAGAACGTAGCCTTTTGAGTCTGGCTTCTTTCACTTCGCATAATGGATTTGGATTCGCTGTGTCGCCATGTGTGTAAGTTCCCTTTTATTTCTGAGTAGTATTCCATTGTTTGTTTATCCGTTCCCCAGTTGAAGGACATTTGGGTTGTTGCCAATTTTTGGTGACTATGAATAAAGCCGCTATAAACATTCATGAACAGCTTTCTGTGTGAACATAAGTTTTCATTTCCCTTGGGTAAATATCTAGGAGTGGGATTGCTGGGTCATATGGTAAGTGTATGTTTAACTTTATAAGAAACTTCCAAGCTGTTTCCCAAAGAGCTGTAGCATTCTCACCAGTGATGTATAAACGTTCATTGTCTTTTATTACATTCTAGTCTCCAAATTGATCAGAGCCAATATACGCTTGGCATTTTTCGTTGCAAGGTACAAAGACCTACTCTGTTTACCTTACCTGTTTTAGTTCAGATTCTCCCAGAAGTAGCCTCTGAGGCAGTGATTCGAGTATAAGTGGCTTATTTGGGGGATGGTCCCAGGAAACACCAGCAGGGCAGTGGAGAGGTGAGAGGAAAACAAAGGAAGCCAAAAAAGGGTGTTCCATCGAGCAGTTTGCCATTTGGGACAGCTCATGCTCTGTCCCACTAGGAGCTCTGAGAACCAGTACAACACACGCCTGAGGTTTCTCCCACACGAGGAGCGAGACAGCTGCGTTCTGCAGACCATCTCCCGTGTCACGGGCTGAAGGCTGCTGCTGGGGTCTTGTTCGTGGCGCTTGCAGCTGCCCCGGGTGCAGGGACAGCTGGCTTTGGCAGACAGAGTCACAGGTGAAGGGTATTTGGAAGTCAGGCCAACCTGTGACAGTCAAGGTGTGCGCTCCTCAGATAGTAGACATTTCCTTCCAGCCGCTCCCCATCTCCCTCTCTCAGCACGGCTCTCGCCACTGGTGGCTCTCGCCACTGGTGGCTTCCCTCTCTGCTTTGTAATTCTGCTGTTGTGTCTCTTCTTATGTTCCCACTACAACTCACTGACTCTGTTGATTTCAGACTCCCCAAAGAGAGAAACTGGCTGGCGAGTTAGTCACTGCCTTTTTACTGGGCAAAGTCCTCAATTTAGATCATCCTATAGACCTTCTGGCCATCCTTCGACTGCCCTTGGGTTAGGTGGCCTGGTCAGGGCCACTCAGCTGTGACCAGGGAGGTGAGTCAGAGAGTTTGGAGAAGCGCTGTCCAATAGAACCTTCTGTGATGATGGAAATGTTCTGTATCTGTGCTACCCAATATGGTAGCCACTAGCCACAGAGCGCTATTGAGCACTGGAAATGTGGCTGGTGCTACTGAGGAACTGAATTTCTAATTTAGCTTAATTTTAATTAATTAATATTCAACTTCAGATAGTGGCTAGTGTACTGGACAGCACAGTTCTAGACCATGGGCCACGAAGTGGCCTTGACCTTTTTCTCTAGCATATAATGTGATATGTGATATAACCTTTTCTAGAGGTCAGTTTTTTAAAAAGCTAATTAATATCTGATCCAGAATCTGTGGGATTCTGATTCTGAATCTTTTAAACTCTTGTTTCCCCCATCTGCTTCAAGAATGGGAAGTACCATCATTTTAGGCAATGAACTTAAAATTGACCCAGTGATTTTTTGGGGGGTATGATTCTGTTATGAACCTCCTTTGATATATTTACATTTTATCCTCAGAAGTTCTCTTTAATTCTGTGACTCACTCTGACCTCTGTACTACCCCTATTTTGTGTTGTCAGATGTCTGCGTGTGAGTTACTGATTTCCCCCCTCACACGTGGAGACACTTGGCAGGTGGTTGACCCACCAGGGAGTAGGGCTGAAGTTGTCTCTTGGAACTTGGAAGTACAAGTTGTGTTCCTGATGGCAGCTTAAGTGTGCATTTCTAAATCAGAACCAAATTAGGACAGGTGTTCCGTGAGACACCATTACAGGAAATGTTAATAGGTATATCCAAGAAAAAAGGTTCTATGGTCAAATATTTTGGGAAATATTGCTTACTATAGCTTTTTCTTAGGTATTCTTTTTTTAAAAATTCTTTTCCATTATGGTTTATCATAGGATAATGAATATAGTTCTCTGTGCTATACGGCAGGGCCTTGTTGTTTATCCATTACATATATTATAGCTTACGTCTGCTAACCTCATCCGCCCACTCCATCCCTCCGCCAACCCCCTCCCCCTTGGCAACCACAAGTCTGTTCTCTATGTCCATGAGTCTGTTTCTGTTTTGTAGATAGGTTCATTTGTGTCATATTTTAGATTCCACATATAAGTGATATCATATGGTATTTGTCTTTCTCTTTCTGGCTTATTTTACTCAGTATGACAATCTCTAGTTGCATCCGTGTTGCTGTAAGTGGCATTATTTCGTTCTTTTTTATGGCTGAGTAGTATTCCGTTGTATATATGTATCACATCTTCTTTATCCATTCATCTGTCGATGGACACTTAGGTTGTTTCCATGTCTTGGCTATTGTGAATAGTGCTGCTATGAACATAGGGGTGCATGTATCTTTTTGGATTAGAGTTTTGTCTAGCTATATGCCCAGGAGTGGGACTGCTGGATCATATGGTAATTCTATTTTTAGTTTTCTGAGGAGCCTCCATACTGTTTTCCATAGTGGCTGCACCAACTTACATTCCCACCCACAGCGTAGGAGGGTTCCTTGGATATTCTTTTTTTTTTTTTTTGTGGTACATGGGCCTCTCACTGTTGTGGCCTCTCCCGTTGCGGAGCACAGGCTCCGGACGCGGCCATGGCTCACGGGCCCAGCCACTCCGCGGACTGTGGGGTCTTCCCGGACCGGGGCACGAACCCGTGTCCCCTGCATCGGCAGGCGGACTCTCAACCACTGCGCCACCAGGGAGGCCCTCTTGGATATTCTTAATGCACATTCTTATATCAAAGGCTCTGAGAAGTCCTGCAGAGGAATAAAATATTCTTTTTCACTGTATAAATCAGGTTTTCCAAAATTATTTGGACATGGAATCCACCTTTTTTTTTTTTTTTAATGGGCCATCTCTTTTTTGGCATTTCCTAGGATACTGGTCTGTAGACCCTTTAGTTTAGGAAACAGGTATAGGCAGTTCTTAAACTTTTTTAGCTTAAAAGTCTGAGTGCTTGGCTAAGAAGGAAATTCTCTTTTCCATTATGCTCTTAGCTTTTCTTCTACAATCTTTACTTCTTGTCTCCTTCTCTTCCCCTCTGTCCCCCAAGTATTGAAAACCTGGTTGATTACTAATTGTGGGACTTTTTCTGTAACACACATTCTGAGAGAGATGGCTGGACACATCAGAGAGTCACAGTGTTGCTTTTCTCAAATGCCATGTGCCCCAAGAGGCTCTATGTTTGTTATCAAAATGTGCTGCTCACATGCTGCCTTGGGTGCTGTCATTGGCATTTTCAACTTGTTCCTGTGTCATTTTGCAGCCTGGTTCTTCTGAATTTCAGCAAAATGACTGTGATTAGGTATGTCTCTTTACATTTCAAGTGACAGAAGCTCAACTCCAACTAGCTTAAGTGAAACAAACAAGAAACAAATCAATCCTAGGGAGCTTAGTTTAGTTTGGTTTAATTCTGGGTGGGGCTCAAATGATGTCATCTGGTGATGGTCCCTCTCTGTTTCCTGTCTCCCCGCCTTCCAAAGCTCTTGGCTCTGCTTCTCTTGGTGTGTTGGCCTCTTTCTTTCCTGACACAGCTCATCTCTTTCGCCATCATGGGAAAGATGGCCAGCTGCTCTTTTTTTTTTTTTTTTTTTTGCGGTACGTGGGCCTCTCACCGTTGTGGCCTCTGCCGTTGCGGAGGACAGGCTCCGGACGCGCAGGCTCAGCGGCCATGGCTCACGGGCCCAGCCTCTCCGCGGCATGTGGGATCTTCCCGGACCGGGGCACGAACCCGCATCCCCTGCATCGGCAGGCGGACTCTCAACCACTGCGCCACCAGGCCCCGGCCAGCTGCTCTTTGTCGTTAAGATTTGCCGTCCCCCCAAAGAAAGACTTCCTGTGCCAGCACCAATATATCAGATGTCATTAAAACATTCTGATCAGCCTTGCTTGGGTTTTGTGTCCACACTTGTGAACAGGGGTTGGGGTCCTATGAGTCATGCAGGTGGCAGGGCACTGATTGGCAGCATAGCATAGTAAGTGGGGGCAGGACAATTTTTCAGCGGAGAGAGGGGCCCTGGGTGGACTGAAATGACAGTTATCCACTCACAGCGCCTACTCCCTTTTCCTGGTGACCAGGGCTACCCTGAGTCGTCATGGTGTGATGTGTCTCTTTGATCTTCAGTTTTCACAGTTGGGTTTTGGAATTCAAAACCTGATCAGACAGAAAGAGCGATTTTAGGTTTGAGGCTACAACTTAAACGGAGGCCTCTTGAGCAAGAGGCCAGACAGAGCTCGACCACCTGCGTAGCTGTGAGGCCAGACGTGTGCTGGTAAACATTTAACAACCAGCTCTTTGGAAAGAAGAATGTCGTGATTTGTAGCATTTGTGTTTCCATGGTGTGAATATTCCCTCCATAGCTGATTTCAAGCTGTCAACCTGACATCACTCCACAGGGGAATGGGAAAAGATGTTTGTAAGTGGCATGTGCCCATGTAAGCCAGCTCCACAACATGGTGTGAGGTCTACCAGGAAGACTGGAAGCCTGGGAGAGGTTATCAGATTCGTAGCTTGGGCTGTTGAGGGGAAAGATAGAACAGGACCAAAAAGGGATGAAAGCAGAACAATATGCCTTTGGCAGGCAGTTGAGTGGAGGCTGAGGTCCTTTTTGGAGTCAAATGACCTGGGTTTGAATTTCCACCCGCCACTTAAGAGCTGTCTGACCTTGAATAGTTCCCTTCACCACTATGTACCCAGTTTCCTCATCTGCAAAATGGGAAGAATATTGAGGCTCCATTGAGATGATGCATGGGATGTGTTGCACACAGGGCCTAGCCCCTACCAAGCACTTAAATATTAATTTATATTAATCAACAATTAATTAATTAATTAATTAATTAATAATATTAATTAACAATTAAATATTAATTGTTGGGACTTCCCTGGTGGCGCAGTGGTTAAGAATCCGCCTGCCAGTGCAGGGGACACGGGTTCGAGCCCTGGTGTGGGATGATCCCACATGCTGCGGAGCAACTAAGCCCATGCTCCACAACTACTGAGCCTGCGCTCTAGAACCCACAAGCCACAACCACCGAGCCCGCGTGCCACAACTCCTGAGGCCCGTGCGCCTAGAGCCCATGCGCCACAACAAGAGAAGCCACCGCAATGAGAAGCCCACGTACCGCCACAAAGAGTAGCCCCTGCTCGCTGCAACTAAAGAAAGCCTGCGCATAGCAACGAAAACCCAACACAGCCAAAAATAAATAAAAAGATAAATTTATTTTTTAAAAAATTAATTGTTGCTATTACTGACCACAAACAATAATTTGTATAGGATCTTAGGGTCCAAAGAGGAAGGTGCAGACCTGTCCTAGGGCGCTCAGTGTCTAGCTGGGAGGCAGACTCCAAGATGCCTTCCATCCTTTTGTGCTACTCTGTGCTGGGCTAGTGGGGGCTCACAGCAACCTCTTGGGACAAGTGGCAGCCTTTACCCATTTTACCCCCTTTGCTGGGAACCAGGAAGCCTTTCCTCTGTGAATCAAGCACATGTGTCTGGTCCCCTCCTGCCCATAATTTTTGGGGCCCTGCTCATATGTCGGGCTCTGTCCTCCCTGCTTTCTATTCCTCAGTTTCCTTAATCTTCTTAACTCCTCTATGAGCCAGGCATCACCAGCCTTGTTTTACAGATGAGGAAACTGGGGCTCAGGGTGGAGCAGGCCTTTGCTGAGGCTCCTGGGCAGGTGAGTGGAAGAGCAAGGATTTTAATTCAAAGTGGGCGTTGTGGACTGAATGTTCGTGTCCTCCAGAATTCATATGTTGAAGCCCTAACTTCCAGTGCAGTGATATTTAGGAGGTGAGCCTTTGGGAGGGGATTAGATTTAAATGAGGTCCTGAAGGACTTCCCCGGCGGTCCAGTGGTTAAGACTCCGCACTTCTGCTGCAGGGGGTGCGGGTTCGATCCCTGGTCGGGGAGCTAAGATTCCGCATGCCTTGTGAGGGGCCAGAAAAATAAAATAAAAAATCCTGTTATTTGAAAAAATGAAACAAACAACAAATAACTAAATAAGGTCCTGGGAGTGGGGCCCCATGATGAAATTGTGTCCTTAGCTGAGCCGGGGACCACCTGGAGACAGAGGGCCTCCCTGGCTTCTCCTAGGAGGATGTCCTGAGGTGGAAGAGCTGTGCGCACTGTCTTAGGGAGGTTTATTTGAGGCTGCTGTGCGCCTGAGCAATCTGGATTCTTAACCTACTTTTAGAAACAATGCTGGTTGTTTTTACCCAGGAGAGCCCTTCCCAAGTGCTCAGCCACCATCCAATGAGCTTTCCCTTTTATAACTTGTGTGTTTTTAAAGGTGAGGAAGTTTAAATGGTAAAGCCGTAGGGTCAGCCAAGGGACCACGCTCTCTAATCCTTGCGGCTGGGGTAGGAAACAGGGAAAGTGGATTCTACCTGGAGCCAAAGAGGCCTATAGCTGCTTTTTCCTATTGGGCGGCTGGTTGAGGAACCAGAGGGCCTGTGCTGCTGCTTTCCCATGGGACTTGGATTTGGCCAGTTTGGCGGGGTTGGAGTAGGGAAGGGAGATGTGTTTTATTATCTGGTGCTGGTTTGGATGGCCTCTTCTGCCAGCTTACCAGTCTGGGGCCGGGGGTGGGTGGGAGGGAGGTTATGATTGTCCTGTAAGCTGGGCCTTGGGCTGCAAGGGGTTCCTAGGCTGGCAGGTGCCCGAGGCTGAGCTGACTGTGTCCTGAGTTAGGGATTGAGGATGGTGGTAAGTTGAGAGGCAAAGTCTTAGACCAGGCCACCTGTGGGTGGCCTTTGTGCCCTCTCTTTGTAGCTATGGTGTGAAAGAGCTAGGCTGTTCAGGGATCTTCCAGCTGCTGGTGGAGGTGGGGCATGGTGCCAGGTGGCAAAGAAGGAAGTGAGTTGGCTGAAGACTCAGCCCAGGGCCTGGGTGCCTTAGTGAGGAGGTGGGAGGGTTTAGCACTAGGGAACCATAGAAGGAGCTGATGCAGGAGCAACTCGTGGTTTAGAAAGCTGACTGGTAGCCCCAGGTAATTTCATGGACCGCAAGGGGTTGGACCCACACGCTGCAAACTGTGAGGCAGCCTTTTTCTTCCTTTTTGTGGCATACTGCTCTGATTTCAGCATGTCTCAAACTTTTCACCCCCTCACTAGTACAGGTCTAGGTACAGTGATAGTGGTCCAGGCCCTCTTGTTGGCGATTACTTCAGGAGGGACTGTACTTGGGATGTGACTCTGACCTACAGGGACTGCACGTGCTCTTTTCAACTTGCCTCTCTGTTTTGCTCACTGCGTGGAACTCACCCATAGGTTTTTATGCACCGATGTGGAATAAGTGAGTTCTATTTAGGCTGGTTTGGTCTTAGGGAGAGAAGCCCCATAAAAGCCATTTCCAATAAAGCGGGGTTTATTGTACATATACAACAGGCATCTCAAGACAGGCCCCATGAGGACTCGAAATGGACCATAAAATAAGGAATGAGGCTGTTCTTTCCATATTTCAGGAGCTGCTTGCTGACTTAGCACCGGGCCCAACAGGGCAGCCTCATCCCCCAGGCTGTGTGATCTCATTGCTCTCATGTCCCCACAGCTGAATGCCCCAAGTTCTTGGGGTCCCTGGGACAGAGAGCCCATCTGTCCTCTCCAGGCTACAGGAACCAGCCAGCCAAGGGATGGGAGTCTCTTGGGTCAGGTGTCCATTCCTGTCCAAGTAGGCACATCATTGGCACTTGTAACTGACAAATCAAGATGGGCAGGAGTGGAGGCAAGGGTAAGGCGGGATGGCTTAGGCGCCCCCCTTCCCATCCAGGAGAAGCTGCTCATGGCCATTCAGCTGTTTGGTAGAACCACTTTGAACTCATCCTGCTGCTCTTAGAAGGTGCTTGTGGCAGTACAGGAAAAAAAAGCCCTTGACCACTCTTGGATTCTACAGCAGGTAGCTCCAGTGCCTGCTGCGAACCTGAGTTTTGCCTTCCATGAAATGAAGGGGTCCGATTAGAGGCTTCTGGGAGTGTTTTCAAAGCTATGGGTTTGGTGGAGCTTTGCCTCGGCTCAGCCACACAAATGGTGATGTGGGACCGGGAGGCTGCTCGGGCATCAGAAAAGGCATCTTCGGGCTTCCCTGGTGGCGCAGTGGTTGAGAGTCCGCCTGCCGATGCAGGGGACACGGGTTCGTGCCCTGGTCCGGGAAGATCCCATGTGCCGTGGAGCGGCTGGGCCCGTGCACCATGACTGCTGAGCCTGCGCGTCCAGAGCCTGTGCTCCGCAACGGGAGAGGCCACAACAGTGAGAGGCCCGCGTACCGCAAAAAAAAAAAAAAAAAAGAAAATGCAGCCTCCCCACTCCTCTGCCCAGCCAGGTCCAAACCCCTAGATGCTGCCTCACAGGAAACAGGGTCCCCTGAGGATGGGAATAAAAGCCGGTGGAATTTCCGCAGATGTGAGGAAGGGGCAGGGTGCCCTTGTTTGTGCTGATCCCCAAATGAGTGTACTGTCTAAAGCCCACCAGGTTTGGTACCTGCAGGGTGTGTCACCAGGTGGCAAAGGACAAGGTAGAGACACTGGCACCAATCCCACTCCTGTTCTGTGCGCTGGCCTCATCCACACCCGCCTGTGTGCTCCCAGATGGAGAAATTTATCTCTTACCTGCTTCTGAAGCAGCAGATGGGAAAACGGAATTAGCAAAGGCAGCTTTCAAACAACCTTTGTGTTAATTAAGTAGAAATAATTAGATTATTTAAAAACAAAATCCAACACGGCATATTTCTGATTTTTGGATGTACTACTTTTCCGTGCAAAGAAGGGATTTTATAATACTATAGAGGACGTGCCAACGTAGCTTCCTTCCGTCTCCGGGCAGATCCCATGTGTGGGCGTCAGCAGTTGGTCCTGATGTCTGAGGACCTGCCTCAATTAGTGCAGCCTCATCAATGAGCTCAACCCCCTTGGTGACTTTCGTTGCATAGAGGGGGCATGATTTCGAGGTTGGAATAAGTCAAGTGGCCTAGGCTTGAATCCTAGCTCTTCTGCCAACTAGGATGTGACCTAATTTATTTGATTTCCCTGAACCTCTGTATTTTCATCTGTAAAACAGGGATAATAATAGGGTCGTTGACATTTAAATCCTTGACAAATGGCGCATGATAAATGCTAAGTGTTGTCCTTGTCATCTTGGTCATCCTCCTCCTCATCATCTCAGGACATGGAGTAGAGTAGGGGATGGATGGGGTGCACTGTCTCTTTAGTCCCTGGAGAATGCGGTCCTGGCCCTGTCTCCAGGCCTGGATGAAGGTGGGGTTCATCAGTCGTCTCCAGAGGCCTGGGCCCCAGCTGGCCTCACTCCTGGGTGATCTGGGGGAGTGGATGAGAGAGGGGGAGTCCTCACCTGGCAGCTGAGTCCCTGTGGGCCTGGAGGCCCCCTCCAGAGGGAGAGGATGTTCTGGCCCCTCCTCAGGGTAGAGCTGGGGCCTTGGTCACAGGCGGATCATAACTGTACCTCATTCCACACTCTTCCGGGCAAGTTTCTGCGTGTTCTTTAATGGAAATGGTAGAAATGAGCCGGCATCATTTCTAAACAAAGAGGGACTTTTCACAGGAAGCTTGCAGACCTGACATCTTCTTGCTTGCTGTGGCGCGTGGCCTCTTCACTGACAATTGGTGTGTGACTTGCTTGAGAACAATAGACAATAGTCGTGGCCTGCTTCCTGTGAGAAGCGAAGAATGGGCACAGGTGGGGTTCCGGAGGAAGGGATTTCCTGAGAGCATCCTGTCGCCCCTTAACATGTTGGCCCTGTAATGAGAGCCGTCAGGGCTGACATTATTGAGGGTGCCCGTAGGCGGGCCCTGTTCTGAGACCTCACACACTTGAATGAATGATCCAGAGGAGGTGGTCAGGACTGATGGAGGTGCCGAATGCTGTTGTCCAGGCCTCTTCCCTGGAGCCATCTTGGAAGGGGCTCGCCAGCTCCACGCCAGGGATGTTGAGCTTCGGGAGAGAGGGGTCTTGGCTTGCCCTGCCCCTCCCGCCCTGCCAGTGGCCCCTCGCACCGATTTCCTTGTCTGGTCTACTTCTGCCGTTTGGCCTCCTGTTAGTTCCTTCAGTGGACCTTCCTGTGCACCAGTCCCGCTGCCTGGAGCCTCTTCCCTCCTCTCCCGGCCCTTCACCCATTCGATTCTTCACTGACCTTCAGGGTTTGGCATAAACCTCACCTTCTCAGGGAGGCCTTCGTTTGCCGTCCTGGGTAGCCAGGCTCCTTTGCGGACCACGCCATCCACGTTGTTCTCAACCACAGCCCCCTGTTCGTTTCTTCCTTTCCCATTGCTCACCAAAACGTGTAACTGTACATTGGCTGGTTTTCTTGTGTGTTGTCCCGTCCCCAACTGGACCGTGGGCTGCTTGGTGCAGGTCTGGCTCATGCTGCCCACAGTGGAATCAAGTGAGTCCGCAGCACGAGCAGACCTTCTCAGAGACCTTCAGACGCTGGGTGAAGGCACGGCTTAGTGTGTGTGTGCTGGGGGATCTCGAGGAGATTTTCAGATGTTTCTTCTGAGAGGCGTGAAGGAGAGAGTTAAGTACAGGTTTTGTAAGTAAGACAATAGGCATTTTCTCTCCAGCAGCACCAACTGCAGAGTACCTGGCATGCTCGTTCAAAGGAAAAAAAAATCACTTAGTTCCTAAGAAGGCTCTGGAAATTTCATCTGCGTTTGGGCGAATTGGCACGCAAGGCCTCTGGAGCAATACAAATGTGGAATTTGAACTCTACCCTGCCTCAGAGAGCAAGGCTGGAGCGATAGGACAAAATGCATTTAAATGTCATGCGCGTTATTATTAGTTGTAATCTTATCTTTGTTAATAATAATAACAGGACCCGCCTAGAAGTTGCTGAATAATAGCAGACAGGCGCTTTCCTAAGCTCACCGTCAGACAGAACTGTGGACTCTGGGGGGGCGGTGGCTCCGCTGACACAACGGGAGGGATGGCGATTTCAGCCGGAAGCTCCACCCTGGTCACACGTGTTCTGCCACATCCTCCACGCCCTCTGGGGCTCTGGTCATTCGGAGAGGCGCCGTGGAGGCCCGTGGCCTCTCAGACACTGGCCTTGCCTCTTCAGAGGCTTTTCTGCTCCCCCCTCCCACCACCCCGAGCTGCTGGCACAAGTTAGGGGGTCTGCAGGTTTGGGACGTTCGAGGCAGTTTCTCTCTGCAGCGATTCTGCTGTGGCCTTTCCCTTCTATTGTTTGCTGCCCCAGTGACTTGCTGAAACCATGTGTTTCCTACAGATTTTGTTTGCCTGCGTTGACTTCTTTGTTTTGCTCTAGTAAACAGCCATTTAGCATATACAGATCTCTGCACTTGACGAAGAGAAATCTGGAGCCCTGGACCGGGTGGCTGCACTGAGTCACTGACTCTTCTGAGTCTGAAGACCTTGGCTGGTCCAGAACTCGTAAATGACTCATACTGTCAGCGCTGGCCCGTGTGCGGAGGTTCATTTGCTGGCTGCGGTCGTGGAGGGCAGTATCGGGCCTCTGACTAGTCAGGCGGAAACCTATGTTTGAGAACTAGGTTAGTCAGGGTTGAGTCCCAGCTCCAGCACTTTCAGCATCTGTGTGACTTTGGGGAAGTTGCTTACCTGATCTGTGTGTTTCCTCATCTGTGAAAATAGTACCTACCTTGGTGGGAGGATTAAAGGAGTTAATATTTGGAAACCATCTGGTGCAGGGCCTGGGGCTAATATATACTAGCTGCACTTGTTATTTGTCTGTTGGGCCCCGTTACTGGACTTTCCCCAGAAATCCTGTTGGGAAAGGCTTTCCAGAGGACCCACTTCACTTAGAAGTGGAATCGAGGGTTTATCACTGTAGGTTGATGTGATCTCCTGGATGTGGTGGTGATGGTCTATTCGTCAGAAATGGTTCAGAATGTTCTGAACTTCTACCTTGTACAGGACGCACAGATGCTGAATGGGAACAGCCCTGGGTTTGCACCCCTGTGACTGCCCTTACTGCCGTGTGACCTTGGATGTGCTGCGTATCTTCTCTGGCATTTCTCACCTGTGAAATTGAGCCTGTGAGATCCCTCTTTCACAGGGTGGCCGTGAGCTTGAACTGCGCTTATGTTTGTAAGGTGCTTAGGTGACACAGAGCCAGCACATGGTGGGTCGGGGGTTTGCCCTGACTGATGAGCTGCATCTGAAAAGGCCAGAGTTCGGTATCCTTAGAAAGGGCATTGGAAATACAAGAGAATCTTGAAGAAAGTGGAGTGGTGGGGAGTGGGGAGCAGAGGAGGTGATTACAGCCTTTAAACTTCTCAAGGCTTTACCCCATCAGATTGTCTAGGTCATCTGTGGCCCAGCTCATAGAACTGGAGTGACAGGAGGCGAGACCATTGCGGAGGGACCTGAGCCGCCCCAGAGAGAGTGGATTCCTGTTCTCAGAGGGCTTCAGGCAGAAGCTGGATGGTGCCTGGGAGGGACAGGGATGTGGTGGTCCATCTTGATAGCCTTCAAAGTCCTTCCCACCCTGGATATTCTAGGATTCTCGCACAGAACCAGAGATAATGTTCCGCTTCAATACCACACACATGTCATTCCCCCGCCTCAGAATATGAGGGCAACTAATGGATTAATGGGGCACCTTTAACCAGTTTTAAAGGCCCAGTCAGAGAGGAGATTACACCAGGTCATGGGTAGACTGTGGATTTCCAGAAGGGGGCCTTGGCAGCTCCACTCCAAGCTCAAAGGAAGTGATTTTGAGATGCATCCACTGGCACCTGTTCTGAGGCCAGTAGTGTTGGAGGCCGTGCTGGACACCATTGGCATGAAGGGGACTTTGATGTGGTCTCTTCCAGATGGAGCTCCATTGTGGGATTCCGCTGTCTGCCTTGGTACAGCAGGTTGTAAAGATCAGGAGTGGGTGACTTCAAGAGTGTACAGACTCCACATGACCATTTAAAAAAAGATTTTAAGTTTATTTATCCATGAGCAATCCATGGTGGTCATTACCGGATGTCGGGGGCAGGGTGCCAGCCTCAGCACCCTGGCCCCAGGCTTTCTCAGGCCCGTCCAGGGCGCCCTAGGCATTGGTACCTCAGACCACAGGTGCAGGTGGACCACTGCTCTGACCCACAGGGCAGGACTTATTTCCCCAGGCTTTGTTCACATTGGCCACCGACGTTTTGACTGTGGTTTTGGGGCTTGTTTGATGGTGGGAAAGTGTCTGAGCCATATACTTAATCTTTTTCAAAGATTTTATTTTTTTGAGAACAGTTTTACCTTCACAACAAAATTAAAAGGAAACTACAGAGAACTCCCATATACCCACTGCCCCCAAATATGCACAGCCTCCTCCTTTATCAGCATCCCCCACCAAAGTGGTACCTTTGTTACAATTGATGAACCTACGGGACACCTCCTAATTATACAAAGTCCGTAGTTTACATTAGGGTTCACTTTTGGTGGTGTGCATTCTGTGGCTTTAGACAAATGTATCCACCATGATAATATCATATAGAATAGTTTCATTGCCCTAAAAATCCTCCATGGTGTGCCTATTCATCTCTCCCTACCCCAAAACCCTTGGCAACCACTGACCTTTTTACTGTCTCAGTAGTTTTGCTTTTTCTAGAATGTCATATGGTTGGAATCATATAGTATGTAGGCTTCTCAGGTTGGCCTTTTTCACTTAGTCATATACATTTAAGTTTCCTCCAAGTCTTTGCATGGCTTGATAGCTCATTTCTTTTTAGCAGTAATATTCCATTGTGTGAATGTACACCACAGTTTATATATCCATTCACCTTCTGAAGGACGTCTTGGTTGCATCCAAGTTTTGGCAGTTATGAATAGAGCTGCTATAAATATCTGTGTGCGGGTTTCTGTGTGGACAAAAGTTTTCACCTCCTTTGGGTCAATACCAAGGAGTGCAACTTGCTGGATCATACTGTAAGAGTATGTTTAGTTTTGTAAGAAACTGCCAAACTGTCTTGCAAAGTGGCTGCGCCATTTTGCATCCCAGTCAGAAATGAACGAGAGCTTCTGTTGCTCCACGTCCTTGTCAGCACTTGGTGTTATCAGAGTTTTGGATTTTGGCCATCCTAACAGGTGTGTCCTGGTATCTCATTGTTGTTTTAATTTGCATTTCCCTGATGACAAAGGATGTGGAGCATCTTTTCATATGCTTATTTGCCATCTGTATACCTTCTTTGACAAGGTAACTGTTAGGGTTTTTGGCCTATTTTCTAATCAGGTAGTTTGTTTTCTTACTGTTGAGTTTTAAGAGTTCTTTGCATAATTTTATTTTATTTTTAATTTTTATTTTGGCCTCGCAACATGTGGGATCCCAGTTCCCCGACTAGGTATTGAACCCGCGCCCCCAGCAGTGAAAGCGCAGAGTCTTAACCACTGGACCTCCAGGGAATTCCCAAGAGTTCTTTGTACATTTTAGATAACAGTCCTTCATCAGATGTGTCTTTTGCATATATTTTCTCCCAGTCCATGGCTTGTCTTCTCATTCTCTTGACATTGTCTTTCGTAGAGCAGAAGTTTTTAATTTTCATGAAGTCCAGCTTATCTATTCTTTCTTTCTTGGATCAAGTCTTTGCTATTGTATCTAAAGTGTCATTGACAAACCTGAAGTCATCTAGATTTTCTCCTATGTTATCTTCTAATGCCTAGGACTTTTCAGTGGTGTTATCAGAGTCACTGTCATCTCTTGTTGAGATTTTTGGGTAGCCTTCCCTTGATCCTATGTGTTCTCTTTTTCTTTAGCTAGTTAGAGCTGGGTTTATGTCATGAATGAAAGAGCCCTGAGGTGCTTGGTTTATAGCAAAGCTTGGCTGGCCTTTGGCATGTGATGGGGGACGGGTTCCAACTCAGCCATCCCGTTGAGGAGCTGAGAAGCAGGACTGACTGGCCGACACGAGACTATAACACTGACCCAGGGAGGCCAGGGGTTTCCCCTGGGGCACAGGAGCACACACTACACTTATCTCTGAGATGTCTGACCCTGACAAGGCTGGATGAGATGAGGCAGCGAGTGGTGAAAGTTCTGGTTGGGGCCGCACACGATGTGGAAGGGAGAGCAGGAGAGCAGGAGATGTTCGGAGAGATCCCAGGGGTAACATTCATTGTGCGGCCTCCTCATGCACTTACCCACCATGCTGACTTCAGAAGGTGATTATTGATTCCGAGTGTCACGCTGGTGTTGTCAGTGGTGTCTGGTTGGTCCTGGGAGACTCAGCACAGGTCTCTTTCTGTGGCTGGTTTTGGTGGTTCTCTTTCCTTTGGTGTTTCCTAAAGCAAGGCTGGATATGTTCCTCTCCAGCCCGCTGTCTGCGTCTGGAGACGGGGGGTTGCATCTTTGCCTGTTGAAGGAAAGTTATAGTTCAGGTTTCTCCATCCCCTTCGCTGATTGTCCCTCGCATCCTTTAACGGAGCTGGTGCCCTCTGGGTGGGCTCTGCGGCCCGGGCTGCAGCCCCAAGAACGCTGTCAGCGGGGAATCAGCACGCCAGGGTTCCTGCCTCGGGTGCAGCTCCTCACTAGGTGGTCACAGGCAAATCTCCTGGCCTCT
The DNA here is from genome assembly GCF_937001465.1 of Orcinus orca. Lineage (NCBI taxonomy): Eukaryota > Metazoa > Chordata > Mammalia > Artiodactyla > Delphinidae > Orcinus > Orcinus orca. The sequence goes on from NC_064572.1 coordinate 78,817,514, forward strand.
GTGGGCTGCAGGTTCCTGCTGTTACATGGGAGTTGCTGTGGAAAGGCAAAGACCCTTTTAATGTAAAATTTCTCAGAGAGCAATATTGGAAAGTGGTTCAGAACCTGGGATTGGAATTATGGTTTGGCCACATGCTAGCTTCCTAAGGCTGTCAGTTTCCTCACCTGTAAAATGGGCTAATGACGGTCCCTGTCTCGCTGCTTTTGGGGAAGATGAAGTGAGATAGACACCGGAGTACAGTCACTGGTACATTGGTAAGACTCAGTAGGTGGCAGCTAGTCCTTCATATCACCGTCATCACGGGTGTGACCCCCACACAGGATGGGGAGCAAGTTTCCTGACTCTTGCTGGGGTTGCAGCCCAGATAAGCACCCAGAGTGGTGAGGAGGGCATACGGTTGATCAGCATCTTTGGTTTCTTTTCTCCAAGCAGTGACCTGGACCGGTTGCGTGACTGTGACCTGCACTTGACCTGTTAGAAACAGATGAGGGCAACCTGAGAGAGCTTCCTTTACGCTGGGCAGGATTGGATCTGTGACCACGGATCGTGTTACCACTTCCTGGAGACAGGCAGTCCTTTCAGTTTTATGTAAACTTTCCTGTGATGGAGACTTGATACAGAGGAAGAAAAACATAGGGTGAACCCTTTATTTCCTGTGATAAATGATGACCTTTGGAACTGGGGTCAAGTCTGAATTCTCCAAGGCAGAATTATTTCTTGCTGCTGTGGTTTTATAGTCACGACATGCTGTGCTTTTGACTGCTGCTCCTTCTGCCTGATGATCTGATCGAGATGCCAATAAATTAGATGGGTGCCTTTGGAAGGCGTTCAGATATTACTCATTGGAGTAAAAAGGCAACATTTGTTCAGGGAGAGGGCCGAGCATTATAAAAATGGGTATTAGGTACTTAGTGTCAACGTCAGACAAGAAAAGAAGGGCTGCAGGAGCTGGGAACCGTCTTGCTGGGCAATACTAAAGATGCAGACAGAGATGCAATTGTCCACGGCTGTCCCAGCACCGCAGTGGGTTTTGAGGATTCCCTGCTTGAGGTTTGAAGGAAGTCTGTGTCTTTCCTCCTCTATTTGCCAGATTAACATTTCCACACATTTAGCCACAGAGGTGGGATATACCGGGCTTTTGCTGGAGAGACGTGCAGCTGAGATTCTGCTGTAAAGGATGAGGTTTTGAGTGAAATCAGAGGGCGTTTTTGGTTTTCTTGAAGTCGCCTTTGACATTTTAGCAACACAGCTAGCAGATCAGGGGTGGAAGACTCCAATAGGATTTGAGATCCAACAGGATGTGGGAGGAGTCCTAGACCTCAAAGAGAGGAGGGACTTTGGGGAGGATGAAGTGCTCCTTTTACTTATGAGAAAAGGCCCAGAGAGGGTGAGTGGAAGGCCGAACAGCACACAGCTAGTTAGGGCCAAGTTGAGACCTGAACCCACGTCTTAACTTCTAATCTGGGGCTCCTCTGTGGTTGGCCCATGCTTGTTGCAGTTCACAAGTCCTGTACAGTGGTCGACTGTGATGGTGCTGTTTGTCACTTCTGTACCAATGTACTTTGGCAGATGAAATTTATATTTTACGATGTGTTCTTTTTTAAAAAGTGATGTGATCATACTGTGGAAAAATTTCTGCAAGGAACAAAGTCCACCAACCGTTAATGTTTTGGCATATTTCTTTCCTGTCTTCATTTGTGCCTGAGCATGTGAGTGAGGAGAGAAAGAAAGAGAAAGCCCCACAAAGTAAATATACAAGCAGAAGTCATTGTAATAATGTCAGACTTATCATTTAGCCTGACTTTGAAGTTTATTAGAAATTGAGTTGGAGTCCCCTGATGGCCATATTTCCATCGCTTGTCCTTGTGACTTGGGAAAATTTATGGTTCCTTGGCCAAATCTCTGGATAACATGACCAAGTTTTAGCCTCACCTGGGTGAGTGAAGTTTTAACCTAAATGTTCTCAAGTGAAGAATTAGGTGGTGATAGTTCAGAAGGTAGCTTGTTTGGAATCCTCTCGCTAGACCCTGAGCATGGGTTACTGACACCTGGATCAGTTCAGCTAGACCCACAGAGAGCTCACAGACCGCCACACTGGGGCGTGGAGACCACACAGCCAGCTGACTGTGTGCACTTTTCCCTTCCCAGTCGTTCTCCAAACTAGTTCTGGGGGCCATGAAGGGATTTCTAGATGTCAAAATAGAAATAATAATGTCCACACACTTTCCCTGGAGGGATAATTGATGCTGTTGAGACATGGTCCCTGTATATATCCTGTAAATGGACAGCAGTGGCAAGTGGAAGATGGCAGCCTGGGGTCCCTGGGGCTGGTCCTCATTGCTCTGCTCCGGGGTGTCAGGGAAGGCCTGCACCACACTCCCTTTTCTCTTCTCTGTAACACCCCCTCCACGCCACGGCCGGCCTTCACTCTCCAGACTGGCACCTAGGAACCTATATTCTTTTCAGAGCCACTTCATTGAGGTATAATTGACAGGCAGTAAACTTTGTGTATTTATAATACGCACACCATTGGAAAAGTTTGGGCTTATCCCCACACCTGTGAACTCACGGCCACAAACAAGTTAGTGAGCCTGTGTGGCACGTCTGCCCGTTTCCAGATGCCCCTTTACCATCCCTCCCTCTCCTCCCTCCCTGCCTCCCCCCCAACCCCAAGCAACCACTCACCCTGCTTTCTGTCCCTATGGATGAGTTGACATTTTTTAGAGATTTCTGTAAATGGAATCGCGTATAATTAGCACTCTTTTCTGTCTGGCTTCCTTCACACAGTGTTAAGTATTTTGAGATTCATCCACACTGTTGTATGTATCAGTACTTCCTTCCTTGTTTATCTACTCACCTGTTTGGGCATTTGGATTGTTTCCAGTTTTTTTTGCTATTACAAATAAAGCGGCTGGAAACATTGTGTGTACGTCTTTCTATGGACATATATTTTTCCTTTTCTCTTGGGTCAACACCTAGAAGGAAACACCTAGCATGGCATGGCTGGATATGGTGGGTATAGGTTTAACTTTTCTGGAAATTGACAAACTGTCAGTTCCTGGTACCACCGTACTAGGAATCTATATTTTTAAATAAGCCTCCCCAGCGATTCTCCCATAGCCTTTTCCTTCCTGCGATCACCTATTGGCCTGTGGTTGGTCCTGAGTGACAGGCCTCGTGAGCCCATCACCTCCACTTGTTCTCTCATGGCCGGCTTGGACTTGGCATCTCTGTGCAAGATGCCCCTGGGGAGCAGAGGGGAAGCTCAGACTCTTTCCGTGCATACGTGCCTCCCACCCACCCAAGCCACAGCAGATGCACTGACTTTCTCTAGGGTCGACAAGCCACGTGGCAAGGAACCGCCTTATTCAGTGCCACAGTGTCCCACCCAGAGGCCTTAAAGAGGTGGACGCTCCCGTGACCCCCTCGTGCATGCTTGGATGCCTCAGGGTTCACTTGTCGGCTGACCCCTGGATTGACATGAGCCCACTGAAGAGACAGCCTGGAATCTGGCACGACTGAGCAGTGAATCAGAGCTCCTGCCTGCTTCCTCCCAGCGCTTCTGCCCATCCCCCGGCATTTACGGGCCCCCTTAGGTACCAAACCATGAGCTAGGTGCCCATCACAGAAAGATGAACAGGGTAGTTCTGTCCTTGCTAGACTCCGCATCCAGGAGGGGCAGATTTTCTGATGACAGCAGGCCCGGGAGGGGGCAGACTCGCTGCTCCTGGGTGGACAAGGGGCCGGGGCGTGGTTAAGCCAGACTTCACTCCAATGGCGACAGCAAGGGCCTCGTGTCCCTTCACGGCACAGACGACTCTTGAGGGCTCTTGGGGAGTGGATGGCGACGACCCGCAGCCCCCTGGCATTCTGTGGCTAAGGCCGCCCTGAGCCCTGCGGGGCGAGGAGGAGACGAGGTGTTCCAGGCTGCGGGCCAGGGCCCAGGCTCATGCACGTCATAGCTGCTCGGTGCGCAGCACGTGCTCTCGCTGGGCTCACTCACACCATTTTCTGGGGGGCAGTGAAGTGGAAGGGAAGCATGTGAAAAATAGAGCAACCTCGGGAGACTGTGAAGTCCTGGTTCTGCTCCTGGAGAGGCTGTGGTCAGTTTGCACACTCCTTGGGCTGGTGGTGATGGAGGGGCACGAATCCCACCACCTGGCCACGCAGGCTGTTTTGATCCTGTGGCCTCCTTTTCACTGGGATTCCTGCTGTCCTGACCCCACAAGTCCCATGTTTGAGTGGCACTGGGGCCAGGATGGGAAAAGCCCTAAATGCAAGAGCAGTGTTGGGACTTTACCTGTAGGCAGTGGCATGCCCCTGCGCTGTGCCCAGGGAGTTGGAAGCCTTAGCGTCTTTGACTAGAGGCTTTTCCCTGTCTGTGCAGAGCAACTGTACTTAAGGTGAAGAAGAGTGACTTAAAAATATTGGTGCGGGAACAAGTTATGTTTGGTAATGAGATATCCCAAGCATGCTTTGTCTGAGTGACGGTAACAGTTCACGCTAGGACGCACACAAAATCAATACTCCAAGCCTGTGGGCCAGCACCCTCGTTGCCCCCAGCTTACATATTTTTTCTTGTTGGCTTTGCTACCTGCAGGGATGTGAATGTCAGGTTTCTGTGGCCTGCCAGGCCGGTGCCCTCCCATCCATCCCTCTGTCATCATTCAAAAGTGGTTCTAACAGCTCTGGTCCGCTGTCATCCGCTCTCCAGTTCCCTCTGCCTTTGTAGGTTGATACCCGTCTTATTCCTTGTCATTTTAGGGGTCTCAGGAAGGAGAGGGAGTAAACGTGTTCTGTCCAGCTCCGCCATGCTTGCCCGGGAGTGAACCAGGTCTCTCCAGGTGTTGGGCAAACACAAAGCCTAGAATCTACCATTTTAACCATTTAAAGGTGTGCAACTGAGTGGTCTTAGTTACATTCACAGTTTTGTGCAACCATTACCACGAACCATTTCCAGAACTCTTTCATCATCCCAAGCAGAAACTCTAAACCCATTAAACAGTAACTTCCCATTCCTTCTTCCCCTCAGCTCCTGGTCGCCTTTTCTGCTTTCTCCCTCTATGGATTTGCCTACTCTAGGTGCCTCGTGTTAGTGGAACCGTACGGTATTTGTCCTTCTGTATCTGGCTTATTTTACTTAGCATAATCTTTTTAAGGTTCGTCCACATTGTGGCATGTATATAATATCCCATTGTATGGATATAGCATATTTTGTTTAGCCATTCGTCTGTCGATGGACACTTGCGTGGTTTTCACCTTTTGGCTGTCGTGAATAGTGCTGCTGTGGACACTGGTGTACAAGTATCTGTCTGAGCCCCTGTTTTCAATTCTCTGGGCTATACACCTAGAAGTGGAATTGCTGGATGGTAACGAAATTCTGTGTTTAATGTTTTGAGGAGCTGCTAAAGCTGCTTTCCTCGCAGAATGCTTTGGAGGCAATGATTTCCCCACTGCCTGCAGGATAAAGCCCAATGCCCGCCTCTTGCCTTCAGGACTTTGATCATTCTGCCTCACTACAAGGATCTGCTCTGACCAGACTGATTTGCCATCATGTCCTGTGTCCACACCTGGGCTGGATCGTTCCTTTCACCTAGCATACCCCTTCACCTCCCTCTCAGATTTACTGCAAATCCTGCCTTCAACACCTCCTTTGGAAAAAAATTCACCCCTCTCTGCTGCTCCCAAGGCAGCTCTTGTGGGTCTGACTCGGTGATCCAGATCCCGGTTTGCAAACTAATTCTGGGTTGGTAGTCTGTGCCCTGAGATTACTGTTTCGCCCCTTTCCTCTGGCTCCTTAGCTCCCGCTAGGTGTCAAGCGCACCGAAGGTAACCACAGACTGTTCCTCGTGGCTCAGCCCATGCTTGTATGTCCGGCCTGTGACTGCCAGCCTGCGGGCGAGCTGGTGCTCTGCCCCCAAGCTCCACGTGGCATATCCTCTTCACAGGGAGGGATCTGGCTGGCCCCTGACATGAGCGTGCTGGGCCTTCCATGCCGGCAGGCTGCCTCAGGTTTCCGGGGTGCGGCCTGGCTGCCTTTTTTCTTGGGCCCCTGCCCATTTGGAAGCATGCCCTCGGGTACCGCCGTCCCTGAACCAGGCCATCAGGTCATCCGATCCCCCAGGGGGGCCAGGAAGCCTGGCTGAACACTACGACGGGTGCGTTAGTCACAGAGAAGCAAGCAGCCAGTTACTGGACTTGGTGGGCGGATTTGGTGGAGCCTCTGGTGTCTCAGGGGCCGTCTCATTGCCCAGACACAGCCTGAGTGGCCCGTCACCCAGGACAGAAACCCGGTGTTGACTCTAAAGCCCGGCCTACTTCTCATGAACCCTGGCGATTCTCCCTCTGAACTCTCCATCCACGTCTCTGGCTTAGAGGATCGTCTCTGGCTTAGAGGATCGCTGTGGCTTCCTACGCGGTTCCCCCACTTCCGGTTTGTCCTCCACTCCAGTCTGCCCGTTTATGCAGCGCAGCCTTCCTAGAGTTCAAATCGAGCTGCACCCGCCACCCTGGTGAGTGACCAACAGCCCCTCCCTGCCTGGATTTCGGGCCCCTGCACTACTTTAGTTCCCTGGGTGTGCACAGGCCCTCCTCTCACTGTCTTGTCTCACGTGTGCAGTTCCCTGGCCCTGGAGCATTCTCCCAGCTCTTCGCCAGGGCAGGTCCCACTCGTGCTTCAGGCTTCGGCCCTGACGTTGCTCCCTGGGAGACACTCCTCTGACCCCAGCTCGATTGTCCCCGCGGTTTGCGCTCCCTCTCCCCTCCTCCACCTGTGCTCACCAGCCTTAGCATGGTCTGGTCTCCTTACCTGGCCACCTCACCAACTCAGCCAGTCTCATGCCACTGTGTGCCCAGCTCCTTCGACCAGGGCCTGGGCACGGAGGCTGCTGGAGAAATGTGGGTCATGGGGTAGGACAGACCCCCGGGAGGCTGGACTGAGGCCCTCTGGGGGTCCAGGTTTCTCACCTGGAGCAGATAAGTTTGGCCCTGGGGTCTGGGACAGCTTCCTGCTGTCACGTCCAGTGGTCGGGCCCAGATCTAACTGGAGTAGAGACAAGTGCTCTGGGAGTTGTCAGTAGGGTCCAGCGTTGGTGGAGGCCCTGGAGGCTTTGAGGAGGCTTTCTAGAAGCATTTGGGCTGCTATCTCGTGAGCAAACAAGATTGAGTGTCTAATCTTCAAGGCAAGTTCTTTTAAGAAGGCAGGTCTATGGGGCCAGGGGGAGCCTGCAGTTACTCCAGGTGGCAGGGTCTGGTGGGCATAAGCAGCCTGCTGACCAGGGTCCAATCCCTCCTCTAAGCCTGGACAGTCACAGGTGCCCATGGAGACTGGTCCTTCTGCAAAGGTGGATGCATCTCAGGGCCTCTCAAAGGTGGCAAGGGGCTTGGCCTGCTTCTGCTGTTTTGTTTCGTTCTGAGGCTACGAGTTCATTAAACTAAATTTTTTATTGAAGAATTGTCTTTTTATTATTTCTTTCTTATTTATTTATTTTTGGCTGTGCTGGGTGTTCGTTGCTGCGCGCAGGCTTTCTCTAGTTGCGGTGAGCGGGGGCTACTCTTCGTTGCGGTGCGCGGGCTTCTTATTGCGGTGGCCTCTCGTTGCAGAGCACAGGCTCTAGGCGCGCAGGCTTCAGTAGCTGTGGCTCGCTGACTCAGTAGTTGTGGCTCGCGGGCTCTAGAGCGCAGGCTCAGTAGTTGTGGTTCACGGGCTTAGTTGCTCCATGGCATGTGGGATCTTCCTGAACCAGGGCTCAAACCCGAGTCCCCTGCATTGGCAGGCAGATTCTTAACCACTGTACCACCAGGGAAGTCCCCCAGAATTTTTAAATTCCACAGGAAGGTTACAAACATTATGGTATTTAAAACGATTTACCTTTACTAAGATGGTGCTTTTAAAACAAAAACTGCCAGCAGCTCTGGGTACCAGGTAATGAGAGGACGTGGAAGAAATACTGATTCATAGTGCGCTGCAGGCGGGGGGGAGCTGGGATCAAACAGAAGTGTCCCCTCTCCCTCAGGCTGAGCGTAGTCTCATTTGAAGATCATACAAAATATTTGATCTTGAAGCTTCTATGAAAGTGAGGCCAAGCCCCACCTCCCTCCCCCTCCCCACCTTCCCACTCCCACCCCCAGGCCCTGCAAGTCCTTCTCCAAGGCTGGGAAATGAGGACATGGGGTGGGGCCTGGGGGAGGGAGCAACTCACACACATTCCTGGGGCTGTGAGTTGCGGGTTTCTGGAATGCCCCATCTCTGGGCTCCCTGGCCAAGTGCCAGTGGGGCCTCGGGCACAGATGCTCTTACCCAGGGAGGCTTGTTCCTGGGGTGGAGTGAGCTCTATGCCCGCCCTCTGGGGACGGGCCTTCTCTGTGGCCGCCTGTGCTGGTGGTTTCCGTGAGATCTCAGAGTCATCAAGTGTCTGTCTGAGCTGCACATCCTACCCCTCACTCTGCAGATGACCTACATAACTCAAGGTCACACAGTTAGTAGCAAAGCTGAGAGGTAAACCTGATTCCTTAAGGCCTGACTTGGGGCTGGGGGGTGGGAGGGGGAATGCCTCCAGCAGGAGAATGTTTCAAGTTTCCTCTTTTTTTTTTTTTCTTGCGGTACGCGGGCCTCTCACTGTTGTGGCCTCTCCCGTTGCGGAGCACAGGCTCTGGACGCGCAGGCTCACTGGCCATGGCTCATGGGCCCAGCCGCTCCGCGGCATGTGGGATCTTCCCAGACCGGGGCACGAACCTGCGTCCCCCGCATCAGCAGGCGGACTCTCAACCACTGCGCCACCAGGGAAGCCCTCAAGGTTCCTCTTTTTGTCCCCGGGGCTCAGTATGGAGCCTGGCATGTCAGGAGGTCAGCAAATCTTTGTTGAATGAATAATAGCAGCCACGATTTATTGAATGCCAGGAATTACGGTAACTGCAAATCTATATGGTTTCATCTAATCCTCCTCCAGCCCTGGGCAGTAGGTACTTTTATCCCCTGTGTGCAGGTGGGAAAGCTGGAATGCAGATGGGAAAAGAAACCTGCCCAACGTCAAATAACTTGTGAATGGAGCTGACGTTTGGACTCAGGTTGTGGGTCAGGGTCACTGTCGAGACCATTGCTGTCCAATAGGAAATTCATGTGAGCCTTCTGTGAAACTGAAAATTTCTAGTCATCCCATTAAAAAAAGTAAAAGAAAAACAAAAGCAAAAGAGAAACACCTGAAATGACATTTATAATATATTTCATTTAATCCACTCTAAGCAAAATATTATCATTTTAACATGTCATCTACGTAAATATTATTACTAAGATATTTTGCAGGTTCTTTTCATGCTGACTGTTCAGAATCCAGCGTGTATTTTAACATCTCACTTTGGATTGGCCACATCTCGAGTGCTCAGTAGCTAGTCGTGTCCAGTGGTTTCTGTGTTGGGCATCGGGGCTCACTCTGCTCGTCAATGAATGAATATTGGGGTTTGTTGCCATTTGCAGCTGAGGAAGCATGAGGAAGTGGTCAAAGGGAATAACAGATAGAGAGGGCGTGGCAGGCCTGAGCATGTGTTTTGGGTTCCAGAAAGCACTCGCTGGGTCTCTCCTCAGGTGTGTATGCTGGGTGAAAGCTGTCACCTCGAAAAGGGAGTATCCCACTAGGGGCTGCCCCTGAGAATGGAGCATCTCACCCACATTCTGGGACGGGGCGTGGGCAGGGTTGTGCAGAGCGCAGACACCCTGCGCTTCCAGCCCTGAGCTGCGGGGAAGCCCTGCTAGTCTGCGTGGGGATCTGGCTCTGAGCTGTGTTGCTTTTGGCCAAAGGCGGTTGCAAAACTCCCGGAGCTCAGAACAGGTACGGTGTGTTCTTCAGGAAAGGTTACGAGGTTTCAGACATAACAGAGGTTCTGAGTATACAAATAGAGGATGTCTTGAGTCCAGTGTCAAGAGTGAAGTCATCAGACTCATACATCATGGGGTCGGCGCTGGCTGACGCATTTAGGGCACCTTGGGCTTGGAGGGGCGGCCTGTAGCAGGGGAGACTAGAAATTACAGACCCGGGGGGTGGGGAAGGGTGTGTAAACGGAAGGGGAGACAGTAATGCACTAGTGTTTTCTTAAATGGGTCTTGAATGAAAGGGGTTAAGACTGTCACTTAAAACATTTCCTGGATGGTCCTAAGGTGTAGCGAGAGGAGGGTTGGTGGGGAGAAGAGGGCTCTGTGGGCCAGGCTCCCCCGTCTCGATTCCTGGCTCAGGGCAGAGATCAGAGCAATCTGTGGCCAGTCTCCCCGCCAGACAAGGTGGCCATGGCACAGTTCTTAAAATCCTGCCCTATGATTCAGGAATAGGACTAGGTGGCCTGGGAAAAGGAGTGATGGCAGGCAAAACATTTTAACATTAAAAAAATAACAGTGGGACTGCTCTGGCGGTCCAGTGGTTAAGGCTCTGCGCTTCCAATGCAGGGGGCACAGGTTCGATCCCTGGTCAGGGAACTAAGATCCCGCATGCCAAGTGGTACGACCAAAAAAAAAGAAAAAAAAAAGAATAATAATAATAAAAAGTAACAACAACTGGTCGATAAGTCCACATCCCCTGAGGCAGGAGTGGAGGAGCCGGGAGCCACTAAGGCTGCGCCAGAGCCGGGGATGAAGTCCAGGCAACAAGTTCTCTCACCTCACCTACAGCTTCTTGGTGGAAAGCCCTCAGGCAAGTCTGTCTCAGCATCCCCGTCTGCACAATGGGTCTAACAATCCCTACTTTCCCTGCAAGTTCAAGTTAGATGCTGTACATGCAGAAGCAGTTTGTAGAGCCAAGCATCGCAGAAATCCGGAGGTTATTATTTTTATTAACCCTACTGTGGATCTTTTATTTTTATCTATCTTATAGCCTTTAGGTATTGTGTTGTTGTTTCATCTGAATTTTTAAAACTTTTCATTTTGAAAAATTTCAGGTGTACTCAGACATAGAGAGGATGGCATACTGAGGCCCCTGTGCCCTTCAGCCCGCTTCAACAATTCTGAATATTTCATCAGGGCGATTTTGAGCGCACCGAATCATTTCTTTCATTAATCGAGTTCCCGAAGTGCTTTAAGTCCTTTGAAGTAAAATCTGACCCCTCGCTTGGGAGAAAGAGTGTGTTTGTGTATTAGGCGTTTTGGCCTAACATGCTTGCCGCAGCAAGTGATGGGCTTTTCAGCAACGTCTCATCAGTGGACTGTGTGGAATCCCACCTGGGGCCTCTGGGGCCCCCTCACCCTTCCTTAAGCCACGAGGGCAAGATCAATTCTTGCAGGAGTTTGCAGGCCTCTGAGGACTCTCCTTTTCAACTTGCTATAATTTGAAGGGAAAAGGTTGTTCTGGAGTCTAAATGATTATTTACAAGAGGAGCTGGGGAGTGGTTGACAGGAGTTTTGAGGGGGCCGGGAAGTCTGTTGTCTCTGCCCATTTCAGCCCGCCACGCACACGGTCATCCACTCCCGTGTGGCGGTTTCGGTGGGAAAGGTGGGGAGGGGGGGAGTCGGGGGTGAAGGCTGATTGGGCTTCCTTTGATCTGTTTCTGCTCAAAGCTGCTATGTGTAATTCAAGTTTCTTAACTTGGCGAAACCACCTCTGGGTGGTTGTGAGGGTCAAATGTCAGCTCCAGATGTCACGTCTGTCTAGCTCACTAATCTGTCCCTTGTACCTAAAACAGTATGTGGCACATAGTACATGCTCAGTAAATTTATGTTGACGATCAGGAGGGAGGGAAGGAAGGAAGGGAGGAGGGAAGGAAAAGTTACATCCATCCATCTATTATTAATAATTCATCGCAAATCTTTCATTTCAGGACAAAAAAATGTCATTAGAAGGCCCCCAGGGAAAAAAATGCCTGTTTCCTCTGGGCTTCGAATGCCTTCTCTACTTTTTCTTCTTATAGAGATTGTATTCTAATCTCAGGCTTAGCTCAGATGACATTTCATCTTTTAAAATGTTTTGGACTTTCTCTGGCAAAATCCATGGCCACCTCTGCTGTCACCCACACTGCTGTTCACACCTCCATTAAAGCCCAGATAGGAGGATGGGTCTGCTTCGTCAGGTGCCAGTGGCACGTTGGTCACTGGGAGGTTGGCACTGTCATGTCCACATCACCAGAGAGGACTCAGATTCAGAGAGGCAAAGGGACTCTCCAGGTAGACACAGCTCGTGAACGGTGAGCCTTACATCCAAAGTGAACCTTGTCTGAGTCCAAAGCTCTGCTCGGAGCCCTGCTGCTTCCGGGTGCATCTGAATCCTTGGCTTTCGGTTCTGCCTTTCTGGGCTGGGTGGTCCTCACAGGTAGGAATGGAGCCTGTGCCTGTGTCCCTTGCTCTCAGGGTTAGCTCAGAGCTGGGGACGTGGGAGGTGTGCAGCGCCTTTGGGGCCACATCTCTCTGGCTGGCCACCCTCGGTGCGGGGTCTGTTCTCCCCATCCTGACTGCCTGCGGATCCCCCCCAGGAGTTTGTGAGCCTTGAGGGCAGGGGCGTGGCTCACTCCATCCTTGCTAATGTGGGCTTGCCAGGGTGGGGAATGAGGAGGAGAGAGTGGAGGGGCTCTGAGCACCCGAGTGTAAGCTCCATGCGGACAAGTGCCTTGGCTGTCTTGCTAGTGGTAGTCGCAGTGTGTGTTGCTCCGTCTAAGCACATAGTAGGTGCTTAATAAGTACGTATGGAAAGCGTGAGTCCCCTCCGAGCCCTGCTTCCTGGCCTTCCCCAGGGCTGGCTTTGTTGTGGTTTCTTGAGCTGCTGCTAAGAGTGGGTGGGCCAGGCCGAGGGGGCACCCGGTGTGACCCTGTCCCCTGGGTAGACAGCAGCTCTACCACCCCTCACTGGTGTCACTTCTCCTGCCCGCCTGCAGTGCATCCCCACAGCCTGGCCCGGTCAGATGAGAACCCTCCGGCGGTGCCCTTGTTTCCCTGCCTGCTCACCCGCTCACGCAGCGTCTCATCTCCTGGACACTCATATCCCGACTGGCTAGCAGGCCGGTCATCTGGAGAGGGGGACACAGTGTCCAAGCTACTAATCCCTGGCCTCCGGCGTGCCCTTGAACTTTCCTTTAAACAGCTCTCCGACCCCCAGCAGCACTTCAGGTCACATTCCCAGAGAGCCTGCAGATGAGGGCTGAGTCTGTTTATTTTCCAAGATTTCAAAAAACATGCCTTTTTTTCCCCCTCTGACCTCAAACAAAACGTTTTCCCCTGAAACACTTGTATTTTTAACTGCATGAGAAAATATGGTAAGAGAGCATATTTTCTTTTCAGAACTGTCATTTTAAAAGAGTTTAATTTAAAAAAAGGGGTTGAGGAATGGGGAGAGTAAGGTGTTTTTTTGTTTTTGTGGAGGCTACTTGGAGCTATTTTCTGCCCAGAACCACGTGTATGTGGCCCCTACTCAAAGATTTGCAGAGGTGTTTGAAAACGGAGCCTGCAGCTGTTTTGGTCATTGTTGTGATCAAGGATTTCTGAGCACCTTTTCCTCTCCTTCTGAAGACCTAGGACTGGACCCACTGAGGGCTGTAAACAAGCATCTCCCTCCACAGCAGGAAGTCCTTTAATATGTCTTTGCGTTGAGGAGCTGGTATTCTGGGCAGAGTGTGGGGTAGGATTGGAGGCGGGGCCTGCTCTGCTTGTGGCTTTCTCCCCCTGTGGGGGTCAAGGGTGGCAGCAGCCTGTGGACATATTTGTAGCCTCTGAATTTTCATCTGGTGATCTGAGGATCTGAGGCCCAGAGAGGGTTGGTGACTTGGCCATGGTCACACAGCCTCCCGGATAGTGATGAGTGGAGGCCTGGAAGAGAGTGTCTTCCCTGTGTCTTGGTCTTTGTACCAGATGCCCCCCGTGCCCGAGTCTCCCCACGACCCAGCAGCGGTTTGTTGATGGACTTCCTGGAGGCAGTTTCATTAAGCTCCAGCTGAACTGTCTTTGGCCTGATTGGGATAGGGTTCTCTTGTTTCCAGTTTGTACGACCGTGCTCTTTGTTCCGCTCAGATCAGGGTCAGGCATGTCAAATACCGACATTTCAGGGATCCTTCTAGAATTTAAAATTTTTAGTTCAGCAAGTACTTACCGACTGGGAGGCTGCTCTGTGCTCAAAAAAAGTAGAAAAGCTGGCTGCTGCCTAAAAGGAGCACTTGCTTATTTAGCAGGGGAGGTTGAAGCCTAAGAACGCCCAAGTGCTGAGCGGCTTCTGGAAGATGCCTCTGTCCCCCGCTTCTTTCCACCTGTGGCCCTTCTCATCACCTCCGTCCTTTGCTGTCACCTCTGCCGCTACTATCCTGGTTCAGAGACTCATTCCTTCTCTTGCCTGGACTTTTGCAGTAGCCCCTGAAATACCTCCTGGTCTTGCCAACATCATGACGACTCTCAAACTTGCGTCTGATCATGGCTTTCCTCCCACAGACTGGCTCTAACTTCTCTCCCCAGATTCCCGTCCTGTCCTAGACCCCATGATCCAGCCATTGCCAGGGACCCCTGACCCTCTGGAGCCTCTCTGCCTGGAATGCCCTCTCACCCGCCTCTGCTTGGAGGGCGCCTACTTGTCCTTCCAGGGCATGATGAAACGTCCCTCCTCTGGGGGACCTTCTAGATTCCTTGGCCTTGGTTTTCCCCTTCTGTGCTTCTACAGCCTTCTGTTCACTTGGGTCCTGTAGTCCCTGGTGTTGGGCATAATCATCTGCTTCCTGGCCTGTCTTGTCTTCTGGACTGCGGGTTCCCCTAAGGAGGGGGCTGTCATCCCTGTGTTCCCAGCGGCAAGCCCGGTGCAGTACAAGTCAGAGACGGGAGCCTGTTTATTCAGTAAATGCGCCCAGGATAGAGTGGGGAGGATCAGGGGAAAGCAAGAGGGACAGGAGAGGCGGGCCTGGGGCGAGTAGCAGGAGAAACTTTGCCGAGGAGTGAGCCTTGCGTTGGCCCTTGAGGGGTGATAGACATTAGGTTGGGGGTGGATCTAGGGTGGGGGGAGGTCTTAGGCATTGGAAACAACGTGGTGGAGGCCCCCGGAGCCGGCTGTGGGCAGGTGGGCATTGAGGGCTGGGGGTGATCCTATGGTGGGGGGTGTCTTCTTCTATGACCTTCAAGTTTCTTGTGGCTTAATCTCTTCCACTTTCTGGAAGCTGGCATCAGCGGCAAAGGAGGGTTCCTTGGGTTTCCAAAGTAACACAGATCAGCAGGAAACTCGGTGAAATCTGTGCTGCCCTTTTAGCTACACGCCGAGGTAGGGGGTTCAGCCTGGTATCCTTGGAGAAGCAGGCGTCTGAGCCCAGGCTCCTCTTGGGGTCATTCGTTGGGGTTGTGGCTGGATGGGTGGACCCAGCAGCATCTGCTGTGGCGGGCGTGACCACGGGGGCGCTGGTGGGTGTAGAGCTGCCTGCCAGAGCCAGGAAGGAGCTGCCTCCTCGGACCCCCCCGCCCTCCCCATCAGCCTTCACAGTCGCCCGGTGCCTTCGCGTGGCGCTCATCCGCTCATTGTTTCTGGGTTGCTGCCTCAGACTGGTGGCTATTTTGGGGGTCTTCCAGAGAATGCTAAAAAAAGTAAGTAAGCCCCAAACTTAGTTCTTACCCTCAGGGAATAAGTACATTTGAAGTTGTACACAAACTTAAGGATGCCTTTTGCCAGCCGAGACAGGGTGGGGCTCTCCAATCATATTGACTTTACAAAGTGCCTTTAATAACTTAATCCTGGTGACACTGACCGCTAGCTCTGGGTCAGGCCCTGAACCAAGTGCCTGGGGACGTCAGCCCATGTCATACTTCCGACAGCCTATGAGCAAGAATTGTCTCATTTTATAGATAAAGAAACGAAGCCCTAGAGAAATTAGGTATCAATTGTATAATAGTTCAAGGTCAAGAGACCGCATGTGGGACTTGCTTACACTCTCCTTTGACTCTTACAGCCATCTTGTGAACCAAGGCGGGGGAAGTATTTTTATCTCCCATTTAACAGATGAGAAAATAGAGGCCCGCAGAGACATACAAAGGCACATCCAGCCTGAACCCAGGCTCCTGACTTGGGGTCCAGTGCGCTTTCTTCTGGCCATGCTGCTGTATTCTTTATTTAGTTGACAGATGCTGCTCTCCCATGGGGTGGTTGTAAAGCTCCAGTGCGGGGTTGCCTTCAGTGAAGCAGCAGCAGGGCACCCAGAAAATGCTCCGTGCGCTAAGTGGCTTTGTTCCTGTCCACCCTCACCGTGCCAGAGCACCTCCCGCGAGGCTGTCACTCCAGTGGCTCTTGACGAGGGGTGACCGCAGATCCGTTCCGTCTATGTCGACCTTCCCGGTGCCAGGCACAAGGCAGGCTTCCTTCTGCCGTGCTGGCTCCGCCCTGCCCCTGGTGATACAGTGGGTGGGAGGAGTGGGTGGTGCCTAGACGCTCTGGCAGCGGTCCCTCACTCAACCATCTCTGCAGGGTGGTACCCAAGTCAGGGAGTGGGAACAATACTCTATTGTTATGTTAAACCTGAAATAGACACCTTCGGTTGGAGAGGGTGAGATGCGTCTATTATGGTTTAGTAATGACAAGAGCACGCTGTCTTTTCAGATGCTTGACAATCACCTGCTAATCCCCTGGGGTCTGGAAGCAGCTGTATCTTCACCCTCCCCTTCACTTTGTAGGGCGGGGGAGCAGCGGAATCGGGGTGGGGAGGGGATGGGACTCGGGCTTCATGGTTTGAGAAGATGCATTTGTACTTACTCCTGACCCTTCCCGCGGGGCGAAAAGGGCGTCTGACTCTGGGAGAGATGCCTGTATGGTGGTGGGAGAACATTGCACAGACCCAAGTTCAAATCCCAGCTAACATTTATTGAGCACTTACTGCATGCATGTGCTCCACTTAGCACTGTACCTGTGACGTCTTGTTCGGTCCTCACAGTGCAGGTCTCTGAGGTCAGTACTGTTTGCTCGTTTGTTCCCTTACTCATTCATCAAGATTATTGAGCTCCTCCTGTGTACCAGGTACGACTCCAGGTGCCAAACAAGGCAGACAGAGTCCTGCTTCCGGGAGCTTACACCCTAGTGAGAGGCATCGGATGTAGCAGAAAGCAGCAGAGAGCTGGGGTTTCTTACGCGCTTCTGAACGCCCTGTTCCTTGTCCCCCGCCCTGACCGCATCACTCTCCACCTCCAGCCCAGATCTCTCTCTGACACCATTGTCTCTGTCTGGACGTCCCAGGCACTGCAAACTTCACATTTCCAATGGGCCTTGTGGTTTTTGGTCTCTCCAAACATGCTCCTCTTGCCTCAACAAACGGGAGCCTGTCCAGACCCCCCTCCGTAAGTCCCCCTCCCATCCTCCCCTGTTATCAAGAACAGTCAGATCAGGCTTCCCTGGTGGCGCAGTGGTTGAGAGTCTGCCTGCCGATGCAGGGGACACGGGTTCATGCCCCGGTCCGGGAGGATCCCACATGCCGCAAGGCGGCTGGGCCCATGAGCCATGGCCGCTGAGCCTGCACGTCTGGAGCCTGTGCTCCGCAACGGGAGAGGCCACAACAGTGAGAGGCCCGCGTACCGCAAAAAAAACCAGAACAGTGAGATCAGCTTCTGTGTTTGCTTCCAGGACCCCACACCCACTGCCCCTGCCGAGGTTCAGGCCCACACTGCTTCCAGCTTTGACCTGTTCAGCCTTGCTTTCCGGTTACCGTGCTTTTGCACATGCTGTTCCTGCTGCCGGGAACACCGTTTACCCTCAGGCACACTCCCCGCTCCTGGCAAAGTCCAGTCTTTGCTCAAACACGCCCTTTGTGGAGCCTTCCCTGATTCTCCTGGCAGACTCGTGTGCGCCTGTCCCCATGCCTCCTGCGGTTAGGACATTCCTCAGCTCCAGTCTGACCTTCTAAAGGCTGGCCTGACCTCCTCCTACCACCCTGGGGCCTCCTGGGGTGCAGGGAGCAGGCCGCATCTCCTTTTTCATCTTCAGTGCCCAGAATGGTAGGTGTTTATTGACCGATGTGCTATGTAGATGAATATTAGATCTCTGACAGAGATGTCCATCTTGGGAGTATCCTTCATACCATGATAGACAGAATCCTGTTCTCCTTTAAGAAGCCTTAAGCTCATCTAATTCTGTAGTTTCCAAACTTGTTTAGATGTCTTAGAAACCTGTTCAAATGAAATTGCTCCACTCTAACGGTTCCTGAGGAGGTCCCCAGGGCACCCTACAGGGTCCTAGTGAAACAGTTTGAAAGCCAGTGGTCTAGCCAAGCTCTCATGTATCAGTGAGGATTGGAGAAGAGAAGGGGTGGGTTGAAGGCGCTTCCAGTTTCATGGTGGCTAGTGACAGAGCCCTTTCCGGTGTGCCGCCGAGTCCCCCGTTCAAGCAGACGTTCTAAGGGGGAGCAGCCCTTTATCCTCATGATGCAACGTGAGGTCCATTGGTACTGAGCTTTGCAGAAGCTCAGTTGCTAAGATTTTTCTTTAAGCATCAAGTGTTCTCCCTAAAGAAAAATGCTGCTGAAGAGTGGAAAACCATGCATTACCCGCTGAGCCTGGGTGCCACTGCACCACAAGTTTCTAGGAGTTGGCAACTGTGTGTTAAAATTGAGAGGTGCACAGGAAGGGAGCCTGCAAGGAAGGAGCCTATAAATATTCCCTTTTGTAGGGTGCAGAATTGACGTTTGGTTTATTCGCAGAGTAGTGTGTTAGCTTCCAAAGCATGAGCCACAGGGTTCTGTATATTGTGAGGATGGGAAGGGGGGGGTGGGGGCCATCCCGTCTGGAGAAAGATGCCAGTGTGCCGCTGGCCAAGGGCAGAAGTTGTCCCCACTGTCACCTACATAGTGGCCCAATTTAGAAGCTCATTGGCCTGGAAGGAGGACAAGGTTCCCTCAGTTTTCCCCCAGTCACAGGGTGAACTGAGACCTTGGGAAATTGTCTCAACTGCCTTTCATTTCTGGGGGATAGATAGCATGTGTGTTCTGCAGCACTCTCCCTTATATTGATACTGTGACCTAGAAGATTACAAAAGACTTCCAGACATTTTTGGCGGGGGCGAGTAAGCTTTTTATTGAGGTGTACTGTTCATGTAGAAAAGGCAGAAACAATCAACGTCCTGCTGGATGGGATTTTGCAAAGTGCCCGCATTGCAGAGCCAACGCCCCAGAAGCCCTCTGGGACCCCCCTGCAATGTCCACCTGCCCCAAGGTGGTGCTAACACCAGGGGGTGGTTTTGCCCACCTTCGAAGTCTGGATGCGCAGAGTCACATGCCACCCGCTTCTTTGCGCCTGTGGCCTCTTTGACTCACCACCGCGTTCAAGGTTCAGCCACGTGGTTGCAGGCACTTGTAGCCGGCTCCTTCGCACGGTCTTCCACTATCTCCCACACACATTTGACGGTCACGACAGCCCCACAAGGTATGCGGGTTGGGGACCGTTCCTCCCGCCTGATGGGGAAGGAAGCCCAGAGTCAGGGAGGGGAAGTGGCCTGCGAGGTCACACAGGTCGGCAGAGGTGGGCCGGGGGTCCCCCGAGAGCTCTGCCCTGGATCCCCACACCCCAGACCCCACAGCACTGCACTGAGCCTCCGCCTCCCAGTTAGTGTAACGTGTTCTGGAACTTTCCCCTCCAGTTTCACGTCAATCCTCTGTGCTGCAACAGAAGTTCCTTCCCACATCTTCTTTTGTTCTGTAGAAATGGACACTCACTCTCTTCTTTGCTCCTCTGGGAAATGACTTGCATTCCCTGGAAGTCACCCTTGGACGGCCGGCTGAGGGATGTGGCCTCCTTGAACTCACCCTCTTCCCAACCCTGTAATTATCTGGGTTACTCGCCTATAAGCCGTTCCTTAGCTGTGATTCTCAAACCGGGAGCCCAGCTAGCAACCCCCAGTGGGGTTTGGCCCTCCCGGGAAGGTTCCTCAGGCAGTCATGCTGGGAGCCTTTTCCTCTGGCCTCGTGTGGAGGTAGAAACATACAGGCAGAGGTGCAGACTTTGTCCTGAAAAAGTGCCCACGGTGCTCTGCTAGGTAGGCCCGTCCTTTCCCCCCCGCGCTGTAAACCCCACTCCTGCACAGCCCTGCCTGAGGGAAGCCTAGTGATGGAACATTCTGTGCTCCAGCTCTTTCTTTCCCCTTGTTTTTAAATGGACGCCTGTCATCAGGGAGACACCCCCCCACCCCCCACGGAAGCAGCAAACCCTGTTCATAACTCTGGGTATTTATTTCTGCACCCTAGAGGTCAAACGCCCTTCTGCCTCGTGAGAAGGCTGGGATTGACGCTGAGGAGCTGGGAGTGGATCGTGGGTTGACAGCTCAGATGGGGGCGGCTCTGGGACATGTCCCATCTGCATGACAGCTGCTGAGGAAGTGACTGGATCCTTCTGGGAGTGATTTGTTCCTTTGCCCTAGAAATTACCACTGGATCTCTCTATGGTCCTTCGAAAGCTTCTGGCTCTCCTTTTGAGTTACTTTGACCGTGTTTCCTTACCAGTTGAATCCCCGGTTTTGTGAATTCCCACTGCTGGTTTTGCTTTTTATTTTTAGCTAAGCCCTAAACTGCAAACATGTAGTATGTATAGCATTATTCCCCCTGCTCATGCCAGTAGCAGACATTGCTAATCAATTGTTGCACTCCTGTCCACTGAGCCTGAACCGTCTTGAGTCCTGGAACTCCAGGCAGCCACTTCCATCTGTTTGGAGCTCACAGGCGTAAAATCTTTTTGCCATTACAGCTCCAGGTGGTACAATCAGAATCCTGCTTTCTGCCGAGGAAGCTTGATTTCCTATGAAAGGGGCCAGAAATGAAAGAAATCGCCTTTTTGAAGCATTCGTTAGTTGCCTAGACCTTTTCCCTTTGCAGGTGGGGTGGCAGGGAGTAGGTGTGGTGGCATGTCTTGCCCAGTGGATATTTTGAATTCAGGAGTCCACATTCCTTTAGGGTGTCATTTGCTGCTTCCAGAATCACACTTTCAAGGAGACTTGAAGGTTGTAAATAAATAACTGGACTCTCTTCCAGCCTCCTGAGGTCTCACAGTGGTTGGTTGTTGCTAGAGTCCTCAGAGTACATCCAACAGGAGAAAAATGTAACTTGTGCAAGTCCCCACTTAGGAATAGACTCACTTCCTGCTTCCTGGGTGAGACACCACCTGGCAGGAGGGAGGCCCCGGCTGGGGGCAGGGCAGCCTGAGGGCCACTCTCCTCGCAGTCTAGCTTGGTCAGGGTGCCCCTGCTCCTTGCCCCGCGTGTTTATTTCCCAGGCAGGACTTCGGGGCTCCCCAGACTGCTTACCGCTTCTGTTCACAGAGCCGGTGGTGCCCTGTCTCTGGCAGGCAGCTTAGGGCAGAGAGTGGGGTTAGGAGGCCCCTGGGAGCAGGGGCAAGTCCTCCCTTGGGCCCACATTTCTTACCTGCCCCTCAGTGCGCTGTTATTACAGCGGGACTGGCTGGGGTGTATCGGCCTCAGGCCAGCCTACCTGGTGGTTTAAAACCAGACTTAATCAAAATGTAAATACTTCTTAGGGCCAGAAAGCAGGTCCCTCCAGGTGTTTGAGCAGAGGCTGGAGAGCCTGGAGCCTGAGGAGGGGGCGGGGCCTGTCTGGCTCCTTCCACACTGAGGCCCCGGGGGTTCCCTGGGGCCCCTGCTAGGGGTCTCTGGAGGATCCGCTGTCCCCAGGGTGACAGTGCCCCACCTGCCCCACCGCTGTTTGTAGACACTGTCAATGGGGCAAAGGTTCAGGAGGCAAGAGCGTCTGCGTCCTCCTTCCCTGGTTCCCCCCCCCCCCCGCCCCGCCCCTGCCTCTACAACCCCTCGGAGTTGGTGGCATTCCCCAGAGGGGGGTCTCTGGCTCTCCCGAGGTTGCTCAGTGAGTAGGAGGTCAGTCACATGCATTGATGGAGGGCTGTGTATCCGGCATTGTTCTGAACTCCACGGGTCAGCAGTGACCAAGGCACATGCCATCCCTGCCCTCAGGCTTGGGTGGTGGCCCGACAGTAAACCAGGAAGCAAACAAGATCATGTCAGATGGAAATAATCTATAAATACGCAAACAGTAGTAATTTCCGATGGTGATGAGAACTGTGGAGTCAGTGAGATGAAGCGGGATTAGATGAGAATGAGACAGACTCTGCGGGTGGAAGTGTTACTGTAGAGGGGGGCCCACAGAGCCGCCACGGGGCTCACGTGACTCAGAGGTGTCAGAAAGGGGCCGCATGGGATGGTCAGGCAGGGGGCACAGCTGGAGCAAAGGCCCAGAGGTGGGAACCAACTGGAAAGTCTCCGTGGGAACTAGAGGAGGTCAGGCTGTCTGGAGGGGAGTGCGGGCCTGGGCCGTGGTGGGGGCCAGCTGTGCGAGGCCCTTGGACATCATTCCAAGCTCATTGTTAAGTCATTGGAGGACTTTATGTGAGAGAATTCTAGGATTGGATTTGGGTTGGTATAGCTCTGGCTGCTGGGCCGAGATGGTTTGAAGCGGGTGACAACAGAGGTGGGAGAGCAGGGAGGAGGCTGGTCCAGTCGAGTGACAAGAGCTGATGCTGGCCTGGTCCAAGGTGGCAGCTGTGGAGACAGGGAGGGGACAGGCATGTGTTTTGCTGTAGAAACCACAGATCTGGGGATGGACCCAGTGTGGAATATAAAGGGGGGGAGCGAAAGTGAAGAATCCTGGGTGTCTCCTGGGTTTGGGACCTGGCAGGGCTCCTCCGATGCACTTACCACCTAGGGTTGCATGGTCTGCGGTCCCCTCCCCTGGCAGAGCCGGAGTCCTTGCTTACCTGAAGGTGCCACGCAGTGCCTGGCTCCTGCGGGCGTCCACTACCATGCCTGGAAGGGCAGACTCCACCCTGCCCTTCTGCAGCCAGAAGGCTGGATGGTGTGATGTTACCCAGAGTCTGGGGAAGTTGGAAAACTCAGGGTTTAATGCCCGAGAGGCAGCCCTGGGCAGCCCTGGCTGATGTGTTTGGTCCCCGGTGATGGCAACTTCAGGACAACGTTGAGAGCTACTATTGATTGCGTGCTTGCCCTGCCGTGTGCCAAGAGCTGTACACGCATTTCTCTCAGGTATTCCTCAAAACCCTGAGCAGCAGAGTAGACGATCTTATCCCCATTTTGTAGATGCAGAGATTGGGGCTCAGAGTGTTTGGTCCAAGGTCACCCAGGTAGTGAGCGACCCAGCTCACCGACAGGCCCCTGACTCCAGGTATTAAGTCCTTTACCAGCACCCAGCTCTGTCGCCAGTGAGCCACACCGTCCCCTCACCAGTTGTGTACCGAGGGCCCGCTCTGTGCCCGTCCCTGTCTAGGCCCGGGGGACGGAGAACCCCTGCTCCTCCACGCATGCGGGAGAGGACCGCAGGGAGTTTGCGGAAAGAGCAGCCCCTCCCACCCCGTCTCCCTTTCTCCTTCCTTCCCTTCCTTCCCAAGAGGGTTCGCTGCAGGGGCTCAGGCCAGGTGGGAGCTGCAGGCAGAGCAGCCTTGGGCCCGGGCAGGGGCCGTCAGCCTCGTCTTTTGCGACAGCTGCCTGGGCCCCGCCCGCCTCCTCCCCGGCACCTGAGGGGCACACCTGACCCACTTGCACTTGATCTGCCGCCGCCTGGCCCTGTCAGTGGGTGGGGAGCAAAGCTCCTCCATCAGGTTTGGACGAATCCGAAGGACTCCCTCGGGGTCTGAGGATGGAAGTCATGCCAGGACATTATTGTGCCAAGTTTTCTTTAGCAGGGAGGGGGAGGGGCTGTTACTCTGATGTCCAGAAGAAGAGGGTGTGATGTGCCCACATTTCCCAAACCTCACGTCAGATGCCCTGGCCTGGCAGGTGACCATCTGTGTGTGTCCTCACGGGCACAGGGCCTGGGACTCTGGGGACTGAGCCAGTGGGGTGTGGCTTGCCCTGGCTGGCTTCCCTTCTCCATGTCCGCCTGCTCCCCAGTGTAAACCCGTGGGGGTAGGGCTTGATTCCTCCTCATTCAAACTGTGTCCTTACCCCTAGCCCCCCGCCTGGCCCACTGTAAGTACCCAGTAAGTGTTGGTTGGTAGGTTGAGTGAATGAGTGAATAAATGAATGAATGAATGGGTTGCCCCTGGTCTTCAGTGCTTCTCTGTTGCTCTAGACCTGCGCTGTCCAAGCTGGTAGCCACTCGCCACACGTGGCCATGGAGCCCCTGAAATGTGGCCAGTCTGAACTGAGTTGTGCTGTAAGTGTATATAATATTTCAAAGACTAAGTATGACCAAAAAAAGTGAAGTGTCTCATTACTAATTTTTTATACTGATTATGTGTTGAATTGATATTTGATATATTGAGTTAAATATGAAATGTTATTAAAGTTAATTTCACTCATTTCTTTTTCCTCTTTTGATGTGGCTGCCAGATAGTCTACGTTTGCCCGTGTGGCCCATGTTCTATTCCTCTTGGACGGCGCTGGCCTCGGCTGAGGTATTTGTCTTTGAAAGGCCAAGAGACCTGGGCTGGAATCCCAAGTCTCCCATTCCTGCCGGTGTTGCCAGTGCAGGGCTCTGAGTCTCAGTTTCCTCACCTCTGAAATGGGGATGCTGAGTGAAACCTCACGGTCAGAATTAGCCGGAGGAGACAGCAGTGCCTTGTGTATGGGGCCCCGGGGGTTTCTGCTCCCTCCACCTCTCAAGGAGGCGGCTCTGATTCGGGGGTTTGGGGCCAGGCCACGACTGGGCCCTGCTCCTGGGACTCAGAATACAGGCCGTGATGCTGAGTTGGAGGAGAGTGAAATAAAAGAAAAAGAAAATCACAGTGTCCAGAAAATCACTGTGTCCCGAGGAAGCAGAAATGTCAGAAGGATGGAGAAAGGAAGGCAGGCAGGCTTCCTCTCAGGACCCCTGAGCCCCAGGGCAGGGAGCTCAGGGAGCAGGGGGCAGGCTGTGACTGTCACCCCGACCCCGGGGCCCTGGGGTGCTCTCCACCAGGCAGTCTGCGCCACTCTGTGGTGCTGGGGTGTTCCGGTGCCTTTCAGTAGCCTCTGTGTTCAGAACAAGGCCAGTGTGTGTGTGTGTGTGTGTGTGTGTGTGTGTGTGTGTGTGTGTGTGTGTGTGTGTGTGTGTGTGTGTGTGTGTGTGTGGCAGTTACTCCTTTCACCCCCATCCCCAGGGTTCAGTGTCTGTCCCTTGAACGGGGTGGGGCAGGTTCAGGACCAGGAGGGAGTTTCCGAGTCCCCCACCCTCACTCCCTTGGCCACCTGGGAAGCTACCAGGATTCATGCGGTGCTGAATGCTTCCCATGCATTTCCTCAGCTGTTCCTCCCAATCCAGCGAGCAGTAGCCCATTTCACAGAGAAGAAAATGGAGGCTGGGAAGGGAAGCAACTCGTCAAAGGCCACACACCTGAAAAGAGGTGGGCGGCCAGGAGCTGAACGTGGGTCTGCGCTGGGTGCTTGGAGGGTGGACTTCTGACAGAGCGCCCAGAAAGCTGCAGCAGAAGGGGCCCGGATGGACTGGCAGGGAGGCTGTGCTGCTTGTCTTTTTAGAATATCACCATTCACAGTGTCATGGTCTGTCCGTCTCTCTGTCTCCAGTCTGCTTCACTGGCTGGTCCCTAAGCCTGCTTGGTTAAGGCCCCGGCACCTCCTGAAGCAAGAGGAGAATGCTTCACCATTCCTCAGTTTCCTCATCCGGCACAGCTGGACCTTCCTCGCTGAGTGGAGGGGGAGCATTGAGCGAGGTCAGCCTATAGAGGATGCTTCTCAGCAACAGCAGCTCACGGGTGTTATTATTACTGTTGCCTCGACTGCCACCCAGTTCTCTTATTTCCAGCACTTCCTCTTGAAGCTTTGGAAACAGAGATCCTAAGTGATTGATAGCAAGTGAAGGTGCATTGCCCAGCCCTGCTCCTTGGCCTGACCTGAGGTCAGGTGTGGCCAGCAGGTGGGGGCTGGTCTGTTTCAGCTGCACAGGGATGCCAGGAATGAGGTGCGGCCCCTGGCCCAGCTATCAGGGTTCCCAGAGCAGCTGCCTCCCACAACTGGGCATGGCCATGGAAGTGTGTTCCCCAGACCTGCCGAGGTGGAGCTGGACCGGGTGCCTGGCTGCTAGGAGCCCTGGGAAAGCCCAGGTGAAGGTCTCCTGAACCTCACATTGAGCTTGGCACTGAGGGCCTGGCCTAGAGCCTCTGACCCTCCAGCTCCCAGGGCTCCCTGCTTCAGGGCTCAGGACTCTCAGAAGCTTGAGGAACCCAAGGTCCCCAGGGGATTCTTGGCCCCTTCCCATCCCTTTGAGGGCAGAGCAAGGGGCAGGCAGAAGATGTGCCAGGGTCACCTCTCAGAGTCCCGGGTAGAAAGGAGCACAGCACAGCCTGCTTCTGAGGCGCTGCCTCTGCTCACTCATTCATTCGTTCCCTCACTCATTTGCAGACACTAACTGAGGTCTGCTGTGGGCCTGGAAGCGTGTCCTAGTCCCTGAGTGCTGGTAAGCAAAAGCGACATGGCCTCGGATGGGACCTAATTAAGACATAAATTATAAGTCTTTGAAGGAAGGACTGGGGAGCAGTGGGAGAGAAACACGGAGACATAACTCTTGGATCGATGGGGAGGGGGTTCAGGGAATGATGTGACGCTGAGACCTGAACACTTGTCTGGGGAAGTGGGGGTGACATGTGTCAGAGCGCCCAGAGCAGCATTATTTGTGATGGTAAAAATCTGGAAATAACCCATGTCTCTCAACAAAGAGTGGATGAATGAATTATTTTCACAAAACCTGTGGATATATGTTTAAATTTTTTTAATTCTCTTTAAGCTTGAAATATTTCATTAAAAAAAAAATACTGGAAGTGTGTATCTGGCAGGGGAATGACGTGTGCAAAGGCCCTGAGGCAGGAACTCTTCCCCAGTGAGGAAGCAAGTGAAGGCCTGGCTTTTGCCCTGGAGGCCACCCCACCTCCTCTCTGTTTGAAAGTCTGCTTTCAGCTGCTCCTGAGACCAAGAGAAAGGTCCTTGGAAAGGCGTTCTAGGAGTCCTGGGTGTCAGCTGGAAGACAGTATGCTGGTGGGGGAAATTGGACCATCGGGGGCAGTGCCCGCGTAAGCTAGATTAGTGGGAGGGGAAACCTTTGGGGTGAGTCAGCCTTCTTTGGTTGGATGCAGCAGAGCCTAGCTGAGCTTCTGCCAAGGGCCCTTGGTGATTCTTCTCTCCTTTTGTGGAGGAACTTGCCTGCTAACCAGGGCATCTGTGTGAGGTGAGTCACTGTTTTCCCCATTTTGTTGATCGCAGACACCTCCAAACACGTCCGTTTAGTCTGAACCGCACACACTGATGAACTTGGACATCTGGACGAGCAAGCTGGGCATGTGCTTCAGTTTTATGTCCATGGACGGCTCTCTAGAACTCTCTGAAATCCATGGAAGCAGGGATTGCAGATTGAGGATCACTAATCTGGTCCAGGACCTCTCTTTTCTGATGTGGAAACAGAGGCCCAAAGAGGGGAGGTGTCCAATCTGAGGTCACGCCGAGCGGGAAGGAAGCAAGGGGCCCCGGCTGACGTTTGCAGTCCAGAGCTTTCTCTTGGCCCGGAACATGGGGCTCCATGTCCCTAGCTGAGATGAGTCCTGCTGACCTCTCCTGGGGAGATGCGTTGTGTCTGACCCTGGCCCCCGAGCCTGGTGGGTAGGGTGGGAACCACGGGTGTGAGATTCTGGCCAGGGCACTGCACCTGCAGGTGCTTCCTGCTGGCGTTCTGCTAGGGAGCACTTCCCTCCCCCTTCCGTGTGACTCTCCGGCTGCAGCATCCGCCAGCATCTACTGGGTGCAGGGCAGTGTGCTGGGTGCAGGGGGGCCATGGCCTCCGCCTGCTGGATGCTTCTTCTGGCTAGTCTGTGCCAGGTGGTTGTTAGAGGGTATTGGGGCTTTGCCTGAGAAAATGCAGTGCGCCCTGCAGGACTCACTTCTCTCTGGGCCTCTGTATCCCCAGCTATTCATTGAGGGGCAGGGCTGTGTGATCACCAAGGCCCCTCCCAGATCTGGCGTCCATTAGTTCTGAGTCTGGTGGAGAGGAGGGAATAATTACAGCCCTTTCTCATTGAGCTTTCTTCACTGTGCTAAGTGCTTTACATGCATCAACTCAGGACTCCTGTGTCTGTGAGGTCAGAAAAGAGTCAGCTGAAGCTCAGAGAGGTTGAGTACTTGCCCAGAGTCAGTCACACAGCTAATAAAGGACACAGCTGGGATGTGAACCCAGGCAGTCCGACCCTGGAACGTGTCATCTTAATCACCACTGTGGCAAACTGAATAAGGGCCCCCAAAGATGTCAACATCCAAATCCCTGCAACTTGTGAATAAGTTACCTACCTGGTAAAGGGGCTTTTTGGCTTAATTACACTAATTAAAGGGTCTTGAGATGGGGAGGTTTGCCTGGATTATCCTGGTGGGCCCGATGTAATCACAGGGGTCCTTGTAAGAGGGAGGCAGAGGGAGATCTGACTACAGAAAAGGAGGTCAGAGCGATGCAGCTTGAGAAAGTCTCAACCAGTGGTTGCTGGCTTTGAAGCTGGAGGAAGGGACCACGAGCCAGGGAATGCGGGCAGCCTCTGGGAGCTGGAAAAGGCATGGGAACAGATTCTTCCCTAGAACCTCCAGAAGGAATCAGCCCTGCCAACACCTTGGTTTTAGCCCAGTGAATCTGATTGCGGACTTCTGACTTCCAGAACTGGAAGATAATAAATTCATGTTATTTAAAGCCACTAAATGTGTGGTAATTTGTTATAGCATCAACAGGAAATTAAAACAACCATGTCCTACTCACTTGCAGCTGGCTCTCCTTTCTGTATTCAAGTTTGTTTCTGAATTCCTAGGGGTAGAAATCTGATCTGCCAAATAGAGCTCTCCTTGGCCATTTTACAACTAAAGAAGCATTTTAGACAAAGACTTTGTAAGGCCAACCGCCTTGCTCCCATTGTCTCTGCTGTGTAATGGGAATCAGGAGGGAAAGGGTCATGGGACCCCAGCATAGACTCTGCCTCTGTGAGTCCCCAGCTGGACGCTCCACCTCTCCAGGCACCGTCTTTGACCTCTGTGAGTGATCGCCTGCAGTGGGGTCTGCACCAGATGCCCAGCACATCTTTGTGGGCTGAACAAGCAAGGTCAGGGCCAAGGTCTGCGGCAGCGAGTGGTGGGCTCCTCCCCAGGTCCCTGCAGAGAACACAGGTGCTCTGGTTCATCCTCAGGTACCTGTGCTCATGGTAGAAGTAGCCTGTGTGCTTTACTGGGTCAGGAATTTAGACAGTCCTTAAAGAAAGCAGTTCTTTCTGTAGAGATGCTATTTTGAGCTGATCTTTAAGGACAATGTGCCGGTTCTGTAGAACCCAAGGTGAGGCCCTCTGGTCCAGTCCAGTAGCACAAAAAATGGGGTTCTTTTTACCTTTCCCAGAGTGTGGCTTAACTGCTCTTGGGTCCTTTGCAAGGACCCATGGGCCCTGAGAGCTCATGGGCCCAACTCCTCATCTGAAGAAACTGAGGCCCAGAGAGGGGAAGGGACTCCCCAGGGTCACACAGGAAGTTAGTTAATAGTTTCCTTGTTGGGAATTACAAGCTCTGAAATGATAGGGATTTTTCCTGGGGTCACATTAAGACGGGGGAGTCATTCACTCATTCATTTAAGAACATTTTATTGTGTACCTGCTCGGTGCCAGGCACTAGGTATAGTCATGATGCCAGCTTTTGAGGAGTAACCTTCTAATGGGTGGGGTGGGTGGGTGACAATAAGCAGGCCTAAAAGATAAATGAATAAAATAATTTAAGGTCATTACAGTTTATAAGGGGAATAAACAAGACGTGATGGGGAGTATCTGCTAGACAAGGGAATCAGCGAAGGCCTCTCGGAGGGGGTGATCTCTCAGATGGAAACCAAAGAAAAGAGTCATGAGGAGCGTGTTTCAGGCAGAAGAAACGGCCGGGCACACGGACTCGGAGTTGCGGGGGAGGGGAGGAACTGGTGTATTTGGGAAACCAAAGGCAGCCCAGTGCGACTGGCACGGAGTGAACCAGGAGATGAGGTAGGGTGGGGAGGCAGGTGGGCTTCAGCCTGCAGGCCTTGTAGGTCACGGTGAAGGGTTCAGGTTTCATCCCAAGGACCATGGGGAGCCATTGGAGAGACTGGAAGTGGTTTGCTTTTGTAGAATGACACAGGCTGCAAGATGGACGGTGCATTGGACGGGAACCAGATGGAGGCAGGGAGGCGTCAGGAGGCCAGGAGCCTGCTGCAGCCGTCCTGTGAAATGTGATGGTGGCCTGGACCAGGGCGGTGGCCCCCTTTGGAGGGGCAGGGAGATGGCAGAGTGAAAATGTCATTTGGAAAGAGAACCTGGAGGACTTGCTGGATGGTTGCAGGTGAAAGACTGTTAGTTAGCTGTCGCTGTGTAAGAGGTTACTTAGCAGCTTAGAACAACAATCAACATTTGTTAACTCACGGTTTTTGTGAGTCAGGAATTGGGGAGTGGCTTAGCTGGGTGGTGCTGGCTTACGGTCTCAGGTTGCAGTCATGATGTTAGCCGGAGCTGCCATCACCTGAAGGCTTGACTGGGGCCGGAAGGCCCGCTTCCAGGGTGGCTCCTGCACATGGCTTGGCAAATCAATGCCAGCTGCTTCCCGGAGGTCTCAGCTCTTGCCCACGTGGGCCTCTCCATAGGTGTCCTCAGAGCAAGTGATCCAAGAGAGGGCAGGGCAGAGGCCACAGTACTTTCACGACCTAGCCTTGGAGTCATACTGTCATTTCCACCACATCCCTTTGGTTACACAGGTTCAGTGTGGGAGGGGACTGCACAGGCTGTGAATCCCAGGAGGCAAGAATCACTGGGCCATCATGGAGGCTGTTTACCACAGGGGCCATGAAGAGGGTGAGATCAGGGATGACATTAGGCTTTTGGCCTAAGTGGCTGGGTGAATGGTGGTACCATTTACCGAGGGGTAGAAGCGCATGCTTGGGGGAAGGTAGGTGGGGATCAAGGACTCTCTTCTAGACCCCAGTTTGGGAGACTTCACCTCTGCACTGCAAACTTCTGTCTGTAGGTGCTGCTGTGCTGTGCTGGTTTGGGGCTTCCATAGCCTCAGACTTGGGGGGAACTTTCTCAGGGCCTAGTTGTCATCTGTCCCTTGAACTAATCCCATGTCAGCCTCGAGGACCAGGAATTAAGAACCAGGCATTCTTAGGTTCAAATTCCAGCTTAGCCACTTAGTGGCTGTGTGACCCTGGGCCAGATTCTTGGCCTCTCTGGGCTTGTTTCCGCATCTGCAAAACAAATCCACTTCGCTGTGGTAGCATGAGACTCAGAAATTATGTTGCTGTAGCGCTCAGGCTGGGGCCTGGCTCGCCCTCAGATTTACACCTCAGATTCCCAGCCTTTCTGTGTGCACAGTCATAGCTACATCATAACATACCCAGATCGCTAGGTGGATTTGATTGGGAAGGATTTCTAAAGAGTCTGTTCAGCTTCTTTTAAGTAGATGATGCAAAAATTCTGGGGACAGCAGAAGTAATTATTACTCACAGGGAAATGCAAGTATTTTTATGAGTATCTTCTGAAAAATTGAGGCATTTCTTCATGAGCAAACAGTCCTGTTTATTTCTCTAACAAAATAGCCACAATTGTGCCGCAGGGGCCAACTTTCAATGCCAGTGGCTTTTCTCAGGGGTCAGCTCACCTCCCTCCCACTCCCCAATCCCCCCCCCCACACACTTTCTTTTCTTTAACCTAGAGGAAACATAGTGAAGACAAAAGTGACCAAATTTGGGCTTTGCTGAGAGAACGGGATTACCTTTGCAGTGAGAAGTTAATTTTTGTGGCCAGACTTTCTCAACTGTGAAAACCAGTGTGGGCAAAAGCATAGTAAGCCTGAAAGTACATTTGGAAAATGATTTTCCTTGGAAAGGACATTTTAAAGAAGGTCATTAGTGTTTGCAAGAGGACAGGGGCATCTGTTTTCTCCTGAAGGAAATGTTCACTCAACTCGTGAAGAGACAGAGAGGAGGAGAGGGGAACGGGGGAAGCCACGGGGAGGGGATGCTTGGGGAGCCGAGATGGGAAGCAGGACGGCTTAAAATCGTGTTCGCACCCGCCCGGTGCGCTGTGCTAAGCACACTCTCTATCTGACCCTGACAAAGGGCATTTGGTTATTACACCTGTCAGGAAACTGTGGCTCAGAGAGACTGGGAAGGTGTCCTGTGGTCACTCAGCTGGTGGACAGAGGACTCAGAAGTCCAACGCTGCTCGTCTGATAGAGCCCCCTCTCTTTCCATGCTGCCCTAGGGGAAAGGGCTCTTGGTCCGGGGTCAGGATAACTGACATGGTAAGATGGGAGGAGACACACCTGAGGGGAAGGGCTGGGGAGGTGGTGTGTGCCCTGTCCCTCCCATAGATGGTGTTGTGTTCCCATTTTCAGGGAAAAAAAATGCAGGCTCGGGAAAGACTATGGTGTGTGATGTGGTTTTATTGTTTTAAAGTCCATTTGGGGGACTTTCCTGGCGGTCCAGCAGTTAAGACTCCGAGCTTCCACTGCAGGGGGCATGGGTTTGATCCCTGGTCAGGGAACTAAGATCCTGCATGCCGTGTGGTGTGGTGCGGCCAAAACATAAAAAATAAAATAATAAAGTTCATTTGGAAACCATCTCTTCCCTTGTGGTCCTGCCTCTCCATCTGTTTATCAGTCTATTTGTCAACGAGTTATTGAGCATTTACTATGTGCCAAGCACTGTTCTGGGTGTTTGGGAGACAGCAGGGAACAAAACAAAGATCCCTGCCCTTGTGAAGCCTGCATTCGAATGGAAGGAGGGGTGGACACAGGCAATAAGCCACGTGGAATGTTACAAAGTGATATGTGCAGTCGAAATTAAACCTGCTAAGTAAAAGAAGGGTAGAGGGATCCGGAGAGGCAGGCAGTGGGTGGGTACAGCCTGTAGTGTTAGAACAGGTGAGCAGCAGGTGTTGCCTTGGAGGCGTGGAAATGCTCTGGAACTAGGCAGCGGTGGTGGTAGCACAGCGTCGTGAATGTCCTAAATGCCACTGAATTGTTCCCTTTAAAGTATCAATAATTAATTTTATTTATTAGGGAAAAAATATTTATTGGGGAAAAAAAGGTGGTCAGGGTCAGCTTCATGGAGAGAGTGATATTTGTGCAAAAGGCTAAAGGAGGGGAAGGTGTTAACACTTGGGATGTTTTCTCCCAGGGAGAAAGAGGAAGGCTCCGGGCAGAGGGAGTAGCAGGAACAGATGAACTCAGGTGAACTGTGACCCCCGGGCCAACAGCCTGCTGTCTGTTTTTGTAATAAAGTTTTATCGGAATAAAGCCATGTTCATTTGTTTACGTATTATGTTGTCTGTGACTCAGGGACTTCACCTGGGTCTTTACAGAAAAAGTTCCTGACTCCTGAGGTAGAGCATACATAGGTCCTCAGGTGGGAAGGTCCATGGGGTATGTGAGGAGCAAGAGGAGGAGAGGATGGCTGGAGTGAGGGAGGGAAGGAGTAGAAGCAGGTGAGGTCAGAGAAGTCACGGGCACCAAATCAGGTAACCCTCCTGCATGGCTCTCCTGTGGCACCTCTGGTAAATGTCAGGACAGAGGCTGACATCATGCTGATGGGGAAGTGTGTGTGTGTGTGTGTGTGTGTGTGTGTGTGTGTGTGTGTGTGTGTGTGTGTGTGTGTGTTGGGTGGGGGCAGTGATAGGGTGGAGAGATGGCTGAACTTGGGAGTCCTAACCCCTGGGCTTTAGAGCTGCTGTCTGTCCCTCGCCAGCTCTGTGTCCTCAGTTATCTCATTTACAGAAGTCGTGATGGTGGTGGTGGTGACGGGTGATGATGATGGTGGTAGTGGTGTTGGTAGGGATGGTGATGGTGGTGGTGGTGGTGAGGATGATCGTGGTAGTGGGGGTGATGTTGACGGCGGTGATGGTGGTGGGGATGGTGGTGGTGGTGGGGACGATGGGGGGGTGGCAGTGATGTTGATGGTGAGGTTGGTGGGGGTGGGAATGGTGGTGATGGGATGGCAGTGGTGATGATGGTGGTGGTGTCGATAATGGCTACATCCAGTGAGCCCCTACTCTGTGCTAGGTACTTGCACACTTGACTCTAACTCTTATCGCAGCGGTGCAGATTGGGTAGCAGCACCTTCCTTTGCAAGAGAAAACACTGAGTGACTTGGGGAAGACCCTGTGTGTGGCAGGGCTCAGATAACATGCTGTGATAGGCACTTATCATACTCCAGTGAAGAGACCGGAGGCAGTGGGCGTGAGAACCCCTGGTAAACAGCGCAGCCAGCACAAGGGCAGCAGCCTCTGGTCAAGGTGGCCCAGTCTCAGTGCTGCCCCTGGCAGCAAGGGTTTCCTGGGAGGGGCCGTCCCCGGGCCCCCCTGCCCTCCCACTCCCACCGCAAAGCCACACCGGAGGCCTCCCCTCTCTCAGGCTCCGTGTGATGGGGAGGGGCCGCGTCCCCCCCAGCCCCATGGCAACCAGTTACCAGGCCTGGTGTTGGTTTGGGTTTTCCTAATTGAGGTTGTGGGATCCTTCTGGTTGTGGCTGAGGCTTTTCTGCCCTGGAAACCCGGCTGCAGCGTGGCCATGGGGTGGGGCCTGGAGGTGCTGGGACCTGCCTGCAGGCCGCACACGCCCCATGCTGCTCCCCCCCGCCACTACCTCCCGCCGCTTCAGTACCGCGCTTCCTTTGAAGAACATCCTGGAGGTTTTAGGTTCTTGTCGCTGACAGCTGTGGCACCACGAAACGTTCCGTGGTCAGGATCCCTGTGTGTCTTTGCCTCCCCATGTCTGGTCCCATGGAGGGTGCAGCCGGCCTTGAGGCCTGGGGTGTGGGAATGCACTGCTTCTGTTTGCCCACCGTAGTTTTTGCCCACCCTCCTGGTGGGGTCCCTGTGAACAACGGAAGCCCCAACTAAGCCGCGGGGTTCAGCTCCCAGGCGGGTAGACAGGCCCCGGAAAGGCCTCCAGTCCCGTCCCGTCCTCCTTGCTTCGCTGAGTTTGGGCAGGTGCTCCCCGGCCTGGCTGCGCCTGCACCAGTGTCAGCCTTTTGGTTGGAGCCCAGGGCTTCATCCTGGATTCTGATGAATTCAGGTGGTGGTGGTGTGAAGGTAGCAAGCCCCTCTGGGTGGGAAGAGGCTCTGTGCCCCGAGCCCTGCCCTCCTCCCTCTCTTGTCCACTCCTGGGGTCCTATGCCAGCTAGGATGGCGCTGGACACACTTGAAGACACCAGGGCTACCGGATGCTTCCTGCCCCGAGGAGCCGTGGACTCGGCTGCCCCACTTAAATGGCACAGTTCCCATCACAGGAGATTCTGGGCCAGAGGTGCCTTTGGTAGCCCCTCGTGTTGTGTTTTCTTCCAAACGTTTCCATCAGCGGGTAGTTCTGGGGGCGTCTCCACTTGTCGCCACCAGATCCTGACCTCCCAGCTCCAGCGCTTTGGGACAGTGGGGTAATGGAGGAGTGGAGGACAGGGGAGGATGGAGGGGGGAGTCAACTAGATGCAGGGGGCGTCCAGGAAACGTCACAGAAGAGGGTGTCTTGAGGCAGAGACCCTGTGGGTACTGGATATTTCTAGAAAGTGAGACCTACCAAAATAGAACAAGGCCCCTGGCCCTGGGTTTGCAAGCTCCATCCCCCTTGCCCCACGCACCCGATCAGCCCCTTCTCATCCGTACTAATGCGATCTTAAAGAAACACTCTTTTGAAAAAAAGGGGTTCTGCTGCCATGACCTGGCACCACCCTCCCCCGCCCCCTCCTCCCCCTCCCATCCCAGGTGAGGAAACTGAGGCCAGAGGGGTGGGCCCGTCTCCCTTTCACAGTGGTTGCCAAGTGCATTGGGTTGGAGAAAGTCCCCTGCAGGCTGAGGTCACCTCAAGTACATTTGGCTGGAGTCACGTCCCTTTTGAAAAGGCTTGAGTCACTCAGTGACGCAGTCCCGAATGGCCCTATAATTGGGATCTTGCCTTGTTTGGGGCTGTATGAAAAGAGACTCTGAACCAGTGAGATACACCCTCCTCTTCAGCTTCAGCTGCGGGTGCCACTCTGGCAATGGCAAAGGGGACAGAGCCCAGGTGGATGGGACAGAAATATTGGTGGCAGGGAGGGCGAGCATAGAAACAAGCAGACACAGGGTCCACCTACCCCACCAGGAAAACTGGCCTCCTCCGCATTGCCTGTGGCCTTTGAGAACACCCACGGCCTCCCCGTGGCGATATTTTCTGGAAAACCAACCCTGCTGGCAGTGCTGTGGAAACTGAGTCCTGAAAACTCACCTGGTTAGAAAGGAATTGAACAGACTCTTTAGCTCCACAGATGTCACAGGCAAAATTGTCATAGTGCCTTCCACTTGACCGGCTGGAGTGGCTGAGTCATCAGCTTCTGTGGCTGGGAACACAGAGAGCGATCCTTCCCATGTACAGTCAGTCACCAGGATGCTTGAGACCCTCCCAGACCTTGATCCAAATGCGCTGAGAGCAGCTCCTCCAGTTTTCATGGTTCTCACCCCACAGCCCCCAGATGTGTGTTCTAAAGACCTGCTTTACAACACAATTTGAATTTCTAACAGATTTGGTCCCTGGCATTAACATGACCTTTCCCAGCCTCCTGGAAGCTTGGTGACCCACAAGCCATTCCGAGGAAGGGGCTCTGAGGTGACAGGAGGAAGAGGCCCTGCGGGGAATCCTGGGGCCCCTGTAGCCCGGGCCCCCCTCCATCCTGTGTCCTTGTGCCTTTAACCAGCAGTGCCCTAAACCGTTTTGGAAGAGAGGGCAGCTGTTTCTGTGGTTTCGCCTGTGCTGCCTCTAGTTACATCTGGCACCACCTGGGGGCCTCTGCACTGAACGGGCAAAGCTCGCTCAGCCCCTCCGTCTCGCCCCATCCACAAGGGCCAGAGCTGATTGGGTAATTTCAGAGCCTAGGCTGGCCCACGACATGTGGCGTGCCTGGAGAGAAAAGGTGAGCTGGCCAATCAGATTTGCTCCTTGGGACTCTAGGCTCAGGATTCTGGCAGATGGGCAGGGAGGGGGCTTTGGGGCCTGCCGGCTGCAACACCATTCTGAGACTGACTACCCTGAGTGAGCAAAGACTCCGCAGAGGAAGCGCAGTCCCCACAAGACCACCCTCACTTCAGACCACAGCCACCAGTTTGAGAGTCCCCAGGCCACACATACTTCTGACTAACTGGCTAAAAATTTGGGGATTCCCCCAACCCCTCTCAGGTTTGATGATTCACTAGGACGACTCACAGAGCTCAGGAGAGCGCTATATTTACAGTTTTATCAGAGTGAAAGGATACAAACCTGAACCAGCGAAAGTGGGAGATGCATAGGGCAAGGTCTGCTAGGGACACGTCACCATCCCGGCACCAGTGTATGATCACCAACCAGGAAGTGCACCCAAGCCCAGTGCCCAGAGTTTTTATTGGACTTTTCATTACTTAGGCATGATTGATTGAATCATTAGCCACGTGTTTGAACCCAGTCTCCAGCCCCCTTCCCCTCCCCGAAGTTTGGGTACCACCATTTGGCTCAAAGCCCCAACTCTCTAAGCCCACGGTTGGTCATTCTGGCATGGCCAGCCCCAGCTTGAGTCGTCTCCTTAGCATGAGCTCGGGTATGTTTCCGGGGGCCCACCACGAATAAAACCCACACCCCCATCACTCGGAAAATTCCCAGGACTGGGAGATCACCTACCAGGAACCAGGGACAAAGTCAGTTTCTTCGTTATACAACAACAGCCAATTGGGTTCCATGCAAAGAGGTGAATAAGCCTGGCGTGGTCTGCAGAGAGGCACATGGCGGAGTGAGAGGCAGAGACACCCCAGCCCCGGGTTCTCTGTGTCTCCACAGCCTTCCTGTTCCCACAAACCCAGCTGCTCTTGGCTGCCTCTCCTTGGATTCCTAGAGGCTCCAGTGATCCTGGTAATAATCCCTGTCTTTGTGGGTCAGCTTAAATGATTCTCTCTTCCTGCTCACCTTGGTTAGAACCGCACTCACGAACACAGTTTTCCAGTGTGAGTTGACAAGTCTGTCCTGGAAGATGTGGTCCATAGGAAGACCGGCTTCCACTTCCTCAGGGCCCACAAAATGAATCAGGTGCTCTCCGGATCCCAGTGTGCCTATCTCCAGGGATGATGCTCTTCTCTCTGGGTTCCAGAGAACAGTAAAGGTCCAAAGGGAAGAGGTCAGAATGGGAAGAGGTACCCAGGAAGTATAGGGTGTGTGCACTGATGATTCGGGCGGGGTTTGAGGTGGGTCCTGCCTGCTCCGTAGGGAGCCAGACCTGGGCCTGGTGCCGGGTGTGGTGGGCAGCTGAGGCCATCTCACCAACCTGTTCCCCCATGGCCACTGGTGAGCTTCTCTCCAGTGTCTCCCTCTGGATTTCTGGAAACAGTTGGGTCCGCATCCAGTTTGCCTTCCTACACCGGCGAGTGGCCGGGTAAGTGGTTTTATGGGCGTCGTGTGAGAAGAATGCTCACGCCACACAGGGGACAGGGACCGGGATTCTTGTCAGAGTCAGACCCCAGGATCACCAAATTGGTCCAAACTGCTGTGAATTTTTTCAGATCTAGAAAAGAAGTAGGCAGGGCAGAAATAAGTCAGAGAGAGAAATTTCCAGAAAGAGTGGTCCTATCGTCGTCCCGTTTCCCACATGATGCTCAAGGGCTTTCTCAAACTTGACTGTGCATCAGAATCAACCTGGAAGGCTCATTAAAACGGACCACTGAGCCCCCTCCCAGAGTTTCTGACTCAGTAGATCTAAGGTGGGGCCCAAGATTTTGCATTTCTGACAAATTCCCCAGTGATGCTGGTGCAACTGGTCCAAGGACCACATTGGGAACCACTGATTCAAGGGTGTGAAGGAAGGTCTTTCCAACAAATGCAGAGAGCCTTTCTCAGCTTCCCCCAAGGAACCTTTCTCTGACCAGGGAGGAAGAGAACATTAGAGTAGGAGTCAGGATGCCAGGGTGTGTGACACAAACCGCTTGAGTGATTTGAGCCAAGGTTCTTGCCTTTCTGAGACTCTATTTCCTCACCTGTCAAATGGGTCCAGTAAGAGGACCTACCTTGTGTGGTTGATGTGAGGATTAAATGAGAGGGTGTCTTAACAAACAGCTCCCTGACTCTGGTAGTACAGGAAATGCCACATTTCTCTAACTTCCAAATCAGATATACTGTAAGATTGATGAGAAGTTCAAGGTCAATTGTTTTGCAAAGGTCTGTCCCACTCCCTTCCATGGATGGCACGAGAAGCCCCAGGGCTCAAAGGAATCCAGCAAATAAGACCTCACACCATCGGGGTCACTGCTGTTGCCGATTTTGTCAGTGTCCTTTGGCGGAGAGGTCTCTGCGCTTTTCCACTCCCCTGTGTCAGGCTGGTCCCGGGTCCCTCACAGCTCAGAGCCCCTTGTCCCTGGGATCCAGCAGGGGCAAAGGCCTCCCCACCCTACTGTCTCCCTATTGTTCTCATTTCAGTCCTCAGCCTGCAAAGCGCGAACACCTCCCTGGAAAACAGTAAAAGCAACAAGAATAACAGCCAGTTTCTTCCCCCACAGTGACAGTTTTCTCATGGCAGTTTTCTGGCCTGATCTTTTCATTCTTCCCTGGGCACACCCACAGGAGGAAAAGAAATGCCAGTTCGTTTCTCAGTAGCTCACCCTGTTATGAGCACTTGGCCCGTGCTTAAGACACGGTAGCTCTTTATTACTTTGCTTTTTCCCCCAAGTCCTGCGCTCCATCCCCGCTAGGACTTGCCCTCCTGCTGGCCACTCTCCCTCCTCCTGCCCTGCCACCCCCTTATCACACTTCCCTCGGCCCATATGGGGTGTACCTGCACGAGGCCATTGCGGGCAGCCAAGGGAGACCCTGGGGGCTGGAGAAAGCAGAAGTGATTTGGTAAGCAACTTCCTCTCTGGAGGCTGCATCTTCCTGTCGCCCACCTTTCTCCAGGTTTTGCTCGGACTCTTGCCCACCCAGGAGAGAGACCTGCTGCCCTGGTCCTTTGGTGCCTTCCCCAGAGCCATGAGTGGGTAGAGTTCAGCCCATGTCCACAAGCCTGACATCTTGGTCTCTTCTCACCTCTGATAGGAGCCCTCCTGTCTGGCTCCCAGCCTGTGTTGCTGGCATCCCCTCCCTGGCTGGGGCCCCCTTCCTCCATGCAGCCCCCACCTGCCTAGCCACACACCCAGTGTTCTCACTCAGCTCTGCCCTTTTAAGCGTGGAATGAGCTGGACGTCCACGAAGGTAGGCACTCTGTCCTCTTGGCCGTCTCATTTTTAGCCTGTGGAAGGTAAACTGTGAGCAACCGTAGGCTGGTTGGTAAAGAAAATAAAGCCCAAGGATGCTCAAGACGGGAAGTGGCTGCCAGTCAGTGTGGGTTGGAGAAGATACATGCTCCTGTTTGCGTGTGTGGTTCATCCATTGGCCCCATTAATTCCTCTCCCTGAGCCTCAGGTTTCTCATCTGTGAAATGGGGCTAGTAACTGCCTTATTGAGGACCAAGCGTGTAGCATCTAGTTCAGTGCTAAGCAAATATTCACTTAACCAGTCAGTCAGCATAACTTAACAAAAGCTTGCAATTGTCCAGGCCAGTGGTGTTAGCTGCCCCACCCTCTGGAAGGATATGGAGCAGGTCTGGGCTGAGCTGGGAGAGGGCTGTGGGCAGACAAGGGATCTGCCTCTCAAGGGCAGCCCTGGAAGGGGCATAAGGTTGGGGGCTTGAAGAAAGAGCAGGACTTCAACAGGCAGAGGGGTCAATTCTGGAGGTCAGAAGTCTGACCTGGGTCTCACTGGGTTAAAACTAGGGTGTTGGCAGGGCTCTTTCCTTTCTGGGGGCTCTAGGCGAGAATCTGTGTTCTTGCTTGTCTAGCTTCTAGCGGTCGCCTGCACTCCTTGGCTCGTGGCCCCTTCCTTCTTCAAAGCCAGCAACAGCTGGTCTAGTCTTTCGCACATCACATCACTCTGAGCTGACTCTCCCACCTTTGCTTCCACAATTAAGGACTCTGGTTACATCGGGTCCCCCCAAATCATCCAGGATAATGTCCCTGTCATTATCCTTAATTCAGTCTGCAACCTTAATTTCCTTTGCCACATAACCTAACATATTCACAGGTGCCAGGGATTAAGGGATACTTTGGAGGAGCATTGATTGCCTGCCATAGTCCCTGCCCTGTTCTGGGGGATGAGGAAGTGAGGAGAAGGACGAAGGAAGCCCCAGGTGGCTGTGTGGTACCCACCGGCCCTTCATTACTCCAGCCTCTGGGTCACATCCTCCAGCCTTGACTCACCTTTGCCACCTCCCTACTACCACCACTGTGGCCCCATTACTAGCGAGTCTCTCCCAAACCTCGCACTCCTTCTGAGTGTTGGTCATAATGGTCATTAAATAAAGCAGCATTTCTCCGTTTCAGCACTATTGACACTTTGAGCACATTGTTCTCTGTTGTGGGGTGCTGTCCTGCTCATTAGACAAGGTTTAACTGTATCTCTGGCCTCTACCTGCTAGATGCTGGTAGCACCCTCATCCAGTTGTGACAACTCCAAATATCTCTAGACACTGCCGAATGTCCCCTGGAGGACAAATTGCCCAGGGCTTGAGAACCACTGAAATCAAGCCTTTGATGTTTGTCTTCCTTACTAGATCGGGCACCCAAAGAAGGAAGCCCCAAGAGGGTGACACCCCGTCTGTCTTGCCCGTCCCCATGTCCCCAGCACCTGCATAGTGCTCGGCATTTACTAGATGCTCTACACGTACTGGTTTAATGAATTTTGTTAATTTTCTTTATTTTTAAAGTTTTTGGTGTTAATTTTCTTAATGGATAAATTAATCTATAAAAAAGTGTGTGTGTGTGTGTGTGTGTGTGTCTTAAATAGACTCCTGTTGCCATAGACTGGCTACCTAAGAATCGCCTGGGGAGCCTTTTACGTAGCCCGACTCCTGGGTTCCGATCACAGAGAGTTGGGGCTCAGGCTGATGGGGTGTAGCCTGGGAGTCTGTATTGTCAAGAGGGCTTCACCAGTTCCTCAGAAAAGGGAAACATAGAATTACCATATGATCCAGCAATTCTGCTCCTAGGCATATACCCAAAAGAATTGAAAGCAGGGACTCAGATATGCAGAGCAGCAGTATTCACGATAGCCAAAAGGTGGAAACAACCCAAGTATCCATCAACAGACAAATAAATAAACAGAATGTGCTGTATGCACACAACGGAGTATTATTCAGCCTTAAAATGGAGTGAAATCTGACACTTGCTACAGCATGGATGTACCTTGAAGGCATCATGCTAAGTGAAACCAGCCAGTCACAAAAGAGCACATTTTGTACGATGTCACTCGTGAGGTCCCTAGAGTAGTCCGATCAGAGAGACAGAAAGTAGAAAGGTGGTTGCCAGGGGTAGAAGGGAGTGGAAGCTGGTGTTTGATGGGTACAGAGTTTCCATTTGGGATGATGAAGTTCTGGAGATGGACGGTGGTGACGGTTGCACAACAATGTGAATGTGCTTAATGCCACTGAATTGCACACCTACAAATGGTTAAAATGGTACATTTTCTGTTATGTATATTTTACCACACACGCAAAAGTGCTTAATCCCAGCCAGATCTGGGAACAAATAGTGTGGGAATAAATGGGGGCACAGGGGGTGCAGACTGGATGAGTTCTTTCTTTTCTTTTTTTTAACATCTTTATTGGGGTATAATTGCTTTACAATGGTGTGTTAGTTTCTGCTTTATAACAAAGTGAATCAGTTATACATATACATATGTTCCCATATCTCTTCCCTCTTGTGTCTCCCTCCCTCCCACCCTCCCTATCCCACCCCTCCAGGCGGTCACAAAGCACTGAGCTGATCTCCCTGTGCTATGCGGCTGCTTCCCACTAGCTATCTACCTTACGTTTGGTAGTGTATATATGTCCATGCCTCTCTCTCACTTTGTCACAGCTCACCCTTCCCCCTCCCCATATCCTCACGTCCGTTCTCCAGTAGGTCTGTGTCTTTATTCCTGTCTTACCACTAGGTTCTTCATGACATTTTTTTTCTTAAATTCCATATATATGTGTTAGTATACGGTATTTGTCTTTCTCTTTCTGACTTACTTCACCCTGTATGACAGACTCTAGATCTATCCACCTCATTACAAATAGCTCAATTTCATTTCTTTTTATGGCTGAGTAATATTCCATTGTATATATGTGCCACATCTTCTTTATCCATTCAGCCGATGATGGGCACTTAGGCTGTTTCCATCTCCTGGCTATTGTAAATAGAGCTGCAATGAACATTTTGGTACGTGACTCTTTTTGAATTATGGTTTTCTCAGGGTATATGCCCAGTAGTGGGATTGCTGGGTCATATGGTAGTTCTATTTGTAGTTTTTTAAGGAATCTCCATACTGTTCTCCATAGTGGCTGTACCAATTCACATTCCCACCAGCAGGGCAGGAGTGCAGGAGAGTTCCCTTTTCTCCACACCCTCTCCAGCATTTATTGTTTCTAGATTTTTTGATGATGGCCATTCTGACTGGTGTGAGATGATATCTCATTGTAGTTTTGATTTGCATTTCTCTAATGATTAATGATGTTGAGCATTCTTTCATGTGTTTGTTGGCAGTCTGTATATCTTCTTTGGAGAAATGTCTATTTAGGTCTTCTGCCCATTTTTGGATTGGGTTGTTTGTTTTTTTGTTATTGAGCTGCATGAGCTGCTTGTAAATTTTGGAAATTAATCCTTTGTCAGTTGCTTCATTTGCAAATATTTTCTCCCATTCTGAGGGTTGTCTTTTGGTCTTGTTTATGGTTGGATGAGTTCTAATGGCCCTTTTAAGCCTCAGAGCCGGAGCTGATGGGGATGGGAGCATCGGACTTGCCTGATTTCTCGAGACGGCGGCTCTTCCCCGGGGGACGCACGTAACTAACCTTTACAGGGGCCAGGCCAGCTGCCGACTGGAGGCCACTGTCCTGTCCACAGGGGCAGCCGCCACCCAGCTCCAGCTCATCCTGGAAGAGAAATGCAGGAAGAGAAGTCCCAAATCTGGATTCATATGTAACATCTCCATGTTTAAATCTTGACACCGGGTTCGATGAACAGGCAAACAAACCAACAAGCCACACGCGGGTCCAACAGAGCAGCTCTTCAGGCCTCGGGCCCGGGGTGGCGTCTCTTCCCAGTGGCTTGGGCCTCAGCTGGAGAGATTCGAGTTCTGTTTCCTCCTACCGGATGCCGTATCACTTCTGAGGTCCGATGCCAGCTTCCTCTTTGATACCTGGGAGCTTCCTTTGCTTTCGGTGCTCCCGAAAGGGAGCTTTATAGACAGAAGCGTGAGCGTGAATGCCTATAGGGTCTGGATTCTGCTCAGGCTGGGGTCTTGGCCCTGCCATTTGTGAGCTGTGGGGCTATAGGTGACTTGCTTCTTTCTTCCCTGTGCCTCAGTTTCCTTGTCTGTCAAGTGACAATGGTAATAGTTATGCCTGGGAGAGTTAGAGCGGGGACCAGGGCAGGGCAGCAGAAGGGCTGTGAGGTGTGTGTGGACGTGTGATGGTGTGTTGGTGTCGCTGGAGCAAAGAGCACAGTGGAGTCGGACAGGCCATCCACTGGTGAGTTACGCAACGTCAGACGTCTGTTTCTACATCTGTGATATGCCCAGTGATTTCCTCCTCCA
The DNA here is from genome assembly GCF_937001465.1 of Orcinus orca. Lineage (NCBI taxonomy): Eukaryota > Metazoa > Chordata > Mammalia > Artiodactyla > Delphinidae > Orcinus > Orcinus orca. Next base: position 78,862,050 of record NC_064572.1, read on the forward strand.
CAAGTCATTCTGAGGATTAAGTAAGATAATGTTCAAACAGTGTCTGGCCACAACGTGAGCCCCATACACATTTGTTTTGTTCCTTGGAAGCTGGGGCCTTTGACCTTTGTGGAGGCTTGAGCAGAGGGGGCTGGGGCTGGTTGGCTGGGCTGAAGACAGAACGAGCAGAGAGCTGGGAAATGGACCGTGTCCTGGGCCTCTGCCGTCAGCTCCCTCCCCTCCTTCCTGGCCCCCCAGGTGGGGGTCCTGGTCCCATCCTCAGAAGCCCACCCACTTGCTGTTCAGGAAGGTGGCCTCAGCTTTGCAGGGCAGTTGGATGAGTTGGGAATCTCCCTTTATTGAGATCAGCTGTGTGCCAGCGCCGGCACACGCTGGACCAGGGGCGGGCCCAGATCCGAGCTCCTCCGGGTGTCCCTGGTTTGGCTGGCTGAAGAAAGGGGCCTTGCCCTGCCCAGACCCTCTCTGGGGGTCAGAGGCTGGGGGGAGCATCCCGGGGTGCTGAGGGCCTGGCCAAGATCTGGCGTCTCTTTAACTGGCCCCAAACTTCGCGGGTATTTGAGGTGGTGATCACGTGAAGGGGGATAAGAAGCCCTTAAAATTCCGAGACGCTGAGGGACCTAAAGGACTATGTGATCTTTGGTGAGTCACTGACCAGTGGAATTTAAGGGCCACTCTGGGGGCAGTGGGCAGACGATGGCATCTCAGGTTCTTGGCGCGGTCCTGGCCACGTGACACAGAGGTGCCTCCAGGTCCAAGTTCCAAATGGTGGTGGGCTCAGGGACGCGTAGGCTGGAGTCGGCCCCCCCTTGCCGTTTGCACACCTGAGCGTTCTGACATCTGTCCACGGATAAGGTGTGGCAGGGCTGATGGGAACACCTGTGTGTGCGCCTTAGGTAGCTCCGTGTGTTCATTGCATGTACGTGTTCATTGCATGTGTTTGTTACATATGTGTTCATTGTGTTTATATGTCTATCATGTGTGCATATCCATTGCGTGTGTGTCCCTAGTGTGTGCGTGTTCATTACGTGTGCACACTGGGCAGGATGCAAGGCCTGACGGGGGTCCTTCAGGAGTCCTTCCAGCCTTGAGAAATGCATCCCCTGAGACCCTGGGGTTCGTGAGGCGGGAGAAGAAGGGGCTACCCAGGACAAGTGGGAGTTGAAGTCCTTGTCCCTGACACCTGGCCTCCGGCTGGGGATGGGGACTCTCCCCAGGAAACAAGGGGTAAAATGAGGTGGTGAGGGGGCTGCAGTCCACACGCTTGTGAATCCATTTCACCAGGATTTCCCAGGCTGACAGGCCTGGCCCCTGCCATCGGAAGGTTGTGGTCGAGTCTGGGGCGAACACCAGGCACCCGGCAGGGCTGCACAGCCGTGGGAGGCGCCGAGGAAGAACAGGGTGCCCGGTGTGGGTGCAGGCGTGGAGGATGGGAGGGACCGCTGCTGCTGGTGGTGGCGGGGGCCCAGGCCCGGGCGAGCCTGTGGGAAGAACACACAGGCTTGATGCCGACTGGGGAGGGGGCGTGTCCCTGTCTCCCAGCCAGGAAGCCGTGCACAGGCTCACTGGGCTGGGACACAGGCTCTGGAGCCTTGGACAACACCAGCATCAGCTCCCCATCTTTCTCCCCCATCTCTGCAGGGGGCGGAGGCAAGCGCAAGGGGAAAAGCAAGAAGTGGAAGGAAATCCTGAAGTTCCCTCACATTAGCCAGTGTGAAGACCTCCGAAGGACCATAGGTAAGCTCTCCTGCCTCGAGGGGGCACGGGGAGGGGCGGAGAGGGGAGCAAGCGGCCCATTAACCGGAACCGTCTGAACGGTGAGTCAGGTACAAATCGGTTAATGCAGTAAAGTGATGCCAGGTAGGCGCTCCAAGCTGATGCCTTTGCTAATTGATATAAAGATGCAACCAACATTCGTCGAGTATTTGGTGTGTGCCGGGCAGGATTATCTCCCGATTACCCTTTGAGGCTGTTATTTTACTCCACTTTTCAGCTGGGGAAACCAAGGCACAGAGAGATTCTGTAATTGGACCAGAGTTGCACAGCTTGTGGGAGGGCGGTGGAGGTGGGCCACACCTGGCCCTGAGCGCCCCACCCCCCCACTCCGCGTAGCTTTCCGCCCTTCCTTCCTGGGGCCCGTGGGTCCTGCCCTCAGGAAGCAGCTTTGGGAGCTGAGGCGGGGTGGTGAGCCTCTGGGCTCCCCTTCCCTGCTGCCAGGGATGTGGGTTCTCACCGAGGAGCTGCCCTGCTCAGTGCACAGCCCTGTCCTCTTTATTCGGCACCCACACGGCCAGGCAGCTCCAAGAGCAGAGGGCGCTTATCTCCCTAGGGGTTGGCACAGCCAAATGCACAAGGAGGGTCTGTCCCCGGCCCCGCTCCGAACACGGCTGTGGTGAGGAGGCTGGGGGGCTGGACGAGGACTCTCTGTGCTGGTGGGAGCCCTGGCCCTTCTCCCCTCTGTGCCCAGGGCGGGGCACTCCCGCTTGCTGCATGAAGGCATCTTATCTGCTCCTGACTGCTAGAGGTCACGGATGCACCATGCTGTGTTTATTACACTCTGATCCTTTGAGCGCGCGTATAGGATGATGCTGTTACCCAGAACTCCGCAGGCCCAGCTGCTCTTGAGACTTCTGCCCGGGGCACTGGGTGAACTGCCCTGTGCCTGCTGTGGGACGTGAGGCCACTTGTGGCCGTTTAGCTTTTCTGAATGGCTTCTCCGCGTGGCCTGGCCTCCGCCAGCTCCCCAGGCCAGGTGGGACTCACATGCCGTCCCAGGCCTGCTCAGTCCTCTCGCCGGGTGCCCCCCTCCAGATCCTTCCGTTGTGCTGTGACAGCAGGTGACCTGTTCCCTCTGTGTGCCCCACATGCCCAGCACGGAGGAGGAGCTCCCTTAATTGGTGTTTATGAAGTGGAAGGGAGCCACGTGCATCCCACAAAGGCAGATGTGAGCAGGGAAGAAGTAGGGTGCCGAGTGGTGGGGAAATGACCTCAGACCCACCTTCCGTCCTTAAAACCTCAGGTCGGAGCCCCCACGGTGTTCTTGGGGCTGAGAGTGCAGGGGGCCTAAGAGATCAGGGCCTCCGGGTCCAGGCCGACTTGGGTTCAAACCCCACCCGCTCTCCAGCCACCTGACAAGCTACTTAATCTTGCTGAGCCTCAGTTTCCTCAGCTGAAAACAGTGCTCATGAGCCCAGTCCGGTGAGACCAGGTGTGTGAAGGGCTTCGCTGGAGCCCGGGACCACTCCCCTTAGCACTTGACTTTCTTCCTGGAATGCACAGCAGCTCCCACTCTGCTGGGCCGCTCTTGTGTTGGGGGTGCCCGAGCTTGCCCTTGATCTGGAGGTACGTGGGGCAGCGGGGGGAGAGAAGATGGGCTCTTCTTCTGGGGCTGGGAGGATGTCGGGGAGGGTTTTGCCACTGACGACTCACAAGTAGCCTTCAGAGAGGGGAGAGGAAGGAGAGTCCCTGCAATCTGCCGCCACCCTCCCGGGGCCATCTGGTTCTTTAGGCCTGGAGAGAGTAGGGCCTAGGGGTGGGGAGGGGTGGGGAGCTCAGATGCCGTGGTCTCCACACACCCCTGGGGAACCAGACCCTCTTCTCCATCCTCTTGGTCCAGGGCGAGCACGTTCACCAGCTACCACATGCCTCTCCTGGATGCTGAGCCCAGCTTTTTCTCAACAGGCCCAGGAATGGCTCCCACTCAACCTCGGAGACGTAGGGCTGATCCCAGAGACCCTTCTGAGGTGTTGATTTGGAAGAGAGAACTTGAAATAGGAGGAAAGGATCCTCCAAAGTGGGGAGCTGTGTAGAGAGGCAGGGTAACTGCGTGAGGGCCAGTATCACCTGGAAGGGGCCCGGCAGGTGGAGCCCATTTGCTTCTCTGCCTTGGGTTAACTGCCTGCAGGTGGTGGTCTCTGGAATGGTCCTCAGGACCCAGCCAGCTCTGAAGGCCACCTCCTCAGAGAATTAAAATTAGCTCCTGGCCAGGGTCTTTCAAAGCATCCTGCCCTTTTGTCAGGGCACCTCCCACCTCCCCACCTCCCACCCCCAGTTATTATTGGGTGTCTGTTTGCCCCTCAAGTGCGGAAGTCTCCTCGAGAAGGATCTTTTAAATTCACCACCATGTGCCTGGTGCCTGCTTACAGGAGGAGCACAATAGTTGGATGAACGAGTGAAGGAAAGAACGAATGAAGTGGTATGAAGGAGTGAACACTGAGCTTCTGCAGTGTTTTAAATAAATGGAAGAGTGTTGAGAGTCATATGAGGAACATTCTTGTACCTGCCACCTGGATTACAGAAATGTTAATATTTTTCTATATTTGATTCATGTGTCTCTTGAAAATGGAAAACACAAACGTCAACTATAGGACTTCCAGTTCCAGACAACGTGGAGTGGATGCGGTTTCCTATCCCCCCCGACCATGGGCAGTCCAGAGCTCTGGACATCACATATAAAAAAATATAAGAAGATTCCTAAAGGGACCTCTCTGGTGGCACAGTGGTTAAGAATCGGCCTGCCAATGCAGGGGACACGGGTTCGAGCCCTGGTCCAGGAAGATCACACATGCTGCGAAGCCACTAAGCCCGGGAGCCACAACTACTGAGCCCTCGTGCAACAACTACTGAAGCCTGCGCGCCTAGAGCCCGTGCTCTGCAACAAAGAGAAGCCACCTCAGTGAGAAGCCCACGCACTGCAACGAAGAGTAGCCCCTGCTCGCCGCAACTAGAGAAAAGCCCGTGCACAGCAACGAAGACCCAACGCAGCCAAAAATAAATAAATAAAATAAAATAAAAACAAAACAAGCATTTAAAAAAGAAAACAAAAGAAGATTCCTAAAAATGGAGGAAGAGGCAGACTGGCTGGGATCTCAGGATGTGAGGAGTGGTGTGCCAGTGGGCTCCTGGCTTTTCTTTTTTGCCTCCGTTAAATCCCAGGGACCAGGTGCTGGAGAAACTCACTACCCGGAGATGCCAATGGGTGCAAAAGAAAAGACACCCCCCCCCAAAAAAAAAAAAAAAATTCTGTTCTCTCTAGCCAGCAGCCTGGGAAAAGGACAGCTGAGCTGAGCTGGCCCCTCCAGAACGGTCACACTTCGGCCACAGTTCACTCCAGCAATATGGACGCCTCACTGTCTATCTTTCTTTTCACCTATCCTAGTGCCAGACTCAGAGACCCAGGGCTCCCTCCCTCTCCACGTCTCTCCTTTCTGACACACAGATCCTGTTACTTGGAGGTGAGCGAGTTCTGCCGAGGTTCAGTCCCCGACACCAACTCTCAGTGCCCCCCACTCTACCCTGCTCCCCATGGGGCCTCCAGGCATTGCCCCAGAAGGGCCCCAAATGCCTCTCTCCTTCCAGTTGGCCCGGCCGCACCCTCGTCACTTCCGGTACGGGGGACCCCCTGGAGCCTAGGATTCGCCTCTGAGCTTTTCTATGTCCGTGGATTCCACCCCATGGGCCCCATCCCCATCTGTCCATTAAGGTCCATAAACGGGCCTCTTGTCAGGGTCCCCTCCCCTGGGAGGGTGAGAGAAACGTGCACGCTGGCGTGTGAAAATGAATTCTTCTGTTCTCCTAGAGGGATTGAAAAGACTCTGTGTATGAGTGCAGTGTGAAGAGAGGCCGGGAAAACAGGAAGGCCGCCATAAACCGAGGGGCTGCAGCTCGTGGGGACCGGCCCCAGGGCTCGGGCCTTCCTGTGTGTTTACAGTCCGTCGCCCTGGTGTTTGCCCAGCCTCTGCTGGGGTCCTGCTGGAAGGCTTTCTTAAATAAAAATCTCATTTCTTTTCTAGACCAATATACAAACCAAACAGTGGCAAATGCCACATTTATTTTTCTTGTGGACACATGAGCTCACTTTCTGAAGCTCTTTGGGAGGATGTCCCAGAGCAGGCTTTGGGCCAGGGTGATGAGGCCCTTATGGGCCCAGAGGGCCCTGTGGGAAGGCTCTTGATCAGAGGGGAGGACGGAGACCACAAGGACCCCGTTGACTGGCCAGAACAGTGGTCTTTTAAAGCCACACCCTCTCTCGCCCCCAGCACTGCCCTGACAACCACAGGCCATCTCCCCCAGCAGCCAGGGGGATTCTGAGAAATGAAAACGGCACCCCTTGGGTCCCCTGCTGAAACCGCTGCAGCAGCTGCTCCCACCTGTAATAAAAGACAAACTTCTCACCGCGGCTTATGAGCTCTTTGGCCGTTGCGTGAAGCCTAGGAATCCCTTCTCAGAATAATGCTTTAACATACAGAAAATAAAAGATGCAGGGTTGCAAAGGAAACCAGTTCTTTTCAAATAGTTATTAGATACTTTAAAAGGTTATGATCTTGAAGTATATGTGCTTTCTCGTGAATACTTTAATAAGGCCCAGCAGCTGGTCTAATAGCTACTGTAATTTTGAATTAGTGAGAGCGTTAAGTGATATTTCCAGATATCTGCAATGATGGTGATATGAATGGGTCTGAGATTTCTGTCGTCGACAAGTCCCAGCACCGCTAACATTACTGTGGGTTGTTGTCAACATTTGTGACTCAGTGAAGTGCTCATTTCCAGTTAGAGGCTGGTGAAGAGAGAGATGACATTTTTCTCCATCCGAGTTCACAGACCCCCTGAATCCTATCCATGGACCTCTTGGCAATGCCCTTCCTACCCTGTCCTATGTGAGCCGGCCCTCACCTTTGTCTCAGTCACTCCCTCCTCCTCCATTCACTTTGCCGTGCTGGTTGCCCTTTTGTCCCTTGACTACCCCAAGCTTGTCTGTAGCCTGGAGCCTTTGCCCCTGCTGTCCTCTGTCTGGAATGCTCTTCCCCACACTTCTTCTAGGGGGCCTTTAGGTCTCAGTTCAGATAGCACCTCCATAGAAAAGCCTTCCCAACCAGCCTTTAGATAGGAACTATACTTGCCCTCTAATTGCTGTCTTTCACACTGTGCTGTTTATTAATGTTCTTGGCCTGCGCCCCAGCTGCCGTCATCCTTTGTTTAGTTGTTGACCTGTGTATTTTCTCTCTCCCTTACTGGACTGGATGTCCCATGACAATACTGACTGTGTCTTGTGTGGGTCACCACTAGAACAGTGTCTGGCACACAATAGGGGTTCACTAAACGTTGGGGGAGTGAATGAAGGAATGAATGAAGTGAAATATTGGAAATGAGGGCTCTGTTTAAAAATTCTGTGACATATGCTTGCCATACCCACATTTAATTTAGCCAGTGGTTTAAAGTCATAACCGTTCAGACTTAGGAGGCACCTTAGAAAGCATCTGCTTTGTCTCCCTTCCCCCACTCCCTACTAGATGATGAGCAACTCAGGGGCAGGTGCCCTGGTGGCTCCTGGTCCAGGCCTGTTTCCCCTGAGGCTGCAACTGGAGTAATTCTCACAGTGATGTTAGGCTTTGATGGAATTCTCGACTCAAGGAACTGGAGAGCATCTCGTCTAGCCACCCCTTTCAGACCTGAGTCGGAATTTCAGAGCCTGTTAGGCTCCAAGAGGAGAAGTGACCTGCCCAGGACAGTCCGGGCCCCTGATCCTGAGCTGCAGCTCTCCACTCCCCAGTATCATATTGACTTTATAAACATTTTGGCATCAGCCCCCAGCCAGTACCCACAGCAGAGAAACTCAGTGGGTGCTCGGAGGGATAGACGTTTCTGTCTCTTTTTTCTTTCTTTTATCTTCTAAGTATGGGTAGCATGTTCATTTGCTTATTCAACAAGTGTTTATTGAGCACTTAAGATATGCTGTGCACTGGGGAAACAGGCCTGATTCTTGCCCCCCGCCCCCCGAGCTCATTCATGGCTGAACCCAAGAGACTGGCAGAAATAAAGAGGTGATAACAAATTCTGAGAAAGGTCCTGATGGAGGGACAGGTTACCAAGCTAGATAATAGCGTGGAGGGTCTTCCACCCGTCAGGAACTTCCCTGGAGGAAGTGACGTCACTCTGAGCCTCCCAGGGCATCTCTTTGTGTGAGCTCCCTGGGGGCATGGACCACGTGCTCTCCATCTTGGGGTCTCCATCGCTGGCACAGTGAGTAGGTGGATGGATGGATGGGTGGATGATGGATGGATGAAGTGACTGAATGAATGGATGCTGCCCTCCTCCTCAGCCTGGAAACCATAACTGGGATTGGCAGTAACGAGTATTAAGACAGAGAGTCCTTGCCACATGCATCTACTTCCAGTGTGAGCCCCAGATATGAGTAACTGATTTTAGACAGTCCCGGAGGGGAGCAGACAGATCGTGGGAGAAGAAGCGTTCTTTGATATCTGCTTGATGAAACATCAAATAATGGCATTCGTTAGTAAGCTAATTGTAAGATAATTAGAGGGTCCAAATCAAAGAAGTTCTCAGAATGTCCAAAACTTGGAAGGCTGGAATGTCATTGTGAAGATAAAAGATTGTTGAGGTCTGCAAATATTTCTCAGTGACGCAGAAAATTCTGTTGGGCAAAAAGTGTGGCATTTTTATTTATCTAGCTCAGGCTCATTGCATGCTTTTTTCTTTCATTAAAAAAAAAAAGAGTATGAGTGAAAGAGTTGGTTATTCCACTGTTTGGCAATATTTCTGTAGGAACTGTCCAAAAGCTATATAATAAATCAAGGCCCCTCCCCACCCCCTGGTGAGGCTAACATTTACCAGGAAGCTGTTCGCAGCAAGTAGCTGCCGCGGTGCCCTGTACACTCACCGATGGACGGGACGGGAGAGATTTCATTTGCCTTGTGGGACAGCGTCTTGCCAAAGTCTTAACTCTTTCCAGGAGCAGAAGCTCTAGGCTATGGGGGATTCCTGGAAGAAAATGGAGACTTTTAACCTTTAAGAAGAAAAACCAAAATACTGTAATAATGTGAAGATGCCTTGAACTAGCCTAGTTTTGACTATTCACCCAGCATTGCTCATGGTCTTTGAACAAGAAGTCAGCCTACAAATATGTGTTGAGCTCCTGCTGGGTGCTGGGCATTGTTGCAGGCCCAGGAGCTGTACCATTGGCCGCAGAAGCAGGGTCGTCTTGTGGAAAGTCACTGGCATTAAGGTCAAACGGTGGCTCTGCTGCTCCCAGATGTGTGACATGGGGCAGGTTGCTTAATTTCTCTGGGTTGTCGTTTCTTTGTCTGTCAGATGGGAGACACTATTACCAACCTGGTAGAACCGTTGGGAGGGCCAGCAGAGTGCCTAGAAGAAGCCATCCTTGTCACCATCGTCATCATGGTGCTAGTGGTGTGTGGCAAAGGCTGAAGGCCCTTGGGGAGGGCTTTAGAGTTTCCCAAAGAAGCCGAATTGGCTGCAAATGATGAATGTGGCTAGCTGCTTCTGCGCTGACATCTCGTGGGTCCAGTGCCCCAGGGACTCCAGCCTTGGGATCATTTGAAACCTACCCTTCCTTGAGCCCCTGCCTCTGGCCTCCCCTTCCCGGAGCCCACCCTGATATCCCTGCAGCCCTCAGCCCTCCTTCTTCCCCTCAGCCCCACAGCACACCTGTGGAAGCTGATGGCATCACACTGTGCCCAGATCCCTGGCCTTGTAGGTTTCATTGCAGGGACATATGGAAGGTTGCACCCCAGAGTGCTAATAAAGGTTACCCCTGGGGAAGGCATAGAGGTCAGAGGGGATATTAGCTTTATCTGTAAGGTGATTTTTTTTTTTTTTTAAAAGGAGAATGAATTGGCGAGTTATTTGTGTGAGTGAAAGTTGAATGAATAAATACGGAATTTGCTGCCTGGTTCCACAGTGGGGCAGTGGGATTGGTGACACCATTGCCCTCTTTCCTAGTTGATTTTGGGTCCCCTGATGAGTCTGTGGTCTCCGAGAAGATGGTCAGAGTCTCTCCGTCTTTGCAGATCCAGCAGGACTGTGGCTGTGTGGCTCCTGCCCGGTTCTGCTGGGATGCTGGCAGGCAGGAGCCACCCTGTTGCCTTCAGCAGGTAGGGTCTCAGGGCCTTCAATCCTGCAAGGCTTTGGGGGAAGCCCAAGCCTGGATCAGCTCAGCCTGACCCTGGACCCCATCCCTGGAGTCTCCAGCCTCCTCCTGGGCTGCTCAGCTCTGTGCTCTGACTGGCGGGGTCCCCCTCATCCAGCCCACGGTGGTCTCCTGCCTGCACATCGTCGATGTCCACTGAGTGGAATGGGCAGCCGGGGTCCTTTCCCAGAGATGTGACAGGGGCTAGTCCATGCCGTGCTGCAAACAGCCTGCTTTTCTGCTCGTTCCTGTTCAAGGGCTACAGGTCCCCTGGCATTGCCAGGCACGCATCAGGGTCTGGAAAGGAGTATGGGCTCCTGTGACAGGTCTCACCCCACCCAAGGGTCTGCATGACCTGGTCCCCTTCAGGCCTTCCAGGCTGGCACGTAAGCGCTTGGTTTCGTCGCCAGGTGAGCCAAGTCTTTCTACAGACGTCATTCTCGTCCTTGGGGTGATAAGGGCACGTCATGTATGTCGTTCTGCCACTTGCCGTGCTCTGATAAGGCACAGCATCTGCTTGTCCTTGGAGGGCAAGATAAATTTAGATGTGGCGGATTTAGAACATCAGGTGACCTGTCTGCAGCTGTAGCTCTTACGAGGGAGAGTGTGGCCTGGCTAGTTTGCTGGGTGTTAGTCTCACCTCTACACCAAGATGAACAGCCACTGGAAGGCAAGGGCTGGATCCTCGGTGCCCAGCCTGGGCTTGGGTGCAAGCAAGATGCTCAGTGATCCTAGCTGGTGGGTTTTGTGTTTGGAGATTCTTAGAATGGAGCACTGATAGGGATTTTACAGATGAGCTGAGATTGTGGTTTTCAAAGGCTGTCCTGCAGGGAGCATGAGAGATCCAGAGCAGACTTCTATCTGAACAGGGTTTCTTTTTACCTTTTATATTTGGTAAGATTTTATTCCAGAGTGAAGGTTTTACCTGTGTAAGATTTTATTCCAGAGTGAAAACCAAGTTTGAAACCCACTGCTTTAGGCCAGGTCTCCCATTTTCCAGGTAAGTAAACTGAGTCCCAGAGAGACAAGTGACATGCCGAGGTCTCCCTGTGACCTGACTCCAAGGCAGGCTTTCCCTCACTGTGTTAGTCGACTCAGGCTGCCAGAGCAAAATGCCACAGACATTTATGGGGGCTTAAACAACAGAAATTTATCGTCTCACAGTTCTAGAAGCTGGAGGTCTAAGATTAAGATGTCGACAGTATTGTTTCCTTCTGAGCCCATGAGGGAGAATCTGCTCCAGGCTTTCCTCCTTGCTTCTCGTGGTTGTTGGCAATTTTCAACATTCCTTGGCGTTTAGAAGCATCACCCTAATCTCATCTTCACCTTAACATGGCATTCTTGTTCGTGTCTGTGTCTGTGTATGTCCAGATTTCCCCGTTTTATAAGGGCACCAGTTATATTGGTGTCATATTGGACTGGGGTTTACCGTAATGACCTGATTTTAACTCAGTTACCTCTGTAAAGACCCTATTTTCAAATAAGATCACATTCTGAAGTACTAGGGGTTAGGACTCCAACATGTCTTCTTTGGGGGTCACAATCCAACCCCTAGTATCACCTTCTCACATGGTCTCTGGAATTCAAGTTCAAGGGGCTAGAGGATCCCAAATCTGACCAAGTCTGAGGGTGGATCCTTCCCTCCTTCCTGACCCCAGCTTGGGGTTAACCCCTGCAGGCCCAGGCTGACTTCTTCCCACAGGCCACAGGAATGTCTCCAAGACAATTAACTGCTTTCCAAACCATGCTGCATGGTGCTTTTTCGTTCCCTCTTTTTATTATTGTTGTTGTTATTGTTCAAGTAATTGTAATTGGTAAATTACTTTGCTAAAAAACATAAGAAAGGCCACCCATAATTTTACCACTCAGCTATAGCTAGTTAATACTTTCATGTAATTCCTTCTAGCTTTTTTTCCCTGTGTACATACCATGGTTTTGTTTCTTAATCTTTTTCTTAATATAATTTCAAAAATATTTTCCCAGGTCATTAAAAACCTCCATAAACGTGATTTATGTTTTTCCATTTGGTGCGTATTTATTGAGTGTCAGGCATTGGGGATCCATCAGTGAACAAAACACAAAATTCCTGTTCTCTTGGGCCATCCAGAGGGTTGAGTGTCTACACCAGTGGACAGTGGAGAACTAGCCTATTGCCCTCCTCTCAGCATTGGTCCAGGCCCCCGATCTTTCCCTACCTGTGGCTTATTTATTTCCTGAGGGCGATTCTTCCTTTAAGTTATCTTGAAAATAAGCCCTCTCAGGACTTCCCTGGTGGTCCAGTGGTTAAGACTCCGCTCTCCCAATGCAGGGGGCACGGGTTTGATCCCTGGTCAGGGAACTAGATCCTGCATGCCACAACTAAAAGAGCCTGCAGGGTGCAACTGAAGATCCCGCATGCCACAACTAAGACCCGCTGCAGCCAAATAAATAAATAATTTTTAAAAAAAGAAAGGAAGAAAAGAAAAGAAGCCCTCTCCCATGAGCCTCCAATGAACCTGATTTTTCAAGGCTTCCTATCTATCCCATGTATATATTGTACTTTTGGGGGTTTTTCCCTCTAGTTTTTGCCATTACAGTTAGCGTTCAGATGAGCATCTTTGTACTTCATTGTGACATTGCTCAGAGGTGAGAAAGCCCACGCTGTCTTTTTTTTTTTAATTTATTAATTTATTTTTGGCTGCATGGGGTCTTCATTGCTGCACATGGGCTTTCTCTAGTTGCGACGAGCGGGGGCTGCTTTTCGTTGTGGTGCGCGGGCTTCCCATTGTGGTGGCTTCTCTTGTTGTGAAGCACGGGCTCTAGGCGCGCAGGCTTCAGTAGTTGTGGCACGCGGGCTCAGTAGTTGTGGCTCGCGGGCTCTAGAGCACAGGCTCAGTAGTTGTGGCTCTCAGGCTCTAGAGCGCAGGCTCAGTAGTTGTGGCACACGGGCTTAGTTGCTCTGCAGCATGTGGGATCTTCCCAGACCAGGGCTCGAACCCATGTCCCCTGCATTGGCAGGCGGATTCTTAACCACTGTGCCACCAGGGAAATCCTCACGCTGTCTTTTTTTTTTTTTTTTTTTTTAAACCCCACATTTGTTTATTTATTTATTTTTGGCTGTGTTGGGTCTTCGTTTCTGTGCGAGGGCTTTCTCTAGTTGCGGCAAGCGGGGGCCACTCTTCATCGCGGTACGCGGGCCTCTCACTATCGCGGCCTCTCTTGTTGTGGAGCACAGGCTCCAGACGCGCAGGCTCAGTAGTTGTGGCTCACGGGCCCAGTTGCTCCGCGGCATGTGGGATCTTCCCAGACCAGGGCTCGAACCCATGTCCCCTGCATTAGCAGGTAGATTCTCAACCACCGTGCCATCAGGGAAGCCCCCTCATGCTGTCTTTTTAAAGGCAGATGCGTGTAGCTAAACCCGAGTAGCCTGTGCCATGACCTCTGCCTCCCTTGCTTCCTCTGGAATGTTCTGTTTCCCGCTCATGCTTGCGTCCGCAGATGCCATTAACCTGAAATGTGCCTCTGATGGACAAAGCCAGCGAGGTTTGGTGAGCACCTTGGCCCCGCTTGCCAGCCCCAATTCACTGCAGCCGCGGGCATGAGAAGGGCTTTTCTGTCTGTTTTAAGGCCTGTTGCTGAAAACAGGGGAAAAACAAGCTGGTTTATGCAGCAATGGGGACCTCAGACCAGCACAAGAGGCCAGCCGACCCGCAGCAGGCTGAGCATGACAGTTCTGCCCCATAAAGAGACACTAGGACAACACTCCTGATGGTCTCTGCTCAGACTATTTACAGAATTTATTTCCCGGGCTCTGTCTGTTCAGCAGCACCTTGGCAGTATTGCCCCAGCCTCTGCCTCAGCGTATTAAACACCCCTTGTTCCGAGTACCCCAGAGCTAGCACCCAAGGGAGAGTGAGAAGAAAAAAATGTGGGCGGAGGGATATTTGTGGCCAATATAAACTTTCAAATTAAAAAAAAAAAAAAAGGACAACACCAAAAAAATGTATCCCCTAAAGGGCTCCTGTGGGCATGAGCTCCTACTGACTTCTCTCTGCAGCCCCTCCCAGCTAGTGTTAGGAAGGAAAATGCAAAATCAAGAAACATGCAAATCGAGCGCAGCTTTTCATCTGTTCGTTTTTTCTGTTTCACGGTTGTGCTGTCCTTGCATTGTCTTTAAAAATTATTTTTATTATTATTTTTTTTTGGCCTTGCAGCTTGCGAGAACTTAGTTCCCCGACCAGGGGATTGAACCTGGGCCACGGCAGTGAAAGCACAGAGTCCTAACCACTGGACTGCCAGGGAATTTCCTAAAAATTATTTTTAAAATTATCTTTTAGTTCTTTTTGTCTTTAGAAAAATAATATAAACCCATTGATGACATTTCCAATATAGAATCTAAAAAGAAGAAAATAAAAATTGCCAATGAGATAACCACTGTTGACACTCCGGTCTGTGGCCCTTTCATAGTTTGTTCTGCTTAGAGAGAGAGAATTGTGCCAGCTGTCTTTTGTTGCCCTGCCCAAAAGTCAGGTATCATCTTAAATTGAGAAATATGGTTGTAGAATCCCCAATGGACTGGGAGGCAGAAGACCCAGCTTCCCGTGCTCCTCTCTTGGTTCTATGGCCTTGGGAAAGTTGCTTAACCTCAATTTGCCCATCTTTAAAATGGGGATCCAGTAATCTTTCCTACCGTACTGGATGATCAAGTGGCCAGTGGAGTTACTGGTAGAAAGTCTTTATAGTGAGCTCTGCAGATTGATTCTGGCCATTTTCAATGTGGTCGTGTGACCCTTTCTTCTAAAGCCACCCCTGTGTCTGATCTTGATGACAATCACCACCCTCCCTGTGGCTGCCCAGAGACCCGGGATCCTCCCTTTCCCTCTGACTTGCCACCCCTGTCCCTGTCCTGTGTACACAGCCAGTCCCTTCCAAGTCCAGGTAACTGCCTCCACGGTCTCTTTTGGGGCAGCCCCTCTCTCCCCATCTCCACCGTTCCCTTCGTCCCGGGCACTTTCTCCTGCCTGAACTCCTGTGTTGCTGCCAACTCCTTCCAGGCTCACGTGTTTCCTACCAAGCTCTACGCAACAGCCAGGAGGCTCTTTCTAAAACATCCATCTGATCACGCTACCACCTGCTGCTTCAATAGCTTTCCACTGTGGTCAGGATGGAGCCCAAAGGTCTCCAAAGGTCTTATCAAAGCTGTCCAGGCCCTGCCTTACCTGCCCTTTCTTACTGCTCCAGCTTCACCCCTGCTACTGTGCCCCGACTCAGCCTTTCCTTCTTTTTTTAAAAAAAATATTTATTTAGTTAGTTAGTTTGGCTGCGCCTGGTCTTAGTTGTGGCGTGCATGCGGGATCTAGTTCCCTGACCAGGGATTGAACCCAGGCCCCCTGCATTGGGAGCACGGAGTCTTACCCACTGGACCACCAGGGAGGTCCCCAGCCTTTCCTTCTTGTTTCCTCCCTTCTCCAGGCCTTTGCCCGGCACACATCCCTAACTCTGCCTGGTAATTGACTCAACCTTGGTCTTCTACCTTGCAGGTCACTTCCCCCAGGAAGCTCTCCCTGGTGACCTGACCTAGTCTGGGTTTGGTCCTCACCCTGTGGCGGTCTGATGACTAGCCTCTTCCTCGGCTTGACCACAGGGTAGAGCCTGGATCTGCCTGGCACTGTTTCCCCAGCATCCAACACGAGTGTCTACCCTGCACCTGCCCTTTTAGAATCTTCATTTTCTTTCCTTGCTGGGATATTTTTGCCTTAATCTTCCCAAATCCTGAAACGATTGATTGCTGATGGTGGAATTTTTCTCTCTGAGTTCTTTTAAAAGGCTCTGGAAATGTGGATAGAGAACGGCTCTCACCTTGTCCGTTCTGAAGCAGCTGCTTTCATCACAAATGGTTCAGGACAGAGGTGTCCAACTGTCCCCTCCAAGGGCAGTGACCCCACTTTTCTCTCCCTTTCTGACTCAAGGGGCAGCGTGGGAGAGTGGGAGGAAGGGGTGTGTGCTGCCAGGCCCGCTGTCCCGCCAGCCCCCTCTGGTTGGTGGGCAGAGGTGGACACAGAGGTGATGCTGCTCCCCGCCTTTATCTGAGACCAGCTTGAGGCGGAGCAAGGTGCCGGGAATGGCTTTGCCAAGAGACGCCATCATCAGGCTTGGGTGGCAGCAACTCTGCAAGTACCTGGCAGCTGTAGGCACTGTGCATATGCCTCAGGCAGGTCAACTGGGGCAAAGCTTTGGAGGGGCTAACCCAGCTCTGTCGGTTTGGTACAGAGACAGCAATGAAGTGTGAGGGACCTGGTTTTGAGCCAGGCTCTGTTCCTTACTGGCAGGTGATGTGACTTCCCTAATCCTCAGTCTCTCTATCTGCAAAACGGGAATAGGAGTGTTGCGAGGATTACCTGGGGACGGGTGTGGGGAGAGCTCTGCACAGGGCTGGGCTCACAGTGGGTGCTCACGGGTGGCCGCTTCAACCCCTTCCTCTTCTTTATCTCACTGTTGTCAACAGTTGGTGCAGTTCAGAGCTTTGCCTCTTGGCTCCCTGAGTGGTGGTTGCCAGGTCCTGCTGGTTTTAAGTTTATCTGTTCATTCATTCATTCTTTCATTCATCTGTTAAGTCTTTACTCTGTGCCAGGGATCTGGGGAGCTGCTTTCCGGAGTGGCTCTTGGTAGCATGGACTGGGCCGTGTATTTTCTTTACGTAACCTGGATATAACCCTTTTCCCTTAGCCCTCAAATCTCTCTTTACTAACTCTCAGCAGGCTCAGAGGTTCCAGATGGTTGCCCTCCACACCTCCTTTCTTAAAGGCCATCTCATCTCACCCATCCCTCTGGCTCTAGGCAGGAGGGGTCTCAACCAGTTCAGACACATGGAGTGAGAGCCAGTTCATCCGCAAACCCCTGTCCAGCTTTCACTCTGAAGGCCCAGCAGAGGGTCCCCAGGGAGCATGTGAGGCCAGCTCCATCCCTTAAAGAGCTGTCCCTGGTCGGGGAGACAGGGCAGAAAGCACACACATGGTGCTGGGTAACAGCCACGTGAATGTGGGCAACTGTCAAATATCTGTCCTTAGTACCAAGTGCCCAGAGGTCGGGGGAGAAGGGGGACAGAGACGTCTGTGTGGGACGGGAAGGAGCCAGCTGAGTCGTGGCAGAAAGGGAAGACTTTTGGGGTCAGCAGGTTCAGCGTCATCCAACCAGCAAGCATTTCCTGGGCACTTACTCTGGCCAGACATCAGGCTGCTTGTCTAACAGACACACACTCATCGAAGTATTACAGAACCCTATGGGCCAGGGGCTGTTTTCCCCGCCCCTATTTTTTTTGTTGTTGTTGTTGCCACGCCGTGCGGCATGTGGGATCTTCGTTCCCCAGCCAGGTATCAAACCCGTGCCCCCTGCAGTGGAAACGCGGAGTCTTAACCACTGGACCACCAGGGAAGTCCTCCTATTTTATGGACGAGGATGCAGAGATCCAGAGAGATTAATAAACTGCTCAAAGCTACAGAGCTCTGGAAGAAGCAGAGCCCACATTCAAACCTGGGCCTGAGTCAAGGCCATGCTGGCTGTGATTTCCACCATGTTGGCCATGATTTCCCCATGGGGGTGGGACAGCATGGGGCACATTTGGAAGGTGATGGTGCACTGCTTTGGTGAGCTTTGTGCAGAGAAGTCAGGAGTGAGAAGAGGCTAAGAGAGGCTGGGTCGAGCCAGAGACACCATCCATGCCTCCAGCCTGGAAGGTTAGGTCTTTGTCTTGCAGGTAGTAGGGAGCCATTGAATGTCCATCTCTGACAGCCCCTGCAGCCATTCTCAGTGAGAGCAGAGAGCAAAGGGAAGCAGGCAGGGCTTCCTGGGTGATAGGAGAGTCATTCACTCCTCCAGATATTTGTCCTTTACCTACTGTGTGCCAGGGAGAAATGAGACAGTGTTTCTCAAGTACCCAGCCCAGGACCTGGAATGTCCCAGAAAGGGCCACCACCTCTGATGGCAGTACGCCGTGGCTCAGGTGATGCCACAGGGGACAGGAGTGGCTGGAGCTTCCTCACCCGCAGCGTCAGTCTGGGAGCAGCTTTCTCTTTGTGATGCTGGGTCATGGGATGCCTTTCACATCACCTGTGAGGTCTCCGAGCCGGCAGCTCTTCCCGCTGCCCACCTGTCTCTCCCCTTCTTTCCGGGGGTGATTTCTCGTTCCCCTGCTGTCTGTCCTCTCTCCCTCCTCCCCCGCTGGAGCTTTTAGAAGGTGGCAGATGGGCAGGAATGTCACACTGGCCGTCTTTGGCCGGGATGTGCCTGGGGTCCGGCTGGGAGATCACCTCGGGCATGGTCCAGGTGCGGCTTGCAGACCTGAGCCGACTGGGCGTCAGAACGTGGGTTTGGGTGCAGAGGGAGCTCTCTGCCCTTGACAGTCCTCTGGCCTCCTCCTCTGGCTAGTCAGCCAAGAGATTCGTTCTCTTGGGGCTTTTGCCACCCTCTGTCTGTGTTTGGCTTTAACGTGAAAGGAGTAGTTCTCAGCTGTGCTTGCCTGCTGCTGTGTTAACTTCCCACTCATCCCCAGCCTGCACCCCTCCTGGATTCCTGTTTCTGGCAATGACTTTACTAGGTAGAGACCTCAGAATTTCTGTCCCCAGTTGGTTGGATCTACCCCCGTCTTCTCCATCTCTTTGCTTTGACACTCAGTCCTGAGGGCTGAGGTACAGCTGGCACCTGGCTCATCTGAGGGGAGACCAGGTTTGTGCCGTCTGTTGCCCTCCAGCTTTCTGGAAGAGTCTGCGGAGGTTCCCTCTTGTTGAGGGGATTGTCCTCGGCCTGGCCTTTGTGACCCAGCGCTGTACTATGTGCGTGCGTGTGCGTGTGTGTCCATCACCAGACCACGTGCCCTGAAGGCAAGCTGTTGGCTGTCTTGTATCCCTTTTGCCTGAACAGATATCAGGTGGAGTGACTCTGACCTGGAGCCAACACCGGCAAGGGAAGGCAGTGGAGAGAGTTCTGGGCCAGGAGAGAGAAGTTCCAGATTCTGCATGGTTCCCACTTACCAGCTCTGTGCCTTAAGCCAATCACCCACCTCTCCAAGCCTCGGTTTTTGTTTTGTTTTCAATGAACAGGCCCTATTTTTAGAGCAGTTTTAGTCTGGTGGAAATGAGCAGAAAGTACAGAGAGTTCCCATAGAGCCCGTGCCTAAGCCTCAGTTTTCTCACCTGTCAAATGGGGATGGACACTCACCTTGTTCTTACTGTGCTGGGGGGTTGTATAGAAACCACCCTTCCTTTGCCCCCATTTTATGGGTGACATGGCTGAGGCTCAGACAATGGGCCTGTTCAGGACCACTGGCTGGGGAGTGTGAGAGCCTAACTGCAGGGGTCCAAGCAGGCAGTGCGTGGGCAGGGGAGGGACGAGCTGAGTGGGACCTTCGGCTTGTGAGGCCTTCTCAGGGGGGTGGAGAGTCTCCCCAGGAGCAGCTCTGATCTCCGCCGCCTTGGTTTGCAGCAGGGAGGAAAGCGCAGTGCCTCCCAGCGGCCACCGAGCTCACACATCCCTCCTGGGGCCCCTTCATTCATTTGTTCAGTGAGTCCTTGAGTGCTGACCAGGTGCGGTGCCAGTGCCGGGTGCTAGAGAGCCGAGTTGTAGTCGTTTTCGAGCTAACAAGATTCCTCCTGGAATATCAGAGCTGGAAGACCTCAGTCCCATTCTAGCCGCACCCCTCACTCTGCAGGTGGGGAAACCGAGGCCCCACAGAGGGACGGACGGGCAGGCTGGAGGCTGAGGACGGCAGGAAACGAGGAGGGGCCTGGGTCTGCTGGCTCGATGGCAGGCACCGTGGGCCCAGGAGGTGCCTTAGTCGAGGAGCCTGGCAAGCCCAGCCGCGGCATCTTGTGCGGGGAGGGGTGGGGTCTGAGCCGGGGAGGGGCAGTTCTGGGTCTGTGGCAACAAGGGACCCGTCCTTGGCTCCTGGTCTCGTCCCATCCTGCCGTAGAGCTGAGTAATCACTTGCTGGGCAGGTCATGGGGCTGCCACGCTCAAGGGCAGCCTCCGAATTGGGAAAGGGCTTACTCCCAGGATCCCGGCCCTTCCCTAGGAGACAGGGGCCGCTTGGCAAGCAAAGAGGGCAGCCTCACCGGTACCCATGGGTGCAGCCGGGTGGTGCCAGGTGGCGCTGTCTGTCCCGTTGTGTTCCAGCATCCACCCTTCTCTTCTCCATGAGGGAGGGCAGAGTGATACCCCACGGGTGAGCTCTTCTCTCACCCATCCGACCCCTGGACAGGGGCTGTACCTCAGTTCCCTGTGCCCCCCGGTCGTGTATCACAGTGCTGGCACCCAGTAGGTGCTTGTTGTGTGTTTGATTAACGAGGAGTCCTGAGGCCTGGTTTTCGTTTATGCTCTGCCACTACCCACTCACCTGCATCCCTCTTTGTTCAATCTGCTGGGAAGCCCACAGCCCAGTTTTGTGCCAGAGGCATAGCTCTCCTGTGTCAGATGCCCTGGGGGGAGCGTGTTTTCTTCCCCCTCCCTCTTTGCTGATTATTTCCTCTTCTTTGTCTTTCATTGAATGATTGAACTTGTGCTTTTACTGGAAAATGGTGTGGATCCTTTTGAGACGTGAGCAAGCAACAAATACACCAGTCATTAGAAGTAAAAAGGAGAAAAGCCCCCCCTGCTCCACCTGGGAAGTAGGTGCGTCTGAGCTCTGTTCCACCTCTCTGGAGAGAGGGCCGATTAGCACCTGCCCTGCTGACTTCGAGGAATGTATGGGCAGAATGTATTTTGACAGGCCAGGGTGCTGGGCAGTGCCAGGCCAGTGCCTGCCCTGGGGCTCTAGAAGATGAGGCCACTTGGGCAAGAAGATGCCAGGGGCCTCCGTGGAATTGGCTGTGGAACAACCGGCCTGGAGGGGCCAGGGCTTGCCTGGCTGGGCGCAGCTGGCCAGCTCCCTATTTCGAAGAAACTGGCTGAGACCTTGGCTAGACCGGCCATTGGAAAGTGCGCTGGAGGGGAATTAGACATCCCAAGTTATAGCACTGGTGGCAGGCCAACTTCATGTGTTGCTTTGCTTTGCTCCTCTGTCCCTGGTAAAGAGGTACAGTGACAGGGCATCCACGGTGAGCCAAGACGGTGACATTGTCCAAGAAAGGAAAGAGCTCGACTGAGAGGTATAGATAGGAGTGCGGGGCTGGGGGGTGGCCGGATGACGGGGCTGCTCTGCTCAGCCCCTCCACCACCACCGGAGGGCTGCTCTTGAGGGCCTGGCCACCAGCATGAGACAGATTTTTTGAGATGTTGGCGAGAGATGAGGGTTGAGGAATCTCCCATCATCCTGCACCCTCTTCCCTCGCCACACCCTGGCCATCACATCACAAGAGAGAGTTTGGGAGAATGAGCTCTAGGTGGCCCATTTGCTGTGTTCAGAAAAGAACTTGTGGCTTGAGACCAGAGGGAGGAGAGGAGGGAGGATGGAGGGGGCTTGTGGTCTGTGCTGGAAGGAGGTGGGGGCCGGTGAGGAGCTGATGGGGCTGGACTAGCAGTGGGCCAAGCCTGGTCCTCGCTGGGCTTCATGGTTACAAAGCTGCAGACAAAAGGCAAGACAGCAGCTCAAGGTGGCGGCATGGGTCTGGGAGGTGGGCCAAGGTGATGCTGCATCAGACTATATTTCCGATGGTTCTGGAAGGAAAGCAGTATCTTTAAAAGCCAAACAGGTTCAGTGCTTTGCTCTTCCATTTACTCACTGGGTAGTCCTGGGCAAGCCTCTCACCTTCAGGAAGCAGTTCTTCATTCGGACCATGGGGTAAATACAGGACACCCCCCGGGGTCTCCACGCGCATCAGCTGAGACACGAGTGGGAGGGCGCTGTACTCAGCGCTGGCACCTGCCGGTGTGGAACAATTCTCACTGGGGCCGAGATGGCCCTTGGGGGTCGGTGTGTGGTCTGTCTCTCTGCAGTCCTGGAGACGGCCTTTCTGGGGTCATTGGCCAGCAGCCAAGTTATTTTCCCAGTGAGGCCTGAATGGTGAAAGCCAGCTCTCCTGTCTGGCACTGATTCAGCTGCCGTCACCTCCTAGTCCTTTGAGTTCCAGGGATTCTTATGATCTTCAAAACCGCCACATGCTGCTGACTGTTGCTCTGAACGTGCCTGTCTTCACTCTCCATGGAGGCTGTGGGGCTGCCATGCAGCTTGCAAAGCTCTTTTCACACTCGCTGAGCTCATGTAATCCCCCAGCAATCCTGCGGGTAAGCGGTATTTCCATTCTCCTTTTACAGACCAGGCTCCTAGAAGTTGCCTCCATTGCCCAGCAAGGCCTGGCCTGTGGCTGCTCTCTGCCGCTTCTCGGGGCTTAATCATGGTTGTGCCACACAGCTTGCCCCAGGATGGGGTGAGGATGCCGTGCAGATGGGCCTGGAGGGTCACGCCCATTCCTGCTAGATAAGCTTTCCACCAGCGGCAGCTGCCTCTTTGACGGGGACCCTCCAGCTCAAGAGCCTTTTGCATCTAGGTCTTTGGCTCCGTGGTCCAAGCAGCCTGCTGCCTACACCTGTCTCATTTTCTCAGTACTCCATTTGGCCACAGAAAGGTGAGGTGGTGGGAGAAGTATTATCTTTCAGTCTGAGTTGGTTTGAATTTGCCAACTAAAACATTTACGTACGCCAAAAATCATTTCACTTGGTTACTTCTTAACAGGCCTAGTGCACTATTTTCCATCAAAACATTTCCATCGTTCAGAAAGTGTCTCTGACACAGAAGCTGGGTCCTGCTGCATCCTTGTCACAGCTCACATTTTATTTGGGATCCAGTGTTTTTGGAATGTCACCACCTCTTGCTTTGCGTAAGGACTGAACTCCCTGATGGAATATTTTGCAAGAATGTTTTTCATTGTCAAGGTGGCATAAAACTCCTTCAGAAGGTTTTCTTTGTCCAGCTCAGAGAAGAATCCCCTTTCTGTAGAGCTCCTGCCACGTTTCACTGGCCAGGATGGGTCTTACCAGGGCACCACGAAATGGATCAAGTCCCCTTACAGCCAACGCCATTGAAGGTTCATGGAAACGTTTGTGGAAACAATTGCAGACTCCTCTGCTGACAGCCCACTCCTTTTGTGTAATTTTTGATAGAACATGCACCCAGCACAGCAGAAGAATTTGGCCAGCCCTTGGAATGTGCTGGAATGGAATTTAGCTGTGCTCTCCGTCCAGGTCTCTGATATGGCTGCGAGAGAATGTTCGCCTGCTCATCAAGCAAATATTCAATGAGCTCCTTCTATGTCCCAGATTCTGGGCTAATCAGAGATAAGTGCCACCCAGGCCCCATCCTCAAGGAGCCTAGTTGATGGGGACTAAAAGATGCAGGTACATTTCATTCCTAAATACTTCAGGACTATATTAGGAAGGGCAGCAGGCACGTCTCTTAGTGTTGTGAGGTGATCTCAGGTGAGACATGGATGAACTGGGGTTATGCATTTATTTTGATGTATGCCGTTAAAAAGAAAAAAAAAAGTAACTACTACAGTAATTTCCCATATGTTATTGATTAGGGAAAAAAGTTGAAAAAAGGTAGGAGGGAGAGTCAATTAAAACCCAAGTTAAAGAAAAATACCAAGTAAATACTCTAATGGTAGTAACTATTACAGGTGGTAGATTATGGTAAAAGTTATCGTTAAAAAATCTTGACAGGGCTTCCCTGGTGGTGCAGTAGTTGAGAGTCCGCCTGCCGATGCAGGGGACACGGGTTCGTGCCCCGGTCCGGGAAGATCCCACATGCCGCGGAGCGGCTGGGCCCGTGAGCCATGGCCGCTGAGCCTGCACGTCCGGAGCCTGTGCTCCACAACGGGAGAGGCCACAACGGTGAGAGGCCCGCGTACTGCAAAAAAAAAAAAAAAAAAAAAAATCTTGACAGTGGCTCACGAATGGCTCTGTCTGGAAAAGTTCAGTGCAGGTTTGTTGCATGCTGATGGGTTGCCAGGGGCTTTACCTGTACCATCATCCAAGCTTCAGGAAGCTCTGGGAGATGGTAGTGTTACCATCCCAACTGACAGCTGATGAAACTGAGGGTCAAAGAGGGGACGTGATTTGCCCAAGGCCACATGACTAGTAAGTGGAAGAGCTTGAATTGAACCCTGGTCTGACTCCTGATCATGAACTCTTTGTCACTATGCTAAATGACAAAGTACTGCAGTTGGTCAAATGAAGAAGTGATTATTTCCTCCCTAGGGTATAATCCAAGAAATTTCCTGGAGAAGGATGCCTTGACTGAGGGGCAGGATTTAGCAAGGGAAGTTTGGGTGGCAAGGCAGAGTATCCCATCAATCAGATACCTATGATCATTGGCTGGATGGTTTGAACAACATGTTTTTTCCTCATATAAATGAAGTCTCGAGGTTAGGCTACGGGTTGGCTCTTCTGTGCCGTTAGGGACCCAGGCTCCTTCCATCTCTCATCTCCACCAGGTATCTCATGGTCCAAAATGGCTAATGCAGCTCCAGCCATCACATTCCTGTTCCAGGCATTAGAAAAAAGAAAGGGAAGAAAAGGGTAAATATACATTCCTTTCAATGAGTCATCCACCTTTAAGGAGTTTTCCAGAAGCTGAACCTAACCCAGCTTCTCCTCATCTCATTGGCCAGCCCGTGTTATATGGGAGGCTGCCTACTGTGTGATAGGCATATGTGCATAGAAAACAAAAGTCCTGTCCTCAAGGTGCTTCCAGTAGAGTGAGCTGCATTTGAAGGTGTGGAGAGGACAGCAGTTGTGTGGAGAGAAAAAAGCCTCCTCTGAACTGGGACCTGCTTCTGGAGTGGTCCCAATAAGCCTGGTCTTTTTTGCACTGTTCTGCATGTTAGTTTGTTGTTTAATTGGAGTGTAGAGTTGCAGCAATTAGGCTGCCCCAGGCAGCCCCTGCTCACCATCCCATCAGCCCCTCTGAGAAGACAAGAGCCACTCTTGAGTGCAAAACAAACCAGATTCCCAACCTTCCGTCCTCCAGTGCAATTAGAGCAGTAGCTGCAGAGTCAGCTTTTCACTGCAGCCTGGAACTGAACCCTGGGCTGTCATTTAGAGCCCTGCATGGGGTGCAGAGCCCCGAGGTGAGTGTGGGGTTCTGTGCAGCTCGCGGGAAACTGCTTACCACCTGGTCTCCATCCTCCCTCTTGCCCTGCCTCCCGGCCGTGGGGACATAAGCGTGCTTTGCACTTCTCAACTCTCAGGGGGTGTATGTCGGCTAGTTGCCAGGAATGTCAAGTTTGGAGAGTTCTTTAATATCAGTGATTCTTTTCTGAGTTGCAGAAGTTGTCCTGGGGACCCATTCATAGAAGATCAATCCTTGTTTGGGTGAAGCCCCCTCTGCAGGGATTTGGGTTCTTTTGGGTCTGAAATGCTCCCCTTTTACTTTGGGGGAAACTTTCACTTTTTATCAGATCGTGGAAAGAATGTTAGAGCTAAAATGGGCACAAGAGGTGGGATTAGCCCCCATGCCTCCATTTTCATGATCAGGAGGCTTTGCTGCAGCCAGTATGAGGCAGAAGTGGGGAGAGCAGGCTTCTGCACGCCAGTGTTGTGTCTTTGCTCTGTAATTACCTCCAAGCAAATAGTATTATAAAGAGACTGGAGAGGTGCTTTCATATGGCGTTAGAAATCAAACCGTTATTAATATGCTAATTACAATGGTTTTATATTTACCATTTAAGCAAGTCCTGGAGAGCTTCTCCTTGGCAACACTGTTAGACATTCTGTTCTTGAAATAGAAAGTCCATATTACTGCTTAATGAAAGCTCTAAATCCAGGCTTTCCCTATGTTCAGCCAGCCCTTTTTCTTGGATTTAGTAGGTCCAGCCCTGGCTTCCCGAAATGAAGGCTTGGTGGGGTTGGGTGAGAAGGAATTGATGCAGCTCGGAAAGCAGGCACCTCCTCAGAGATGTCATGTCGGTGGATGCTGGAGCCCGCAGGTCCTAGGCCAGTTACCCGCTAATGTCGTTATACATCTAAGCATTGTTAGCAGTGACATCACTCACTCCCAAACCAATTCTACTGACTTTATTTTTAGACTGGATGATGCAGGTGCTGTTTGGAAAGGTCTTTTTCTCCCTACATCACTTTTGTCTGGGAAGTACCTGGTTTATGAGAAAAACAAAACGGCAGTTTCTTAAGGAACCTCCATACTGTTCTCCACAGTGGCTGTACCAATTCACATTCCCACCAGCAGTGCAAGAGGGTTCCCTTTTCTCCACACCCTCTGCAGCATTTATTGTTTCTAGATTTTTTGATGATGGCCATTCTGACTGGTGTGAGATGATATCTCATTGTAGTTTTGATTTGCATTTCTCTAATGATTAGTGATGTTGAGCATCCTTTCATGTGCTTGTTGGCAACCTGTATATCTTCTTTGGAGAAATGTCTGTTTAACTCTTCTGCCCATTTTTGGATTGGGTTGTTTGTTTTTTTGTTACTGAGCTGCATGAGCTGCTTGTAAATTTTGGAGATTGATCCTTTGTCAGGTGCTTCATTTGCAAATATTTTCTCCCATTCTGAGGGTTGTCTTTTGGTCTTATTTATGGTTTCTTTTGCTGTGCAAAAGCTTTGAAGTTTCATTAGGTCCCATTTGTTTATTTTTGTTATTTCCATTTCTCTAGGAGGTGGGTCAAAAAGGATCTTGCTGTGATTTATGTCATAGAGTGTTCTGCCTATGTTTTCCTCTAAGAGTCTGATAGTTTCTGGCCTTACATTTAGGTCTTTAATCCTAGGGGAACACTCTTGCACTGTTGGTGGGAATGTAAATTGATACCGCCACTATGGAGAACAGTATGGAGGTTCCTTAAAAAACTACAAATAGAACTACCATATGACCCAGCAATCCCACTACTGGGCATATACCCTGAGAAAACCATAATTCAAAAAGAGTCACGTACCAAAATGTTCATTGCAGCTCTATTTACAATAGCCAGGAGATGGAAACAACCTAAGTGTCCATCATCAGATGAATGGATAAAGAAGATGTGGCACATATATACAATGGAATATTACTCAGCCATAAAAAGAAACGAAATTGAGTTATTTGTGAGGTGGATGGACCTAGAGTCTGTCATACAGAGTGAAGTAAGTCAGAAAGAGAAAGACAAATACCGTATGCTAACACATATATATGGAATCTAAGAAAAAAAAATGTCATGAAGAACCTAGGGGTAAGACAGGAATAAAGGCACAGACCTACTACAGAATGGACTTGAGGATATGGGGAGGGGGAAGGGTGAGCTGTGACAAAGCGGGAGAGAGGCATGGACATGTATACACTACCAAACGTAAAATAGATAGCTAGTGGGAAGCAGCCGCATAGCACAGGGAGATCAGCTCAGTGCTTTGTGACCGCCTGGAGGGGTGGGATAGGGAGGGTGGGAGGGAGGGAGACGCAAGAGGGAAGAGATATGGGAACACATGTATATGTATAACTGATTCACTTTGTTATAAAGCAGAAACTAACACACCATTGTAAAGCAATTATACTCCAATAAAGATGTAAAAAAAAAAGCCACTCAGCCAAGGGCAATGTAAATATTTATCTGGGAAACAGGGGGGATGAGCGCCTTACTTGCTTTGAGGGTGGATCCCAGGGAATCCGCACCCCTTAGCTTTCTGAGGGACTGGGTAAGGCAGGGGCCCTCTCAGAACTGGGTGCTTTCATTCACTGGCAAACAGGAGAGTGAGCCTTTGTTCCGATCAGGGATCAAAGATACCCGATGAAGGGCATAGGACTTTTCTGAAGAGTAGGCTGTAGGTTCTAGAAGAGTAATAATACATTAGCTAATGTGTTATAAACCTAACACATATTTAAGCACCCACTATGCGCCAGATCTAAACTAGGCACTGGAAATACATTGGGGAATGTTCCGGTTACCATGGCTGAGTGATGTAGTGACACAGAACAACCATTTACTGTGCTCACGGATTCTGTGGGTCTGGAATTTAGAGGGTAAAGCAGGGGTGGCTTATTTCTGCCCCACGTGTTCAAGGCCTCAGTGTAGGACTTGCCGTTTGGATGACTAATCCACTTACATGTCTGGTAGTTGATTTGGCTGTTAATGGGTCCTCCGTTCCTCTCCATGTGGCTTCACCATGTGGCCTGGGCTTCCTCACAATGTGATGGCTGGTTCCAAGGATGAGCATCTCAGAGATGGAGAGCTGAGCAGAAGCTACGCCCTTTCCGTGACCTAGCGCCAAAGCATCGCCCTCACCGTGTTGTTGGTTGAGGCAGTAACAAGTCCATACATGGATTCAAGGGGAAGGAACAAAGACCCCACCTGTTAGTGGGAGGGATGTCAGTCACATTGCCTGAAGAGCATATGGGGTGAATGTATATTTCAAGAAGTATAAGAGTTTTGAAAATATGAGCAAGGAAGAAGAGGCAATTTAAAAAAAGCAAAATAAAAAGAAAGAGAACTTTTAAAAATGAAAATTTAATAAATGAAAGTTAAAACTCAAGGGACACATTAAATAGCAGATTAGACTTAGTGGATAAAAGAAAAATTAGAGAAGTGGAAGATATATTCAAATAAGTAAACTAGAATGCAGCCCAGAGACTTACGAAATGGAAATAATAAAAGACAGTAAGAGGGCTTCCCCGGTGGCGCAGTGGTTGAGAGTCCGCCTGCCGATGCAGGGGACACAGGTTCATGCCCCGGTCCGGGAAGATCCCACATGCTGCAGAGCGGCGAGGCCCGTGAGCCATGGCTGCTGGGCCTGCGCGTCCAGAGCCTGTGCTCCGCAACGGGAGAGACCACAACAGTGAGAGGCCCATGTACCGCAAAAAAAAAAGACAGTAAGAGACATACAGGATAGAGTGAGAAGGTCTAATACACACCCAGTTGGGTTTTCAGAAGGCAATAATACAGAAAATGGGAAAAGGCAATATTTTAAGAGACAATGACTGAGAATTTTGTAGTCTTTGACAGATATGAAACCTCAAATCTAGGAAATTCAGTGAATCCCAAACATGAGAAATAAAGCATGATAAATGAAAATAAGCCTTCTCCTTTGACACATCAGTGTAAACCTGTGTCCACCTAAGACAAAGAGATAATTTTAAAAGCAACCAGAGAGAAGAGCAAGATTTCCTGTCTAGGAACAGTGATGAGTCTGTCAGATGACTTCTCAGCAGCAGTTTATGGGAGCCAGAAAACGGTCAAATAACTTCAATGTGCTGAGGGAGAGTAATTGTTAGCCTATAATTCTATACCCAGTGAGAGAATAAGAGCAAAATTAGAGCTAGAGGACAAGGCTTGGATAATTCCCCACAGATTTATTTCATAATAGGATATTCTGAAGAATGTATTTCAGGCAAAAGAATATACCAGGTGAAAGGTCTAAGGTGCAAGATGGAATGATGTGCAAAAATTTTGGTAAATATTTGGCTGTATTTAAACAAATGCTGGTTGTATAAAATAATGTCTCAATTGAGAGATTAAAGCAAAACAAAACAAAATAGAACTAAAATACTGGGCAACCAGAACATGTAAGGTGGAAGGGGATGATCAGAAGCAAAGCATTCAAACTTATCATATCTTTTTCAGAAGGAAATTTTAAATGTTCATTTACTTCAGATTTGTTAAGACCAAACAGTATAACTTCAAAACTAGTAGGACAGCAGTTTCTAAATGTGAACTGGGACCTTGGGCGTCCCTGAGAGCCTTTCAGCAAGGTCAGAACTATTTCCATAATGATACATAATCCTGATAATGTTATTTGTCCTTTTTACTCTTATTCTTTTGTGAGTATAGAGTTTTCTAGAGCCTATCATCACTCTGTTAATGAAATGTATGCCTGTATATTCTTTTTTTTTTTAATTAATTAATTAATTTAATTTTTGGCTGCGTTGGGTCTTCGTTTCTGTGCGAGGGCTTTCTCTAGTTGCGGCGAGCGGGGGCCACTCTTCATCGCGATGCGCGGGTCTCTCACTGTTGCGGCCTCTGTTGTTGCGGAGCATAGGCTCCAGACATGCAGGCTCAGTAGCTGTGGCTCACGGGCTTAGTTGCTCCGCGGCATGTGGGATCTTCCCAGACTAGGGCTCGAACCCGTGTCCCCTGCATTAGCAGGCAGATTCTCAACTACTGCGCCACCAGGGAAGCCCGCCTGTATATTCTTGTGTTTTAAATTTATCTCAATTTTATTTTCTAATATGGAAACTATGAATAGATATAACCCACATAAACAAAAGCTGTTTGGGGTCCTCAACATTTTTAGAGGTGTAACACTGTTCTGAGTCTATAAAACTTGAGAACCACTGTGGTAGAGGGGAAAAAAAGGAAGATAGAAACAGTGAAACATAGAAGACGATTCTTGTGTAGCACTGACATATATATATACTACCAAATGTAAAGTGGATGGCCAGTGGGAAGCTGCTGCGTAGCACAGGGAGATCAGCTCAGTGCTTTGTGATGACCTAGAGGGGTGGGATAGGGAAGGTGGGAGGGAGGCTTAAGAGGGAGGGGATATGGGGATATACGTATACATATAGCTGATTCACTTTGTTGTACAGCAGAAACTAACACAACAGTGTAAAGCAATTATACTCCAATATGGATATATATATATATATTTTAAAAAAGACAATTCTTGTGAAATAGCATTTCCTGAGCCCTGAGAAACAATTGGTCCTATATAGTTATCCTTCATTCTAAGATAACTCAAGATAGAAATTTTTTTTTTTTTTAACTTTTTTGTGGTATGCGGGCCTCTCACTGCTGTGGCCTCTCCCATTGTGGAGCACAGGCTCCGGACGCACAGGCTCAGTAGTTGTGGCTCAGGGGCCCAGCCACTCCGCGGCATGTGGGATCTTCCTGGACTGGGGCACGAACCCGCGTCCCCTGCATCAGCAGGCGGACTCTCAACCACTGCGCCACCAGGGAAGCCCCAAGATAGAAATTTTAAAATCGAGAGAACTGATAAAGTAAGGTACTAATATATTCTGCAGGACTTGAAAACGTTGATCTGGAAGAATTTCAAGACTGGGTCATGCGCATCCTGTGTTATAGTGACACCTACTGAACAATGGGGGCATTACAACCCAGCTCTATGGGACCAAGAACCAGCAAGAGTAAATGCTGTATTCAGACTGAAAAGGACCTAGAAGAGAGCAAATTCTGTCAGGCAGGGTATGACATTATAATCGGCTTAGACAAAACAGAAATTCTCAGGATGCAGAAGGCAGCTCAGAAAGGACATAATGACAGTTGCTTTGCCTACACACCCTCTTCCACAGTTAGAAGGAAAATCAGGGAGCCTAGGGTAGAGGCTAACATCAATCACCTTGGAGCTTTTAAGAAATAAATAGTTCCAAGGCTTTATAGAATCAGAGTGTCTGGGCTCAGAATTTTATATTTTGAAAAAGTTCTCCAGGGAACATGGTCATTTTAGACAATATCTGGTCAGAAATGGCCCTGCTAG
The DNA here is from genome assembly GCF_937001465.1 of Orcinus orca. Taxonomy (NCBI): domain Eukaryota; kingdom Metazoa; phylum Chordata; class Mammalia; order Artiodactyla; family Delphinidae; genus Orcinus; species Orcinus orca. The sequence goes on from NC_064572.1 coordinate 78,893,374, forward strand.
GGTGGTTTCTGCCTTATAGGAACCATATAGGGCTGGAAAGCTGAGCTTTGAGTCTCATCTTTGCCAGTGCCAGCCCCCAGCTCTTCCACTGGTCGGTGCCCTGTTCCTTCCACTGTTGTCAACGCCCAGGTTTGAGGCTCTGAGCCCTGGACTTTAGACCATGTTCACGGCTCATGCCTTCTTGATTTCTGGGGTCCCGTCTGATTTCCGAGGTTGGGCTAGCTAGAGCCCTGTGTGTCTACCTTCCTGATGCCCTGCAGATCAGCCCCTTAACCACGTCTGGATTTCTACTCCCCGCATTGCCTGAATCCAACCTCAGACAGCCTTTGGGCTCTTCCAGCTCCATCTTTCTTCTTTGATCCCAGGATTATTTCCATTTGTGTCTCAGGACCATCAAGAGAAAAGAGCCAAGAATAGAGAAAACTATCAAAAATAAAAAGCAAGCAACAAAGCATAACCACAACCCTCTATATGCTCCAGCATCCGGCAGACCCAGCCCAGCCACTGTTGGTCCCTTTTCTCACAAGTTTTCAACACAGTCTGTGGGAGGATTTGTCTTCTCGTGTGGGGACGCTTCTCACAATTGACAAAAGGAGAAAGGCTTTGCTTGACCGAAACTTGCTCTGCCAGCTCTCCCTTTTGCAACGTACCAGTGCTGGGCCGTCTCATGGTACCTCTAAGGCACCGTCAGAGAAGACCCAGCCCGGGACAGGGAGCTTCCACCCCCGCCGAAGAACAGCTTGTGAGGGAGGCCAGGCCAGGTGAGGAAACGTTCTTAACAACGAGTGAGGTGTGAAAGGGGCCAAACAGAGCCTGGAGCCCAGGCGGAGCGGTGTGATGTGAGATGCCTTGCCGTGTCTAAGGCAATGAAAGTGATCTATGAGTGATCTTTTTTTTTTTTTCCTTTTAAATGACAGAGCAGGGCTGGGTAAGGAATAGCGATTTGGCCATTTTGACCATAAATGCAGGTGATGTGTATTTATGCTCCAAAGAGAAAGCAACAAATGGGATATAGAGTGGGCTGTGGCCTTCTCCTTTCTCTGGGCAAATTCCCGGGAGCCCAGCTCGAGATCATCTCAGCACAACAGAGGTGCCTTCAAAGGGACCTGTGTGGAGTCCGCATATCTGTCCCCTGGGAGACAGAGGCTGAGGTGGGACCTGGGAGCGTCCCACTGTGCCGGTTCGTGCTTGGAGTCAGAGGGATGTTTGGAAAGGCCATGGCTGCAAATGGGGAATGGCGGGGGGAATGTTCCATTCTGCTGCACACCTTGACCACCGCCTCCTGGATTCCTGCCCCTTGGGGGACAGCATCAGAGTCTGGATTGACGTTGGCTTGGCAGCTCTCCAGAGACCTGCGTCCCCACGTGCCATGGAAATTCTGACTAAAGTTCAGGTTCATTCAACGCTAGCAATCCCCGTGCAAACTCAGCCCCCCCGCTGGCCCCCACCACTTACTGCTCTGCACGCGTTTCTTTCCACGTTCTCTCTCCACCCCTCTCCCCACTGCAGCCGTCACAGCCCTGTGATGGCCCTTGCTCCTCCTCTGTATATCAGGCCTTCTCCATGGTTAGTAACCGCACTATCAGCAGAGTGATGGGCTGGTGGGGGGCACACTGCTTAACTCGGCTACCTCGGTCCCGCGGGGACTGGATTTTGGATAAGGTGCTGAGGCAGCCTCCTGAGCGGCTGGGCAGCGTCTGCTGAGCAGATTCTGGTCCTCTTGGGGTGACTGCATCAGTCAACACCCCAAGGGCTGAGGCCTCAGTGTGGAAAGTATGCAAGCCTTGGACGATGCCACGGATGGTCTGGAATGGCTTGGCCTCTCCTTCCCAAGGCTCCAGCTGATTTCCCCATCGTGTGGGGGAGAGGGAGCAAAGGGCCAGTGCGTCCCAGTTCCTGGAGCATCAGTGAGTGTCGCCAGGCCAGGGGTGTGGCAAGGGCTGGGAGCATTCTGGGGTGACCGCCCAGGGGGCGTGGCTGGCCCTGGCCGGGATGCTGTGCCCACCTTAGCATCTGGCCGTCACTCCCACACGCAGCAGGAACCTCGTCCCCATTGCTCAGCTGGGAAAACTGACTAATGGTGCCGGACCCGGGCCCGTAGCAGATGCTCTGTGGACAGTAGCTGCTCTGATCATGTGGTTTGTCTGGGGTCCCCCAGGTGGCGAGTGGCGGGGCCAGGACTGAACCCATGTCCATCTCCCACCCCAGCCCTGCCCTCCTGCCCTGTAGCCTGGCCGTCTTCTCCTGGCCTCTGAGTGAGCCAGGCAGGGCAGAGAGAGTTAGTACCCCATTTTACAGACCAGGAAACTGAGGCCAGGTGATTCGTCAGAGATCACTGAGCCTGGCATTGGCAGAACTGGGCTTCAAACCTCACTCTTTTGCTCGTACACCTTGTATTAGTCTGCTCGGACCATGACAAAATGCCACTGAGTGCCACGACAAGATAAGGCTGAGTGGCTTAAACAACAGAAATGTATTTTCTCACAGTTCTGGTGGCTAGACGTCCGAGGTCAGGGTCGTGACAGGGTTGATTTCTGGTGAGGGCTTCCTTCCTGTCTTGTAGACGGCTGCCTTCTCGCTGTGTCCTCACGTGGCCTTTCCTCTGTGCAGAGAGAGAGAGCGTGCGCCATCTCTGGTGTCTCTTCATCTTCTTCTGAGGACACCAGTCCTCGGATTAGGGCCTCACCCTTATAACTGCATTTAACATTAATTACCCCACTCAAGGCCCTGTCTCTAATACAGCCACATTGAAGGTTAGGGCTTCAACATATGAATTTGAGGGGTGGGCACAGTTCAGTCTGTAACCTACCCTGAGCCCCTTCCACTCTTTTGGGGCCCCCAGGTCACACCAGGAAATGACTGCTACTGCACATCAAAGGAGTCGTTTGGAGCGACTGATTGTGCAGGAGCCCCGGGAGAGGACAGGGGCAATCTGAGAAGGCTTCCTGAAGGGTGTGTTTTTGTGTGTGTATACACTGGGCTTGAGTAGCTGGCCCATTTGGGAATCTGTGTCATTTCAGGGCAACCCCACAGGGAGTCTGACCCTACCCCCCACCCCGTGATTCAGACAAGCTTGGCTATTTTCCGGGAGCAACTTTCTCTCCATGGATGTGGCAAGAGGGGAACCATCTGGTCCTTGCTTGGTCCAGCAAGGCAGCTGTAGCTTGATCTAGCCCATCAGGTAGCATTTCCAGGTCTTTAATGTGGGAGGGGATGGAGTTCCAGGTGGGCAAAGAAGGGCAGAAGTCGAGCTGAGGACCTGGGAAGCGCTCCTTCAGCGCAGAGAGACATCTGCAGATTGGCTGCTGCATGTGGCAGCCAGCCCCAGCTGCTGTGGTCCCAGCTGCTGGGGAGCGTGATCTTTCTATAAAGAGGAGCCTTGTTAGGATGTCATCACCTGCAGGAGCCCCTGCTGTAAATCCTCTTGCCTTCCTCACCCAGTGTCTGTCCTCCCTTCTCTTCTTAGACTCAGGCCAGATGTGGCTGGTGAAGGAAATCCTCGCTGCCAGGTTTAGAAATTTTAACTTTCTGCAGTGTCTGTGTTTCTGGAATGAGGGCGGGGTTCCCAGGACAGAGGCTTGGGTTCACGCACCAGGTCCTGTGTGGAGTCCGGAGCAGATACGGGTTCTGTGTGGGGTTGTAGTAGGTACTCAGTCAAGAGGCTGGAAAGAGTGCTGAGGAGGTCGAGGGAGGCCGAGGGAGGCCGAGGGACTCTGCTCTTTCAGTGGAACTTCCTGTTTCTCACGTTTCCTCTATAAAGACCACAGTGCCAGCCCTGCCCCAAAGCAGAGTGTGAGCCTGTCCATTCTGGGTGTCTTTGGCTTCTCTTATGTCTGTGCCTTGGCTTAGCACACCTTGGCCCTAGCCGGGCTCTGAAGGTGTTGAGTTGCTTCTTGGAGCTTAAGCCACAGCCCACGTGAGAGGGAAGAGCCCCCTCTTGCTGCTCCATGTGAAAGTGCTTGAAACTTTCGCAACCCCGTTAATTAAGAAGATGGAGTATCTACCCTCCCCTTGGGCTTCCCTGGTGGCGCAGTGGTTGAGAGTCCGCCTGCCGATGTAGGGGACACGGGTTCGTGCCCCGGTCCGGGAGGATCCCACATGCAGCGGAGCGGCTGGGCCAGTGAGCCATGGCCGCTGAGCCTGTGCATCCGGAGCCTGTGCTCTGCAATGGGAGAGACCACAACAGTGAGAGGCCTGCGTACCACAAAAAAAAAAAAAAAAAAAAAAAAGAAGATGGAGTATCTACCCTCCCCTGTCTCCCACCCCTTCTCTCCTTCCTCTGCACCTGGCCCAGGGACCTTTGCTTGGGTGACACTCCCCTCCCTTCCTCCCTGAGGGAGGCCCATCGCTTCTCTGGTGGGAAGTGGTGGCTTCCTCTTGAGGGAGGAGCAATTTGCTGTCCTCCCTTCCTCCGATTCCCAAGGGTGAGTCTCTCTGGGACAGCAGAGGGGCCTCCTGGGAAGCCTCCTTCCCCCCAGTGCTCGCTGGGAGCATAGGGCCTTAGGAACCAAAAAGACCTGGACTCAGGCCCCAGTTCCCCCACTGCCGCTGTATGACCTCAGCGAGTTCCTTAGACCAGTGATGTGTGGTTTTCTGTTCAGTGCTGGGGGAGAAGTCTCAGTCCCCCAGGGTGGCATTAAGAGCGAGAATGGAGTCTTCAAGCCTGGGGCTCTGTGGGTGCTGAGCTCCCGTGTGAGTGGTCCCTGCCCGGGTTGGGGATGTGAGCTGATGCCCCTCTCCCATTTATCAATCTGGCCCTGGCTGCTCTCTGACTGCCTAGGTGGGAAGGCCTCATCATCATGATTAAAACCATTCCCTTGGGGACTTCCCTGGTGGCACAGTGGGTAAGACTCCATGCTCCCAATGCAGGGGGCCCGGGTTTGATCCCTGGTCAGGGAACTAGATCCCACATGCATGCCACAATTAAGAGTTCGCATGCCACAATTAGGAGCCAGCGAGGCACAACTAAGGAGCCCGCCTGCTGCAACTAAGACCTGGCACAACCAAATTAAAAAAAAAAAAAATCCCTATTTAGCAAGCCCCAGCCCTCGTCCATTCATTCATTCATCCATTCTCCTGTTTCTGAGAACCTGCCCTGTACCAGGCCTTGCTCTGAGTACTGGGGAGCACAACCAGAAATAAGATAGCAGAGCTGGCTCCTTATTTCCAGACTGAAGCTGGGGAGGGACACTAAGCAAGCAACCACCCAAGCAGATTTTTTTTTTTTTTTTTTTTTTTGGCTGCACCGTGGGGCATATGGGATCTTAGTTCCCTGACCAGGGATCGACCCCACGCCCCCTGCATTGGGAGTGCGGAGTCTTAACCACTGGACAGCCAGGGAAGTCCCCCAAGCAGATTTTAAAGGTCACCTGTATTGAGCGCCAGAGAGGAGGGGTGACAGGGGCCCAGCTCTGGGTGAGGCTTAAGGGGACTCAGAGTTGCAAGGCAGCCCTTGCCTTTAGGGAGTGTGGGCACCAGCTGTAGGCTGTTCCCGCTCTGGGCTCTGTGACCCTCAGAGGCAATCAGACTGCAAGGTCAAAGTCAATATTTAAAAAAAAAGGAATGTCAGTTCTTAGGAAACTCTTAGTAGCCCGGTATACAATCTTGTGTTTAGCCACTTACTTATAGCTGGGGGCCAGAGGCCACCTGGATGTCTGCCCCTTGAGTGCACGAACATCCCCCACCTTCCTGGCCCTTGTAAGAGAGGCGGTGCCATCCCAGGTGCTGGTATGGCCATCTGGGGGCTGCTCCTTGCCCATGCCCTTCAGGAACCCCAGAGACACTTGAGCCTGATGTGGCTGGGACGAGGCAGTTCGCACAGCGCCTGTATCTTGGGAAAACGAATGTGGTTCCCAGTGTGCTGCCTTGAGTTCCTGGAACCAGAGTGTTTGTTTTGTGTAATATACAGCAAAAACAGTTCTAGTGACTTCAGAACCTTGTGGCTTCCAAACTATAACTTATTAAAATACTGGATTTTTTATCCAGTGGATAAAATGTGGATTACCCGGGATATCACAGGGACAGAAAGCTAAATTGTGTTTGACAGGGAGAGAAAATACTCTCCATTTCAGGTCACCGTTTTTTTAAAAAAAATTTATTTATTTTTTTATACAGCAGGTCCTTATTAGTCATCCATTTTATACACATCAGTGTATACATGTCAATCCCAATCTCCCAATTCATCACACCACCACCACCACCCCCCGCCGCTTTCCCCCCTTGGTGTCCATACGTTTTTTGTCTACTTCTGTGTCTCGATTTCTGCTCTGCACACCGGTTCCTGTACCATTTTCCAGGTTCTACATATATGCATTAATATACGGTATTTGTTTTTCTCTTTCTGACTTACTTCACTCTGTATGACAGTCTCTAGATGCATCCACATCTCTACAAATGACCCAATTTCGTTCCTTTTTATGGCTGAGTAATATTCCATTGTATATATGTGCCACATCTTCTTTATCCATTCATCTGTCAATGGACATTTAGGTTGCTTCCATGTCCTGGCTATTGTAAATAGAGCTTCAATGAACATTTTGGTACATGACTCTTTTTGAATTATGGTTTTCTCTGGGTATATGCCCAGTAGTGGGATTGCTGGGTCATATGGTAATTCTATTTTTAGTTTTTTAAGGAACCTCCATACTGTTCTCCATGGTGGCTGTATCAATTTACATTCCCACCAACAGTGCAAGAGGGTTCCCTTTTCTCCACACCCTCTCCAGCCTTTGTTGTTTGTAGATTTTCTGATGATACCCATTGTACAAGTCACCATTTTTAAGGGGATTTTTTTTTAATCTATTTATTTATTTTTGGCTGCGTTGGGTCTTCGTTGCTGCGCACGGGCTTTCTTTAGTTGTGGCGAGCGGGAGCTACTCTTCGTTGCGGTGCACGGGCTTCTCATTGCGGTGGCTTCTCTTGTTGAGGAGCACGGGCTCTAGGCATGTGGGTTTCAGTAGTTGTGGCACGCAGGCTCAGTAGTTGTGGTGCATGGGCTTAGTTGCTCCATGGCATGTGGGATCTTCCCGGACCAGGGCTTTGAACCCATGTCCCCTGCATTGGCAGGTGGATTCTTAACCACTGCGCCACCAGGGAAGCCTCCAGGTCACCATTTTTAGAACTGAACACATGCTTTTTGAGATTTGGGTACCTTAATTCCACCAGGGAAACAGTTCTCTATTTGCTTAGGTCCAAGGGCTGCTAGAGGACCATGGGACCCTGGGAGCCTTCTTACAGCACCGTGGATCATGCCAAGGGAGGTCGGGTGGGTACATTGCATTTGAAGGGACACCTCGGCCTCCCTCTCAGTGGCAAAGGAGCATCTGAAACTGCCTGATTTAGTAGATGAGGTTCGGGTGGGTGAACATCAGTTCCACAATTAATCCCTCATTGGCTGTGTGTGCTCAGCTGTCCCCTGGTTGGGCAGTGAAGGGGGTGGGTTTGGAGAATTGGCTGGAATCTCCAGTGACTGCTCCTTATAATAATGATGGATAGACAGTATTGATACTTACTGAGGGCCTTCCATCTGTCAGGCACTGCGCTAATAAACCCCTTGGTTGATCTGTCCCTATGAGGTAGGTCGTATTGTTATTATCTCTATTTTAGGTCCAGGAAAGCGCGTCTCAGAAAAGCTCATACAGCTAGTATGTGGTTGGATCAAGCAGAGTATAGGTTCGGCTGCTGTAACAAAGACCCACCCGAACGCTGGTTTAAACAAGGTAGAAGCTTATTTCTCTCTCATGGAACAGTGCTTGGGCAGGGGTTTGGGGCCGCTGTGGAAGTTCTATCTTTGTGGCTATTTAGTTACCAGTCTCTTCTGTCCTTAGGATGTTGCCTGCATCTACATGGTCCAAGATGGCACCCCACATGTCTGCATTCTAGTCTACAGGAAGGGGGACATGCCCTTTCTCCTAAGGACGTAACCCAGATAACTGGGACCTTTCTGCTCATGTTCTGTTGGCCAAAACTTGGTCATATAGCCACACCTAGCTGCAAATGTTGTTGGGAAATGTAGTCTTTCTTTTGGGTGGCCGTGTGCCTGGCTAAAAGTGGGAGATCTATTACAACAGAAAACACGATGAATGGACATTAGGTGACTGGGATGAGTCTAGGTGGTGCACAGAGTTCATGTCCCTTACCTGTCCACCACCTCTCATCTCCGAGGAGTTCAAGGTCAGCTCCAAGGAAAGGAGCCCAGAGCTGGACCGTCAGCTCCTTGGGTGCTTACGGTGGTGGGTGTTTCTGCCGATCCCTTGATCCTCTGGGGGAGCACAGTGCAGGGCAACAAGTAGGTGCTCAGTAAATCAATCTTAAAGGGAGAGCAGTAGAGAGGGACCTGACCTACCAGATCCAGCCCCAGCTAAATATGATGGGCGCATCTGGATGTGAATTATAAGGGGGCTGGAAACTGCAGTGACCAACTGCCAGGAGGCAGCTGGGCCTAGAAGGATTCCCTTGCAGGGTGGAGCTCCCAGCTGCTTTGGTTGGGACCACAGAGAGGTTCAGGGTATCCTGTTGGCTGCCCTGGCTTAACCCCAACTTTGAAGACATCTATGAGCTGTGATTCCAGACTGGAAATTCGACTCCGTGCCTGCTTTGGGAGGAACTGGCCGCTTTGAGTGGCTTCTCCCCTAGCGGTGGTCTCTTGGGCTGTGCCCTGTACATTCCTGATTCTTTTCTGGCCACATGGAGGTCTGGGTTTGTCAACTGCTGGCCCCTGGTTTGCGAGGAAGGGCCTCTGCCTCTCTCCCTCTGTGCTCCAGCTGCCTGCTCGAACTGGCCCTGACTCAGCTAGAACAACCTCTCAGAACCCAGGCCCCGTTCCGAAGTCCTTGGAGGGCTTTCTGAGACGACACACTGAATGTGGGGAGCTGAGAGCTCTCCGGTCCCTGTTATTAGTTACACCTTCTAAACAGAGCTTCTCTCCATGCAGGTGCTCAGAAGGGAAAAATCAGTGAGCATCCGATGTTCCAGCGTGGAATTTTTCAATCATTTGAACATTGTTCTTGGCAAGGAATGATTGAAAACAAACAGCCATTATAGGTTACGTTTTGAGACCATTTAGCAACAGAGGGTATTCTTTGATCATCCCAATGGTTTTTCGGTCTTTTTCGCAGTTGTCTTTCTTGTGCTGAGTAACTGAAGAGGATACCGATTAGGCTCGGCATCAGTTAAGTGTCTGTCAGAACATCTGTTCGGAGCCTGGCAGTCAGAGGGAAGAGAAAAAGTGTTCCCAGAGAGCGGTGTTCAGGCTGAGACGGAGCTTACGCGGTCTAGACAGTTATAAGATATGTGGAACTCTTAGAAAAGAAAGAAGGGAAGAAAGGAAAACATGTGTCTTGGGTTCTGCGTGCTTCTATTCTGTAGTTGTATAGCTGAGAAGGCTTTAGTTTACAATAAGTGGTATTTGGCAAGAAGTGTTACTGCCTGCTGACAAATTGATTGTGCTCTTTTACTGAGATGAAAATGCAGGAGGCATTTTGCTTCTTTTCCCTCTTGATGATTAAAAGCGTCTACTTGGCTCCAGGCAGAGATGGCCCCTGAGGATTTATATGAGACACCTGTGTGGCATCCAGCACCAGCCTTCAGGCTGACAGAAGCAGCTACCCTGCACCGTGTTCAAAATGCCAGGTCCTGGGAGGGAGTTTTGACAGGCTTGACCGGGAGTCTCTGTGCCAGACCTGGGTGGGACCCTAGGGTGAGGGTCTTTGAATTTTAATCAAGAACTTCCCCTCCCTGTTCACGCTGAGCCAGGGCCTTAGAGCAGCTGAGCGGCTAAGCAAGCCCTGCGTTGATGAACAAAACCAGACCTGCCCCTACCCGGGCCTCAGTTTCTCCGTCTGAGCAATGAGGGCATCACACTGGCTTTCCTTCGGATTTTCTTCAGGGTCTGTGTCCCTGCTCCCTCCGGCACGCCCTTGCTCTGCCCTATGATTGCGTTATAAAGAATGAGGCTGCCAGTGTTGGGAAGAGGCTCCCTTTCCCACGTGGCAGATCCATTCATTAACTTGACCCAGCCCAGGGACAAATTAGAATGTAGCCAACAGCTAGCAAATTGATGAGATATGTCGTTAATCCATTCATTCATTCATACTTGTGCACTCAAATATTACTGTGCCAGCTCTATGCCAGGCTCTGAATGGGGAGCTGGGCGTGCAGGGAACCAGGCAGCCTGGGCCCCGCCTGCTCCAGGTGGGGTCTAGTCCCGTTTGGATTCCCCTCCTCTTGGCTTAAGGACTTGCCTCTGTGTCGGTCCTAGCACAGGAATGAGATGTGAAGTGCAGTTCTAACAGCCTGTTTAAAGCCAAGCATTTACTTTTGGACACCCAGGACTTTAAGATTTCTACCTTCAAAGAGCAAGGGATTTGCTTTGACAAAGGAAGTGTAAACAGGATTCTAGTGAATAATATTTCTCATGGCTGCTCCTGCTTTAATCGATTGTATATTTATTGGTGATCTCTTAAGTGTCCAGACTGTCCTAGGCTCTGCCGGGGATGCAGAGAATTTACAGCTCAGCTGGGGATGGATGGATGTGTGTGTGTGTGTGTGTGTGTGTGTGTGTGAGTGAGTGTGAAGGCCAACTCTGAGGACAGTGGCCGAAGGAATGAGACAGCACGAACGTTACTTGATCACAGGTGTGGTGCTGGCCGCAGAGCTGAAGGAGCTCCAGGGAGGGAGCGTTCCGAAGGAGAAGGGGAGAGAAGGGTATTCTACATCATTCTCCTTTGCCGGTCCGGCTGGTGGAGCATAGCTGTCCAGCTGCTAGCCAGCCCCTGAGCTGCCACGGTTTTCCCAGGCCTTAGTCTCTGGAGGCTGAGCCCTGGACTCTGTATGCAGAGCAGTCCTGGGCCCGTGAGAATGGAATGACAGGTCATGGGTGCGTCCAGGTTACCAGGGTGACTCTCTCCCCTGTGGACTCCCGGAGTCTGCCAAATGATGCCACTGGTGTGACGCCATCCACCTCTCAGGGTTCCAGTTCCTCACCTGCTGCCGCTGCGGATTCCCTAGAAGCTAAGAAATGCAGAAGAGCTGTTCTCTTTTCAGGAAGAGCTGAGTTCAGATCTCATCTCCACCTCTTGCTAGCTCTGGGACCTTATGCTAATTCCTTCTCAGTGCCTCATTTTTTGACATCTGAAAAATAGGCTGTTAATAGCGTCTGTTTCGTAGATGCAAGAGAAAAGCATGTGAAGTGTTTCGCACGGTGCCTGGTATACAGCAGGTGCCCCATTCATGTTAACTGCTATCGTTCAGTTATTATTATGACACGTCAGGTGGCGAAGTCGGAAGGTCACCGTCTGATCCAAAAGTCATGTCTTTCTGAAAACTAGCTTAGCTGAACTCTATGAAAATTCACGTCTAAAATCCCGACCCACCCTGGGCTGTAACTCGGCTAAGTGAGTCTGAATTGAGGCTCCACCTCTCTCTGTTGGTTTCTGCTGGAGCATCACGCCTCTCCCCTGTTTCTCATTTGCAGCGTGGGCACCGGGTGAACTGTGTGCCTGGGAATATGTTCGTCTCTTCCCGACTCTAGCCCCTCTTGGGTCTGGGGCTAAGCTAAGCAAAGGTGGCTTGAAGGAAGGAGTTGACATGCTGTTATATTTAATTACCAGAGACCTGGATCAGGTACCAGTGGGCCAAGCCCTCCATACGCTGTTCCTTGAGGAAGCAGAGTGCAGGTGTATCACGTGGCCAGTCTTGTAGGAGCTGTGATGAGGCAGCTGGCGGAACTGGACGTGTATCTGAGAGAGGCCTCCAGGAGCACAGAAATACTGCCACCAAATATTTGCCCTCCCTATCTCAGGAATAAGGACTAAGGTTTGGTCTCAAAATAAGAATGACTTTTAACATGGTGCTGATAAAGAGTACTGGACACCTTGTAGGTGAAGCGCTTACTGTCCCTGGAATGGCACAAGTTAAGGCTGGCTAAGCCACTAATGGGGATCATATCCAGAGGATGGGGGTTGGGGGGGTCTTTGGAACCTGAGACATCAGGACTTTGGGGAGACCATCAGTTGCTTCCACCTTCCCAGGCATTCACTTCTTAAGCCGCTTTTGGCCAGCACAACCGTGAGCCTCGCTAGGCCCTGGCCACTGGCCCAGGAAGAAGCAGGACTGCCTCTGCATGGAGGTTGCTGTTTGCCTTGGCCCCTGCTTGCCCAGCCACTTCCTGGCCCTGCCCTCCTGTGGCTTTGGCTTCATTAGCTCAGAGCTCCAGGTAAAGCCAGGCCCCGGGGCCCTGGATGGCACAGTGGGCACAGCCTCCAAGGCTGCAGAACCTGCACGCCTCCCTGCTCTCCTCCCGGGCAGGCTAGGGCAGCCCACAGTCAGGGTGCGTCAGGCGCTGTCATCCAGGCTTAAACTGGAAAAACGCTCGAGAAAGACTGACGCATAGAGAGCGGGGGTCACGGCGCCGGGGTCCTGCAGCAAACCATCAGGGCTGCAGTGGAAGCCAGGGACCCAGCCCACGGAGCAGCACGCTTCCCCGGCCCTGGGGAGATGCTGCTGTTAAGCTCCCGCTTGCTCTGCTCCCGCTCTGGCCACAGTGCAGGTGCAGGAGGGGCCGCAGCCGGGTGGCCTTAAAGACCCCAACAGTCGTGAACTCTGCTTGGGGCTCTGATGCTGGAGAAAGGCCGTGCCCTCTGGTCTCTCCATCCCCACCAGGCTCCTGCCTGTGGACGCACCCAACTGGGAGGCGGGGACATTTACGCTCCCCTAGTTCATCAGCTTCATTTTGTAAAAGGGGAAACCGAGGTCCAGAGAGCAGAATGATGGGTCTGAAGTCATACATGGATCAGAGGAGAAGCTGGAGGCAGAGTCCAGTCCCCTGGCCCCAGCCCCATGGCCCTGGCTGAGCTCTGAAGACAGTGAGTCAGGCAGGGCCTGTGTTCAGGCCCTTCTCGCTTCTGGAGGCGAGGCCCACCACAGCTGCAGCAGACGGCCTGGCCCAGCCTCGCCTCGGCCTGGGTACCCAGAGCCCTGCAAGCCTCACGGGTTATTTTGTTAACCTTAGATGGAAGCCCTGCTAGGGACAACTCTTCATCATCTCGTTTTTTCGGGGAGACCTTCATTTCTGGCAGATTAATCACTCAGTGGCGGGGGGAGGTGTCGGGGGGGTGTGGGCCTGGGATTTCTACTCCCCAACTTGGAGGCTTATGGTCTCCACTTCACACTGATTTGTTCATTTGTTTTGTTTTATCTTCATTTGTTTTACGTATACACCTGCGCTCTTGCTTGGGCAGGCACTGTTCCAGATGCTGGGGATGAAATGATGAACTAGACCTTGGAATCTCCCGGGGAGCTTTAAACACTACTGACGCCATCTCCAGAAATTTGATACAGTTGGCCTGGGTGTGGCCTGCGTGTTTCAATTTCTAAAATTGCCTGTATCCACATGGAAATTTCTTTTCAAGGAGGAAAAAAGCTTGTAGAAAGGATGTGGCTCTAAGCGGATGGTTGTGAGCAGAGCCCGAGTGAAGGGAGGCCCCGGGTCATTCACCAGCCACCAGGCTTTCCCAGGTGCCGCACCACAGTGCCGGGTTCCAGCTCCCGGAAGGCTCTGCTGCAGGCCCAGCAGGGTGAAACGGGGCTCTGAGCACCCGCCTGGGACCCAGACCCTGCACCCCAAGGGGGACATGTCTGGCGGCCACAGCTCCTTTGCTTGCCAGGGACTTCTTAATCTCAGTGATCCTACAGCCAGATTTTTAGAATAGTTGTTTTCCCCTCGTCTGTAAAGATTTAAAATCTTAAGAAATAGAAACCACCACAGGTCACACACATCAGTCGTCTCCTTTTTGCCTGGCATTTTCAAAATCCTCCACTGGTGATGAACCAGGTGCCTTTTCTACTGATGCCTTGTGGCTGTCATGCTCCTTCTGTGCTCGCGTGGAGGGAATGCTTATAGTCACAGAGTGGGGACTTTCAGCCCGGGAGAGGGCTGAGAGCCCAGTGGTCTCTACCGGCCAGTAGAGATGGCCGGTAAAAGAGCCAGGCCTGGAACCCAGGTCCCAGTTCTGTCCCCAGCTCTTCCACCGTGCCGGGCATCCCAGCCACTGCCCCACAGTGTCCGTGCCTCCCTGGCCATTCCCTGGGTCCACCTCCGTCACCCCACCCCTCCATTTACCCACCCGATTCTTCATGCCATTCTCACTGCAAGGGAATATCTAAATTCTTCGCTTTTCTTGGCTGCAAGGATAAGAGAGAGGTCACTGCCTAACTCTGGGGCCCCATCACTGCCCAGAGGGGCCCGTGGTGACAGCGGAGGCTTGACATCCTTTCCAGCTCAGCCCCCAGGCCGTTCCTAGGCTCCAGGTATCTCCTGGGCTTTGACCGCACCCAGTGGATTCAGGGCAGAGACCTGAACCCTCACAAAGAGGTGGGGCTCATTCGGGCGGCTGCATGGGCCCCCCGACAAGTAGACTTCCACCCACCCCTCTTCCTTTCACAGATCCACAGACCAGACCCTCCTTTCCTCCCCCTTTCCCACCCCTGTCCCCACTTCCCCCACCTGGCAGCCCAGGCCCAAACACCCTACAGCTCAGTGGTTTTTACATGTGACTTGTCCAGGTGTCACTAACCTTTGTAAGACTCGCGCTTAATAGTTTTGATCCTACAGAGACACGTGACAAGTACAAGACATTCAGTAAAACCCGAGACCAGCAGGAGGGCAACAAAAAGCACAGGAAGATGGGGCTCGGTTTGGGTGTGTTCGTGTAATGTGCCACATGTCATTTTTATTCACATAAAAACATCTTTCTTGAAGCAATAGGAACCCACTCGGCTGTTGCGAACCAAATACCAAATGTTTCCTTTTTCCTCTCCTGCTCCTTCCAAGAGGCGGGCTATGAAGAATTGCCCTTATCCGTGATGCTATCTTGCCTTTCAGAGAGCCTTTTCCTCAGAGCAAACGCCCGGATGTTTCTTCCAGCTTTGGCAGGAATTTTTGAGAGAAAGCTGTTTTCAAATCCCTTTTCTGTCTCTGTCTTAGACCTGGAGTACAGCAAAGGGGGGGGCTCCAGGCCTCAGTCTAATCCAGTCTCCTCCAATCTGTTTTCCTCAGTTGCCTCAGGACCTATAAGCACCCCTGCCCCCAACGAGAAAAAACAACAAAAGCTGGTATTTTGGTGAAACGGTGTTAAATAAGATAAAATGAAAGAAAAGAAAAGAAAGCTCCTGTTGGTAGAGAGATGGAATCAGGAATCAGGAATCACTTTTGGATTAGCTCTCCCACCCGCCCTCCGTGTACAATAAACAAGGGCTCCCGTGTTAGCATTTCCATTTCCTCAGGAAGCTGCCTTTCTTGCTCCTACTTCTGAAATGGAATGTGCATTTTCATTGGCCCAAGTTCAAGGAGTGCCTAGGGGCAACAATGAAAAACCAGTCCCAAGCAGGTCTCGGTGGTAGGTGGTCGACACCCCCTCCCCCAGAGCCGGGACTTCTTGCTTCCTATCCTCTGGGGATTGACGCCAGATGGGGAGGGAGGGGGAGGGAGGGAGGGGTGGCGACCTCCCTCGCTTGGGTTTGTAGCCATGAGGGGAGCCATGCTGTCCCCGCTGCCTGAGTTCTGGCTTTCAGTTGGGAAAGTCTGGTGACCCTCCAAGCATCCGCATACCAAAGGCTCTTAATTAAGAAAGTATGTTCCCATTTCATGTCACTCGAAAAGAATGAAAACAGTGACAGCATTTATTTATCTTCACTATCAATATCATTCCTGTTTCTAATTCCACTGGGGGTTATGAGTCTTGAAGGAATTGACTGTGGGTTGTGAGATTTTAACCCCAGCCATGTGCTGTGGGGATACATGTGTCTTCTCTCTGAGAGAGAGGCTCAGAGCGAGGGGGAGAAGGGCCGCAGAGCCCTGCCCTCTGCCCTTCTGAAGCTCAGAGTCAATGGCTCTCGCCGGGAGGAGTGGCCTTTGCTTTGCCTTCTTTGGTGCTGATACAGAGTTGTCCCCCTTTCACCGGCTACATCCCATTTCTTTTCTGAATCTTCGGAGAGTCTTATAGAGGAGTCTTATAGAGGAGAGGGGATGTCCGAATGGCTACCATTTGTTTAGGACCCACTATGTGCTGACACTGGCCTGGGCACTCACGTGTGTTGCTGATCCTCTGATTGCCCGTGTGATGTGTGAGGACCTGGGCCTCAGGTTAAGGGATGTGCCCAAGACTAGATAACATGTTAGTCCATTTGGGCTGCTGCAAGAGAATACCACAGCCTGGGTGGATTTATAAAGAACAGAAACTGGGGCTTCCCTGGTGGCGCAGTGGTTAAGAATCCACCTACCAATGCAGGGAACACGGGTTCGAGCCCTGGTCTGGGAAGATTCCACGTGCCGCCGAGCAGCTAAGCCTGTGCGCCACAACTACTGAGCCTGCATTCTAGAGCCTGCGAGCAACAACTACTGAGCCCGTGTGCCACAACTACTGAAGCCCACACGCCTAGGGCCTGTGCTCTGCAGCAATGAGAAGCCCGCGCACCGCAACAAAGAGTAGTCCCCACTCACCACAACTAGAGAAAGCCCACGTGCAGCAACGAAGACCGAACACAGCCAAAAATAAATTTATTTTTAAAAGAATAACAGAAATTTATTTCTCACAGTTCTGGAGGCTGGAAGTCCAGGTGCCACTTCATAAATGACCATCTTCTCTCTGTGTTCTCACATAGCAGAAAGGGCAAGGGAGCTCTCTGGGGCCTCTTTTAAAAGGGCACTAATCCCATACACAAGGGCTCCACCCTCATGACCTAATCACCTCTCAGGCCTTACCTCCTAATACCATCACAATGGGCATTAGGTTTCTAATGAATCTGGGGGCGGACACATTTAGTGTATAGCAGGTGTCCTTCACAATGGTCCTGAGGTGTGGGTACTGTCAATGGCTTATTACAAGAACAGGATAGGAGACAAGAGGAAGCTCTTGGCAAACACCCAAACATCACAAGGTGGTGGTAAGAACAGGGCTCCTTGTCTTGTTGTGCCCTCTGTTGGTTGACAACTTGTTAAGTGTCATGCCCAACCTTTAAGGTAGGCTTGGCTGTGCCTAAAAACTTCAGGACATGTGTGTTGCAAAAATGCATATGTTGGCATGCTTTGCATGTGTATTCTCAGGCAGTTACCTTCATTACCAAGTAAATTTACTTGCCAACCCCTCAGATAACACTGTGCTGATTCGTGTCCCTTTGTGCCTCACCTCCTGTCCCCAAGCAAGCTATCACTTTCTGTCCATTTTCTTTAAGCCGTTCTCTCTCTCTTTTTTTTTTAAATTGAAGTATAACAGATTTACAATATTATGTTAGTTTCAGGTATACAGCAAAGTGATTCAGTTACATATATTTTTTCAGATTATATTCCATTATAGGTTATTAGAAGCTATTGAATATAATTCCCTGTGCTCTACAGTACAGCCTTGTTGCTGATCTATTTTATGTGTAGTAGTTTGTATCTGTTAATCCCATCCTCCTAATTTGTCCCTCCCTCTCTCCCTCTCCCCTTTGGTAACCATAAATTTGTTTCATGTTGTTAACGAGTCCAAGCTCGCTGTGCTCACCGCATGACAGGCCAATGAATCAGAGACAAGGTGTTGAGACAAGGAATACGACTTTCTTCGGAAAGCCGACAGACCAAGAAGATGGCAGACTAGGGTCTCCGATAAACCATCTTCTCGGGGCTTTGCATGCCACTTTCTTTTATAGCACAGAGAGGGGGAGGAGATGGGGTAGGAAAGTAAAAAGGCCATAAGTTTTTCAAATATCCCCTGGAATGGCCAGCCTGGGGGCGGGGGTGGGGTAGGGTGGGGTGAGGGGATGTGTTAATTTCTTCTTTCTTGCAGCCATCCGCAGGTGGGCAGAGTCAGATTGTCTTCCTGAGAGCTGAACAGAGGCACTTTGGTTTAACATCTCAGGCAGAGGGGCAGGGTTCCCTGAGGCAGGCCATTATGTATGATTATAATAACAAAAGCAATGGAAAGCAAAGGTTAAAGTCAAACAGATCAAACATGGAGTCCGATTTAGCTCTTCCCTGTTACACTGTGTCTGTGAATCTGTTTCTGTTTTGTATATAGATTCATTTGTATTATTTTTTAGAGTCCACATATGAGTGATATCATACAGTATTTGTCTTTCTGTCTGATTCACTTCACTACGTATAATATTCTCTAGGTCCATCCACGTTGCTGCAAGTGGCAATATTTCATTGTGTTTTATAAGCCATTCTCTTTTTTTTTAATTACTGTGGTAAGAACATTTAACATGCGATCTACCCTCTTAATAAATTTTTAAGTGCACAATACAGTGTTGTTAACTACAGACACAGTGTTGTACAGCAGATGTCTAGAACTTAATCAACTTGCATAACTGAAACTCTATATCCATTGGACAGTAGCTCCCAATTTCCCCCACCCCCAATCCCTGGCAACCACTGTTTTACTGTTTCTATGAGTTTGACTATTTTATTCAAAAATTTTTTTCTTTTTTTTTTTTGGCCACAACACGCGGTTTGTGGGATATTCCCCAACCAGGGATTAAACCCATGCCACTGCAGTGAAAACCCGGAATCCTGACCACTAGGCTACCAGGGAAGTCCAAGTTTGACTCTTTTAGATACCTCATAAAGGTGGCGTCATGCAGAATTTGCCCTTCTGTGACAGGCTTATTTCAATTAGCATAGTGTCATCAAGACTAACGCATGTTGTCACGTGACATGATTTCCTTCCTTTTTAAGACTGAATAATATTCCACTGTATGTATATACCACATTTTAAAAATCCATTCATTGGTCGATGGACATTTACGTTTGTTGCCACATCTTGGCTGTTATGAATAGTGTCGCAGTGAACATGGGAGTACTAATACCTCTTTGAAATACTGATTTTAATTCTTTTGGATAAATACCCAGCAGTGGAATTGCTGGATCGTATTAATTTTTTGAGGAACCTGCATATACTTGAAGCCGTTCTTGAAGCCTTCCTGCAGTGGTTGCAGATCTAGCCCTGAATTCTTGCCCTAACACACTTGTCCCAGGCTTGTCCCTGCCCTGTGGCTTCTCCCTGCCCCTCTCTCCAGCCTCTGGCCCTATTTCTCTGGCTTTGACCTTCTCCTCCTTCCCCAGCACTCAGCCTCTCCCCTGCTGACAATTTGCATTGCCTTTGGCGAGCCCATCACTCCCATTCCCATGCACCAGCAAGCCCTCCCCTGGGCACCTCCCCTGAAACCCATCCAAACCAGGAGAGCAGTGTGTGTGCCCCTGCAGCTGGGGCATTTCTGGCAGCCCTGCGTGTGCAGCTTTGTTTGTGGCTGCCCTGCCCAGCCCTGTCTGTGAATGTGCCTCCCTCCTGCCTGGGCTGGTAAGCAAACTGCTGGGACAAAGACAAAGCCTGCGGAGCCTGTCTCCTTTAAGGGGTGCCCCTCCCACCCCCCTGCGACAGGGCCTGGAATGAAGTGCCCAGAAGGGGCTCAGCCAGTGTCTGTGAACTTGCTAAGGGAACGTTGGTTCTGTCTGAGGCGTGGCAGGAGTTCGGTGTGCTGCGGGAAGGAGTGGCAGTCCTGTCTTCCTGGGCCAGCCGTGGGCGTGCTTGGGAGGCATCAAGCCCTCGAAGAAGCAAACGACATGTGGTTTCCTTAAAGCCAATTCAGTTCGGCTTCTCACCAAAGCAGGATCACAACCACAGGGGCTGCGCCCTCCCTGCCCAAAGGCCAGGGCTTGAACCACAGGTGGGGATGGCTCCCAAACCAGTGACCTCCTCCGTAAATGTCTCAGGCTCGTGACTCCCACCCCATTTTTGTCCACCTTCCCATGCACTGCACTTGAATCATTTGTGCTCTAAAATCATTGATGCCCCAGTGGGACAGTGAATCCATTCCAGTCTCCTTGGCCTTGGAATCCAGCCCTTTCCTGTCTGAGCCCAGCTGCTTCTCCAGCACATCTGCCCCCCATCCTCCTGGGTGCTGGTGGGCCCTAGCCCTCCCTGGGGCAGCCTGCCCCTTGATCCAGGGCACTATAAGTTCAGAGCTTATAATGGGCTTTCTGGACCCCCTTTTCCATCACCTTCCTCTGGACATGCTTCAGTTTTGTGTCCACCAGACCAATGTTACTGCAGCCAAGGTCAAATGTCACATCACAAAGACCACACCCCTATTCTTGGTCTCAGCTGACCGCCAGCTGTTAACTCCAAGCCTGTTTCTGGATCATTAACCTGCCGATGGGTATGAGGTGTGTCTCCTCCCACCTACTCATCCACAACCCCCCCCCCCCCCCCCCCCGGCCAGGTGTTCAATTCAATAAGAGAGTCTGAAAATTGAAGGAACCTTCTAGTATCAAAAAGCAAGAGACCTTGGAACAGAGTTTGTTGAATGAATGAAGGATCCAAAAGAATAAGGCTAGAATGATTTGATGATTGGTGAATACTTTGGGGGCAGGGAGCCTGATGCCCCTCATATCTTACATAACGACAGACTCTTTCTGGCTTGGAAGGAAAGATCAATGAAGGACGTGGCCAGAAGCAGGATTTTCACATTCAGAAGAGCTGGTGTGTATGTTTGTGTGTAGACCGTGCATGTGTGCCTGTGTACACAGCATCCCAGGGGCCTCCCAGCCTGAGAGACAGATTCAGAGACAGGGAGAGCCCTGCCCCTCTGTGTTGGGTACTCCTCCCCACTAACCCAAACAGGACACCCTTGGGAGACGAGCTGTGGGCAGGACACTTCCAAGCTGTATTTCTACAGCATGGCTGGCTTCCTTAGAAACCGACTAGAAAGGATCTGCTCTGAAGATGTATTACAGAGCAACTTGTGCTTTCAATTTCAGTGTCCTCTGACTTTCCCGAAGGGACCTGCCCCTCGGACATGCCCTTGACGCATTAAGAACTTTGAATCTGCGCCTTTTCCTGTCACCTTGATCAAATCCCAAATTCACATTCTTTCTTCTGTGGCCTCGTTCTCCATTTCTAAAGGAATTGCAGACTTTGCACTTTGATTTTAGTGGTGGTGGTGCTTCCTCAGAGGATAAGCCCATTTATCTTTATTTAAAGCTGAGAAAACATCCAAACAGATGATTACTGATCCTCTTCTTTCTTCCTGGGCTTCCAACGCATGGCTTTCTTGCCTGGGATCCTCTGTACAGCTGGGAGAGGCACGGAACTGAGGTGCTGACAGCTTGTGTTGGAATCACATGGTGTTTACTGTGCTGTGAGTTTATAACGGCTTTGTTTCCATACTGACAGCACACGCCATATGGAGAGAAAAAATCCTGTCAGATGAACCCTTGAGGAATCACAATATGGTACATGAAATCTCATAATTGCTTTTGGAAATGGGGGAGGGCCCCTTGCTCAAATCACATAAGCAATGTGGCGCTCTCTGCCATAATTGAATAAAACGGGAGTTTCACACAAGGTAATTTCCTTTGTTCTGTGTTTGTGCTGGGGAAGCTCAGCTGACTGGGGAAGGACAGGGAAGTTTGTTTTCCTCTCCTTGGGGGATCAGGCTGAGTGGGAGGTGGTGAGAACGCAGGCTGTGTCTGTAGGGCATCGTGCTAACAGGTGCGGACTCCAGACCTGTCACCCTCCTGGCTCCCTCCAACCCAGACTCCCTCCTGTGGCTGATGATAACTTGACATTTTATTACTGTCACTTGGGATCTTGTCTGCTCACCTCCCCACACACCCCCTTTCCAACAGAATCCAAGATCGCTGAGGGCTGGGACCATGTCCCATTCCCCCCACTCCCGACCCCCACCAATCCTGGCACACAATGAGGTGAGTTAAATGTTTGTTGGAGTGGCTATTCCCGAACAATCTGTGCATGGAAAGGTAAGCTGAGTTAAGGCAATAGTTCAAGGCTAGTTTCAGCCCCCAAACCAGTTGAGGAGCGGGCCAAGGGGAGACTTGCAAGGTGCCTCATCCACTTGACCGAAGTATCCTCTCAAGAGAGAATGAGAAATTTGTGAGTGCCTTCTGATACAAGGTGTACTTACCACTGGTGGATCCCTACAAAAACCATTCTTGCCCTCAAGCAGTTTACCCATGAAAGGAGAAATGGGCTATAAAACTCTCCAGCCCCAGTCAGTTGTTCTTTCAGTTGCAAGAGACAAAAACCCAACACCGACTGGCTTAAGCAAAGACAGATGGCTAAAGGTGCAGGCACTGGGTGGGCCTCAGTAGGCTGCCTTTCGGGGACTCCTGTGATATTCACAGCTCCAGGCTTCTCTTCCTCACTCAGCTGTCCTTCCCTTGCACTGGCTTCATTCTCCATGGGCTCTTGCTGGTGGGAAAGACAGTTGTGGCAACTCTTGGCTGACCAGTCCTAAGGCCTTGTCATCCCAGAGAGGAACAAGTGTCTTTTCTGGAAGTTCTACCAAAAACCCTGGAAGGACTCCAAGGCCCCCTGGGTCACCTGCCCTGAACCGATCATTGTGGCCATGAAACAGAGGGCTCTGATTGGCCGGGACTGAGTCACGTGCCCATCCCTGGGGCTTGGGAGGAGTTGCTCCCTTAGGACCCTATGATGGTATTTTGCAGACTCACAGAGAGGAGGTTCCCCAAAGGAAGGGAGATGGAACAGACCAAAATCCCCACTTCCACGATGATAACACATGGTGTTTATTAAGCAATTCCTTTGTGCCAGGCTCTCACTGCTCCTAAGAGATAGTACGATGACTGTTCCCAGTTTACAGAGGAGGAAACTGAGGGATAATGTGTCAGGTCAGTTGCCCTGGGGCACACAGGCAGTGAGTTGTGAGTGAGGCTGGGATCTGAATCTGAGTTTAGCTCCAGAGCCCTTGCTCACAGCCACCACCCTCCCTACAAGTAATGGCTGTACCTCTGTGGATAAACTCTTTGGGTATGACAATGAGTGGGCGTGATGGTTCTGTTCCTGTCTCCTTGTTGTTTTCCGTATCTCCAGGGGGCGGTTCCTGGCTCCTCTACAGTTGGCAAGGATACAGTCATTCCATCCTCCCAGGTAGCTCTTCTAACTGAGGTCTGCCTCACCCTCTTCCTGGTTTCCCCACGAAGTCACCTGAGTTTTCCTGGTGCAGCCGCAAAATCAAAGGGCTCATTTTCAGTGCTGTGGAGGGTCTGAGGCAACAAGTCTCAGCCAGACCTTTGAGCATCTTTCTGCCCAGAGAAAGCCTCTTGCAGAGTCATTGCAGGAAGAAGCAGAAGGGACCCTCCCATCTTACCTCCAACATGCATCTGCATTATCAAGAGGAAGAGTAAGGCCCAGAGAGGGCAAGTGTGTTGCTTGAAGTCACACAGCAGGTCATTAGCTAGAACCCTGGTCTCTAGGCCTCTGTGCTTTGAGTCTTGCACTGTTATTTCCTCTTCAGAACTCTCTTGGCTACTGAGTGGCTGAGGTCTGGTCACATCCTGTCTCTGTGCCTCTAGCTCCTCAGCTGGAAAATACAGGGTTTTCATAGTTTGAAGCATTCTAAGACTGGGCTTTGCTCCAATTGGGCAAATACGAAATTTTGTTTACTGTATTCATTAGAATATTTGAATTACAAGTCATTTTAAAGTTTTTTCAAATTGCCCTAAATAATGCTCATAAATAAGCCTTTCAGATGTGGTTTGGGCTGCAGGCATAGTGTGATCCAGAGGTTCATAACTTCACCAGAGCACCTACTCATCATTTTCCCAGCTCTGACTTCTTCTGTATGTCAACCTTATCCTCCCAGCAGCTTGTTGTGCGGTGTCAAGAACACTGCAGCAGACCCTGGCCTCACACCCATGCACCCCAGTACCAGAGGGAGAGGGAGCACCTTGGCTTAGCGTGCCCAGGCGACGTCTGTGGTTCATGCTGATTTTACTGGCTTGGGTTACATGCCCACCACCCTTATCCAGTCCCTGTAACCACAGAATGTGACATGCGGATCAGGCAGTCAGGGGCAGAGCCTTAGTCCCCAGAGCTGCTAGCATCTCCGTACAGAAATCAGGACACTGGAAAGGGAGTGGGCTGGGGAGTAGAGGCAAGGTCATAACTGGCTCCTCTTTCTACACTGACCTTGACTCTTCTGAGTCTGCAGAGCCTGGAGGTGGATAAAGGGTCCTGGGAGTTTGCTGATCACCTTGCTCCATCTGTCTGAGGCAAGAACCCAGGTGTGGGTTGGTGGCTCTGTCTGGCCCTTTCTGGGGTCTCACTATATTCTTCTTTTCTTACCTCTAGAGAGAGATTACTGCAGTTTATGTGACAAGCAGCCAATTGGGAGGCTGCTTTTCCGGCAGTTCTGCGAAACCAGACCTGAGCTGGAGTCTTACATTCAGTTCCTGGACTCAGTGGTAAGTCCCTTCGCTGGGGGGAAGAGCCCTTTGGTCCTTTGTGATCAGCGATCGTTTTTGTCCAAAGGAAAAGATAGACCACGTGGCTTACGTGGATACAGAATAAACTTGTTGCTTAAGAGACTGCCAGTGCAGACTCGTCTCCAGGTCACCACCTGCTGCATGACCGTGCGGGGCCGCCTCCCACTCTGGGCCTCGGTTGCCGCTGCTTTAACACGAGGTTCTGTCAGTTCTCTGATTCTGGGAGCCTGGGTTATTGTGAAGTAGTACCTAGGAAGTTGGGTGGTTTTCCCAACACCCCAAGGTGTTGGATTCCCAGGCCCCTTCTTCCAGCTGAGAACCCGTTTTCTAAAATTCCAAAGCTTGTGTTTCTTTGTGTGCTTGTTTACTGTCTGCTTCCCCACTAGAATGCAAGCTCCCTGAGGCCAGGGCCCTGGGCTTCCAGTTCACCTCTGCCTGGCATTGTGCCCAGCCCATACAGGCATTCAGTAAACGTTTGTGGGAGGAACGTGTGTTGGCCATTTCAAGGCAATCTGACAGCTGCTGGCTGCGCTGCGCTGGCTGCTGGCATACACAGCTGTGACTGACACCACGGGGACTTCCTTCAGATGTACTGGTCGTTCATTTGTTTAACAAATGCTATATTACTCACCCATAAAAAAGAATGAAATCATGCCATTTGCAGCAACATGGATGGACCTAGAGATGATCATACTAAGTGAAGTAGGTCAGAGAAAGATAAATATCATATGATATCACTTATACGTGGAATGTAAAAAAATAATACAAATGAACTTATTTACAAAACAAAAATAGACTCGCAGACATAGAAAACAAACTTAAGGTTACCGAAGGGGAAAAGGAGGGGAAGGGATAAATTGGGAATTTGGGATTAACAGATACACAGTACTATGTATAAAACAGATAAACAACAAGGACCTACTGTATAGCACAGGGAACTATATTTAATATCTTGTAATAACCTATAATGGAAAAGAATCTGAAAAAGAATATATATGTGTGCATATATATAACTGAATCATTTTGCTATATGCCTGAAATGTAAATCGCCTATACGTCAATTTAAAAAAAAACCAAAAAACAAATGCTGATTGATCTGTGTGGGCTTTTAGGACAGGACGTAGGAACACACAGGAGTTCCTCAACACTTGCTTGGGAGGACGGGGCACCTCAGCCTGGCCTACTGCCCTTTGGGTGTCTGTCCAAGGAAGGTAGAGAAGGAGTGGGGAGGTGAAAGATGAATCACGGTCAGTCGTGAAAGGAATGGGGTCATTTGGGCCCCCCCTTTCCAAGGCAGGGGGCCAAGGTGCTGTTGTTTCCTAGAGGCCCTAATGCCATCATTGGCTGCAGCCATCCTGACCTCCAGCTTGGTGTGGGGGACAGCCCTATGGGGCCCAACCTTCTGTGTCTGCTTCAGGGTCTCAAGGTGGATCTCTAGACCCACTGGCCAAACTGTCCCCTGAACTTCTCCACCGGAAGTCACATGGGCCCCTTGAAGTCAACGCATCCTTAACAAACTCAGCACCCTCCCCCAGCTCCCCACGGCTACCAGCCCTGACATGTTCCCTATTCCAGTGACCAGCACGCCTCCATCACCCACCCCCGAAATCTTTGCATTGTTCTTGACCCCTCCCTCTCGTCATTCCTCACCCAACCGGATCAAGGACCATGTACCTGGCTCCTGACTCCTCCTAGTCCAGTTCCCTTCCCTCTACAACCTCTCTCCTGGTCTCCACGCAGGCTCTCGCATGACGCATACAAGTGATTACCATAGATCTCAACCTCAGCTGAGCAGTAGAAACACCTGGGGAGCCTTAAAAAGGATACCAATGCCTGAGCTGAAGCCCAGATTCATTAATTTCAATCTCTGGGGACGGGGCCTGGTATTTTCATAACGTTTTATTATGGAAAATTTCAAACTATAAAAAGTAAAAATCTACAGAATAGCGTAATGAACCCCCATGCACCCTGCTCCAACAATTATGGATTCAAGGCCAACCTTGTTTCACCCACATCCTCCCCTCCAGCACATTTTGCAGCTGACCTCACTTGTGTCATTTTATCTGTGAACATGTCAGCATGTATATCTAAATGATGATGGCTCTTCAACCAAAAAACCATAATACCATTATCACAGCTAAAAAAAATAATTTGTTACTCTCATCACATAATCAGTGTTAATAATCAAATATCATCAGCGTTCAAATTTCTGATATTCTCATGCTTTTTGTAAATGCATGTCTTAACAGTTTATAACCCTCTCCAAGAGTGTCCCACAGTCTGAGTGTTGTGTTCTCACCCCCATGTGTCGTTTAATAAGTTCCTCTGTATTTCTTGTAAATTGCTCATTGAATCTAGAAACTTGGTCAGATTTAGTTTCAATCTGGTGGTGGTAGGGGACTGACTTCATAAGTGGTTTCAGGCTCTTCTGCTAGGGGACTTTTTAAAAAAATATTTATTTTATTTTTGGCTGTGTCAGGTCTTAGCTGCGGCACACAGGATCCTTCATTGTGGCGTGTGGGCTCCTCGTTGCGGTGCGCTGGCTTCTCTCTAGTTGCGGCACGCGGGCTTAGTTGCCCCGCCGCATGTAGGATCCTAGTTCCCAGACCAGGGATCCAACCCGTGTCCCCTGCATTGGAAGATAGATTCCTAACCACTGTGCCGCCAGGGAAGTCCCTGCTGATTCCTAACCACTGCGCCGCCAGGGAAGTCCCTGCTGATTCCTAACCACTGCGCCGCCAGGGAAGTCCCTGCTGATTCCTAACCACTGCGCCGCCAGGGAAGTCCCTGCTAGGGGACGTATAATATTTGGTGTCTGTCTTTTTGAGACGGCAGCGGCCATAGATATTCAATACCCAAATCTGTTGATTAATTAGGGGTTGTGACATGGCGACATTCTGTCATTCCTTCTTCATTTGCTAACTGGGGACACCTCCTTTCAATTACTGTTTGGCCGCCCAATGGTAAAGTCCCTATGGGGATTGCTTGACTCTTTCCCCATGTTTATGCTTTCAAAGTACCAGATTGGCTCACTAGCATCCTCCAACGATAAACATGGGGCATTTTGATGCATTGGTGCTCCGTGGTTTCATTGTTGGTCTGTGGAGCCCTTCAGGTTGGCTTTTGGGCCCTTGAGAGGACCCCAGTGGTCATTGGCAGCCTCCTTGCTGTCTGGTGTGATGCAGTGTTCCGGGCTCATCTTGTCTGTTTCCTGCCCTCCACCTAGAGTTTGTCATTTCTCCAAGAAGCCCTGGTTCCTTTTACTGGGCAATGGTACTTAGAGACTACAGTTTGGCACTAGGGGTGTTCATTACCTCCCACTGGATTGGCCACTGTTTGTAGCAGACATTGGCAGTTTTCACATCTCTCAGGACTGTACTGTGTGTATGTCCAGAGTTGGGAAACACTGACATCCAGAGAAAAGTCCAAGTTCTGAGGCTGCCCTCCTAGACCTTCCACCAGCAGGCCTCTGCCCACCCAGGCTTTGACTGGCCAGGCTGGTTAAAGTCTCTCAGCCCCGACTCCCTCCCTCTCACTACTCGAAATGCCTCCCGGGCCCCCTCTGCCTGGTGAGTGCCAGCTCATCCCCCTGCACGCTGCTCTCAGAAGCGTTCCCCACCCGCCCTCTCTCCCCTCGTGCCCTCTGCTCCAGGCCTCGACACACACCTGAGCCTCACACACCTGAGCCTCATTACTGCGCGGTGCTGGCACAATGGCGCATCGGGGTGGGGGTGCAGGCCCCTGAGACAGACCTTGAGGCAATGCTGGTGCCACCTCAGCTGCCAGGGAGACCGTGGGCAGGTGCTTGACCCCTCTGTGCCCCATATCTCATCTGTAAGTGGGGCCGTAGTTGTACCTGATGGTGGTGGACATGTTGAGGAGAGATTGAATGAGTTCACGCCACTCAGGGCAGTGTCCGGCATGTCACAGACGCCTGATGAATGTAGCCAGTAGGGCTCTATTTGTGTGCCTTTCTCCTCCACTAACTGGAAGTCTCTGGGTGGCACAGACATAGCTCATCCTCTCTGAATCCTCACAACACTGAACCTGACAGGTGATCAATGCTCAGGACTCACTGGGAGCTGGTGTCCATGGCTGGAGTGGAGGGAGCCAGGGCAGAGGGGTCTAGGAGAGGTGACAACCATCCAAGACCTTGTGCCATTAGAGAACTCTGACTTTGAGTGAAGCAGGGGAGCCACTGGAGGGTTTTGAGCAGAGCAATGCCATGGTCTGATTTAGGTTTTTAAAGGATCCCTCTGGCTCCTGTGTTGGGAAAAGGCTATGGGGGGGGGGGGCAAGGGTCAGAGTGGGGAGCTCTGATGGGTGAGAGCGGGTAGTTGCTCAAGCCAGGGTGGAAGCAGCCGGCCGTGGTGACAAGTGGTAGGATTGGGGGCATGTTTTGAACCAGAGCTCACCGTATTTTCTGATGCCCTGGGGGTGAGAGAGAAGAGTTGGTGATGACTTCAAAGTGTTGACCTGAACCAGTGGAAGGATGGAATGAGGGTAGGGCTGTGGGAGGTTTGTTTGTGGGGAGGTCAGGATCTTCACCTGGGGCACACTCAGCTTCCGACGTCTACCGGATGGCCCAGTGGAGATGTCCATGCGGAGGTGGCTGTCAGAATCCGGAGTTTGTGAGAGTGGTCTGGACTGGAAATAGCAGATTGGGAGTTGTCAGCATGTAGCTGGGACTTAGAGCCACAGGCTGGATGAGCTCACCAAGGAGGTGAACGTGGATGGAGGAGCTGAGGATCAAAGTCTGAGCCCTGGACAAAGGCTCCTCCCCACTTGGAAAAGATGAGGCATCGGCAGCTTTGGGACCTGTCTGGGGAGTCGATGAGGCAGGGCAGGGCAAGGCTAAGCCCAGGAGCCAGTGGAATTTTCCAGCCACGTGTCTTATTAGACGTTTATAGCCAGTTTGAAAAGAAGAAGGAAAAAAAATCCAGTGGATGCCTATTTTCATTCTGGTCCTGCAGACGTTCTCTTTTGCTGGGCCTGTACCAAGATCTCTCTTTTGGAAAGGAAATGTGAGTCTGGCTCCCTGTGTCGACGCGTCAGATGCTCCTTACATATGCCTTAACGCCGCCGCCCCTCGGGAGAGGCTCACCCCATCCCCTCGCGTTTCTGTCTGCATCTCTGGGAATTAGCAAGGCCTTTCATTGCCCATCCTGACGTGTCAAATGAACAGGCTTTGGAACACCTCTTTTACGCATGAAGACTTTACTGAGTTTTCCAGGGCTGGCGCAAGGCTCGTCTGAAATACCTTTTTTCTTCCATCCTGACTGGAACTCCGAGGAGGGAGGAGGTGGCGGCATCCTTGGTGTTGCACGCTGCTCCAGTGCCCCTGGCTCAGTCACAGCCATACACGCCGTTCCCACCTCTGTGCTGAATTTCTACCAAGTGGAGTTTTTTAAAACTAACCCGTCTTCATCGGCTCTGACGTAGCCCCCAGGAAAGGCTGCTCCCCTGCACAGTCCTAAAGACGGAGTTTCCCGAGTCAAGCAGAAGACATCGGCTGTTTTAAAATGGGGCCTGGGTGATTTGGGGGCAGCAGAGCTGTTTGTGCATCATTCATCAGACTGCAGGGGCAATTCGGCCCTTAGTCTTGGTTGTCGAGCAGCTTCTGGGAGCCTGAGAAGGACTCCCCCATTGCCCTCCCTTCCAGGGAAATGGAGTCAATGACCCAAGTCAAGGCCTTGAGTAGATTTGGCTTCTGGAGGGCCAAGAAGATTTGCCTAGCGGGTCAGGGGATTGGAAGGGCTTCCAGGCTCATGTCAACCTCCGCAGGCCAATAGGGTCTGGCCATGGACCTCTTAAAGACTGAAGTACTTCTTCTCTAAATTGTTTTCTGGGAGCCTTGATGGCATCTCAGCTCATTTGAAACCCTCCTGTCCCCAGGCATGGGTGCAACTTAAAGTTTTCAGGTCTCTTCTCTTTGGGATTAGGGGAGGTTTGGCAGATACTCAACCAGATTTACTCAACACACATTTATGAGATGTCTCCAATGTGTCACACTCTGTTCTAGCAGTTGGAAACTACAGAGTGAGCAGGAGAAGTAAGTTCCTGCCCTCATGGAGCTTGCTTTCTGATTAAATGCAAGATTGAAAAAGAAAGAAAGAGCATTTTTTAATGAACTAAGGGATACTAGCTATAAGTTCAGACACCTGTCAAGTATTTGTTATCTATTGCTGGGTAAGAAATTACCTAAAACTTAACAGCTTGAAGCAACAATAAACATTTATCATCTCATAGTTTCTATGGGTCAAGGATTTGGAAGTGGTTAACTGAGGTGCTACTGGCTTATGGTCTCTCTAAAGATTACATCAACATATTGGCTGGGGCTGCAGTCATCTGAAAGCTTGATCTGTTTCCAGGCTTGCACACATGGCTGGCAGGTTGGTGCTGGATGTTGGCTGGAGGCCTCAGCTGTCTTCCATGGGAGCCTCTCCATGGACTGCTTGAGTGTCCTCACAACATGGCTGGCTTTCCCCAGAGCACGTGATCCAAGAGAGCATGGTAGAAGCTGCAGTGTCTTTTGTAACCTGGTCTCAGAGGTTCCATACTGCCATATCCCTGATACTGTAGTGGTTACGGGGGTTAGCCCTCTATTCAGTATGGAGACAGCCTTCGCAAGAACGTGAATAGCAGGATGTGAGGATTATTAAAGTGTGCATTTTGGAGACTGGCAACTACAGATATGACTACAAATGGACTACAAATGGAGTCTCATATCAGGAAATGCTAAAAGTCACTCTAGCCCAGAACTATGGCATGTGAAATTAGTGGGCTATCACCTGGTTTCAGATATGTCCGGTTATCCTGGAATTTTGTTGTAAAATGAATTGAAACGCCTCACCAGCGGAACTAAATATTCTGCTTCTCTTATTTTTGAATCATACCCAGTATTTATTTTTGTCTTTCTATCACTGCTGTGATCTCCCAAAAGAGGGAGGGTGGAGGGTGGTAATCATTCTTCAGGTGGACATAAAGACCCTCAGAGCAGTTGGTAAAGCCTGGGAGCAGGGTCATCTTGAAAAAGTACCACTTGTAAAAAAGTAGGTTCGTATACTGGACATCTGTGGGATTGT
Organism: Orcinus orca; assembly: GCF_937001465.1. Classification (NCBI taxonomy): domain Eukaryota; kingdom Metazoa; phylum Chordata; class Mammalia; order Artiodactyla; family Delphinidae; genus Orcinus; species Orcinus orca. Next base: position 78,924,742 of record NC_064572.1, read on the forward strand.
CCAGTCTCCTGGGTGTCCCACCTGTACTCCCAGACAACATGGCTCTCGTAGAAGCTGCCATGTTCTTAATGCTGTCGCCTGAAAACCACAGCTGATTGGAGCAGGGATGAGTCTGTGAGCCAGTGCAGATCAATGAGTCCTTTCTCTGGGGTTTATAGATTTGAGGGGAAGTCCTTCTCTGGTAGAGGAGGCTTAGAATTAAAAAAAACCTGGCTGCTAGGTTTCGTACCACTGGAGCAAGCCAGGCAGCACTGAGGGAGAATGAGGCCAACACACACAGACACACACACACACACACACAGACACACACACACACACACACACACACACACACACACACACACACACACACACACACACACACACCCCGGTGAGAGTGGGTTCCAGAAGTGCTCATGTCCCTGGTTCCTGGTGCTCTGGGCCAGGCTGCATTTCCATTTTCCCCACAATTTGGTTGTTCAACCCATCCTTGGATTCCAGGAGCCCAGAGATTACGGTTTTGCCTGAATTAGGCTAGGTTGGGATTCTTTTCACTTAGAATTGAAAGAATAACAGGGAGCGCCAAAGACCTTTGCACGGTGGCCTTATGAGCATGGGAGGGAGTAAGGACAGAGAAATAACTCCAGGGGCTGCAGGAGGAGGACCAGCTGGGCGGTGCGGGGGTGGCACAGAGCCACTCCGGGCGGAGGCTCTCTGAATGATGGGCACACAGCAGGTGAGAGCACAGCCCCTCTGTGCTCTCTGACAGCGGCTGGTAAATCTGTCACCTCCCGCCAACCCCTGCCCCGAGAGAGGGTCAGCACCCTTTCCTCCTAACTTCTTTTCTGAGTTTGCCTCCGCCAAGATATGTCTCTCAAGCTGGTGGCCGTGGTGCCGCCCCCTTGGGGTCACTCCTACCATTCTATCTGTACCCCGCGTGGCCAGGGGTCCTCTCCTTCCTCCCTTCTTTCTCTGGGCCCATCCCATTGAAACCTGGGCCATGGAATCCCTTCCTGACCCAGGCCCGAGGGCTCCTCACATGGCGGCCAGAGACCAGAGAACACTCTGTCTGCCCAGGTGGGCACAGGCTGTGGAACTGACCAGGCCCATCTGATGCTGGGGCCCCGGGGGGACACCCCCATCTGCAGTCTCACCCCCATTCTTCATTCTCGCTGGGGGCGCTGGGAGGGGGTAGGCGATGCCAGCTATCTGAAGGATTGTTCAGGCATCAGTGAGGGGCCTGGCCGGAGATGGAGGGCTCGCTCATGTGTGAATGAACTAGAGTTTAATGAGGACGGTTGACAGAGTGCTGGGCAGAGCAGGGAAAGCAGTACTGGCTGATGTACACACCTGCAGCTCTGCAGGGACAGGGGAGGGGCCGATACAGGAAGGAGTGGGAGAAGGCAGCTGCAGGAGCTGGGTCTTCAGAAGGGGGTCCAGGAACCCGGGTGCCCAGGCGGCGAGGGAGCCCGCAGGGTGGGGAGTGACTCCAGAGGGGCAAACGGAGACCCCCACCCCCATGGTCGGGCACCAGCAAGACGCTGAGGCCAAGGTGGGAGGAGCCGGGTGTTTCTCCAGAAAGAGCCATGGGGAGCAGCCCTGCCAGCCGGGCGTGTCACTTGTCCCTGCCGCGAGGACTCTGGAAAAGCTGACCACATCGGTAATTACAGAAGCCGGAGGTGGCGAGACCTCAGCCTCTCTGATTTCATCTTCCTGCCAGGGCAGGAGAAGGGCTCCCGGGACGAGGAGGTGACATCTCGAGTTGGTCAGAGGCCGAGAGGAATTCAGCTCAGACTCGCTCTGTAAAGCAGTGCCGGCTTCTGTGGAAACGTGGCAGGGCCCCTTGCACCGGTTTGCAGTCTTCATGTTTTTAAAAACTCACTGAGGGAAATGTGTTTTAATAGAGGACGTATTTTTATTAGCATTTTCTGAGATGGATGATGCAATTAGAGCCAGCCAAGAGAGAGAATGAAATATTAGGTTTATAAACTAGGATGTACACAGATGTTTATACTCTTTGGCAAGTACAGATACGTAAATAATTCTTTTCGCCTTAAACTCAATGTAGTATTCTGCTCTTTGTGTTACAGCATCTCCTCCCCAAAGGCCATTCCTGTGTTTGGCATAAATCACCGTGCAAAGAGAAGGCTCATTAAATGCCTGCCTCCGTTGGCACCATGGATGTATCTGGGGAAGAGAAATACCCTCCGCGTGGACTGGCACAGGAGCTCTTTGGCGCTCTGGCTGTTAGGGTTGAGCTCTGGGCAGGAGAAGGTTTCAGATGGGCAACACGGCAGGGAGGACAGTGTGTGTTCCCTCTGTTGGGAGGAGGGGACAAGCCCACCACCCTCCCTGGTTGGAGGGAATTCTCACGGATGGAGGTCACGGGGGCATCCTGGCATGTGGTTCACCTCTCTGTTCGTTGAAGTCATTGTCGGGCTGCCGCTTCCAGAGCCCACTCTAATAGTAAAATTCTAGGCTGCTGGCCCAGCCCAGCCTCTTATTTGCTGTCTATGTTTTCTGGTTGAAGCTGATTTCAGCAGCTTTGGCCGACTACCTGGGCAAGGGTGTTCCCGTGGCAGCGGGTTCCCGGGTGGTCCCCCGCCTCTGGTTGTGTGATCGGCCTGAGCTCTGCCCAGCCGAGCTGCCATGGTGCTGTTTCTCTGTAGGTGGCCTCTCAGGACGGGTCCCCCATGAGCCCCTCTCGGGGGTCACCGTGGAGACTTGGCCTGTCACTCCAGGTGACTTAATCGGTGCGGAAAGCCCAGCTGGAAGCCTTCTGTTGGTTTTCTGCCTCCCAACACAAATGCTCTTCAAGTGGTGGCGACCTGACATGGACTCTCAAAGAAAGGCCTTTTGATGCCGGGCTGGGGATGCCTGTCCCCGCGTGCTCCCGGCTGCCGCCCTGTGGAACTGTGGCGCCCAGCTGCCCAGCCGGGCCTCTGCTGGGAGGGAGCTGACCTGAAAGGGATGTTATTTTTTTAACGTGGGTTTTAGTACCCAGAGCAATAATATTTTCAGCTGGTTACTGAGGCTGATTAGTGAGCCTTAGGCCTCCATTTGGTTAAATAGAGCCTTCTTCACAGATGTGTTTTGGGACAGTGCAAATCCAGGGTTCTGCATGGGATTGAGTTACCCCCAAAAGGTAGTCAGGCGTTTGCCTGTGGCCTGGGCCCTGCAAAGCAGTCTGGGTAAATTCCCATAGCGCCAGACCACCAGGAGGGGTTTCCAGGGTGGCTGGACACTGGGAGCTTCTCTTCTCCCCCCTGGAAAATAGGGGGGCAGTTGTACTCTAGAACCCTCAGCCCCTTTAGAGTTGCAGCTCCAGCCCCGGAGGGTCTTCCGAGCTGGCCTGGGGAGAAATTGGACCCTAGACACTGGATTGAGAGGTTGCTTTGAACCAGGCCAGGGGGTGGGGGGCGGAGGTTGGGGTCTGACTTCCCAGCGAGGTGGCTGGGGAAGGAGTTTCAGTCCCTCTGTGCTGATGTCATTTCCTGTCTCTTTTGAAATAGCTGTACTTCTGGACGGAGGCTGACAAGTCCTTGGGTGGTGGATTTTGAAATGGTTATAAACACTTTGCAATTAGTTCCCTTGTTTAAATGAGAAGGGCAAGCTCACCCAAGCTCTTCCTTGACTCGAGGAGGCCTTTTAGCCACTTAGCAGGTGGGTCAGATGCCAGGGAAGGAGCCTCTCTGGGGTCAAGGAAGATAACACGGTCTGTCTTTCGAGGACTCACTTCTTTCTTTAGAGCCCGGGTCCCGCTGGCCTGGCCAGCCATCGGGGTCCTAAGTCCCTTGGTGTTGTTGAGAAAGAGGTCTGGGCTTGGAGGTCCAAGTCCCAGCCCTGCCGCCTCGCTGCAGCACCCCGCCCCCGCCCACCTCCCAGTGACCCTGGGCGACTCTGCTGAACCTTCTGCTCTTTGTTTGCAGATGAAGGGGTATGACAGCAGCCCCTGCCCTCCTGTGTCACTACCTGGGCTCTTTTTAGGTTCATGTAAGAGCATTTGAAATCTCTCTGCATGTTCCCTTTGTAAACTGAAAAGCTGTAAAAGCTACGGAATGCATATTATTGTCTTCTCTTGCAAGGTGTAGTCATTACAATGAGTATTGATTATGTGCCCATCTCTGTCACGTTCTCTCTGCACAATCACCCTACACGTAGGTGCTTTTTCCATCTGCACTCTATAGAGGTTGAGGAAACAGTCCGAGGTCACACGGCTTGTAAGGTGTGTGACCTCAGGCAGCCTCTCTCGAGGATCGTCCAGGTTGGTGGCTCCAGTTACTTTCCAGCAGCTTCCTTTGATTTTCCGAAGCCGGTGGTTCTCAACCCCAGCTGCCTGGGTGCCCGGCCTCCATCGCCAGAGGGTCTGACTCCATGGGCATGGGGCAGGACCCGAGCACCATCGTTGGCTCCCCCGTGATTCTTATGTGCCGCCCCAGTTCTGAGCATGTGTCCACGGTGGAGCAGCGGAGGCTGGACTGGACGTCAGGGCTCCTCCCCTCTCTGGGCCTCAGTCCCTGCCCTGTAGAAGGAGGGGATTGATCACGTGACCTCCAGGGTGTCTTCTCCAGGGGCCTCTAAGGTTCTACAACTATGAGAAGGTCGTGAACAAATCTATTATTGTTCTTTTCCTTCTTCTGTTTTAGGCAGAATATGAAGTTACTCCGGATGAAAAACTGGGAGAAAAAGGGAAGGAAATTATGACCAAGTACCTCACCCCAAAGGTAAGAGGCTGCCCAAACCCCGAAGCAGGAGGAATATGGGCCCCCAGGTTTGTGCCAGGCCATGTGAGGAGTGCCCAGCCGGTGTTGCCGTTGGTCTCCAGATCCAGAATTCTCATCCTCCTCCAGAGGCACCCAAGCCTGGCCAGGCCAAGGCAGTGGTCCAGGCCACACCAGGCCTGGGGTGGGGAGGCCCGCTGCTTGGGGGCCCAGTCCCCTCCAGGGGCCCTCATACTTCCCACTGTTCACACCCAGGCGTTTGTGGCAGGACAGGTGGAGGCTCGGCTGAGGCAGGGATCGGAGTGCCCCGAAGAAAGGGCACAGCAGGGGTGGCTCTGAGAGGTCAGCGTGACGGGAAGGGGCCAGGGCTGATGGGAAGGAAAGGGGCTGGCTGAAGCCGCGCCGGCAGAGGCAAAGTCAGCTGAACACACAGCAGGATGCAGCATACTCTGAAGTGTTCTGGAGGACGCTCAAGGGCCTCAGGACTGGGGTCCCCCCCGTGGCCTGTGTGCACTCACGGGGGCACGGGCGCTGGATGCAGTTAAACGTGGATGCTACAGCTCCTCAGCTTGAGTTCCACTCAGGAGTCAGAGGCGGGACTGTGGACACAAGGAGTCCAGCTCACACACACCAGCTCCTCCAGCAGCAGGTGGGCTGCTGAAGGCCCCTGCTGAAGGCATCCAGGGTGACACGAGGGGATTAAACCCACAGTAGCTCCTTCCGAGTTTACAGCCAGGCCTCCTCCTCTCCCTGTACATATGGATGGTTTCTGCACAGTTTTTTTGTTGTTGTTTTGTTTTTTAAAGCTTCATTTTAATTAGCTTCATTTAAAAGAAAAAATTTATTTATTTATTTTTGGCCGTGTTGGTTCTTCGTTTCTGTGCGAGGGCTTTCTCTAGTTGTGGCGAGCGGGGGCCACTCTTCATCGCGGTGCGCGGGCCTCTCACTGTCGCGGCCTCTCCTGTTGCGGAGCACAGGCTCCAGACGCGCAGGCTCAGTAGTTGTGGCTCACGGGCGTAGTTGCTCCGCGGCATGTGGGATCTTCCCAGACCAGGGCTCGAACCTGTGTACCCTGCATTGGCAGGCGGATTCTCAACCACTGCGCCGCCAGGGAAGCCCCTCTGCACAGTCTTATATATTTTATTCACACAGCACGGAAGTCCCTTGAGTCACCTTGTTGTTCTCAGCAGGGGTCACAGGTCCTTGGCAGCTCTGCTCCCACCTCACACCCTCGCTGCCCCCTGGGATGTTAGGGAGGTCCCAGGGGCCTGAGTGCGTGACGAGGACCGCCCATGCCACACTGAGCCTTGCTCCGGAGCAGGTGTGCTCGCCTCCATCGCCTGCCGGCGGCCAGCCCAACCTCACCCCACAGGCGTCTCCGTGTCCCTTTCCCCTGCTCCTGCTGAGACACCACCCCCAGTTGCTTCCCTTTTCTGCTTCTGCTGCCGTCGTAATCATACACACCTCTTAATGGAATGGCAGGCAACCCCAGGGCCTTTGCACTTTTCAGAAGCGAGTGGATTCATGTTCATAAACTCCTCCAGACGCTGGACAGGGCTGGCTTGCTCTGCACAAGGCGTGGCGCTGGGCACACCTGGCTGCCCTCCCCATCTGCAGGGCCACCAGGCTGCGTGGCCTCGCTTTGTTCCAGGTACGGGCCTGAAAGTCTTTAGGTTGAAAATGGTCAAGGAGGAGACGTGTCTGAGCAGGGTCCCCCTTTGCCTGCAGTCGCAGCCGCTGACCTGTTGAGAGGCTGCAGGGATGTTTTCGGTCTCCTGGCCACCACTTGACACAGGGAGTCCACTCCGGGCATAACAGGCCTGAGGGGCGTAAACACCCCCGGGGGAAGAGAACAGCTCAGTGCTGAGCACCTAAAGCAAGCCAGACACCAACTAGACACTATCTGTGATGGTTCCGGCCTTCATGAGATGAGAGGTGGATAGACAGCCCTGTTTACAGGCGGCTGCTGGGGCCCAGAGCAGGGAGTGACCTGCTACGGCCGCGCGGCTGATAGACTCTTGCTGCCCTCGGTCAAGGTGGTTTCCACAGTGGCTCAGCTTTGTCCGTCCGGTTCTCCATCTGCACCCCCCTTTCAGGCTGCCCGCCTGCTGGGGTTCCCCCTCAAACAGTGGCAACTAACGTATACTGAGGACCCAGTGTGTGCAGGCACAGTCTCACCTAGTCTTGCTGTCAACCGTGTGATGTGATTCTATTGGCTCCGTCTTGCGCGGACACGGAGCCTCAGGAGGTGCTGTCACTGTCCCAGGCGACAGCTGGGAGTTGAGCCCAGGTCGCGGTGATCCCAGAGCCTCTGGCTTTGCCCCTGTGCTGCACTGTGTCCACCGCCCGCCCCGCGCATCTGCTGGCCTGGCCAGGATCCGTGGTGAGGATGAGGTTGTGCCTTTGCCTGGCCTTTCCAAGGGCTGCTGCAGGGGCCATTTCCCTCTCCCCCCCCCCCCCGCCGGCCGACCTTGACCAGAAGCCTCTTCTCACAGACCCCAGTCGCGGCCCCTCCCTACCCCTGCTCAGCGCTGCCTCTATCTTCTGGAGGGGTGGGGCCCAGCCTCCCCGGCAGCTCAGACCGTTTCACAGGTGCCTCAGAGCTTGCCAGCATTTTTTCCTTAAGTTCCTCAATTTAAAAAATTTAAACCACAGCATATGTTATGGCCCGGGGGCCTGGGGAAGGTGGTCGAAGCGGTCCCGTGGGTTGACTGTTTTCCAATAATAAGTGTTGCGCTGCCTTCCTAGTCCTTCCTGCAGTCACTCTCCCAGGAGCCTGTGTTACTTCTCAGCGCTGCGGATACCCCGGGTGCTGGGGAGTGAGCGCTGGGAGAGGAGCCACGTGGCTGAGGCCCCAGCACTGGCTCTGAGGCCTTCGAACGACCCCCAGGACCCCTGTCCCCAAACCCAGGTGGTCCTTACCTTGTACCCACTCCTCAAGGTGCAGCTCATGTGTCTCGGCTCCAGGCGGCATTTTCCAAAGGGTAGAATGTGGAACACTGACCATTCGAGAGGCTCTGGGAAAAAAAAACACAGGACAATTACCTGTGGGCAGCACTGCTCACCGGTCTCTCCCGTGTAAAGATTCACCCAGCCTGTGAGCATATTAAAGGCTCTGAGAAGTCCCTCAGTAAAGAAACCTGCTTAACTGCTAATAAAGCATTTCCCAAACTTTTTCTTTTTTCCAATTTCACATCCTGCTGAATACATCTTGGGCTGCAGAGCACATGCAGGGGTCTTCACGACCTGGCCTCCAGTTTCCTCTCCCAAAGGCCCCACGCTGGGCTCCAGCCACGCCACCTCCCAGCCTCATCTTGATGTCCCCATCTCGTCACCCTTGTCAATCTGTTCCCTGCAAGGCCCCGCACCCGGAAGGAGCTGCCACCCCCACCCTGTCTTTCTGCCACTGTGTCTCTGCTTCTCCGCACAGAGCCTCTTCTGCCTCTGGTCAGAAGCCATCGCTCCCACCTGGGTGGTCTCCCAGCTCGCCGCTCTGTCATGCCTCTGCAGGTCCGTGGGGTCAGTGCTTCCATGCCCTGGAGAAGGTGGCTCCTGAGGACCCCACCTTCCAAAGGGGGTGACAGCACGTCAACAGATCGGTGGAATGCAGTGTGATGGGAGCAGTGGCTGACGGTGCACAGGGAAGTGTGAGGGTGGGAAGGTCTAGACCTGCGTGGGCGAGCCAGGGAGCCGTCTGGGAGTGGATGCAGCTGAATCGAATTTCAATGTGATGCTGAGGGGAAGCCAGGTGCGAGTGAAAGGAAAGGAGAAGGGCCTTTCATGCGCAAAGGTCTAGAGCAGGGGCTCTCACCTGGGGACGTTTGGCCCTCCCCCGCGCCCCGCCCCGGGGACATTTGGCTGTGTCTGGAGATCATTTTGGTGGACACAACTGGGGGTATGTGCTACTGGCATCTAACGCACATGGGCAGGGGTACAGCTGAGCATCCTGCGATGCAAGGACGGCCCCCACCACGAAGAGTTATCTGGCCCCAAATGTCAGGAGCGCTGAGGGTGAGAGGCCTTGGTGCAGAGGTGGGAAAGGGTGTGTGTGCGGGGGAGAGGTCAGTGTTACAGGGGCCCTCTGGGTGGCAGGACCTGGAAAACCATGGTGGGGAGTCTGACACCATCCTAAGGGCAGTGGGGAGCCCCTAGGGCTCTGAATGCCATTTGCAGTTTAGGATGGTCTCTCTCCCAACGCAGAGGAGAAAGGGGAGGGGGAGGGCTGGAGGCAGGAGGCCATCCCGGGAGCTGCTGCCGCAGCTGGGGCAGGAGGGGGGGGAACCGGAGGGGGAAGACACAAGGGCCTTGGGAAATGTTGGGGGAAGGAGCTCTCGGGGGGGGGGGGTGGCAGGTGTAGGGCATGAGGAAAGGGAACAAGAGGAATCCCAAGTGACTCTCTGGTTTCCATCTCAAGTCACTGAGCGGGTGCAGGTGCCCCCAGGAAAGGCACGGTACCCAGGATGAGAGCCATTGCTATAGGTGGCCAGGCTAGTAGCTCACTGGGCAGATATGATGGCATCTGTTCTCTGTGTCCCTGCCCCGTGCACAGTGTTGGACACATGGCTCTCATTCATTGTGCGTTGGTTTGAATGAGACAATGAGGGACCCTGGGAAGCTTCCCTCTATGGGCCCCTTCCCTCTCCCACCTCAAGTCTCTTTCTGGCGAGCTGACACGTGGCTGGCCTGTGTCCCCCAGTGTCTGACAGAGTGTGTTTGCTGAGAGTCTGGCTGAAAATCCTGCTCAAAGTCAAAGCTCATGCCCGGAGCCGGATTCTCGCTCCCCGTGCGATGATGCTCTCCAAACCCTGGCTTGAAGGCATCCATCTCAGAGGCCAAGTCCTCTCTTTGGACACTGCCCAGAATCCTGCATCAGTTGCCCGTACACAGCCAGCCTTGCTCTGGGGGCAGTTAGAGGACAGCAGCCCGGGGTGGGCTTTGGGGTGGGCTGAAAGCTGTTGAGATGTGACACAAAGGCAGCGGAGTGCTGTGAGGACGTGAGTTTTAGGACCTGGTAGACTCGGGTTGGAAGCCAGGCTTGGCCTCTTTTAGCTGAGTGGCCTTGGGAAAGTTACTTAACCTCCCGGAACCTCAGGCTGCTCCTCTGTCCAGTGGGCGAGGGTCATAAATACCAGCAGGACAGAGCCCAGGAGCTGGTACGAATAAGACTCTCCCTAAGCAGGGGCTCTCATCTGACTTTCCCTCTTCCTAGTCTGTGTTTTCAAATTCAGGCCGTTGAATGAGGAAATCATTCAGACATGAACTCCAGCTGTGGAGTTGTGAGAGGCCAAGGAGGGGTCCACAGGGTCCTCGGCCTCAGAGGGCTGGCCAGAGAGACTGGCCAACAGTAATGCATTGGTCAGGATGATTAATGCTAGCTGCCACAACAAACAAACCCCAAATCTCAGGGGCTTCACACACCAGAAATTTCTTTCTTTCTCGTGCATGCTCTGCCTGGGTCTCTTCTGGATGAAGATCAGGGGTCCTGGCTGCTTTGGTGTCTCCGCCACCAAAGGGGAAGAGAGGAGTGAAAGACGGACATGAGCTTTAACTGCCTTGGTCCCGATGTGACACATCACTTTCTCTCTGTCCACTGACCAGCAAGGAAGCCTGGGGGATTCAGGGGAGCATATGGAAAATTGCTTCCTGCCTACGTTTCCTCAACCCCAAGCTGAAAACATTGTCTGTTTGGCAGGCTAATTTCTAGGGCTGGTGAGACAGCTCAGAGAAGCTGCCCAGAAGCTGGTCGAATCAGACATGTGTGCTGGGCTCTGTAGAGATCTGGGCAGCTCACTTTCCAGGTACCTACAGATCAGAGGTGATACAGGTGGCAGGTATTCAGGTGCAGGATTGCTCTGAGCTGGAGATGGACCAGGAAATATTCCTAATTATAATAAATAATAATAATGGATGATCCTGAAAACAGTATTATATATCATTCATCACTACAGACATCATTTTTAAAATACTAGCTCATGGGGACTTCCCTGGTGGTCCAGTGGTTGAGAATCCATCTTGCAATGCAGGGCACGCCAGTTCGATCCCTGGTCGGGGAACTAAGATCCCACATGCCGCGGGGCAACTAAGCCCACATGCCGCGGGGCAACTAAGCCCACGCGCCGCAGCTAGAGAGAAGTGCAAACACTGCAACGAAGAGCCCGCGCACCGCAACTAAGACCCAATGCAGTCAACAAATAAAAAAAAAAAAATGAAGTTTAAAAAAATAAAATAAAATATTAGCTTATGGAGCTATAATTCACATATCATAAAATTTACTCTTTTAAAGTCCACAGTTCAATGGTTTTTAAAATAGTCACAGAAAAAAAAAAAGGAAAAAAAAAATAGTCACAGAATTGTGCAACTATCACCACTCTCTGATTCCAGGACATTTTATCTCCCTGAGTAGAAACCCCGTACTCATCACCATCACTCCCTATTTCCTTTTCTTCCCACCCCAGGCAACCGCTAATCTACTTTCTGTCTCTATGGGTTTGCCAGTTCTGGGCATTTCATATGAGTAGAATCATACAGTACGTGGACTTTTGTGACTGATTTCTTTCACTTAGCATGTTTTCAAGGTTCCTCCATGTGGTAGCAGGTATCAGTATTTCATTCCTTTTTATGGCTGGATAATATTCCATTTTAATGGATAAACCACATTTTATTTATCTTCTCATCAATTGATAGACACTTGGATGTTTCTGCTTTTGGGCTATTAAGAATAATGCTGCCATGAACATCCATGCACAAGTTTTTGCATGGGCATATTTTTAAATTTCTCTTGGGTATATACTTAGGAGTGGAATTGCTGGGTCACATGGTAACTTGATATTTAATCAGTTGAGGAATGGCCAGGCTGTTTTCAAAGTGGCAGCACCATTTGACATTCCTACCAGCAGTGTATGAAGGTTCCAATCTCTCCACATCCTCTCCAACGCTTGGCATATTCCCTCTTCTTTTTTCATCCTAGTGGGTGTGAAGTGGTATCTCATTGTGGTTTTGATTTGCATTTCCCTAATGACTTATGATGTTGAGCACCTTTTCATATGCTTATTGGCCATTTGTATATCGTCTTTGGAGAAAAGTCTATTCAAATCCTTTGCCCGTTTTTAAATTGGGTCGTTTATCTTATTAATGTTGAATCCTAAGGGTTCTTTTTTTTTTTTTTTTTTTTTTGGCTGTGTTGGGTCTTCGTTGCTGCACGGGGGCTTACTCTTCCTTGCGGTGTGGGCTTCTCATTGCAGGGGCTTCTCTTGTTACAGAGCACGGGCTCTAGGTGCAGGGGCTTCCGTAGTTGTGGCTCGCGGGCTCTAGAGCGCAGGCTCAGTCGTTGTGGCTCACAGGCTTAGTTGCTCTGAGTCATGTGGGATCTTCCCGGACCAGGGATCGAACCCATGTCCCCTGCATTGGCAGGCAGATTCTTATCCACTGCGCCACCAGGGAAGCCCCTAAGCGTTCTTTTTATGTTCTAGGTACAAGTCCTTTATCAGATATGTGATTTGCAGATACTTTCTCTCAGTCTGTGGGTTGACTTTTTACTTTCTTGATGGTGTCCTTTGAAACACAAAGATTTTTCATTTTGATGACATTCGGACTCATTTTTGTTAGGCCCATAAAGAGGCCTGTTAGACACGTTAGGCCCATAAATCTCTCTTCTTCTGCAAAACCAAAGCCCCGTCGCCTGTTGTAAAGGGCAGGGCCAGGTCTGGTCCTCCACCAATATTCCTCGCCTTCTCCTGGTTGACATGACCACATTCTTTAGGCTGTTGTCCGGGTCTAGCACTGCAACGACCTGCTCTTGGATCTTCCTAGCAACTCCCCAAGATGGGTATTAGTGCGTCTGTTTTACAGATCAGGCACCTGAGGTTTGGGAAGGGAAGAGGCTGGCTTAGAATAGCGGAGGCGGGGCTTTAAAGGAGCTTTTTAGTGTCCAGCTTCGGCAGTGTGCTTTAGGACATCTTGCTCTGTTCATTTTCATTGTGCCCATCAGCAGCTCTGCCAGGTCTCCACTCCAATCACTAAGGCCTGGCAGGTGGCACCCAGTTTCAATGTGGTTTTGCTAGGAAGTGTCAGTGGATGCCAGGCGGAAGCTCAGAGCTGGCAGAGGGTCCTGTTGAAAGGGCCTGCGTGGGCTTCTTCCGACAATGAGGTGGGCGGGTGGGTTGGGACAGGCTTCTGACGTGAACCCGCCTGGCATCCTCTGTGGGATCCTGGGAATGCCCCAGAGCAGGCAGCTCTTGGAGGGCATTTCTTGCCGGAGGTCCACTGGCAGGATGGCGTTCTCTGGGCCCTCCAGAGATGCGGGCCTCTTTGTTTCTGAAAACAATGGTAGGCTAGGGCAGGGAAGTTTGTTCTTGTTAAGGGGGAAACTACCCATCAACCTGAGTTTCTGCACAAAAGAAATCTATTCCTAGTGCTTGTTTGGCTCTCCGGGAAACATCTACTTTTCAAAAAGTAAGGAGCTTGAATGAAAGGAAATAATAATTATTCCAAGTTCCTCTTTCTCTGGCCCCCGGTCACAGCCTCACTTCACTGGCACCTCCCCCTACCCCACCCAGGCAGTAGCATAGGATCTGAGCTAAACCAAACAGCTGGTTTCTCGAAAGGAGACAGCTCCTCGGCCTCTGGGGCAGTCAGAGGCTTCAATCTTTGTCTTCAGGGGCACATGGAACCCAGTTCTGCCACTTTCCAGTGGGGCATGTTTGGAGCCTCAGTTTCCCCATCTGAGTATGGGGATGATAACGGTGGTGCTCAAATGGGCTCATTTTTCTTTAAATCAACTCATCTTTTAACTTGAAATAAATGAGTTTCAAAAGGAAACTTTGTTATCAGGAATTACCTGGAAAGCCAGTATTGATTTGCTGTACATAAAGATAACTGGAAAAGTTATCCTAGCTGGGTACTCTTTTGCTTACCTAATGCTCGGAGCCTCCTTTCTCTTTGTTTCTGAAGGGCAAGTAGCGAGTATTAGAGACAGGTTAGCAAGATGGTAGGTAGCATCACACTGAGACTTTCTTCTTGATGATGGGAGACTTGAAAGAAAATTGAAAAGGGAATACTTTTTTCACTGAGTGATTCAGTATTATTTAATTGTGTCCCTGTACCTTGAGGCTAAGACCACTTCATCATCTTTAGAAAATGCTGGGCTGTTTACTTCCCAGCTATGATGCATTTCAGAAATGCTGGCTTGTTGTTGGAAGAGACAGCATGACCTAAAGCAAAGAGCACTAGGACTGAGGCTCGCTCCTGGATCTCCCTTCCTGGGATCTGGGGCCCTGAGGAGCTAGCTTAGCATCCATCTAACCATCTAACCAACACTTGGTCTCCAGGGACCCAAGGCCATGGAATACGGGTGGCCCGGTTAATGCCTCCCTTCCACGTGCCTGGCCTGCCCTCCAGGGGTTTGAGCTCCCTGCTTCTGGCCCCAGAGCCAGCTGCTCATCTCTGCTAAGATCACCTGGCTCTTGTCTGCCTCCCTGCAGCCCAAACGGCATCTCCATCCTGTTGTCAGTGAATCTGGTGAGCTCAGAATCCACCTTTGCTTGAACCCCTCCTGGGCAGGGTCTGGCTGGAAGGGTCCAGCTGGAAGGACCTGTGGGGCATGGACCCCAGGTTTTCCCACTTCCTGCCACAGCACTGCAAGAAGTCTCAAGGCTGGAAGAGGGTTGAAAAGAAAACTTGAGAAAGGAACTTCCTGGGAACAGCTCTTACTGTGTGCCAAACACTGTTCTCAGGGCTTTAAATAACTCACTTAATCCTCATATCTACCCCATAGATTATTATCTCCATTTTAAAGATAAGGAGGTGAAGACACAGAGAGGTTAAGTAACTTGCTCAAGGTCACACAGCTGGGATGGAGGAAGCTGAGACTTCGGGGTCTGTGCTCTTGACCCTTCCCCATCCTGCTCTCCTAAGATAACCTAACCTGGCTCCCTGCCTTGAGCTCCACTCACATCTCTTCTTGATTGAAGGACTGTTAATGACCAGTCCTTTGGAGACTGGCAAACCAGTGCCGTTTGGAGAGCAGCAGGGCTCCTGGGTCACTTCAAGTTTGCCCCCAGCACCCAGCACTACATGGCTTCCCATGGAGTGCCCCTGCTGCTTGAGCCAGCAATCCTGGTACGTTGGGAGATGACTCCATAGCCCATCCTCAGGGACTGTTCCTCTAGTTCATCCCAAGGGGAAAGAGGACACCACCTAGAGTAGGCTACAGCACCCAGGGGATCTCAGGGGCCACCCGGTCCAAGGCTTTGCATGCAGTTTTAGCTGTAGATTTCCAGATGCAAAGACACGCGGATCTGCTGTGGTTGACTAGCTTAGGGCAGGGCCCCCTTTGCTCCCTTCCCCGTCCTGGGCCCTGGCTTTGAGAAGAACACTTGTGGCTCCTTGGAATCCAGTTTTAAAACTACTGGGCTAAGCCAAACTGCTCATTTCCTAGATGAGGGAGCTGAGGCTCGAAGAGGAGCTGGACCCCTGAAGGGTCATACAGCTGGAGGAGGAGAATGGAACATTCCTCACTGGGCTTTCCACACCCCTGTGCTGCAAGTATGGTGCAAAGGCATGAAAAGGAATGCTTCCTGACTTCATTTACCACCTCCCACCCTGGTTGGCCTGCAGCTGGGCCTGAATTCCCCTGAGGCTCTTATTCTTTGCGTCAGTATTTGTCTAAATGCTGAGACATTTGTAGTGTGCCAACAAAGCAGAGAAGGCTGCTGGCGCCCAAAGTTCTACCATTTTAAGTATCCACGCTTTTTAAATGGAGATGCCCTTGAGGGGCATCACTGAATCTAACCCTCTCTCACTCCTTTACTAAGGGTGGGTGTTAAAGGGGGAGGTGGGGCAAAGTGACATTATTTTAGCACCTACCGTATGCTGTGTGCTTTACATCTTTATCGCATCCTGTCTTCATGACATTCATTTGTAGTAGACACGTTTGTCCCTGTTCTACCTTGGGTAAAGGCCTTGAGCTGTTAAGAGTGAAAGCTGGGAGAATTGAAAACAGGGACTGACACAGATACTTGTATGCAAACATCCACAGCAGCATTATTCACAATAGCCGAAAAGTAGAAACAACTCAAGCGTCCATTGACGGATGAAAGGATAAGCAGAATGTGGTGTAACGACACAGTGGAATATTATTCAGCCATAAATAGGAATAAGTCTTGACACGTGCTACGGCCCTGGATGAACCTTGAAAACATTATGCTGAGTGAAAGAAGCCAGGCACAGAAGGCCACGCACTGTGTGGCTCCACTTCTCTGAAATGTCTAGACTAGGCAGATTCAGTGAGACAGAAAGTAAATTAGAGCTTACCAGGGACTTGTTGGAGGGAGGGATGGGGAGTTATTGCTTAATGGGTATAGAGTTTCTGTTTGGGATGATGGAAAAAATGTGGGAAAAGATGGTGGTGATAGTGGACATTATGAATGTAATTAATGCTGTGGAATCGTCCGCTTACAAGTGGTTAAAATGGCCATTTTTCTGTTACGTCTATTTTACCACAATAAAAGAAAAAGAACAACAGAAGAAAGGTGATGATGAGATATAACCTCGGTCTGTCCGATTCTAGAACCTGGGATCTTTCTTTTCCACTGTGTCTTCTTCTCAGAGGTTAACCAAAGACAAAATCCCCCCGAATCACCTTCCCAGCTGCTGTACGAAGTAGCAAGTCCGGGAGGGCAGGTGGATTGGAGGATGTGCACACTGGCTGGTCCCTCCTGTGCCGGGTCCACCTTCTGGCTCCAAACCTTTGCGCCATGTCATTAGCTTTTCCTCATGTCACAATCTCCCTGCACAACATTTTTAAAGACTGTGTAATTGTCCTTCAAATAGATACATTTATTTCTCTCCCCCAGCCTTTCCTGGAAAACACATCCTCTTTGACTGATGTCTTTGGGCCCCTCTTGACATCCTTGAGGCTGCCCTGCCAGCCGGGGCTCCCCAGAGCAGGCCGGAGCATGCCCATCGGGGTCCCTCTTCCTTTCTTGTGACCTTCCAGGTCGGAAAGTTGGATGTTCCTTCG
The DNA here is from genome assembly GCF_937001465.1 of Orcinus orca. NCBI lineage: Eukaryota > Metazoa > Chordata > Mammalia > Artiodactyla > Delphinidae > Orcinus > Orcinus orca. Next base: position 78,941,461 of record NC_064572.1, read on the forward strand.
ATGCCAGTGGAGCCGGCGCTACCTCTGACCCCCATTCCTGTGTGTGTGTGTGTGTGTGTGTGTGTGTGTGTAGTGTTTCCTGACCAGGATTCCTCTTTTTAGAGTGTCTGGAGATAGAGAAACCAGCCACAGGCTTCCTGAGGACAACCTCCCCTCAGCCTTGCCCTGGGTAGGCAGCCCTGGGTAGGTCTCTGTGGTGCCTGTGCGTGGCTGAATCCGTGTGGCCTGACAGGCCCTCCCTGACCGTGGGCCTTGGGCAGAGAAATGACATCATGGGGGTCTCAGTCGAATTCCCTGGATCTTAGGAGATTCCTGCCCCTCCTTCATTCCCAAGCCGCGTGGAATGAAATCTTGACTGGAGAAAAATCTTCCCGGGCCAAGGTATTTCCAACACGGCTTCAAATTGAAGCCGGTCTGGAGGCTGTGGACCGGGAGGGTGTTCTGGAAGGTGGGGAGTCAGCTTGCTGTGCTCTCACCTCTCATGCACGAGGAACGAGAGACACTCCCGGCCGTGAGCATTCTGCACCTCAGCCCCTTAGGACCCAAGTTCTACCCGTGAATTACCTGCACGTGGCCGCCCTGACCCAGAGCAGAGTTGGCCGAATTCAAACCGCTTGCCAGGAAAAACCCTGCCTCTCTGGGTCCTGAGAGCCAGGACCGCCTGTGTAAACAGCGAGTCTTCTCCCATCGCACACTCTGGGCCCACAGGTCTTGACCGGAGATTATCAAGTTGACAGAGCCCGGCTGGCCTCTCACTCCACGTCCAGGCAGATTTTTGTTTTGTTAATTATCCTTTTTTGCTTTTGACGTAAAGAGTCATGGTCTGGGTCAGGGCCACTTGTATGTTTTCCTTTCTTTCTCATTCAAGTTGCCCAGCTCTCAGGGCCTCTGGCTAAATTCTGCTAGTGTTTAAAAATGTTCTCTCTCACTTCCTGACCCCTAAAAATCCTTCGTCCTGATTTCTGCGAAGCCACTTGAACAGAGGAAGTAAGGGACAAGACCCTTTCAGTCCCTATCTGCTTTTCGCTTCTTGGAGGGTCGTGGCTATGTCTCAAGGGCTGTGCTTCTCCACTTTGCTGACCCAGGGAATGTGATACCTTGTGACCCGGGGTGGCCCAGTCAGCAGGGGCACCCTCGGAAAGGGCTGGAACCCCCTGTAGAGCAGGCTTGCTCAGAAGACTGCCTGGCCCCATGGCCCCTCACGCAGTTGATGGTCTCTGTGAACCTGCTCTCTGCCATCTTAAGTTTGTCCAGACAAGTGTCGATTTGCCATAGGATAAAGTTGATTCTTTCAGAGGCCTGGTCTTCTCAGAATACTTGCCAGGGTACAGATACCTGGAGGGTCCTCCTCATGGCCTAGCCAAACGCCCTTCGTCCTCTGAGCCTTGATCAGACCTCACCTCAGCCATGAGGCCACCTGTCTGAGCTCGCCCTTCTAGGGGCTGAAAGGCCGCTCCACACTCGGCCACCCTCAGTCCCCACCAGCCTTGAACTCCTGCCATTGGCCAAGTGAGTCTGTTTATGAGGTCACTGGGGTGGAGCTCATGACCTGGGCACAGAGTGGACACTCAGGGACCCTGTTGTAGCTGACAGACTGGATCAGCTCGGGCCCCAGCGGGAGAAGCAGCTCCTTGCTCTCCGACTGGTCACAGCAGTGGGACCACCTCTGGGTCCGCTCACAAAGGCAGCTCTGTGCCCTGCGGTGTCTTCCAGGCCTGGCAGAGTAACCCGCTATCCCCAGGGTCACCCCCGAATTGGTGTAAGAGATCGTTGCCCAAAGACTTAAGGAGATCACCAGGGTGGCCGTGTGTGTCTGCGTCATAATGGAACCGTGGGCCTTACGTAGGACACCAGGCTGCTTCCCAGCACAGTGTCAGGGCAATGGCCTTCCTCACCTTCTCCTACCATGAGAAGCCCCAGAGAGCCCCGGGAGTCCCTTGGACTCTGGATCTCTGGCTGTTCATCACAAAAAGATAAAGGTGCAGAGTAGCAGTTGGGCAGGAGGTGGACCCCTGGATGTCCCCCTAGAGAAGGCCCCTTCAAGACCGAGTGCTGTCTATCAGAGACAAGGGAAGATCCAGGTTTTGTAGGGGTTGAAGCTTAAGTAGCATGGGAAGTATGCTGTTTAAGAAGAACGAACAGAACATTAGGTACAAAAGTATTTCCTGAGAATGAGAAAAGAAACCACAACCAATGCCTGGAGCCTTGGAGATTCGGTCTTTTTCACCTGAGATCTCAATTTACTGGAAGTGCTTGTGCGGAAATGCTTCCCCTCTCACCTAGAAAACTCTGTAGCTCCTAGGACGGCAAGTAAAGGGCCCCAAAGCTTCAGCTTCCTCTGCTTCAGGGTGAGTTGCTTCTGATTGGGTACCCTGCCGGTGAGCACCGCATTTCCTTAGAGCTTGAGACAGGTGCCATGAGACTTGTCGTTTTCCCAGCTTCTACCCCAAGGACCTCCAGCAACCAGCTGCCTGTCCAGCATGCGTCTCTGCCCAAGGGGGCTGCATCTGGCACTGTGCTCAGGCCGTGCAGCCCAGCAGCCTTGCTGACCACGTGGACGCTCAGGGAGGAGTTGGCGTTCGGGCCGAGAGCTGCAGGACCCAGACATGGGCCCAGCGTAGCAGGAGCCGGAGCCCCTTTGCTCGCGAGCGCTTGACTTGGCTGACTGACTTTTCCCCAGTGACCAAGATAACAAAACCCTGCTTTTTCCTCTGTTTCTGTTCTCGCCTGGGGCCTGTGGACTGTGCCTGCTGCCTGGTTGATGTGGAAGACGAGCTGCTCCAGATGGACCCAGGCTGCGTGGCCGTGGCTTTGCCACACGGCACTGAAGGTTTTGATTAAAAGGTGGAAGAATGGCTCTTTTTCTTCCTGTCAGCCAGACCTTAAGTCAACCCTGGAGTGAGGAAATGCTGTCCAAAGCTGCCGTCCAGTAAATGCTCTCCTTTGTCTGCCAGTTGTGATTGTACAAGCAGGTTTCATTTCAAGCCAGGATTTGGGGTTGGAATGAGCACCCTCCTTTGCCCACCTCCTGCCTGTCCTGCTTTCTTCACCCAGTTCCTGTTCCTAGAGTCTGGCGGGCTGGGCTGAGTTAGTTTACAGAACTCGGAACCGGCCAACTTGAGCCGGGGGAGAGAAAAGCGAGTGGAGGGGATGCCTCTAGAGGGTCCTCCTCGCCACCTGGCCCAGCTCCTGAGTTTACAGATGGTGCATTTGTCTGGATTCTTGGCATCAAGTGGCAGATACTTAACTCCCAGTTGCTCAAACAAAGGAGGAATGTATTGGAGGGGTGGGGGATACGATTAAATGAAACTGTGAGAGAGACACGGCTGTACGTGGGCTCAGGAACCCCTGGCGCCAGGACGCTTTACTCAAGGCAGCTCCAGGTCCTCCCCCAGCCACCCCCAAGCCTCCAGCCCACAGTTTCTGCCCCAGACAAGCACTCCAACTAGTTGTAACTAAGAAAATCCCAAAGAACTGATTGGCCCTGATGTCCCAAAGGCAGGGGGTAGACCAGATGACCTCATGAAGGTTCTTCTGCTATGAACAGGCATGTGCACACACATTGGTTCAACAAATACATTGAGCACCTACTACATGCAGGGCACATTGTAAGTTCATATCAGCCAAGCAGAGTGGAGAGATTACAGATTTTGGAGCCGGGCAGGCCTGGATTTGAATCTCAGGTCCTCTGTTTACTAATTATTGTGTCTAGGGGCATGTACGGAGTACTATCTGCTCACCAAGCGCTGTACTTAGTTCTGATGAGACAGGAATGAACAACATTCCTGCCCCTCAAAGAGCTCTCTAAGGCTCAGCGTCGACATTTGTGACCTTGGAACAAGCCCCACCTATGGCATCGTTCCGGGGAGCAACAGAAGTATGAATTTGTAGGAAAACTCACATGGAGGGGCCAGTGACTATCAGCCAGCCCCTCTCCCAGGGTCCCACGATGCCTCTGGCCCTGGATCCTGCTGGAGGCTGATTCCCACCCCTGCCCCCAGCCAGGCCTTGGCAGCCCCGTGTGCAGAGTTCCTGCAGCTGACACAGATCCCCTCACCAAGGGTCAAAGGGTGGCCAGGGTACAGCTGTGGGAGTGCCCCTCCCGGTTCCTGTCCTGGAGGAGAAATGGGGTGGCCCCCCAAGAAACAGCTGCCTCCACCCTGGTATGGGTGGGACAGGCAAACCCCCAGTAAGCCCCTTGTTTGGAAGGAAGGAGACCCCCCGGAAGCCCTGTTTCCAGAGTGTCTTGCCTCTCTCCTGCTCAGCTTTTCCTGAAGGTCTAGTCTGTCCACACTGAGAAATTGCAAATAGTTTACATGGGGAATGTCAGCTGCCCACGTATGAAAATATACACATCATTAAGTCCTAAGTGCTTGCGTCTGGAGATAGAGCGGACAGTCTCCTGGGCTGACCTTTTGTTCACTGATGGAACTGCTGCTAATGAGTGCGGAGCTCCTCGGAGGGATGTTTTCATATGTTGAAGCGAAGCAGAAGCTGGCCACTAGCCTGCGTGTGTGTGTGTGTGTGTGTGTGTGTGTGTGTGTGTGTGTGTGTGAGATACGTGTGGCAGCGCTATACAAATAGCACTTGCCGAAACATGCAGAGTCCACTGCACCTCGTTATCCAGCCTCCAAAGAGGGCTTTGCTCTCCAAGGCCAAAGTCACCTCCTCTTCACTATTCGAGAAAGACTGTGGCGTCCTTGGAGGACCTGATGGTGCTTAGGGATAAGGCTCTCTGACCAGATTGCCTGGGTTTGAATCCTGTCTATGCTCCCACGCTTGCTGTGTGATCTTAGGCAAGTTACTTAACTTCTCGGGGCCTATTTCTGCATCTATAAGATGGAGATAATAAAACCTACTTTGAGAGGATTAAAAAAGATAACCCCACGTAAAGCTCCTAGGACTTAACATATATTAGGTGCTCAAGAAGTAGCAATGGTGACCACAATTGTCACTGGGAGGTGGGATTGGGTGGAAGGCCCTGCCTGCTCAAAGATTCATCTTGGATGAGGCTGTATTGGAAACAGGTCCTGAAGAGGGGGTAGGGTTCGGACAGCGTGCTGTGAGGGGGCCAAAAGGGCTCCTTCCAGTAGCAAAGGCTCAGCTGCTGGAAAGCCGGAGCTCGCCCAGGAAATCACAAGTATGGGGTGAGAGCCCTGGCGAGCAGAGGGCATGATGGGGAAGCAGGTCGAGAAGGGCATTCGGGACCAAGGCCGGAAGGCACTGGATTTTGGTCCTCCGGCCGTGGAGATCACTTCCGCTGTGTGCTCTCGGAAAACTCCCTTGGCGGCCGTTGTGTCAACATAAGAGCAAGTGGTTGCAGAGATTCGTGAGGGGCATACTGGCTAGTCCAGGCGATAGAAGAGAACTCTTGAAACCAGGGCAGTGGGATGGAGAGGGGTTGGGTGGGTGACATAGCAGGGCTAAGATTGCCGTGTGTGCCTGTCCCCGTCTGTGAAGTGGGGAAAAGCTGGTTTCGAGTGGGGCCAGGGAGGCCAAGGCTGTGTCCTTTCCGTAGAGCTGGCTTAGGACAGCTGGTTAGAGCCCATGCAGCTTGGATCCACTCCCCGAACTCTGCCCGCTACAGAGCCCCTCTGGTGTCGGTCCGGCTTGACCCTGGCCAGCAGTGTGACTCATAGGGGTCCGTTCTCTCGGTTGCCCATCGGTGCCAGGAGTGGGTTGGATCAGTGAGGCCCTGGGGGTGTTCCCAGAAGAGCCCTCTGTGTTTTCCTCCTGCTTCCTCTCGGTCCTGAAGCTCTGAGCAAGTGTAGGGCGTGTGTTTCCAGGAGGCTCCAAGGGCGACAGCAGAGGCGCTTGCTTCAGGAGTCTTGGCTACTGAGGAGGTGTGGAGGGTTGTCACGTGGCCCAACCGTGCCTCGATCCCTGGGCGCTGCCAGGGGCGCTGGCCACATACAGTGGATCCCATTTCCACTCTGACATCTTGAAACAAGGGACTTGGGAGCCAGGAGATGCTTCGGGAATAAGGTCCTCAGACACGTGGAGTTTCTCTCCGATGCAGGAAATGAGGTCCCTTCATCCTCCTGGTCCCTTCGGAGCAGTGGTGCCAGGGAGGGCAAAGCAGCCGCCCTCACCCTCACGATGCCATCGGGCTGGTGACTCAGCAGCCGGTGAGAACCAGCCTGGCAAGACCTGATCCTGTCAGCCGCCCCGCTTACTTAACCGTATCTGGATGAGTCCTCTGCACTCGGGGCAGCACCCTTTGCCCGCACGGCCCCCCTCCCCTGGTGTACATCCCACCTCTCCCTCAAGGTCCAGTTCCAGTCTTCCCTCCCCAGGGAAGGCTCCCTCCCAACCTGCTCTCTCATTTCCCCCCGAACCCGAAATTCTTATTGCAAAGGCCGCCCTCCTCAGGTCTGAGATGCAGCACTTGGTAATCAGTCGCTCCCGACTTCTAGAGGCCAGGGAGGCTGGTCCTCTGGGGGGTGTCTGCAGCAAGGGGCTCCATAGTGCCACCTGGTGGACCAACAGCTGGCCTGGCCCAGGCTGGATGACCTGTGGAGGCCGAGCTGGGCTTGGGCTGTTGGCCTGCCTCTGGGGCTCCGTCCCTCTCGCTGGAGTTCTCTGGGGCAGGCAGAGTGCTGAGTGAAGCACCCACGGGAGGCTTCGTGCCCGGACCAGGCCCATGCCTTCCCCACCACCGTCCCTTGCTCCCCAGCCTTGGTCCCTAAAGCACCCCGGTAATCTCTGTTAGCCGGTATGTCACCCCAGACCCAGCACATGCTCCCTCCTAATCCATTGCCATGCAGATGCAGCTTCAGGACAAGTCCTAGCTCTTCTAAGTAAGCAGACGCCCTCCCACCCACAATCCTCCAGCCAACTCTCTCCTCTTTAGAAACCCCAGTGCACTGAATCATTGCTGGCCATCAATACCGTCCACGCCTGAATATTGCAGAGGTTTCCGTATTGATGGAGCAGAGGATGAGAGGTCTGGCCTAGGCCACTTGTTGAAGTTTAGGGTCATAGGCAGTGAGGCAGCATGAGGGCACTGAGGACTTAACAGGGGAGTGGGGACAAAAGGGAGGAGAGGACTTAGGGAGGAGTGAAGGTGCAAAGCCCATTGGGCCCCTGCACCCAGTTCACTGGCCTGCCCCATTCACATTCAGAGCAACACAAAGGGCTCTTCTCAATGTGCTCTGGTGCCCAGAGAAACACCCACGCAGCCTTCACCTCTCGCTGCCGAAAATGTGCATTCTGGCTAACACGTAGCAGGATGCCTAGAACCTGTGGCACACGCATCAGCAACAGCAGAGAGTGAGTCTGGGCCATAGCGGGGCTGGAGGTTCAAAGGGGCAAGTGTGCTGAGTCTGTCCTACCATCTGGGCCTGCTGGCCACCTGGCCCCATCCAAGTGCAGCCCCAAGTTCTTCTGGTACCAGATTCAAGGTCAATTTCATGCTCCACAGGGAGGGTTGGAGCCCGTTCTTTTCCCTCTGGTGACAGGGGCTTTTATCCAGAGGCACAGACCCACAGAGAGTGGATAAAGCACACCCGAGCTTTAATGCCACGTCTGTTCCCACCGCCAGCCTCAAGGCAGAAGAAATGGGGAGGAGTCTTAGCCAAAGAGGAGGGGGAGGTTTATTCCCTTGCTCCATGTGTGATTTCAGGGGCAGGACAGGTGGCCCTGAGCCTACAGTTCCTCAAGGAACCAAGTCCCATCTCATCAGGCTGGAGGGGAGAGAGCTCTGTGGTTAGCGGCCCAGGGCGTACATAGCCGTGTCCCAGAGGCACGTCTTGCTGTTTTAAGCTCTCCCGGAGTTGGCCGTAGAACCCTCCTTAAGAGCAGTTGGGGCTCATCCCGACTGCCAGCAGAGTGGACCTCTTGGCGGGGCCAGGCACACTGGTCACATGGAGGTTGACCAGCCATTGGCTTCAGCTGCCCTGGACCATCAGGAGGCCAAGTGTTCCCAGTGGGGCCTCCTCCGAAGCAACACCAGCACACATTTCAAAGGAAACTTGGGGCCTAAATTCACACTCTTGTGTTAAAGTCTGGGCCTGCAGGCGGGAGCTACTTGAAGAGACCACCTGGTGACCAAAGAAATTGTCACTTCAAACCACGGCTGGCCTGAGGGGTTCCCAGGCCCCAGGGGGAGTTTTACCAGCCACCTCCACCAATACCCCTTCTCCGGGCTGCTTTCAGTCCTGCAAATACCTGAGGGCCTTGAGGTCCTTTCTGTTTGGTTAGAAATTAGGGGAACATCTTTGACGTGGAGGAGAATGACCCCAATCCTTCCTCCCCATGCTGACCCTCAGCTTCATCCCAGAGGGACAGTCCCCGCTAGAAAGAGCCACAGCGCTGCCCACCGTAGCTCTCCTGGCGTTTCGGAGGCTTCAGTGCAGCGAGGGTGACATTCCTGGCCAGAGCCCACCTGGCCTGTAGGATACACCCCTCTCCCTTCCCCAGCTGGCCTCACAGGCCTCCTGGGACCAGAAGGGATTAGTTTCCTGGAAAGAGATCTGAAACTGTGGAATTCTTCTGCCTTCAAGCCACAGAGGATGGACTGTGGTTACCGGGACTCCAGAGCCTTCTCAGTGTCTGAGGGCCCTTTTTCTTACGTGACGCATCAGACCTTACCTGTGGACTGGGGAGAGCCTTCTCTGGGGGTCTGCCTTTGAAATCGACTTCTCTGAACTGGAGGAGAAGGACCAATACCCTCAGATTCCACTGATGCAAATAGCAAATGTCCATTTGAGCAGCGGCTCTGCCCACCCTCCTGGCAGGTTTGAGTGTCAGGTCCCAACTTAAACCGGCCAACAGCTTCTTATTCCCTTCTTATTGGCAAAGGTGTCACTTCTCGGAGTCACTTGAGAGAAGGTTTGGTTGGAATCACTTAGTCTCTTCATGTCGAGCCAAAGACTGAGTTTAAACCCGTGGTCATTAAACCAGACGCGTTATTGACTCCCCTCGGGACTTTGAGTGTGGGCAGCTTCCCCAGAGCCCTCCTGCCAGCCAGCCGCAAGGAGTGAGAGTGCTGCAACTTCATGCACAGCTGGGCTGCCCCCAGACCCTGGAAGCCCCTCCCATCTGCTTAGGAGTGTGGCTGACAGGGAGCCCCGCTGGCTGATGGGAGGGCCCAGAAGGGGTGGGTGGTCTGAGGCCATGTTCTGCTTTGCCTCTGACCCCATCCTCTGGGAAGGTTTCCCAGATGACCCCTGCCCCCCAGCAATGATCCCCGCCTCTCTCTGAGCCCAGTGGCTCACTGCCCTGAGCTGCAAAATCTCCTATATAAGTTCTGTCTGCCTCTGCTGGAGGGTCATGGTGCCAGGTCAGCCCACGGCTAGGGTCACACCTCAGGGGACTCCTGGGAGATGGGGGTGGGTGACGGCAGCACAGGTGGCCCAGACACCCCACCACCTCCAACCGTACTTACTCTAGACCCACCCAACCTGGTGTAAATCCCCTCTCTGCTGCTTGTTGGCTGGGTGACCTTGGGCAAATGTCTTAACCTTGCTGAACCTCAGTTTCCTCAACTGTGAAATGAACATCATAATAGTATCCACCTCACAGAGCCAGAAGGAATATTGAATGAAAGAATGTGTTGGCCTCAATAGATGGAAACCGTTGCTACCCATTATATTAATTATACTGGTTTTAAATATTGGGCCTATAGAAACATTTCATTTGGTGGAGGAGAAAAGAAATTTGCTGATAAAAAAGTTTGAGAGCCATTGAGTTCCATCCATCCAACTCATTTTATACATCACCTGTAGCCAAGAGAGGCAAAGGAACTTTTCTGTGTGGATATGACCTTATTTATGTCTTACTGGAGAAAAAGTGCTTTGAGGTCAAGGACCACCCTGGCTTCACATTTTAACACCCCTCCCCGTGCATGTGCCCAACACCTAGCCGGGCCACTGCACGTGAGGGTGGGTCCTCCCTGGCTGAACTCCATGACAAAGTGTGCGTCTGAGTGCATACAGGTGGCAACTCGGGTGCCTTTCTGAGGTCCCAGAAATGGTTCTGTTTCTCCCCATGGCACGCCCACCCAGCGTCTCTGCGCTTTGCTGACTCACGGCAGGGTTAAGGCCACACCCTGGCATACTGTGTTTCATCTTGCTTACTAACAGATATATGCGGGGCACCAATTCTGTGCCAGGCACGGGGCCCTTCAAACCAAAACTGCCCCAGCCGTCAGGTCTCTTCCTGAAGCCAGTTCACCCGTGGCCTCGGTGGCTTGTCCTAATATTTGACTGCTTTGAAGTAGCCTGGAATCATTGATCCCCAAGAGACAGCTGCCAGGATTCGAAGCAAGTTCCCCAAGTCTCAGAAGCAAAAATGACCAACCCCCAATTGTCAAATCGTGAAGGGCCTGTAGGGCATCTCTGGAGCTGTTCCCTCCTGTTACAGAGGAGGAGATGGAGGCATGCAATGGCCAAGGGCAGAGGGCAGAGCAGAGCTCGGGACTTCTTCCCCAGCAGTGAGCATCCGTTCTGCAAAACGCGCAGCAGTTGCTCCAGAAGCCAGCGCTCTACTTGTCGCTCTTCTGATGTCTCGTTCATTGAGTTGTGTTGTTGTTGTTGTTGTTTTGCGGTACGCGGGCCTCTCACTGCTGTGGCCTCTCCCGTTGCGGAGCACAGGCTCCGGACGTGCAGGCTCCGCGGCCATGGCTCACGGGCCCAGCCGCTCCGCGGCACGTGGGATCCTCCCGGACCGGGGCACGAACCCGCGCCCCCTGCATCGGCAGGCGGACTCTCAACCCCTGCGCCACCAGGGAAGCCCTCGTTCATTGAGTTTTTAGTGTGGGGAGAGGGGGATTGTCCAGGGCAAAGTGGGATGGAAGGTGGGGCGAAGGTGCCGCCCCCCAGGATTGGCGACAGCAGCCCTCGGGAGATGCGCTCTGAGTCTGCAGGGTCGTGTAATGGGCTGTGCCTGCGCTTGGGTGTGCAGGCGGCATATACTGGCACAGCGGCCGCCCCCAACACACACACCTGAGGCCTCCCCCGCTCAGGGGCTAGGTGAAAGCCTGCAGAGAGGGCCAGAGAGGAGAGGACCAGGCTAGGGGAGAAAGGAAGAAGGAAAGAACTCAGGAATGGGGGCATTCAGAACACTGGGGAGATTTCATTCACCAGAGCCATGCCAGGCTGCTGTGGGCACCCCCTCCAGCCCCAGAATCAAACCCCCCAGAGACACCACCCGGTGGGCTTAATCAGCCCCCAAGTTACAGTTCAATAGCTGGGAAGAGAAAGCAAGCCTTTCAGATTTCAGCATCTTTAGGGGGAGAAAGATGTGCCTACATCCTGTGCTTTGGAGCCCACTCCTGGCAGTTTTCTCTGTTATCCCTGTAGTTGATTAAAGACCCACCTGGTGAGTAAAGAGCCGGCAGACGGTGAATGAAGCGGGGAGGGGAAGGGGTGGCCGGGCTGCCTCTGGCTGTCTCTGCACCTTCCCAAGGGGGCTGCTGCTCCTGGGTAGGACCAGAACCTCTTGGAACTGTCCCTTCGAACTTGAAACATTCAGGCCAGGCAGCTTAACTGGAAGGAGAACGAAATGACAGTGCTGACATCTATTGCACGCTTTCTGCTACCTGCCAGGATCCGGGCCAAATGCTTGACCCAAAGGCTTCATTGATTCATTCCTGGAGGAACAATTATTACTGACCATCCTCCTGATAACAGCCAGGCTGTACCAAGACCAGGGTCCCAGAGCTACAGCGGCAGATGTGGGAGTGGCACGCAGACCTACCAACGCCGAGGCCGTGCCGGTGTCACATCCCTCCCCTTGCCGCTGAGCCATCCGTCCACCTGCCCCTTTGCCTAGTCCAGACCCTTTCACACATGGCCTCGAGGCCGGGCAGGGGGCTGTCTCATGTCTGCCCTCTGGGGACGCAGCCCCCCACCCCAGTGGCTAAGGGACTGGGGCAGCTCCGAGGGGCTCCCTACACTGTGAGGCTGACACCTCCCACTCGGTTCTGACCGCAGTCCAGGACGCAGGGATGTCGTGATCCATGTTCTGCAGAGCGGGGCTCAGAGGAGCCACGTAGCCTTACGAGGTCACACGCGGTGTCCGTGGCAGAGCCCGAAATCTGACCCTGAGTCCCGGCTGGTTCACCACCTTTCAGCCCAGCCACCTTGCCAGACCGCCTGCCACGGTGCAGGGGCCCAGGACCAGGTGTGGGTAGGAGGGGCCCCCGAGGCCACCTGGCGCCCTGCCCCCTCCCTCACTGATACCTCCTCTCCTCTTCCTCCCTGCAGTCCCCAGTTTTCATCGCCCAAGTTGGCCGGGACCTGGTCTCCCAGACGGAGGAGAAGCTCCTTCAGAAACCCTGCAAAGAACTGTTTTCTGCCTGTGTGCAGTAAGTGCTCCGGCCGCCGGCCTCCCTCCCTGCTTCCCAGCCCGGGGCATCAGGCCCCTCCACCTCCCCTCGGGCTGCCACACAGTCACCAGGCAAGGGGCTGCCTCTAGCCTCCACCTGAGCGCTGGGCACCCGGGGCAGGTCTTCAGTGCCTGAGGGCCCAGCCAAGCCACCCAGCGCTTGTACAGTTCTCATGAAGGGAAAAGATACCAGGGTGCCAAGTCCAAAGAGAACATCTGCTTCAGATGGTGTCGAAAGCAAATAGCTCTCCAGGCTGTGGAGACAGAGGAATGTGCACGGATCTGACCCAGTCTGGGTGGTTTGGAAATCCTTCCCAGGTCCCCCCCACACCCACTCCTGCCCCCATCACTGCCACCCACCAGCGCTGCTGCAGGAGCTGGGCTGCAGGCTGCCCTCTCAGCCACACCCCATCACCTTGTTGCAGGCTGTACGGCAACCATAATGGGACGTGAGACAAGTCAGTGGGTGTGGGGCGAGCCGTGCACCCATTAAGCGCCACCATGAAGGCTTAGGCAGCTAGGCTCACACCCGTTCCTGCGCCCACACACGCACCCTCCCTGTAGGCTGACGTGCAGCCGCACGAACATACGTACGTGCCAAGATCACAGCTGGCGTGACGGCACCGTGTTCAGACTCTGCACCCCAGACATTAGTTGAGCGCCTGCTGTGTGCCTGGCACGATGCTGCATAGGGGAGGCCTTGCGAGCAAGAACCCAGTCCTGCCTCCACGGCGTATTGCCAGCGCCCCATGCGCTCACCATGGGAAGAGCTGGGACATTCAGGGGCGCCAACGTGGGGCCCAGCCCTGTGGCAGGTGCTGGAGAGGGCCCACCGTGAGCAGAAACAAGCCTGGTTGCTGCCCTCCTGGAGATGTCCGAGGGTCAGCTCTGACGGCGGGTGAGGTCCCTGGGCTGCCCCCTGACCTTGAGGGAGTGGCCGTCCTGGCCCCCGACGCCAGCCCCTGTTCAGGTTTGGCAGGGCACAGCCTCCAACGAGCCCCAGCTCTGCGTGTCGCCTCCCTTCCCCGGGTCCCAAGTGTCTGGGCTCGATTGGTCAGCGTGGCCGCTTTTTAAAGGGAAGAAGCCCAGTTCAGAGCCCTCCAGGGCCTGGCCTAGAGCCTGGCCCACAGCAGGTGACCAGTAAATTCTGCTGCGGGATTGAAAACCTCCCAGGGTCTTCTCTGGTCCCGACCAAATCTAGGGCCTGCGCCCCTCTGCCCCTTCCCAAGACACCCAATCCCTCCATTGCACATAGTTAAATATTCCTCTGTTCTCATCTCAGCTCCTGTCCCTTCTTCAGAGAGATCTCCCGGACACCCCCCGGGACCTCGCTTACCCCACTTCACGATAACATGCCCCAGGGGTCGTTTATTTGTTTGTTATTTGCCGTGTGTGTCCCCCATCATGCTCCCTACTGTATCCCAGAACTAGAGCAAACCCCCAAGGCAACTACTTACTAAAGGTTTGCAGGGTCAGTCAATCTCAAACAACCTTTGTAGAATGGTGGAGCCTCTCTCCACTCCTGCTGCATCTGTTGGAGGCCCCTGTGTATTTGCATTTCCAAAGTCTGGAAGTGGATGAGGCCAGGCTATAAGCTGCTGGTTATGGCTCTGCCCACCTGCTCCAAGGTCAGGGTTGTAAAATGTTCATCTGTTTGTTCCCTCTGAGCTAGGTCTGTCCACGACTACCTGAGGGGAGAACCCTTCCACGAGTACCTGGACGGCATGTATTTTGATCGGTTTCTCCAGTGGAAGTGGTTGGAAAGGTGAGTGCTCCCTGGGCACAGCCCCCCAACACACACACACACACACACACACACACACACACACACACGAGTGTGTGCCATTGTGTGTGTGCGTGTGTGTGTGTGTGTGTGCGCGCGGGGGGTATTGGTTTTTCACCTAAGTCCTGTAGAAGTCTGTTACGTCCCATGGGCCCATGGTTCAGATAAAATTCAGCGTTCTCTGCCTGTTAATTAAGTTCTTGTGTATTCTAGAAATGCTGTATGCTTATTAACATCACACACACACACGCTCGTGCAGACACACGCATACACTCAGCCTCCTGTTCTTACTTTTTGGGGTCACCGTCTTTGGGAATTCTTTCTCTGCCAGCAAATAAAGAGCTGCCATATTCTTTTTTTTTTCTTTTTTAACATCTTTATTGGGGTATAATTGCTCTACAACGGTGTGTTAGCTTCTGCTTTATAACAAAGTGAATCAGTTACACATATACATATGTTCCCATATCTCTTCCCTCTTGCGTCTCCCTCCCTCCCACCCTCCCTATCCCACCCCTCCAGGCGGTCACAAAGCACTGAGCTGATCTCCCTGGGCTACGCGGCTGCTTCCCACTAGCTATCTACCTTACGTTTGGTAGTGTATATATGTCCATGCCTCTCTCCCGCTTTGTCACAGCTTACCCTTCCCCCTCCCCATATCCTCAAGTCCATTCTCCAGTAGGTCTGTGTCTTTATTCCTGTCTTACCCCTAGGTTCTTCATGACATTTTTGTTTTCTTAAATTCCATATATATGTGTTAGCATACGGTATTTGTCTTTCTCTTTCTGACTTACTTCACTCTGTACAACAGACTCTAGGCCTATCCACCTCATTACAAATAGCTCAATTTCGTTTCTTTTTATGGCTGAGTAATATTCCATTGTATATATGTGCCACATCTTCTGTATCCATTCATCTGATGATGGGAGCTGCCATGTTCTTAGAAAGATTTGCACATCCCTCATGTAACCCAGCCCCCTATTGATGGACATGGAGGTTTCCCTCAATTTTGTGTGCAGCCTTCCCGAAGTAGTGAATAACTTTGTACATACATCTTTATTTTTGCAAATACATCCATAGAAATTCCTAGCAGATGGGAATTCCCTGGCGGTCCAGTGGTTAGAACTCGGTGCTTTCACTGCTGGGGTCTGGGTTCAAGCCCTGGTCGGGGAACTAAGATCCCTCAAGCCACTCAGCGTGGCCACAAAAGAAAAAAGAAAGAAAGAAATTCCTAGCAGAGGAATTCCAGGGGCAAGGTTTTCCGCTGAGGGACTGCTAGATTGCCCCCCCAAACTGCTGCCCGATTCCCAGTCCTGCCGGCGCCCGGGCGCTCGCTTGTCCTCAGATTCAGCAACACTCTTCTTCGTGCGTGAGAGCCGGGTTTCCTTCTTGTTTATCTCTTCACCTCTAATCACAGGTGAGACCGAGCATCTTTTCATGTGTTCCATTTGCCACCTTATTCTCTGCAAAGTGCTCTCACACACACGGTGATGACTTGGCCAGGCAGAGGTGACCTCCGTGTGACTGACAAGGAAAGAGAGGCAGGGAGGATGTGGCTTGCTGGGTCACCCGGCAGGGATTAGTGCAGCCAAGGAGGGGACCCTGGCCCAGGACCCCCAGAGCGGTGCTCTGCCCACCACAGCGTCCCAGGATTTGCAGGAGAGGGCAATGCTTACATTAAATCCATGCTGGGTCAGCTGGTAGGTGAGGGTGGGAGTTTCCCCTCCCACTGCCCAAGGTTCCTGTGCCCCAGGGGCCTGGCACTCACTGCCATCTGGGTATCTGGGCCGTGGTCAGAAAGCAAGGAGCCCTTCTGCTCCTGCATGTATATCGGCATCTGTGCTGGCCAAGTCCCCTGCAGACGCTTAGGACACATACCTGTGGGACATGAACCCCCGAAAAGCCGAATTCACAGCACTCCCTGCCCACTTCAGGAAGCCCTGAGGAAACATCCTGCCCTGTAGCCTCTGGGGGACGTCTCTCTCCACCCTGATCCATGGGGGTGACAGAGAGAGCAGTGGACGGTCTTCTCTGTTGGTGCACTGCCTGCCACTGGCCGCCTTGCCCATGTACGTCATGCCTCCAGGAGATGGAAAAGCCAAGCGTGGGCCACCAGGGGCCCACAGCCTGGGTCTGAGTCCCAGCTCTGCCTCCTCCCTAGGGGCTGGGGGAGGGATGCTCTCCACATCTTGGTTTCCTCACCTGTAATGTGGGGATAATAACACTGCTTGCCTTATAGGCATGGGGTGAGGGTGAGGTGAGATAGCACCGCACACATCAACAAAGCCAGCCTTTGGGCCTTGGGAAGTAAACTGCTGAATGTAATTGTTGGGATGAGTCGTCACTGAGCACATTGGCATCACCATTGCCGTCTCCTACCCCTTCTGATATTGGAGGGAGCAGCTGACCCTTGCGGAGGACAGTCTGGTGGGGAGGTATTCATCTTGCCCCACCTGCCACTCTGGAGCCCTGGGCTGTGTAACACAACCCCACCTTCCTGGGGTGGCAGAGTCAGGACACCGAAAGTGGGCTCTGCAGCAGGCTTCCTGGACTCCACTTCCAACCCAGCTACTTACCAGCCGTGACCTTGGGCATCTCATTTCACCTCTCAACGCCTAAGCGTTCTCATCTGCAGAATGAGGACAGTAATAGTCTCACCTCCTGAGGCTGGTGTGAGGATTACATGAGTCTATGTATAAGCTGCTTCAAGCAATGGGGATTGTTACCATAGAGACCCCCAGAAGGGGCTGTGTCCTTTATCCCAAGAGTTCTAATAATGACATCTGACACTCAGCAGCTAACAAAAAGCCTTCAGATGCATATACCCTTTTACTGAAGATGCAAGGTTCAGAGAGGTTGATGGGTTGGCCCTGGGTCACACAGCAATGGCCTGGCAAGGGTGGAGCCTGAAGCCCAGGTCCCTCACTCAAGTCCTTCACTCTTAGCCCACCCAGCACTCCTGTTCCAATGGAAGCCTTTAGCTGTGGCCACTGGCTTTCACTTTACGTGTCAGTACCAAACACATGAGATGGAGAAATGGACTTTTAAAATCTGCGTGCTGACTTCAAAGAAGTTATGCCCTTTTGAGGGCGTTAAGCTGTTGAAGCCAGCAGGGCAGGACCCTGGCCTAGAAATGCCCTAAATGACTGACAGCACCCCGCCTTCCCCCCCCTCCCTTTTTTTTTCTTGCTAAAAGGATCATGGCCTGTTGGTGCTGTACTGTTGAAATATTAAAGGGATATTTTTCCCTCCCAAGGTTAACCAAGAAATTCCTCGGAAATTGTATTACATTCATTTCCCCCAGCAGAGGAGCTCTGCGGTAATGTCGACCGACTGTTTGTTCTCCGCGTATCGTAAACTGTTAGGCCTGGACGCCTTCATGTGGTTTCGAGGGCAGCTGGAAGAAACGCTTCCCAGGGCCACATGGCAGATGCAGGCGCATGGCAGGTTTGCTCTAGGCCGGCTACTCATGTGTAAGATGCAGAGCAAGGGGGAGTTCTGCCCAGGGGCAGTCTGGGCCCCGCTTCCTAAAGAAACACCGGAGAAGAGAGAGTGAGTCACAGCACGTGAATTCGAGACAGGCGTGCCAGGGAGTGCTCCGGAGGTTTCAGGGCTGTCCTAAGAGAACAGAGTGGTGCCGAAGCTGTGATTTCTGGTGAATCCCAAATCCTCTTCAGGACCCAGCAGCGAGAAGAGTTTCCACGGAAGATTCATTCAACAGCTGCTGAGCGACCAGAGGCTCACTGCTCTTTCTCGAGCAAAACCAGTTCTTTGGCCCAATTCAGTCTCACACCAATCCTCGCCCTGGTTAAGACTCTTGGGGTGGGGTTGGGGGATGCTCAAAAATAGCCCTAGAGGGGCTTCCCTGGTGGCGCAGTGGTTGAGAGTCCGCCTGCCGATGCAGGGGACACGGGTTCGTGCCCCGGTCCGGGAAGATCCCACATGCCGCGGAGCGGCTAGGCCCGTGAGCCATGGCCGCTGACCCTGCGTGTCCGGAACCTGTGCTCCGCAACGGGAGAGGCCACAACAGTGAGAGGCCCGCGTACCACAAAAAAAAAAAAAAAAATAGTCCTAGAGAGCCAAGAACCAATTTTAACGTCGTAAACGCTGCTTGTTCTTATCCGTGAATCAACTGATGAACATTTAGGTTGTTTCCATGTCTTGGCTATTGTGAATAATTCTGCCATGAATGTAGGAGTAAAATATTTAACGTTTATAAATGGACCATTACTCAGCCTGAAAAAGAAGGAAGTCCTGCCATTTATGACAACGTGGATGGACCTGGAGGTCGTTGTGCTAAAGTGAAATAAGCCAGACACAAAAAACGAGCACTGCATGGCCTCACTTACATGTGGGGTCTAAGATATTCAGACCCATAGAAGTAGAGAGCAGAGTGGTGGCTGTCAGGGGTGGGGAGGGCTTGGAGAAATGGGAGATGTTGGTCCAGGGCACAAGGTTTCAGTTATGCAAGATGAGTACGTTCTGGGGATCTCCTTTACAACATGGGGACAGTAGTTAACGGTACTGTATTATTTACTTAAAATTTGCTGAGTGGGTAGACCTTAAGTGTTCTTGGAAGAAAGGAAGGAAGGAAGAAAGTACGGAAAAAAGGGAGGGAGGGGGGAATGTTAATTTTGTGAGGTGACAGAATGTTAATTAGCTTGATTGGGTAATCATTTCACAATGTATACATATATCAAAACATCAAGTTGTACACTCTTGGTCAATTATACCTCACTAAAGCCGAAAAGAAGAGGGGGAAAACCTGATTTTCCTTAGCCAAACAGGCCAGCGATGAAAAAGCACACACTGTCTGCAAGGTGGAGTCCTTTGCTGCAACTAAATGGCCATTTACTTATTTACCCCACAAGTCCCATCCTTGGCTCCCGATCAGAGGCTTGTCTCATTAGACATTATGAATGGCTTTGGTGGGACTTCCCTGGTGGCGCAGTGGTTGAGAATCTGCCTGCCAATGCAGGAGACACGGGTTCGAGCCCTGGTCGGGAAAGATCCCACATGCCGCGGAGCAACTAAGCCCATATGCCATACCAACTGAGCCTGCAATCTAGAGCCCGCGTGCCACAACTACTGAGCCTGCGTGCCACAACTACTGAAGGCCACGCACCTAGAGCCCATGCTCTGCAACGAGAGAAGCCCGCGCACCGCAACGAAGAGTAGCCCCCTGCTCGCCGCAACTAGAGAAAGCCCGTGCGCAGCAGTGAAGACCCAACGCAGCCAAAAATAAATAAATATTTTTTAAAGAATGGCTTTGGCTAATTAAAATGGGGAGTCGGGAGACACAAAAAGATTAGTCATAAATACGGCTTTTGGCAGACAGGATCTTCTCGTGTTCTGGGGCTCAGGGGGGTTACATATAGCACAGCGCCCTCGGTGGCGGGAAGCCTGGGAACTGCCGTGAGAGAGTAACCAGACTGGACCTGGGGACCAGCAGTCTCTGCCCACAGGAGGCCGGGTCTTCCCGGGGCAAGTCTGCAGGAAGGAAGAGCTCGGGCGCCCCAGGACGGGAGGTGCAGCCGTCCTGCCCTCCTGCCGTCCTGCCTGCAGGTGTGGGAGAGAGGGCTGCGGTTTCCTTTGTGGCCTCCGTGGGACACCAAGCCTCTGTGGCTCCTGGCCCCCTCCCCTCTCCCTGCACGGAGGACACAGCTTCCTCCTGAGTTTAGCCGCATGATTTGCATTTGGGAGAGAGAGGGGAACCACAGGGAAAGTGTGGTGAAGCAGCCTCCGCTCAGCTCTTCCCTCCCAGTGCCGTCCTGAGGGCGGCAGCCTGGGATTTGAACACCCGGCCCCAGCCCCAGAGCAAGTCCTCGAGGGTCCCGTCTGCAGCGATGGTTCCAGGGGTCCCCGGGGCCTGGTCTGGCCGTTTGTGCCTGGCGCTGGCTCTTTTCAATGCTGCCCTTGTCTGTTTCTTCTGGATTCTGCATCTTAATACTACCAGTCCCATGTTGGATTTTTGCTTTTTTCCAGGCAACCGGTAACCAAAAACACTTTCAGGCAGTACCGAGTACTAGGAAAAGGGGGCTTTGGGGAGGTAAGTGAATATCCACGTATTCATGAAAAGTTTCTGGACTCTGGTCACCTTTTCTGTCCCTTCGGGCTTGGCCTGAAGTGTTCTAAGCATGGCTTCTGAGCGAATGGCTTGGTCACGTGCCCCCGATGGAGAAGGAGGGTGAGGCCGGGGCCTTGAGAAGGTCTGCTGTGTCTGAGGTGAGGAAGGAGGGTGTGTGTGGCAGGGCAGCTGAGCTGGAGCCAGCCTCAGGCAGGAGTCACGTCTGGAGAGGAGAAACGGGCCCTCTTGATTGTGTTTGGAGGGAGAAGGGAGGGCGTGAGGGGCTGAAGCATCCTGGCCACACCATGCTGTTAGTATGCGCTGTTGTACTTAATCTGATCTTCCCAAGCCTTTTTATTCCCACTTTAGAGATGAGGAAAGCTGAAGTTCACAATGGTTAGGTGACCCAGGCAAGGTCACACAGCTGAATAGGGGCAGAACTAAGACCAGACCCAAATGCCCTGGTTTCCATTCCTCTGAATTATACAGTCTGGGTTCGCAGGGGTCTCCCATCCCTCCCCTCCGAAACAAGCCTCTCCTACCAGCAGCTGGTGCTTGCAAGTCCCCGGTTATCAATGGCTACATCTGGCTGGAAGCTTGGGACAGAGCAGATCTAGTTGCCCCTGAGACAGGAACAGTTCTTTAGGCCTCAGCCAGCCATCTAAACGTTGGTGTAAGTGGCTGATTCTGCACCTCCAAGGGCTAGGATCTGCCTAAGGTGCCGCCAAAGCCAGATCTCAAAGGCAGGGCCCTGGGAGCAGTGGGTCCACGGCCAGGCATCCTCCAAGCCCCAGAGACACAGCATCCTGGCCTTGAGGGAGCTTCACACTGGCCCTGTTTCACGTGCCGTGTGCCCTTGGCTTCCTTCTTGCCCCTCAGGTCTGTGCCTGCCAGGTTCGGGCCACGGGTAAAATGTATGCCTGCAAGCGCCTGGAGAAGAAGAGGATCAAAAAGCGGAAAGGGGAGTCCATGGCACTGAATGAGAAGCAGATCCTGGAGAAGGTCAACAGTCGGTTTGTGGTGAGTGTCAGGGCCCCAGGGACAGGCCCCCTCCTGGTGACTGGGACTTCTGTCCCTTAAGTGTGACAGGTCCCCATCCCCCAGGGCATGGGATGCAGTGGGGGGGGGGCTGCAGAAAGGAGCCCGACACTCTCTCCATCACGAGGCACCTGGGGGTCAGTTGGGGCTGACAGTGGTCACCAAGCTAGCCTGGCTCCCCTCTGGGCGTGAGACCAGGCTTCTCTGAGCGCCTCCGTGGACGAAAGAGGCCCACGCGGGGCCCAACCAAGGAGCTTTGTTTCCACAGACCCCGGTAGGCTGGTTTCATCACAGGAGACCGAAGTGTCAGGATCCTAGAGAGGCCCATCTGGTTTATATTCGTGTGTTACTGCATCCAGGCTAGGCTCTGCTGCGGTAACAAATCAACCCCAACTTGAAGTAGCTGAAAATGGCAAAGGCTGTCCTTTTTCTCACCCCAAATCCCATCAGATCAGACCACCTTCCTTCATCTTCCAGCCACACCCTTCCCGGGAGTGTGGAGAGTGAGTGCTGGGGGCTCTGCACTGCCTCGGCTGCAGTGACACCCCTCACTTCCACCCACAGTCCTCAGCCAGAACCGGTCATGGCCAGGGACCAGCCAACCGCAGGGGAGGCTGGGAAATGTGGAGGAGGACTTGGGTATTTGGCCCGCTCTCAGTGTCACTGCCACTTGTTATCATAAAAAATAATATATGCTCCGGTAAAAAGTCAAACAGCACAGATGGGCGCAAAGTAAACATAAAAGCCTCCCTCTCTAAGTAACCATTCCAGACGTGTTTGATTCATGTACAGATTTTATTACTTTTAGCCAACGCGATCTTACTACAAATCTTAGGCTGCAGTGTTTTCCCCCTTAAATTGTAGAGCTTTTCCTACAACAGACCAACAGCTGCACCTCTTTTTTTTTTTTTTTTGCACCTCTTTTTTAAAGCTGTGCACCGTTCCCCAGATGCACAGGGAAGAGCTAGGCCACGACCTGTGCAGCCCGTCCCCACGATAGAAGTTGTTCCTGGTTTTGAAGCCACCGCAACGAATAAGGCTACCGTGTCCTTCCTTCAGCATCCCTTTGGCATATTTCTGTGAGGGTGTCCGCGGGATGGACTCCTAGTGGAGGAATTGCTGTGTCAGAGGGTGTGAGCACGGCCCCCAGTTTCACTCCCACCAGCTCTGCGTGAGGGCGGGCCACGCCATCCACGTGGTGCTGCTGTCATCCCCCAGAGTGGGCTGGGCTTTACGAGGTGATACCCAAAGGGGGCAGAAGTTTTAACCACCTGATGCACACGCATGCTTTTGTGACGTAAAAATGCAGACACCGTCCTGTTGGGACCCCGGAAAGGTGCTGGCCTGCCCCTTCCGGCTTTGCCCCCTCACCTAGAACCACTGAATCTGATGGAGGGGCAGCAGCAGGGGCACCAGTAGGCTGTCAGGGCGCAGGGGGTGGCGTGAAGCTGCTGCAGCTCCTGCACCCTAGCCCTCCCGCCCAGCTTCAAGGCCCGAGAGGAGGAGTGGACATGGTCAGAGGGTCCCCGGAACCCCACCGCAGGGCTGTCTTGTGCTCCCAGGTCAACCTGGCCTACGCCTACGAGACCAAGGATGCGCTGTGCTTGGTACTGACCATCATGAACGGGGGGGACCTGAAGTTCCACATCTACAACATGGGGAACCCGGGCTTCGAGGAGGAGCGTGCCCTGTTCTATGCGGCAGAGATCCTGTGCGGCCTGGAAGACCTCCACCGTGAGAACATCGTCTACAGGTGAGCGGCTCCCCTCCCACCGCCCCGCAACCCCGGTCCCCCCATCTGAGTCTGAGCAGGTGAGGCTGACCCTTCCATGCCCTGGACTGGACGCTCGACCCCACCCTGGGAGTCGAGGCCCGGGCATTGCCCTTGAGTCAGACGGACTCCTGCCCAGGAACCGAGTAAGGGAGGGAGGCCAAGTGTTCCCTCAAGACTTGATGAGGTTGGGCCACTGTTCCCTTCCCAACCAGTGCCTGCGAAGCTCAGTGGAGCCTGGTGGCCTGATCCGGAACAAACCCCAGGAAGACGTTAGTAGGATCACCACCGCAGCAGGCATCAGAATGGACCCCGTTCCCTCCCACACCATCCAGCTTTTTAGGACCAGGTGTCCAGGTTCTGTGCGCAGTGGCCCTCAGACTCTTCTCACAGGCCTCCTCACAGAATTTTGAAAATCTGTGTGCCCGCATACATTTTAAGTAGACATCTGAAATTGTCCATCATATGTTAAAAGAGTGGCTAATATTGATATTTTGAAATGGAGCTAAAGTGACATCACATTTCTAAAGGTATCCAGTGGAATCTGATTGCTGGAGCAAATTGATTTCCACCATCGTGCAGCTAAAAAAGTGCATGAAAACTCCTTAATGGTGAGGAGTTTTCTATCATTTTCTTCTCTACTCCCCTCCACCCCGACAGAATAGTTATTATAATGTAATATTTTTTTTGCATAAAAGTTATCGATTAGCATTCCACTCTGAAATATGTGGATGTATGTAAGATTTTTTAAAAATTTCCTTTGACCATAAGGCTCTAAGTGTTAAGATAATATATTCTGTTGAGTTGACCTTATAATTATTATTACTAGATCCCACCTCTAATTGGGATCTATGGTGACTGGCTCCAGAGCCATAGTCACATTTAGGAGTGGAGAGGAACCTGCTCTCCTTCTGTCAACTGAAGCCACCAGCACGTGGGGGACCCCCGCCCCCCAGCCGCTGGGAACACACACCCCAGTTTGAAGACCTTTGCCATGGGGCTCTTGTCGGAGATTATCTTGGGAGCCCGAGAAGGTTTTGAAAGCAAGAGGAATGGTCTTGATGACGTGCCCTTCCCCCCACACCATCTCCCAATTTATGCTTTTGTTTTGTTTTCATTCAAGTGGGAAGAGAGTCAGAAAATGTTCCCTGAGGGTTGAAAAAAGAATCCTCCACTTGATTGCTTTTCTCTTAAGAAAAGAAAAAAGGCATCCCTCCAAATTCTAGCCCTTCTTCTATGGAGGAAGGGAACCATGGTGCCTCCCCGGCCCCGACCACTTGCCAGAGCCTCTCTGGGGGTGTGGGTTTGTGCCCACTAGCCAGCTGTCTTTCCAACCCGGTGGTCGGTGGGGGCTGATTAATTGCAGTGATGACTCCTGCCCCTATTTGGAATGGTTAACACACCAAAAGCATGCAAGTTAACAACAGCAACAGAAGTATGTTGTAATAAATAACTACATGCAAACACCAGTTATCACTTTGTGACGCTGCACCACTGGATCTGGGCACAGGAACTGCTCCCCACGAGGAGAGCTGCCCTCCGTTTGATGAACAAAGCCAGTTGGTTGAGAACCGAATCCTCGATCTGGATGCCATGTATGTCTGCCCGATGGCTTAACTGAGTTGCACACACTATCCTGTTATTCTTTAACTCGTGGAGAAAACCTTTTATTAATAAAACCAGGGCTTCCCTGGTGGCGCAGTGGTTAAGAATCCACCTGCCAATGCAGGGGACACGGGTTCGAGCCCTGGTCCGGGAAGATCCCACATGCCGCGGAGCAACTAAGCCCGTGCACCACAGCT
The DNA here is from genome assembly GCF_937001465.1 of Orcinus orca. Lineage (NCBI taxonomy): Eukaryota > Metazoa > Chordata > Mammalia > Artiodactyla > Delphinidae > Orcinus > Orcinus orca. Next base: position 78,966,249 of record NC_064572.1, read on the forward strand.
ACTGAGCCTGCGCTCTAGAGCCCGTGCTCCGCAACAAGAGAAGCCACTGCAATGAGTGGCCCGCGCACCGCAACAAAGAGTAGCCCCCACTCGCCGCAACTAGAGAAAGCCTGCACGCAGCACAACGAAGACCCAATGCGGCCAAAAATTAATTAATTAATAAATTAATTAATAAAATAAAATAAAAACAGACACTTCTCCTGCCTCCCCCCGCCCCAGTGGGAGTGGAGAGGTTCCCTTTCACATGAGCACGATCATTTCATCAAAGAGAAGAGAGACGTTAGGGACAGGAGGAGGTGGCTGTGTCTACAGCCGTGCCTTCTGGCGGTGCTCTCTCCCAGGCTGTGGCTCAGCTGGAGTTGGGAGATGTGCCAGGCTTCTGGGGGCCCCCTCCCAAAGCGGGTGTTTGTCCTGGAGGTTACTGTTCTCTCCCTTACAATCCTCTGCCCCAATTCTGCGGCTGGTTCTTTGTCCTCAATAACTTCTCTTCTTTCATTCCCAGACCCTGCTCTGCCTTCAAGGCATCCTGAGACCTCAGGGTCTTCTCAGGCCTGGAGGAGTCTGTCACCACTCCAGCCAGAAGTGTTCTTAGCCCTGGGGCCATCAGTGTGTGGACAGGTGCCAGGACTAGCCTTTGCCTAACTTCCTTTTCAGTCACTCTCCAGGGTCAGGAAGGCACCTATGGCAAAAAGCAGCATTTGTTTTAAATTCCTGGAGGGAGAGAAGTTAGCACAAGATTGCCTTGACCCAGAGAGAGACCAGACCTCCTGAGCCCAGAGTCGGGAAGGAAACACTCAGGCCGGGTTGGCCCAAGGGGGTCCACCCAGATGCTGGTGTGCCCTTGCCTCCCAGAACAGCCACACTCACTTGCTGGTGATCTTTCCCTTTCAGAGATTTGAAACCTGAAAATATCCTGTTAGACGATTACGGTAAGTCAGGCAGCGGCCCGGGGATCCTTCTCCTGCTCTGCAGCTGAGGTGAGCGTCACAACCCAAAGGGAGCAGGGGTTCCCCCAGCGGAGACTCAGAGACACTGACCCGGGGTCCACGGGAGGGCAGAGGGCGTGGACAGAGCTCCCACCCGGCAAAGAAGCAGTGTGGGTCAGCCGAGAGGGAGGAGAGGGAGAGAGCGAGCAGTGAGTGAGGAGTCGAGAATTCCAGAGGCTCTGGGCCAGTACTTAACTCTCACACAGCTTCCCTGCACCTCATCTTCCTTGTCTGTGAAATAGAAACAGTGGGTCCTGCCCTGCCTGCTTCAGATGGTGGAGGGTGGTGGTGAGGTTCTGACAAGATAGCTTGAGGAGAAGTTGTTTTATCAACTGTAGCCAGCTATAAATGTGTTGGGCGTTATTACTTGTCTGTCACCTTGTTATTTTCTTGTGTGTTTGCACACACATGCACGGATAACAGGAGCCACCACAGCAGCCCCTCATGACTCTTCAGCCTCTCACGCCTGGGAAGGGGTTGTCACATCTTCTATCTAACTAGATCTTCTCATCTCTACAGAGGGGGCAGGGCTGACACCCCTGTGCCCATTTTACAGATGATAAGATTGAGGCTCAGAGGAGCCAACCTGCCAAGGTCACTCACCCAGCAATATCAGTGGGGAGTTGAGACCAGAAACCAGTTCTCCCTGCCAGCACGCCCCAGACATCAGGCAGCCCCAGGCTGATGGGAGAGAGAGAGGGAGGGAGGGAGGGAGGTTGTTCGTGACCCAGCGAAGAGGTTTGATTGTGACACTGTCGTGTGGCAGAGCAGGCAGAGGGCTCAGGGCCCACTGCCCCTCTTTGGATGCGCCCAGTGCCCGCAGGGGTTCTTGCTGGTTCCAGAACTGTGCCCACCACTGATTTGTGGCCCAATGGCTGGAATCTGTGTGCTCTCTCCCCTGCCCCCTACCTTTGTCAGGGGCCACTGAGCCAGGGGAATCCACTCAGCTGCAGCCTAGCGGGGTCTCTGGCGTTGGGCCTTGCTGAGGTCCAGGCTGGGAAGGAGGGTAGTGTTCCTCCCTGCAGGGTCAGATGAGGCCACGACCCTGCCAGCCGGGCCACTAGGAGAGACAGCACTGAGGCGAGCTCTCAGCACCACGTTGTCTCTGCCTTTGGGGGTCGGTCCTGGTCCAGGAGCTCCAATGCCTCCCCACAGTCTCTGCTAAGCCTGGGTGGCAGTGTCTCCAAAGGGAGAAAACAACCCCCAAAGACCAACAAGGCAGCACAGGGAGTTGCTTCCCAAATTGCTTTATGATTTTTCCCCTTAAGCAAATTGTTACAAAATGTCAGGAGACTCTTACATTTTCCCATGAAGCAATCCCAGAATCAGGCCAAGGCATTTTAAACTTTGTGACATCAGCCTTCCAAGAAGCCCATTAGGGCATTTTATGAGGCAGGTCTGTAATCGTCTAACCAAATCCAGGCATCCTTTTCATCGTTAAGTTTTTCTCCAAAAAAGTAATACTTTACCCCTGTCCTCTGACACCTGGACTCTCCCAAGGGTCTGCAGTCACCCTGCCATGGCAGGTTCAGTACCACTCTTTCTAGGACAGATGAAATGCCAGGGGCCCATGGCAAGTCTGGGGCCCTGCCCAGGGTAGACCAGATGTCCACATGACCATCCCAGGGACCTATTGGCTCTGTTGTCCTCCCTCAGGCCACATTAGGATCTCGGACCTGGGCCTAGCTGTGAAGATCCCGGAGGGAGACCTGATCCGCGGCCGGGTGGGCACTGTCGGCTACATGGGTAAGTGTAGGCGTGGCCTCTCACTAAGCCCCACCCTCAGAGCCACTGGCCTCCTTGTGCAACTAGAAGTAGTCATGCTGGGAGGTGGGAGGTCTTAGCCAGGGTTCGGGGAGCATTGGGGCACCAGGGCGCAACTTGACTTCACTGAGCTCTGCAGCTCCCACCCCTAGCCCCAGCTACATCTCTTGGAGGGCAAGCCCCTCCCAAGGTCAGTGGCAGAGCTGACAAACAGAGCTGCCTGGGGGTGGGTGGAGTAGGGGTCTGCTGAGTTGGCAGACAGCCTTTCAGGGTGACCTCGAGAGGGGGGAGATCATTAGGAAGGGTCCAGAAAGGAGAGGAGCACCCCACCTACTGTGTCACAAGTACCATTCTAAGGAGAGACCAGCCTCGGGCTCCCTGCGCTGCATCCCCTGAGCCTTCTCTGAGACCATCATCCCAGGAGCTACGGGGAAGAGCCCCAGAGCTACACCGACCCCTGGAATGCTCCTGCCAATAAGGGATATTCCCTGGGCTTCCTTCTGCACACCTCCCACTCATAAGCCCACTCACACCAGGAGGCAGAGGACTCCTGAAAGCTCTGGGGGTGTGGGAACTTTGTTTTCCTCTACCGGGCTGTTGCCAGCGACACATGCTTAGGGTTCTAGACTTGGTCTCTGGTGCTCGAGGGTCCTTTTCAGGTTGCACGACATTGGAGGACCTCTGGGGTGTGTATCTGTGTGTATGTTGGGGGTATGTTTACCCATGTGAATGCTGAGGGATGGATGGACAGATGATAGGTGGATAGATAAATAGATAGATGACAGATAGATGGATGATGGATGGATGGATGGATTAATAAATGGGTGGATAGATGGATGGGTGGGTGGATAGATAAATGGGTGGATGCATGATAGATGGGTGATGGATAGATAGGTCCATCTGTGCACCATTGTGTGTGTCTGCCTGTGCATCTGCGTCTTCTCCTCTTGCACAGAGTGTCTGCACAGCACATAGTGTTGTGTGCATACCAGCACATATGTGGATGCATTTGCCTCCCTGGATGAATGTGGCCTGCCTGATGACCTGAAACTATCTTTTTTGCATTTCTATGGTGAATCTATAATTCATTTTATCAAAATGTTAGAGAAGCTATTTGAATTCCAGCTAAATTTAAAATCGTTTTACTTCGGGTGGACACACCATTCATTGTAACAAATATGTGTGCAGCACCTACTGTGTGTCAGGCGTCGTACCTGTCACCGGGCACAGCAGGGAATAAGGTGGCTCACTGTCTAGTGGGGGAGACATCAAGGGAACAGGTTGTTTCCATCCACTGTGGTCAGGCTTCTGAAGCCACAATCAGAGTCCTGGGAGCACAGCAAAGAGCAACCAGGGCAGGCTCCCAGGAAGAGGTGGTATTTACAGCAGTTGGTGGGCCAGGGTTGGCAGAGGGAAGAGGTCTGAGCCATCAAGCTCCAGGCCTTCTGTGAGCAGCAGCATCACTCCTGGCTGCAGGACGTCCCGAGGCCCCGTTGACATCGCAGTCCTGGCCCCGTCTGCCCGGGCTCTGACCTGCCACCAGCTGTCTCTCACCTCTCCTCGCTTCCCTGCTCTGCCCCCAGCTCCAGAGGTCCTGAACAACCAGAGGTACGGCCTGAGCCCCGACTACTGGGGTCTGGGCTGCCTCATCTACGAGATGATCGAGGGCCAGTCGCCCTTCCGCGGCCGCAAGGAGAAGGTGAAGAGGGAGGAGGTGGACCGCCGGGTCCTGGAGACCGAGGAGGTATATTCGCACAAGTTCTCCGAGGAGGCCAAGTGCATCTGCAAAATGGTGAGCTCCCGGTGAGCCAGACGCTGCCCCGGGTCTGCTGTCCAGTGCTGGCTCCCCTCCCGGCCCTTAGCCGAGAACAGCAAATGGGCTGAAGGGGACAGGGTCGGGGCATGCTAGGGTGTGGGCGATGAAGCCACCAGGCCGGAGGAGCAGGCTGTGGACTGGGGTGGGCGGTGAAGGCTTCCAGGAGGGAGCCTGGGGTGGAGCAGGGCGGCTCTGTGATAAGGGAGGGGGCTGCGTGACAATGGGAGACACCCTCACGTCCAGCTCTGTGGGGGAAGCCAGCATGGGGAGAAAGGAGCTGATCCCGGCTCGCCCCCAAGACACAGAGGGATCCAGGCAGCCCCTACCCTTGACCTTGGGCCTCCTGCTGTCTCTCCAGCTCTGGACCCCTGGGTGCTGACTTGAGGTGGCAGGTGGTGTGGGTGGTGATAGTTTCTTATACTCGAGTTTTCCACCCACTATATGGAATGTTGGTCACACTTGCTGGGGCCCTGCGTGACAGCATCCATGGACAGTGAACTTGACCCGGCCACAGGCAGGGCGCACTCGGGGAATGACCTCTAGACAGGCTGGGTGGACGGGGCCAGACTTGGGGGCTGGAAGCCAGATAGAGGAAGGAGTGACAGGAGCCATCAAAAGTGGAGCTGGGGGACTTCCCTGGCGGTCCAGTGGTTAAGACTTTGCCTGCCGGTGCAGGGGGTGCGGGTTCGATCCCTGGTCGAGGAGCTAGGATCCCACATGCCTCGCGGCCAGAAAACCAAAACATGAAACAGAAACAATGTTGTAACAAATTCAATGAAGACTTCAGAAATGGTCCACATCAAAAAAAAATCTTAAAGAAAAAAAAAGTGAGGGCTTCCCTGGTGGCGCAGTGGTTGAGAGTCCGCCTGCCGATGCAGGGGACACGGGTTCATGCCCCGGTCCGGGAAGGTCCCACATGCCACGGAGCGGCTGGGCCCGTGAGCCATGGCCTCTGAGCCTGCGCGTCCGGAGCCTGTGCTCCGCAACGGGAGAGGCCACAACAGTGAGAGGCCCGTGTACCACAAAAAAAAAAAAAAAAAAAAAAGTGGAGCTGGAGAGAGTCCGCCCCTGGACCGCGGCCCTTCCTCTCGGCCCAGGTGGGCCCACTTCCTTTCCTGCCTGGCTCGTAGGCTCCCAAGGCCCACCTGTGCCCCCCAGGGCCCTCCTCCCTCTGGTGCTAGCCCAGCTGTGCTAGCACCTCCACTGCAGGCAGCTGCCCTCTTATACCAGCCACTCGGGGACAGGAGGGGCCTGAGAGCTTGGCTCTGGGCACCGGGGATCCACAGATCCCCTTCCTCTCCCTGCAGCGCGCTGCGCCTGGAGCAGCGGACAGGCCGGCGGACCCTCAGATCTGAATCATGGGCGTAAACCAGGCTAGAGTGCAGAGAAGGGCAGGCCTGGAGAGCTGATGAAAAGTAGCAGAGTTTCTGCTTCTAGAAAACCTGAGGCTGCACTGCTAGGGGCCCAGAAACCATCTGGCATAGTTCCCACCCCCAGAAGGCCACCCTCCTGCAGCCGTCCGCCTGCTGCCTGACCGCTTCCTCTTACCAGCCTCAGTCTGACGTCACAGAGGCATGGGAAGAAGGATTTGGGCTAGAGCTGCCATCTGACCGCTTCCAAAGGAAGAGGAACCATAGATCTGCCACTGGCATGTGTGAGAGACAGTGAGGGAGGTGTGGTGTGTACACAAGCAAACACACGCCCGGACCACAGGCCTGGGCCAGCCTGTAGCTGGGGGACCTCCGAGAAAACAGGTAGTCACGGCAGCCAGAGCTGGGGTCGGGGGGCAAGAGGAGCAGGGCAGCAAAAGGCAGGTACGTGGAAATGTGGGGTCCTAGGGATGATTGACAACCGGGGGCTGGGGGGTGCCAAGGATACTTGGTTAGGTCACAGTCAGGTATCTGTCCAGAGGGAACTAACTGGACAAGGGAAGAAGGAGGTCACAGCATCACCAAATGTCCCAGGTCAGGGAATTCAGAGAAGCAGGTCTTGAGAAACGCCCAGCAGCAGCATGGGGTGTGCTGAGAGGACAGAGAGGCACAGAGCGCCCCCTCCCTGCCCACAGTCATCGGCTTTGGCGCCCGGCTTTGGGGCCCCAGGACCGGGGGCACTGCTGTTCCTCTGCTGTCCCCTGGTGGCCACTGAAGGAAAGGTAGCATCTGAGCCTGGGGCTCCAGGCAGACCTGGGTCCGTAGGTGTACGTGTCAAGCCAAGGTCTCCTGTCTCTCTCAGCTAGAAGAACCTTTGGAGCTCTCTGGCCTTCCTCTGCCTCCTTACCCTGGGGTCTTGGAATTCTGGTCTTGGGCTTCTTCTGAGCCCTTAACCACAGCCCATCTGGTCTGGCAGCCAGGCTGCCACCACCAAGGGACACCAGCTCAGGACACAGCAGGGCCTGACCGTAAGGAGACCATGGAGGCCCGGGGCAGCTCCAGCCCCACCTGCCGAGGAAAGTCTCTCTACAAACAGCAAGGAAGCTGGTCCCTGGCCCCCAGATTCTGTCCCTCATTCCATCTTGGCAGCCACAAGACCCTCTTCACTGCCCCTGGTGTCCAGAAATGCATGTATCTCATTGCCTTGTCCCCTGGGTCCAGTCGTACCTAGGCCCAGACCTCAGCCCCCACCTTTCTCAGGCCCCTGCTGAGTCCCAGCACTGGTTCTTCCCCACTGGCCCTGTAGCCCTCTCAGTCTCACCGGTCCTTCCAGCCCATTGCTAGTCTTCCTCCTCCAGGAAGCCCTCTCTGCCTGCCCCATCCACCTCAGCTCACACCATCTCTCCCTCTCACTTCTGGTTTATACTGATATTACATGTGTAAACTCTCTACCTGATGCCCAGGTTGCAGACAGGCAGCATGTAGATGGGTGTTTATTTCAGCCTGCATAGTGTCTTAGAGAGAGGTGAATAGTGGGTTACTTGCCAAGATTTTTAAATGGGGCAAATTCACGTAAAAACCTGGATTTTCTGGCTTCTCAAAAAAAGCAGAAGCCCTGGACACTGGCCAGCATCCCTGCCTGGCAGGAGCTGACGGGCATCCTGGCACGGCCCGCCCAGCCCAGCCCACCCCTCACCTTATTGCTCTCACTTGTGCCATCTGTCTGGCCAGCCCCTGCAGGCTTTGGGGTCTGCAGCCTCTTGGGATTACTCAGAGCAGAGCAAAGCCCCAGGAGAAGAGCAGCTGAGGCTCTGAGCCACCAGCCCAATGGGCAAAACACTCTTGGGTGGTCGGTGGACCGAAGGGTGACATTGTGAGTGGCTCTCTCACGGCTTAGTCCCTTCAAGGCTGTGACCTGGTGCTTGCCCCACTGCCACCTTTCATTCCTTAGTTTTGGGGGGTGGGCAGTCCCAGCAAGCCTCCCCTCCAGACTCTGGGCCCCAGGAGGCCCCCCTGGCCGCTGGCTCTCAGGGCAGCCATAAATGTGGATTAAATGAACACATGCAGAGGGCACCAGGGTATTGGTAAAGGAAAGGGCTGGACTCCCTCCAAGGCGCAGACCACCCACTTTGATTTTAGTCTCAAAGCAGACACTTAGTAGATTCCAGCTGCGTATACGGTGCAGTGCTCAGTGGGGTGGGGACACTGGGACTGTGGGGAGGGACTGATGCCCTGCGGTCACGTGGCGGCCCTGCCCCATCTTCAGCCGGGGCCTGCCCCTCCCCTTCCCCCCTTCCTCTCTTTCATTCACACCTTCCTCCCGTCCAGCTGTCTCTGCTCCTGCAGCCCTTTCCTCTCCTATTAACCATCCTGCCTTTTGGTTGTGATGAGGACAGTCCTCTACCCCAACCATCCTTGTCTCCCCACTACACCTGTATTAAAATCCTACCTCTGGACCTGCCCTTCAGGACCGTCCATCACTCTCCCCAACCAGTCCCCTTCCCCCGACCCACCTCCCTCATCCTTCACTCAGACTCAAAGACAGGTGTTCCCCAAACACGCCCTGAGTGTCCCTGCCGCCCTGCTCATGATGCCACAGGTCCCTCCGATGCCTGCTCCCACCTTTGAAAGCCTGTCGCAGATGCCCCTTCCCCAGGACACCTCCCGATGCCTCAGCTGGCAGGCAGTTCTTGTTCCTCTGCCACCATGGTGTCATATCTGCATTGCCTTGATGGGTCCTCTGAACATGAATTTCCTGAGGCCAGACCCTTAGCATCCTCTCTCGGGACCTACTGGGTACAAGTCTACAATGTACTTATGAACGGAGTAAATGAATGAAAGAACCCACTGACCAGCCCTTGCCCTTTGTAGCTTACCTGGAGCAGAAGAGTTAACACCAATTCAACAAACATTAGTGCATGCTGGGTTGGAGAAGCAGAGAGGATTCCTGCTCTCCTGGGGGTTCCAGGCATCTGAGCATGCTGGGAACATGGGACCACAAAGCACACTGTGGCTCAGGAGGCCACCCTGAATCGAGGCCTGAGCAGGCAGTGTCCGCTGGGTACCTGGGGTGGCGCAGGCACTGCGGAGGAGAGAGGAGGGACGTTCGGGAGGGCTCAGGGACACTTGTGTGAAAGGGAGGTGACCACAAGCTCTCCGAAGCCCCTCTGCCCCTCGGGCCTCTGGGCAGGAGGAAAAGCCCCCCAGGCAAGTCCTCATGGGGCTCTCCTGTCACAGCTGCTCACCAAAGATGCAAAGCAGAGGCTGGGCTGCCAGGAGGAAGGGGCAGCAGAGGTCAAGAGACACCCCTTCTTCAGGAACATGAATTTCAAGCGCTTAGAAGCCGGGATGTTGGACCCTCCCTTTATTCCAGACGTAAGTAGCCTCCCCAGCCTAGACTGAGCCTGTGCATTGATTTATGACCTTCGACTTCACTGAACATCTGTGCTGGGCCCCGGGTCAGAGGCTGAGACCTGTGGGCAAGGGGTGGCCCCCGTCTTCCAGTAGCAGGGTGTCGCCCGGTCTGGGGGTCTCTCTGTACCCACCCTGGCATCATCACCTCTATGAAGTCCTCATCTCCAGAATCGCAGGCTCCCAGAGCCCCTGGGAGGCCTCCCCCACTGACCTAGAATCCCCAGAGGGCAGGGCCCGGGTTTGTGTCTGTGAGTCCCCGTACGGCTGCCCCAGAGCATGTTTGGTGGATGAGTGAGATGAAAGAGATCACTATGGTTACGGCGCCGGGGCCATAGCAGCACTGACGACAGCCCCGTGGCCTGGTGCCTCGACTGCCCCATTTTGCAGGTGAGGAAACTGAGGCCTCCAGGGGATATGTAACTTTAACAAAGCACCTAACACAGCTGGGACCCCAGCCCAGGTCTGTGTGGCTGCCGAGCCTGTGTGCTGACCTACCACCCCTGACTGGCCTCCGATGCGAGAAGGGCCAGGGAGGTCCTCCTGGGACATCGCCCCGTTGCATACTGTGCGGGGCAGTGATGGCAGGAAGGGGCCCTGAGCTCTCGTCACCCCAGCTGGGGGCCCCTTGGCCCCTCTGAGCGAAGGGCAGCCTGGGTTTCCGGAGCGGGGGTGGCCCTGGGAGACCCCCGCTGCTCTCCATCAAAACCCTCCGGGCCTGGCTGGGGGCCACCAGAGCCACAGGCAGGGCTCCTGGTGACCAGCGCCCTGCCCTCCCAGCCCCGGGCCGTGTACTGCAAGGACGTGCTGGACATCGAGCAGTTCTCCACCGTGAAGGGCGTCAACCTGGACCACACAGACGACGACTTCTACTCCAAGTTCTCCACGGGCTCCGTACCCATCCCTTGGCAAAGCGAGGTGAGCACGGCGGGGCCCTCAGCTTCACCCCGAGGGGAGGGTGCAACGAGGGCAGAAGAGGGCCAGCTGGGTGGGCGTCCCTGTGGGCAGACTGGGGCGTGGTGTGGTGCTGGGTCAGGAGCTGGCTGGGCGGGGAGAGGAGGCCTGTCTCGATGGCTCTCTGGAGAAGCGTGGCTGGGAAACGAGAGGAATGGGGCAGCAGCGGGAGGCACGGGGGGGCTGAAGGTGGGGCAAGTTCGAGCTGGTTCGAGTGAGACGGCAGCGACGGGGCAGCGGGCCTGCTGCACTGGAGGGGAGGGTCCGGAGCGCTGGGGTGAGTCCCGTGGCTGGGCGATGAGCGCTTCCCTGCCGCTGCCCTCCGTGGCCGGCTACTGTCTTCTCCGAGAGGGCGGCTTGCAGGGCCGTCAGGGAGAGGCGGTGGGCGGGCCTTGCTGCCTGGCTCTCTGCCCTGTGAGATGGAGGGCGGGCGGAGAGCCTGGCAGGACCGGGCTCGGGGCAGTGTCGCCCAGGGCTGGGCTGCTGGGATTCCTGTCCACCCAAGATGCCCAGCGCAGCCCCTGACACCACCTGTGTTCTAACCGCTTCTCCAGATGATCGAAACAGAGTGCTTTAAGGAACTGAATGTGTTTGGACCTAACGGTACCCTCTCGCCGGACCTGAACAGAAGCCACCCTCCGGAACCGCCAAAGAAAGGGCTGCTCCAGAGGCTCTTCAAGCGTCAGGTGAGACCCTCACTCCCACCTCAACCCTGCTGTCCTGGCCTCAGCTCTGCGAACCCCCAGGTCTTAGCCTTCCAGACAACTGAGACCAACTTGCAGGCTGGGGAGACTGGGGGCAGCAGCAGCCTGGAAGGGAGAGGCAGCCTGTCTGAAGTGCCTTGAGACCCACTGGCTGATGGGGTCCCCAGAGCAGAAGGGGCAGGGCCAGCCCAAAGTTAACCGGTCGTCAGGGTTCCTCAGCCTCGGTGCTGCTGATGCTTTGGGTTAATTCATTGTCGCGGGGACTTATGCGTTGAGGGAACTTAGCAGCATCCCTAGCCTCCGCCCAGTAGATGGCAGTAGCACCCACTGCCGTGTGTCAATCAAAAATGTCTCCAGGACTTCCCTGGTGGCGCAGTGGTTGAGAGTCCGCCTGCCGATGCAGGGGACACGGGTTCGTGCCCTGGTCCGGGAAGATCCCACATGCCGCGGATCGGCTGGGCCTGTGAGCCATGGCCACCGAGCCTGCGCTTCCAGAGCCTGTGCTCCGCAACGGGAGAGGCCACAACAGTGAGAGGCCCGCGTACCACCCCCTCAAAAAAAAAAAATTGTCTCCAGATGCTGCCTAATGGCCCTGGGGACAAAACGCCCCTAGTCGAGAGCCATTGTAAAGACTACGCAAGTTATGTAGGTAAAGATTTAACATAGAACAGGGGGATCTGGTGCTGGAGAGGTGATCCCCAAAGAACCTCATGGCTCCCGTAGTTTGATGCTGTGCCCTGCAGCTGGCAGCCAGAGGAGACTTTGGCCCTCAGGAAAAGGTATTCTTCCCTCAGAGCCTGTCCCTGGATCAAGGGTTGCTGTGGGCCACATGGGAGAAATGGCCCAGGAAGGACCCGGCAGGCTTTCTAGAGTGAGAGACCCCTAACCTCATCCCTGCCACCAAGACGATGGCCACAATAGTGCCGCCTCCTGGCCTGGCCCTTCAAGAAGGCAGGGCCCCATCCTGAGGCCTGGGAGGCCCCTGGTTCCTTACTTTCCTCCTCCCCACAAGGGAGTAGCAGCAGCTCTGTACCCAGGCCCCGGGCATCCCAGCTCCCTCCTGCTTAGATAACAGGGAAGAGGTGGCTGTTCGTGGCACTCCACTGTGGGCCAGGCACTGTGCTGGGTGCTTTTTGAAGGCATCTCTTATTTAATCTTCACAAAACCCCAGGCCTTCATTCAACTATTCATTCCACCAATATGTATTGAGCACCTACTCCACTCTAGACTGTTACCTGAGGACTTAAGATGCATCAGCAAGCAAAACTGCATCCCTCCTTTGGGGCATCTTAGTGAAGTGTGAGCCCAGGATGTGCTCCCATTAGCCCATTTCACAGATGAGGAAACTGAGGCTGAGAGGAGTTAAGGAACTTGCCAAGGTCACACAGCCAGTGAGTGAGCCCTTGCGGAGGATCTGGGATAACAGGGCGGGCAGCACGGGTCAGGCACACTGAGAGAAAATGCAGACTGAGGCCTGAGTTTGCGGTTTTATCTAAAAACTTCATGTGAGTTTCACCTCCTATTCCATAATATACTCATATCCATCATCTACTATAAAAATATAATTTTCGGGCTTCCCTGGTGGCGCAGTGGTTGAGAGTCCGCCTGCCGATGCAGGGGACATGGGTTCATGCCCCAGTCCGGGAAGATCCCACATGCTGCGGAGAGGCTGGGCCCGTGAGCCATGGCCGCTGAGCCTGCGCGTCTGGAGCCTGTGCTCCGCAACGGGAGAGGCCACAACAGTGAGAGGCCCGCGTACTGCAAAAAAAAAAAAAAAAATATATATATATATATATATATATATATATAAATAAAATTTTCAAATGCTTCCATTAAGTAAAATTGAAGTTCCAGAAAGAAATGACCTCCACCCCCGAAGTGGCCGAGTCCCCCAGGACGGCCCGGGATCCTGGGACAAGCGTTTGCTGTGGAAGCTCACGGCCCAGGTTCAAATCCAGCCCTGACCCTTCTCGGTTGGGTGGCAGTGTATTGAACCCAACCCCTGCCCCAGCCTCTGTTTGCCCACATGAAAAATCAGGATGGAGATGCCGGCTGCCCAGGGTGAGTGAGGTGGAGGACAGTGACCTCAGCACAGTGCCTGGCACCACGACTGCCACCAGGGGAGCAGACACGCCGGCTCTCTTCTGCAACGTGAGGGGCCCGCGCCCACGGGGGTGCCAAGAGGGTGCCAGGGATACTGAGGGCGAGCAGCTCGTGGTTCCCAAGCCGGGCACCTGCTAGAGCCCTTCGCACACACAGCCTTGTTTCCGTCTCCCAACAGCCCTGTGCAGAAGCGGCTCCTAACCCACATCACGGGCCAGGCAACCGAGGGAGTCAGACACTTTCTCAAGGTCACTCAGCTAAGAAGTGGCGGATTTAGGATTCGAACCCGGCAGCCTAACTCTGGGCCTGCAGGCCTAACCATGTAGATAGATAGTATAGGAGGGACCACCTCCTCTCTGCCTTGGGCGTCTGTTAATCAGGAAAAGCCCTCTGCCCCAAGGGGTGGCCTCCGGACCTGGGTCTGCAGGGGGAGAACAGAAGGCCGCAGAAAGCAAGGCGGGGAGCCGGTCAGCTGAGCTCCCCTCCAGTTCAGATTCAGAGGCCCCTGTGATGCAAGGTCCCCAGGGCTCGACTCTGCGATGACTGACCTTCTCTCTCCCTCTTTCTCTCCTCCCTGCTCACCCCCCTCCCAGCATCAGAACAATTCCAAGAGTTCAGCCAGTTCCAAGACCAGTTTTAACCATCACATAAATTCAAACCATGTCAGTTCAAACTCCACCGGAAGCAGCTAGCTGCAGCTCTGGCCTGAAGCCCACGGTGGGACCAGCCTGAACCCTTCTCCTTAGAAGCGGACTTGTGACCGGTGGAGCTTCCGCCCTGGCGGGCAGGCGGGGGAGCCCTCCAGGAGCCGGGGAAGGAGGCCGTCCAGCCCCGAGATGGGGAGCCTCCAGGTTCCTCAAAGAGATTTCCACTCAGGTCTGTGTTCGGAGGCGGCCCTCAAGCCAAGGTGGATTGGCTGTGTCTCTGTCGAACATTGCAATAGAAATCCAATTGGATACAACTTGCACGTGTTTTAACAGCGTCATAACTAGAACTGAATTTTGTCTTTATTATTTTTAAAGAAAAGTTTTGTAAATTTCTCTATTGTTTCAGTTTACATTTTGTATATTTGTATTTAAATGAAAGTCAGACTTTGAGGGTGTATATTTTCTGTGCAGCCACTGTTAAGCCATGTGTTTTAAGACATTTTAGAGGGGGTGGCGGGCGGGGAAGGGTGTAAAAAAAAAAAAATGTGACTCAAGACTTCCAGAGCCTCAAATGAGAAAATGTTTTTATTAAATGTAGAAAATGATTCCCATTTCACCTTTAAAGGATTGATTGTATCCATCTCTATAACCTTTCCCTCCCTCGCATTGGTATCACCGTTCTGTTGGCTTGTAACTATCTGAATTAAATGCGCAAAGACCGACTGGGACTTCACCCCCAGCCAGGATGTCTTCCGTTGGGGTCCATGGAGTTGCCTGGGCCCAGCTCCGTCAAGATGTGCACTTTTCCTTTGGGGGCACACGATGCCACTGTTGCTTTGGCCTTGGCCTCCTCTTCCTTCTGGAAGGCGGCCAGTACGTGGAGCTGAGGGTCTTCAGCTCAAGGGTGTCTAGGCCTCTTTCTTTCTGAGTAGGTTCTGACTGCTAAAGCCAGTATGTTTTCAAGAGGCTTGCATTTGGGGATTGTTTTAAGAGACGCATAGCAACGATGAGGAGTAGTCATGGAACCCCAAGAGTCCCAAATGCTTACAGCCCATAGAAACATCAGGGAGCGGAGGTCTTGGGCTTGTAGAGGAGAAGGTGGCTTTCCAGGATCTCTGGGCATGTCCCTTGAGTGTTTACGGGGTCAGAGGGCCTTGAGAGCTTCCTGGGGCCCCACAGATTCATTGGCTCAGGTGGCATGGATGCAGGAGGCTGGCTCTCCAAGCAAATGGGAGAGGCCGGGCCACCCACAGAAGCTCAAGAAAAACTCACTGTCCCTTCCGGGAGAGGTGAAGCAGAGGCGAGCTCTCATCGGGCATCTCAAAGCTCCAGGCACAAGTAGCCCCAGGAGAACTTGGTGGCTTTGCCAGACCAGGGTCTCTAAAGGCAGCCCCCAGGCCCTTTGAGCAGGGCTGTCCAGCCCCAGGGAGCGGCCAGCCTCCCCCTGCTGCCTTCACAAGGTGACAGGGAGCAAAGCTGCCTTTGCCTCCCCTCCGGGACGGGGTGAACAGTTGAATTCCCGGCTCCCCTGCTTGCCAGGTCACCCTCAGTCAGACATGGTCTCAGCCACTGGGCAGCTGCCAGGGTTTCTCCCGGCGCGGGCCCTGCACTTCCTGCAGCAGCATCTCCTGTTAAAATACAGATTCTGGGCTCCACCCCAAACCTACGGAATGGGATTCCCTGGGAGTAGGGCCCAGGAATCTGTATCTCTATAAAGCGCGCCAGGTCATTCTGATGCACCCTGGAGTGTGAGAACCACTGCCTTAGGCCATCGGTGGGGCTTTTGATGTGATCCTCCCAAACTTATTTCTCTAGGTGACCAGGCAACTTTGGAGCCTGAGCTTTTAGGGAGGAGAGAGAAGCCAGCGTGTCAGCCTGTGTCCCAATTTCCATGCTCCTTCCCCAAACTTTGCCATTGGGTCCTGAGGCTAGACAGGGGCCTGACCGTTGCAACTGACCATTTTTGAGGTCATTTTACAAGGAAAGAGAAGAAAAGAAACAGTTGGGCCTCCCTTAGATCCCTTTAACGTGCAGTATTATTTTCTTCAAGACCAGCTCTCGTCTCCGAGGCTGCTTCCGTTACCTCTCTGGAGCTGAGTACAAGATTAATACAAACAGCCGTGTTCAGTGTTTGCTGAGGAAGTGGAAAGCTCTTTGACCAGTATTTTAAGATCCTCACGCTCTTACTGACCCTCCTCAATGAAAAGGACAGTCATCTTCCTGGGACAGTCAGCAGTCCACGCCACCACCCTCCTGTCCAGAAATTTCATTCATTTTGCCCGATTCACAGCAACTCAAACCTTTCCAAACGGACTGGTGGGGAGCAACCAGTCTCTTTACACCTCAAAGCCAACGCACTGTCCGTTTGCGGTAGAGAATCATCAAGAAGCAAGAAAGAAAACATACATCTGCTCAGTGTGTTTCTACATCGTGAGAGCACAGAAGCACAGGACTTTGCGTGGCTCTCAGGATAACGGGAGTCTTCCTTCACCCTCGCCACCTGTCCCCTGAGCGCCCCAAAGTGTACAGGGTCAGAGTCACTGGCCTTTGCAATCCTCCTTTTCCTTTCGGTCCATTGCTTTGTACAGAGAAGGGGCGTCTTCATTTGGAACAGTGCCTGAAAGCCAGCCCCCTCCCCTCTGGGTCCCCAGTTGCCACAGGTCCTGTCCCTGGACCCCCCGCCCCGCCGCCAACCTCTACTCCAGCTTGTTTTCTATGGCTGCGTTTTTAAAAAGATTTTTTAACTTAAAAAAAAAAACAAACCTTCCCACCATCTACCTGTCCAGGAGGAGGCCTATTTGGGCAGCCAGTGGATTTAAATCTTTTTACTGCATTTGAACTCTTCACGGAAGAGACTTTCTTCCTCCAAGCATGACGTTTTTCTCACCGGACCTTCTCTGACTTCGTGCCTTTGAGGTGAGACGCAGGGTCTTGCAGAAGCACCTCTGCTTCCCCTGTTCCGGAGCCAAGCCGCTGTCCCCAGTGAAACGGGGGTGGTCTCTGCCGTGATCACCATGACCTGTGAGTGTTTCTCAAGCCCCCTGGGCGGCTCCCATGATTATCACCCACAAGATCACAAAGACCCAACCCCACCTTCACGGAGGATGGCACCACCTCCCACATCAACTCATCCTCTGATCTTTCTAGGCCGGGAACATCGTTCTTTAAACCACGAGGCTTCTCGCGAGGGCAGCTGACTTGCACAGTAGCTAAGGGCTGCCCTGTCTTGAGCCGCCCCAGGAGGGCTTGTTGCCCGAAATGCACTGCTCTTAACAAAGGGGAGCGCTCAGTCTTGGAGGCCATGCAGCACGGAAGCAAGCGGTGTGGCCTGGGGTATGCACGCTTCTCAGGCAGCCCACGGGGGCAAATGGCAGTGAGTTCTGGGGACACGTATGTGGACGTGGCCTTGGCATTGAAAGCACAAGTGAGATGCGGCTGCCTGCCCTTGAATCTAGCAATCCTTGGTGATGCTGAGGGCCTGGCCTCCGAGAGGCCAGGGGTCAAGGAGCCCAGCCCTCCGTGGAAGCTTCCCCCTATCCTTCTACACCCCTGTCCTTTCCCCCAGACTTTTCCCACTAACTTTCTCATGCAAACTGCTGACCCAGACCTCAATACAGAGGGAGCACTGCAGCCTCCTTGAGCCTGGTAGCCCAGGCCTTGCCGAAGGGAACAGCGGCCTTGCGGACCACCAAGTCCCCCGAGATGAAGAGGAAACGCCAGTCGGGGTGACACCCAGCTCTCCTCTGGGGCTGCTGTGTGCTTGCGTATCCATGGGCAACCCCTCTGGTTGTCTCCTGTTCTCTAGCTCCACACTCTGAGGTAGGACCTCCTAACTTTTTAGCCTTTCTATGGAAAGAGTGTGAAATCTTTGTGCATTTCCAAGCGCAGAGCTGTGAGTCACGAACGGCAGAGAGCTCGCTTTCTGATCACAACAGACCACATGGTGACACCTCGTCCCCCTAGGCACCTTCTGTACCTACTTTTAGGACCAACCAGCCCAGCTTTTGAAGCTCCAACGTGTAGGGGTCAGACCCTGCTCAGGTGCAGGTACCTCGTCTGGTCTAACTTTAAAGGCTTGTGCTGTGGACAGTGGCTAAAACCTTTGAAACACTAGCTCTCCTTAGGAGGGAAAGACACTCCCCAAAAGAAGAATCTAGATGTCTTTCCCTGGTCCATCACTAAGTCATTTTTGTAATAGATCAAAAGCAAATGTTCTCAATTAGAAGAGCTTAGTGGCTGTTAAAATAATTAGTGTTAAAATAACAATCCTTCTAGTATCCAAAGGTTGCTATTTTTTTTTTCAGGGAAATTTTAACATTGATGAGTAAAAGTAGTTCCATTCTGGAGTCATTCCTGAGGATAACGGCTTCTGTTCTCCTGCTGCTCTTGAATCTTTGTATGTTCCCTCGAATATGTCACAGTGCTGCTGTATCTAGATCGAACCACTGTTGTTGTTTTTTTAAGAGAAATAAATTCCTTAATGAAAATATGGCTGCACTTCTTCCCTTCTGCTGAGCTGTTCTATTTCTTCTGCCAATGCCAGCTGCCCCCAAGATGCCAGGACGTGCTGCTTCAGTCTTTGAGTTAACCTTTCCTCAGATGGACGGTTCAGCCCCACCCAACGCTGGCCCCCAAGCTGACCACCCGACCTGCCCTGGCCCAGCTCCAGGGGGCAGGGTCTAAGGAGACCACCTGAGCCCTTTCCAGGTTGATGGGCTTCTGATCGCAGACCCAGCAGACGGCTCCAGAAGTGTTCCTGCCACAAGGTACCAGGCAGGAGTGGGGCGAGGGGCCTGAGTGGGTGCTGGCACCCAGATCAGAGGGGGCACCTCCACCTGGCAGGTTTTACCTGACAGAGGCCATAACTCGGATGTGGGCTCCACAGAGAGGGCCTCTTCTGGCTGTCCAGCCTTCACGGAGCCACATGTTAGAACTGCTCACCAGCACAGCAGGATGGCCTCAGGACCTGGAGTCCCAGTCTAGGACCCGAGACCCGACCAGTCCCCCTTCACCTGCCTGGCTTAGTGGGACAATGAATAGGGCTCTGGGCTCAAACAACCCCTTCCTGACAATCTGTGTGAGTTTGAGCGGCCACTTAACCCTGAGCCTCAGTGGCTTCGTGTGTACAATGGGGTGACACCTGCTGGGGTGCGGGTTCTCCTGGAAGATTCAGGGGGACACGTGTGATGCCCAGCACAGAGGCCTTTGCCATGGAGGACACTGTCGCCCTGGCTGTCTTTGGACCCCTTTTGAGCCTTGACAGGGCAGGGGTCCTAGACCCACACACATCGGCCCCTGGGCCCAGCCCGGGAGCTGGCGGCAGTCCTAGCCCCTGGCAAGGGAGGCCCTGAGCTGGGAGTCGAGGCTGGAGCCACCCACCTCACAGGGAAGGTAGGAACTGGAATCGTGTCGCCCCGTGGCTCCCGGAGCAGGTGTCTTTCCTAACGATGTTGGAGGACTGAGGAGGAGTCTGCTCACTGAGGGGCTCGAGGGAGGGGGGCTGGTGAGCAATGGGGATGGCGTGGGGACCTGCTTGGCTGCGGGCCTGAGGGGGACTTCTCCTGGAGAAAAAGGAGGGGTGGGAGGAGTGCTCTGAGCCTCTGGACAGGGGTCCCATCACAGGGGCTGTTATCTCGGTGGCCCCAGCGCTTTCTCTGGGACCTTCTCCCACCGTCCCAGGACCCTCCGCCACCTGAGCCGGCCCCCCAGGCAGACAGAGCCTCTGTCCTCCTGGGACAGAGGGGCCAAGGGAGAAACTCCAGCCCCGCACACCGGCCACCCGCCCCTGATACCTCTGGGCCCCTTCCCAGGCAGAAGGGGCGGGCCAGGGGCAGACGGCCCCTCCCTGACCTCCTCTCACTACGGACAGCCGTAGACGTGGTAAGTGGGGGCTGAAATGGCCTCCAACTGATTTAGTTTCAGCGAGGCTCAGCGTGGGCACCCCCAGGACACCAAAGAGCCTCGGGACGCTATCCGTCTGGCAGGGGGCCTATCGGGGTGGCGGGATCTACCTGCCACCCCTGGAGACTGTGAAGAGGAAGGAGACAAGGGACCCTCGGGGACGGGCACTGAGCCGTAGCAGGTCAGGGCTCCTGGTACCACTTTGGCTGTCCCTCAAGCCAAGCACTGCCAGGGCAGGTTGGCTGTCGGGGGTGGGGGACAGGGCGGGCAGAACTATAGGAAGGAGGCCGTTCACTTGGCTCGAGGGCTCCCCGCTCTCAGCCATGAATCAGATAAAGGCCCTGCCTCTCCCGCTTGTATTCCAGGGGCATCAGTCCCCCCACACACACACAGATAAACCAGGGGTTGTGGAGACTCAGGCCAGTGCCTCTCACACTTAGGGAGCATAGCCTCACCTGGAGTTTTGTAAACTACAGATTCTGATTCACTAGGCCTGGGTCAGGGTCTGCATTCCTAACAAGCTCCCTGGAACGGCTGCTGGCCCACGGGCTATCTTTGAGGAGAGAACCTCAAACTGGGAAGTCAGGCCAAGGTCTCTGGCCAAGCCAGGGCCTACATTCCCACCGCTGTCCCCTTCAGGCCCTGCATTCAGAGGTATAGCTATCTTAGGAGTACTCGAGTGTGTCTGCCCTGCCCTCAGAGGGGCTCAAGCTAGTGGTTCTCAATGTCTGGTCCCCGGACCCGCAGCAGGAGCCTCCCTGGGAGCTCGTGCAAATCCTCACCCTGACCCCAGGCCCACTGAATCAGAAACTCTGGGTGGGACCTGGTAACAGGCCCTCCAGGTGATGCGGGGGCACACTCAAGTTTGCGGGACCCTGATTTACAAAGTGCTTTCATCTCCTTAAAATCTTGTTGAAGCCCACGGTCTCCCTGTGGACAGCTTGTTAAGCTGAGACAGTGGAGGGTTCACGTGGGTGAGGTTCATACCTATAAGTGGGAGAGGGTGAGTGTGGTTGGCTGCCCTCGTTCCTCAAAAATGAGAGCGAGGATGTAACATGTGGTCGTATTGCCTTATCTCTTTAAAAAAGGATAAGCCAAACACTAAAAGAGAGAAAAAATTACCTAGAGGGAGAAGTAGCCAACAGGGAGGCGGGGTGGGGCAACAGATATAAAAGGCAGACTTCTCTGAATGTGCCTGTCTCGTAGATTTGACTTTGAAAGCTACGGGTCAAACATAAAATAAATCTGAACTTAGGGGAGCTTTTTATTCAAAAGGATTCTCGCCAAGGAGGAAAGCGGGGGTTATTGCCAACAGGGGGATGCAGAATATCGCAGAAGAGAGGCCGCTTTGACCCTGAGATCTGCAAGGACTCAGGGGTTTTCGTTCTGGAGGAGAGTAAACACGCCGCCTCCCATCCCACTTCCCCACCCTCGTTCTTTCCAGAAGAGAACAATTTAGAGGCCAGCATATTGTCCAAGGGGCTGTGTGCTGGCTCAGGCTGAGGGTGGGACAGAGTTCAGGGTCTGGAGGAAGGAGACAAACGTAACCAAAGCTGGGTTGACAAGCATTTTGTTCCGACGGGCCAGTGAGGACTGACAGTTCAGCTATTCATTTAGGAGGCAAAGGGTGGGAATTTGGAGGGTCTGTATCTGGCCTTGTCCTAGGCAAACGAGGGGGACATCCATGGGTCTTATCCAAGTCATATGGAAAGGGAGGTTCTTTGCAGTGAGCTGTTTTTTTTTTTCCGGAACTCAAAAGGGTGAGGGGTTATTTCTTTAAAGTCACTGTTTTGCAATAGCCCAGGGGCTCAGGTGAAATTCAACACTGTCACCTGTAAACGCTTTAGATGATTATAAAAACAAAACTAATATCTTTAAAAGCATTCCCTAAAAATCAAAAGACAAAACAAACCTATCTGGGTACGCAGTTGGTGGCGTAATCACACAGAGAACGCTCCTAAGTGACTTTGAAACCGAACAGGACCCCGTGGGGCCCTCCCAGCTCCAAAAGCCCCTCCATGGCCCCTGTTTGCAGAAGAAAGGCTTTAGTCTCCTAGGCCTTCCCCAAGCTCCAGAGAGCAGCTCAGGCAGTTAATAGGACGGAGTCGCAGGACTTTGGGTTCCCCTGAAGGGATGTAGATAACAATCTAGAACATATTTGAGTTTTTCTGCAGAAACTAAGACACCCACCCAAGGGGAGGATGGTGACTACACGCTGACCACAAGCACGCAGACCCCAGACTGGCTGGAACCAGAAGGTTGAGATTCTGGGGACATCACCCTGTTACCACCAACCAATCAGAAGAACGTCACACGCCCTGCAGCCACCACCCCAAATTTTACCTTTAAAAAGTCTTCCCTGGGATTCCCTGGTGGCGCAGTGGTTGAGAGTCCGCCTGCCGATGCAGGGGACGCGGATTCGTGCCCCGGTCCGCGAAGATCCCACATGCCGCGGATCGGCTGGGCCCGTGAGCCATGGCCGCTGAGCCTGCGCATCCGGAGCCTGTGCTCCGCAATGGGAGGGGCCACAACAGTGAGAGGCCCAAGTACGGCTGAAAAAAATTAATTAATTAAAAGTCTTCTCTAAAAGCCACCGGGAATTTGGGTTTTTTGAGCACCAGCCGCCTGTCCTCTTTGCTCGGCCCCGAAGTAAACCTTTCTGTTCCAGATTCTGACATTTTGGTTGTTTGGCCTCACTGTGCGTCGGGCACACAAACTTGGCTTTGACCACAGCAGGGAGTCCTGTGGGACCCAGACCATGGCCTCCAAATACCATTTCCCACTAAAAGGACCCAGGGCTCCTGGTGAGATGGCCGACTCCAAGGCTGGGGGAGAAACGGCCCAGGAGAAACCTGGAGTATCTTGTTGTCCCAGAAAACAAGGAATTTATCAAAGACTGCTAGGGTTGTGTCCAAAGTACTCAGGAGCAACTTGAAGGAGTTCCCAGTGGCCAAATAGGGGACAACTGGAATATTAGTAAGAACGACAGATTAAAACAATCAAACATGTTGAAATCCAGGAGTTTCTAATAATATTCAATAATTTTTTTTTTAAAGAAAAACATCATCAGTCTTTTTTTTTTTTTAGCTGCACAGCTTGTGGAATGTTAGTTCCCCAACCAGGGATTGAACCCACGGCCTCAGCAGTGAGAGTGTGGAGTCCTAACCACTGGACCGCCAGGGAATTCCCCATCAGTCACATTTGGAGGATTCTAGAGAACTAATACATTTTTTGGAAAACTAATAAATAATGGAAAAGAATCAAGTCCCATTTATCGTCCAATAGAGTTTATGCCAGGAATGCATTGATATAGACTTTATGTCTCACATTAGCTCTCTCAGCCACCTAGAAAGGGTTGAATACTCTTATGATGCCCATTTACAAATTAGGAAACCGAGGCCTTGAGAGAGTAATTTAACCAAGCTCTCCCAGCTACATAAATAGAGGTGCTGGGACCTGAACCAGGCCATTGGGCTCCAGAACTTGTGTGCTCGGCCACTGGGTCATACAACTGCTATAATGAAGACACTCTTTGCTTTGCCCAGCCAAAGGCAAAGACTTCAGAGAGACAAAAGCTCAGACAGGAAATGCCAGGGCCTGAGGCTCATTGAATCTTCGATGTCTTGTCCATGTTACTTTACAGAAAAACCTCACACCACTTCAAGCATGAGAATGTTCTCACTCATCTGATAATGGCATCCAGGAGACATTTTTTAAAAAATTATTTTCCTCGCTTTCCCATCTTCCCCCCATAAAACAATAACAATGAAAACTACCAACTACATAAGGCCGAGGCAGAAAACCCTGTTTGGGGGTTGGGCTGATGGCTGAGTATTAGAACAGAGCCGTTCCCAGCATCAGTGCCCAAGTTTCTGCTAACTTGAAAGAACATTTGTCGTTGGCTTGGGCAGAAACCTCATCTGAATAAACCCTCTTGTGCAGATTTTGATGGTGATATTTTGAAGACGTGTCTACACTGGGAGTGTGAATTCCAGAGTAGGGTCCTGCATAAGCTAGCTAAGCACTGCACTTCCACGCATGTGTTATTTCACTGTTTATACCAAAGCATTTCAATGTAAATTACACACAAGATAACATTTGAGTGAGGCAAAAACCCCGGACCCCAGTATTATGGAGCTCATCAAAGCCTGAGAAAAGCTGAACTTGACTTTGGCACAAACTCCGAAGTAAGGATTTTCAAAGCAAATAGGTTTTTCAGGCAAGGGGAAAAATTACACTTAGCAAGCCTGTGAAAACTGCCTTATATTTAAAGTGGGTTTCTTGTGGACCACATAGAATTGGGCCCTCCTTTTTTATCCAATCGGACAATCTCTGTCTTTTAACTGGACTACTCATGTTTAAAGTATTGTGTTGGCCAAAAAGTTCATTTGGGTTTTTAACCAACCCAATAATTTCTATGAATATGGGTGGATTAAAACCTTCTATCTTGTTAGCTATTTTCTATTTGGTCCGTTTGTTCCTATTTCTTCCTCCTTTTCTGCCTATGTGAGTTTAATTGAGCATTTTTTATGATTCCATATAACTCTTGACTTATTATTTATACATCTTTTAAAAACATCTTAGGAGTTACCATAGGGCTTACAATATACGTTTTAAAATAATCTGAGTCTACCTTCAAATAATATTATACTGCTGTATAAGTCATGTAAGGATCTTAAAACTTTTATTCCCATTACTCAGCCATAAAAAGAAACAAAATTGATCTATTAGTAGTGAGGTGGATGGACCTAGAGTCTGTCCTACAGAGTGAAGTCAGAAAGAAAAATCTAATGCAGTATGCTGATGCAAATATATGGAAGCTAAAAAAAGAAATGGTACTGCTGGACCTAGTGGCAGGGCAGGAATAAAGACTTAGACATAGAGAATGGTCTTGAGGACATGGTGGGGGGCTGGGCAGAGGGGGAAGCTGGGGCGAAGTGAGAGTAGCATCGACATATATACACTAACAAATGTAAAGAGATAGCTAGTGGGATTGTTGGCAATCTGTATATCTTCTTTGGAGAAATATCTATTTAGGTCTTCTGCCCATTTTTGGATTGTGTTGTTTGTTTTTTTGTTATTGAGCTGCATGAGCTGCTTGTAAATTTTGGAGATTAATCCTTTGTCAGTTGCTTCCTTTGCAAATATTTTCTCCCATTCTGAGGGTTGTCTTTTGGTCTTGTTTGTGGTTTCCTAATGCTCAACATCATTAATCATCAGAGAAATGCAAATCAAAACTACAATGAGATATCATCTCACACCAGTCAGAATGGCCATCATCAAAAAATCTAGAAACAATAAATGCTGGAGAGGGTGTGGAGAAAAGGGAACCCTCTTGCACATTCCTCTTCGTGCAAGAGGAATGTAATGATACATAATGGAATGTAAATTGATACAGCCACTATGGAGAACAGTATGGCGGTTCCTTAAAAAACTAAAAATAGAATTACCATATGACCCAGCAATCCCACTACTGGGCATATACCCTGAAAAAAACATAATTCAAAAAAAAAAAAAAACATAATTCAAAAAGAGTCATGTGGGCTTCCCTGGTGGTGCAGTGGTGAGAGTCCGCCTGCCGATACAGGGGACACGGGTTCGTGCCCCGGTCCGGGAAGATCCCACATGCCGCAGAGCGGCTAGGCCCATGAGCCATAGGTCCGTGTACCGCAAAAAAAAAAAAAAAAAAAAAAAGAGTCATGTACCAAAATGTTCATTGCAGCTCTATTTACAATAGCCAGGACATGGAAGCAACCTAAGTGTCCATCAACAAATGAATAGATAAAGAAGATGTGGCACATATACACAATGGAATATTACTCAGCCATAAAAAGAAATGAAACTGAGTTATATGTAGTGAGGTGGGTGGACCTAGAGTCTGTCATACAGAGTGAAGTAAGTCAGAAAGAGAAAAACAAATACCGTATGCTAACACATATATATGGAATCTAAGAAAAAAAAAAGTCATGAAGAACCTAGGGGTGAGACGGGAATAAAGACACAGACCTACTAGAGAATGGACTTGAGGATATGGGGAGGGGGAAGGGTAAGCTGGAACAAAGTGAGAGAGTGGCATGGACATATATACACTACCAAACATAAAATAGATAGCTAGTGGGAAGCAGCCGCATAGCACAGGGAGATCATGCCAGTGGTTTGTGACCACCTAGAGGGGTGGGATAGGGAGGGTGGGAGGGAGGGAGACGCAAGAGGGAAGAGATATGGGAACATATGTGTATGTATAACTGTTTCACTTTGTTATAAAGCAGAAACTAACACACCATCGTAAAGCAATTATACTCCAATAAAGATGTTAAAAAAAAAAAAGATAGCTAGTAGGAAGCTACTGCATAGCACAGGGAGAGCAGCTCGGTGCTTTGCCAAGACCTAGAGAGGTGGGAGGGAGGCTCAAGAGGGAGGGGATATAGGGATATATGTGTGCATATGGCTGATTCATTTTGTTGTACAACAGAAACTAACAGCATTGTGAAGCAATTATACTCCAATGAAGATGTATTAAAATAAAACCTTAAAAAACTTTTATTCCCAATTCCTTTCTCCCATCTTGTGTTATTGTTGCCATATATTTTATTTTTACACATGCTGTAAGCATACAATGCATTGTTGCTATTTTTGCTTTAAAATTTCAGTTATCTTTCAGCGAAATATTATAAGAAGAAAATACTTGTTTACCTTCACTTATTCCTTTCCCAATGTTCTTCATCTCTCTGTGCAGATCCAAGTTTCTAAACTATATCATATTTTTTCTGCCTGAAGAACTGCTTTTGTCATTTCCTAAGTAAGTCTGCTGGCAATGAATTCCTTCATTTTTTGTTTGTCTATAAAAGGGCTTTATTTTTCTCTTCATTTTTTAAAAGACATTTTGCTGGGTTGAATTCAGGGTTGACAATTTTTTTCCTTCAGTACTTGAAAGGTGTAACCCCACTGTCTTCTTTCTGGAATGGTTTCTGATGTACTTTTTACCTTTGTTCCTATGCAGGTAATTTGTCATTTTTATTCGTCTGCCTTTAAGGTTTTCTTCTTTGTTTTTTAGCAGTTTGAATATGATATGCCTAGATGTAGTTTGGCTTTGCAATTTGTCCTGCTTCATGCTTTCTGAGCTTCCCAAATCTGTGATTTGCCTGTCATTAATTTTGGAAAATTCTCAGCCTTTACTCCTGTAAACATTTCTTCTGCCCCATTCTCTCTTCTTCTAGGATTCCAATTAGGCATATATTAGACTGTTCTGAATGCTCTGGTTTTTTTCTCTGTGTTTGTGTGGGTAATTTCTATTGACCAATCTTCAACTGCACTGATACTTTTCTCAGCTGCGTTGGACCTAGTGGCGAGGCATCCTTCACCTGTTACCAAGTTTGATTTCTAGCATTTCCATTTAATTCTTTATCATTTCTATCTCTCTGCTGAAATAACCTACCTGATCTCCCATTCTCCATTAAAGTTGTTCATATATTAATCGGTTATTTTAAATTCCCTGATAGTTCCACCATCTGTGTCATATCATCATATTGGATCATTGGTCTCTTCAGATTGCAATTCCTTCTGCCTTTTTGTATGCCTCAGTTTGAAAGCTGGATACATTGTATAGGATGGCAGATTCTGAGGAAACTGTTTTAATGCTTGGAGATGAGTGTGCTATCCCTTCAGTGTGCCTTTAGCGTGTGGGCTGTGTTCATCCAGTCAGTAGTTGGGCTGGGGTGCGGAGTTTATTACCTTTAGTTGCCAAGGCTTCACATTCCTCTGGTGAAACATTGCACTTAGCAAGTGGGCCAATCCACCAGAGGGATTCTCTCAGGGGCTGCTCCTGGCTTGGATTTTGGATCTCTCTTTGTACTGCCCTCCAAGGAACACCTGTCTCAGCCTTCTGAGCTGTATCCACTGGTTCTTTCTACTCTGTGCTTGAGTCATATGGTGGTAGAATGAATAGGGGTGGGGAGTGAGGTTGCATTCTCTGATCTTCTCATCAACCTTCAGTCTTGGCAGGCCCGGGGGAGCCTGGATCTTGAAGTAGGGCTCTCAAGTGGTCCACCCCGCCTCCAACTTGAAAGCCAGGCGGGGCTCTATCCTGCATCTTCCCCGGGCAATGGGGGGTGGGTCAAGCTTTTTTTCCTAGTCCCCCCCCCAGCTGCAAAGGGTCTTTGAGTGTCTTACAGCTACAGTTTTTGTGACCCTTTCCCTTGCAGTTGAAGGTTTTCGTTTCTTAGGGAGACTGGAGAGCTGGGTTTCAAAGGAGTTTCCACAGTGGGAGCCATTCCCCTTCCCCCTGTGGCCCCTTGCAGAAGCTTTCTCAGGCTTCCCCCCATCTTCCCAGTGACTGTCTGGTGGGATCCTGTAGGAAAAGCCTGCAGGAAGGCATGAATCCCTCTGTGTTTGCAGCCCCAGTGGCTTCATACTCTCAGCCCGTTGCAGGAAGTTAAAATTTTCTAGCTACATTTTCCTACCAGCATATACATGGCCAGAGGCACCTGCCCCCCAGATAAGCAAATGCTTAGGTCCTGTCTCTCCCCAGATTTCAGGTTAGTTGCTTGCCCTGCAAGCTTAGTTCTCTGATGGGTTTGAGAAAAGTTGTCGTTTGTAGTTTGCCAAGCTCCTCTCCTGTTGCTGGTGGGAACTATACTCTGTCTGGCTCTCTACAGCTCTGCACTGAGGCCAGAGGCTGGAAAACACTTTGAAGGCTCTAATGTGTGTCAAATCCTGACTGTGAGTCACGCTCCCCTGCAGGAATGCAGGCTGGGTTCCTTTTCCCAGCCTCTGCAGTCAGGAGCGGTTCAAACGGTGACACCTGACCCCACTGAGACCTTGACCAAGGAAGAACAGAGGGCAGCTGGGGCACAGAGGTGGCTCTGAAGTGCCTCTGGGTGCTGGAAGATTCCTGGGCCAGGGAGGGGGTGCTGGGTGTGCCAGACCGAGGAGGAGCGGGGCCCCTTCCACCAGTGAGCCACAGGGCGGGAGACGGGAGAAGGGTCTTCCTGCCCCACGCCCGCCTCCTTCTAATTCATTCTCAGAAAGGCAGCCAGAGACAGCGTTAAACTTACTGTTCTAACAGGCTTTTCCCCTTATAACTGTGACCTGAAGAATAAGCAGTTCTTCCCCCACATCAAGGGTTTGCCCCAAAGTGGAGACTCATACATCCTTACGTAGTCTCCATATAGAAACAGGGTGGGAGGGAGGCGGGGACGCCGTGGTCAAATTCACCCAGCTGCAAGTAGAGAAAAAGCTCTCATTTCCAAATTCCTGCCAGAGCCTGCGTATCCAGCAGGGGCCCCCCAGTGTGAGGGCTGCTGTGGGCCTCCGTCCTGCTCTCTCCACCCGTGGCTCTCTGCCCGTGGGCTGGCAGCTGGAGCAAGAAGCAGAGGCTGCTGGGTATCATTGTGTCCGCAGCCGGTCAAGCGCAGAGGAGTCTGGGCAGCTGACGTTGTATCACAAAGGTCCCCTTCCTGGTGATGGATTCAGGTTGCCTGGCTCTGAGGATCAGTCTCTGGGAGACGGGGCGGGGGGTGAGGGGTGAGGGGCGGCGATGGTGTCATAAGAGATCACTAGGTGTATGACCAGGCCACTTAAGATGGCTGTTCCGTTGCTCTCTGTACACCCCCTGCTCGACCAGGCCCTGCTTCACTCACATGACTATCCAACTTCT
This sequence comes from Orcinus orca, assembly GCF_937001465.1. Lineage (NCBI taxonomy): Eukaryota > Metazoa > Chordata > Mammalia > Artiodactyla > Delphinidae > Orcinus > Orcinus orca. The sequence goes on from NC_064572.1 coordinate 78,995,560, forward strand.
CTTAATTATATGGCCTGGTAACTGAGCCCACCTGACGTCAATTCCCCCATAAATAAATGGTAGCCTCCTTCTCTCCGGAGTAGCAAAGATTGCTGTCGTGTTTGCTGCACACAGTGGGGTCTCACTTCAGGACCCTTTGTGTAAGATTCCCCATCCAAGAAGCCACTGATGTCTCTGTCCCGTCTCTGGGCTCTTCGGTCTTGAGGCTGGGCAACTGCTAGGCTTGCGGGCCAGCGGGGTGCAGCCCGACGCTAGTTAACGCACCTGAAGGCCGGAAGCAGCGTCTGGAGGAGGCATATTTGCCGAAGGGCTCGCATGGGTGACTCGGTGGGCACCATCCAGGGAGATGGAAAACCCACCGGGGCAGTCACGCTAAAGTCCCCCCAGGCGGGAGAATGTTCTAAGAAACTCAGATCCTTCTGAAGGTGCCAGGTCTTGGATTGCCCTAGTGGGTGAAGGTGACTAGGTTGGAAAATAAGAGCAGTCTTCCGTTGTGGCTGAATGTTTGAAAAGTGTGGGGAAGGGAGGTGGACTGGCTCTAGGGCCGCTGCCAGGGAAGGGTCAACTTGAGATGATACTTGGGTCTGGGCTATGTCCCTGGGGAGCCCTCTGGGGACATCTTTGTGGCTCTTTGGGTGATGGGGACTTTTTTTTGACTGCACCACGAGGCTTGTGGGATCTTAGTTCCCCGACCAGAGATTGAACCCAGGCCCTTGGCAGTGAGAGGTGGAGTCCTGACCACTGGACCACGAGGGAATTCCCTAATGGGGACATATTTTAGGTCAGTTGAAAGCTGTGTCCTCCCACCCTGTGATGTAATTCCCTCTGTGTCCCACCTTCAGAAAAGTCTGTTCCAGATGCAGGGCCTCGTGCTGGGGTGGAGAGGAGACTAAGGGACCTGGGGCCTTCCTCACAACGCCCCTCTGCTGAGGCTGCCTAGTGGAAGTGGCAGCATTCAGGCGGTTCTGGAGATGAGGCAGGAGCTGGTGGCAGAGGGGCAGGGGCCCAGGACAAGGACCCATGAGCCTGGGAGGGGCCCTTGGCACGAGGCAGCTGCCCAGTGGATGACCCCACCCCAGCCCTTTCTTTTTTTTTTAATTTATTATTTTTATTTTTGCTGCGTTGGGTCTTCGTTTCTGTGCAAGGGCTTTCTCTAGTTGTGGCAAGCGGGGGCCACTCTTCATCGTGGTGTGCGGGTCTCTCACTGTTGTGGCCTCTCTTGTTGCGGAGCACAAGCTCCAGATGCGCAGGCTCAGTAGTTGTGGCTCACGGGCCTAGTTGCTCCGTGGCATGTGGGATCTTCCCAGACCAGGGCTCGAACCCGTGTCCCCTGCATTAGCAGGCAGATTCTCAACCACTGCGCCACCAGGGAAGCCCCCCAGCCCTTTCTTTAATACTGAAAGAAGTGATCCTTAAAGAGGGGCGGGAAGGGATGCAGACAGAACACTCATTCCAGAGAGAAAACTGATCACATGGTTCCCTGTGTCAGACCCTCTGTGGCTTCCCCATGCCCTGCTGCCTCTCCCCTCTCACTTCCAGGCCTTTGCACATGCTGCACCCCTCCCTGCACCACCCTCCATCCCTCTTTCTTATTTTTTTAATTTATTTTTAAAATTTTTATTATTTGTTTTGGCCGCACCATGTAGCATGAGGGATCTTAGTTCCCTGACCGGGGATCAAACCCACGCCCCCTGTGGTGGAAGCACAGAGTCCTAACCACTGGACAGCCAGGGAAGTCCTCTTTTTTTGGGGGGGGATGTCCTCTTTTTAAAATTATTATTATTAATAGACTTTCTCTTTTACTAGACTTTATTGTTTTAGAGCAGTTTTAAGTTTACAGAAAAATTGGGCAGAAGGTACAAAGAATTACCGTATGCAACTTCTGCCCCCCCTCCCCCAGCTCCAGGACACAGTTTCCTCTGTTACCAACATCCTGCATCAGTGTGGTACGCTTGTTACAATGGCTGAACCATTATTGATACTTTATCATTAAAGTCCACAATTTACCCAGGGGCTCTCTCTGTGTTGTGCAGTTCTATGGGTTTTGACAAATACATACTGTCATGCTTCCACCAGTAGAGTATTGAACAGGAGAGTTTCACTGCCCTGGAAGTCCCCTGTTCTCCACCTATTCATCCCCCTTTCCTCCCCCAGAACAAGTGACATCCCTTTTTAAATGACTATTAATACCCACTTTACTCTTTGACCTAGTTTACTTTCTTTCTGATTCCCTCATTGAGTTTACAAATCTTTGACATAGGTTGGGTCTATATTTGCATGAAGTGATTTATTTAACTTTTTGAAGACGATGCTTTGACAATGGAAGAACACAGGGAAAATGACAACAGATAGTTTGTACTTTCCCTTTTATAAAGGAAGTAGGAGCCCAAGAAAGGCTGAATGCTGTTACTGTTCTCTCAAGTGACTGGTACAACTACCCAGCAAGGCAGGAGCTCTTACCCCATTATAGAGATGAGCAAACCATGGTTTTAGTTGCTTAATCACTCACCCAAGGTCACACAGCTGGGAAGTGGTAGGGCTGGACTTGAACCCTGCACCGTCTGGCCACAGAGCCTGTTCTCTTTCAAGCATAACCAGAGTTGAGCATCTGTAATGTCACCTTCTATCCGTGAGCTGTTTTTCTTCCACAGCCTCACCAGGCCTGACACTTACCTTGACACGGCTGGCCAGAGCAGGCTCTGCAGGCCTACCCACCCTCACTGCCTTCCTGGGCTCTTTGCCAGGATAACCATTGCTTCTGGTGGCTTCATTCATGCTGGGGACTGAAGAGCCTATGTGGCCACAAGAAAGACAGGAATCTTGTGGGACTCCAAAATCAGAATATAAGAGGGACTTCCAGACGTCTGGACCAGGCTCCACGGTGGCCCCAGACCCCTGCCGTCACGCCAGCGGGGGCCTCCCCTGGTGGGTGGCACACTTCCTCCTCTCTAGGCAGTCAGCTTCTCTTCCTGTTCTCACCTGTCCACCTCAACCTGGACCTCAAACAGCTGCTCCTCAAACCCCCAGAGCCTCGGCTGACTCCTGGCTGGTGTCTCCTGTCCCCATAGAGCCTCTCTAGACCATGGGCTCTAGATCACCCTCCACTTCTGCTGCCCACTGCCCAGCTCTCCACGTGTCCTGCTTCAAATCCCGGAGAGAGCGCTCGATGGGGAATGAGAGGAGACAGCACGGAGTGGCTCTGTTTGGAAGAAATTTGTCCCCAAAGCCATCTCATAATTCTGGTAACCTGCCCCTTGACTGCCTGTTCTCGGTCAGTCCCTGCAGCCCCACAGTGAGAAGAGGGGGCAGAGAAAGTGGGCTGGCATCACATGATGTCAAATATGTTTGCCCAGGGGCATCCCCTCCCCCCAGGGCTGTGGGCAGGTTCCGACCCTGGCACCTGGATACCCCTTCTGCCCCCTCCCCACATTCCTGCCTGCTGTCTGGAAGCTGGGGGGATAGGCACGTCACAGGCAAGACAAAGGACTGGAGTCCAGTTGAGTCTCCTAATACGAAGCTTATCTTCATTATTTTACAATGTTTTATCAATGCACTACAGGCCAATACAATACAGGCCACAGAGTACAAAACGTTAGCGGTTTTCAACTCACCTTGCCCTACCTGCCTGTCCCACCCTACAGCCCTGCAAGCCCGTTTTAGATTTCTGACCTCTAGAATAGATTTGTGTTGTTTTAAGCCACTAAGTTTGTGGTAAGTTGTTACAGCAGAAATAGGAAACTAATGCAGTCATTGATATTCATATATTAATAGTGTCTTACACTCATTGTGCTTTACTATTTTTTTTAAATTTAATTTATTTATTTTGGGCTGCATTGGGTCTTCGTTGCTGCATGCGGGCTTTCTCTAGTTGCGGCGAGTGGGGGCTACTCTTCGTCCTGGTGCGTGGGCTTCTCACTGCGGTGGCTTCTCTTGTTGCGGAGCACGGGCTCTAGGCACGCGGGCTTCAGTAGTTGTGGCTCACGGGCTCGGTAGTTGTTGCTCGCGGGCGCTAGAGCACAGGCTCTGTAGTTGTGGCTCTCAGGCGCTAGAGCACAAGGTCAGTAAGCGCACGGGCTTCGTTGCTCCGCGGCATGCGGGAATCTTCCCGGACCAGGGCTCGAACCCATGTCCCCTGCATTGGCAGGCGGATTCTTAACCACTGCGCCACCAGGGAAGCCCCTGTGCTTTACTATGTACACAGCATTTTCCATCGTTGTCTCCCTAACTAGATTATAAATTCCTTAAGGATACGAACTGTCTTTTCTACTTCTCTTGCACCCCAGTACTGGGTGGATGGGGTGGATGGGGGTTCCACACCCTCGGATACCAAGGGCCGACTGTGGTGTCTAGTATCTAATGGCTCTAGGAACTCGGTAAAGGAGGAGGAAAGAAGGAAGGAAGGGAAAAAGTGATGCTTATTCCACATACATTCTGTCCCAGGCACTATCCTAGGCATTTTACATGCTTCACCTCATTAAATCTTCACACTCCTTAAAGAAAGGCGGTGCGGGGGGGATGGAAAGAAAAAGAGAATCTCTCTATTTCATAAGTTCAGCGTTTCATAAGTCCTCATGTTTCCCGTGTTTATTTCCCTTTGGGCTTCACGGGTTGTCAGGAAAGTTCCATTTGAAAACCTCTATCCTTTAAGCCAAGGGAAACACAAAAATGCGACCGCTTTGCCCACGCTTGGCCAGAGAGAAGAAAGAGCCAGGTCCAGAAGTGGGTCAAGAGTGAGGCTTTGAACCAAGAGAGTTGGGTGCAAGACCAGCTCTGCAACCCACTGGCTCCATGAACTTGGGCAGCTTACTTACATTCCCCAAATCTAAATCTCTTCTGCTAAAAAACTCATGCAACATTCACTACACAAATGTGTAGTGGGCTCTTACTATGTGCCAGGCACTACCCCTGGTCCTAGAGAGATGAACAAATGAACACAAAAGGCACAAGTCCTGCTCTCACGGGGCGTACTTTCTAGAGGGGTAGAGAAAATAAATAGGACACATAAATATGTAGTATGTTTGTCAACAATGCTAACAGGAAACAAATGTCCTTCATAGGTGAGTGGTTAAATAAAGGGCAGTACATCCAATATCATGGAATATTCTAAGCAATAAAAAAAGGAAGAAACTATTGATACACACAAGGACTCTCATGGATCTCAAGGGCATTCTGCTGAGTGAAAAGAGCCCATCTCAAAAGGTCACATGCTGCATGATTGCATTTGTATGTCATTCTCAGAATGCCAACATTGTAGAGATGGGGAACAGATTAGAGGTTGCCCAGGGTTAGGGGCGGTGGGTGTTTGGGTTTGACTACAGAGAGCAGCATGAGAGAAATCTTTGTGGTAATGGAGTATTCTGTACCTTGGTTGCAGTGGTGGTTACACAAATCCACACATGTATTTAAAATGGCCTAAAACTACACACACATTGGACCAGTGTCAGTTTCCCGGCTTTGATGTTGTACCATAGTGACGTAAGATGCCACCATTGGGGGAAACTGGGTAAAGGGTGCATGGGACCTCTCTGTACTGTCTCTCCAACTTGCTGTGAACCTATCATTATTTCAAAATTAAAAGTGTTTTTTAAAATATGTAAGAAAATATAAACTACAGTAGGGAGGAAGGGTAGGCACTATGTGGGCAGCGGGTGTTGAAATTTTGGATAGAGCATGACAACCTCAGAGGGTAGAAGGGTGGTTTAAATGCAGTGTGACACGAACCTAGAAATACTGCAGATACTCAGTAAATGCCAGCTTATTATTGTTTTCATTAGAGAGCTTAGGGTTCTGTTTAAATAACTCCTTTTTTATTTGATAATATTGCTGTGGTTATTTTTTTCTAGGTCCATAACTTTTGAAGATGCACACTGAAATATTTACAGATGACATGGTATGAGGTCTGGGATTTCAAGATAAAACACAAGGCAGAGAAGCGGAGGGATGTGGATGGTCAGGATTGGCAAGGGTTTCGGCTGTGATGGTGGCAGGGGTCCCTTGAATTCCATCTCTAGGACACAGCAACCTCTCATCCCAGAGGGACCCCAAGCACAGCAGGAGCCAGTTCTCCTGCGGGTCCCTGAGGTCAAGACCACGCCCACATCATCGGCTTTTGGTGTTGCAGAGAAGAGGATGTGCCCTGCCAACCCGGTAGACCCACATCTTTGGCTGGGGGTCCGTATGAGTCCAGCTGAAAGGGCTTCTCTTTCTGCTTTTGGAGTTGAGACCATCTCCTGGTTTGCTGTTTAGAGCTGATTTTAGGGTTCGTCCCTGTGTTCTTTTTTTTTTTTAATTTATTTTATTTTTGGCTGTGTTGGGTCTTCATTGCTGCACGCGGACTTTCTCTAGTTGCGGCGAGCGGTGGCTTCTCTTGTTGCGGAGCACGGGCTCTAGGTGCGCAGGCTTCAGTAGCTGTGGCGCACAGGCTCAGTAGTTGTGGCGCACGGGCTTAGTTACTCCGTGGCATGTGGGATCTTCCAGGACCAGGGCTCGAACCCGTGTCCCCTGCATTGGCAGGCGGATTCTTAACCACTGCGCCACCAGGGAAGCCCCCTGTGTTGTTTCTTAGTGATCTGTTCACTTAGAAAATCGGGCTCTGAGGGCAGGCAGTGCAGCAGGATGATGCGTGTTTTTCCCAAACTTGTTTTAGCAGCAGAAACTTTTCTCCCCCCAAACAAATCCTTATGTGGCAACCAAATGTATGAAACAGACCACCTTTCTACATTTCTACCGTGTGATCTCGAGGAAAGTGCTTCTCCTCCCCTTCGGTTTCTTGGCACAGCCCTTTACAGTTGATCAGCTCAGCTCCCAAAAGTAGACGGGCTAGATGAGGTCCTGTCTTGGAGCCAAGGAACCTGGGAGGAGAGGGTTCCGTTATTTGCTCCAAGTCTTGTGGTTGAGAAGCCGCGGGGCCACTTTCTCCCTGAGTCCTCCACTGTGCCCTCGGAAGGCTGGAAGGGTGGTCTGGTCCCTGCAGCCCTAAACATGGGGTCCAGTGATGCGTGTAAGTGAAATGCCTGTGCACGCTGCAGGCAGTCAGAGCCAGCCAGTCTCCGGCTGGAGAGAGCCACCTAGTTCCTGCCCTCAGCCCGCCCCCGGCCACCCAGGGGACATTCACGGCAACTAAGTTTCTTCAAAAGAGGGGAGTTTGGGGCTTCCCTGGTGGCGCAGTGGTTGAGAGTCCGCCTGCCGATGCAGGGGACACGGGTTCGTGCCCCGGTCCGGGAGGATCCCACATGCCGCGGAGCGGTTGGGCCCGTGAGCCATGGCCGCTGAGCCTGCGCATCTGGAGCCTGTGCTCCGCGACGGGAAAGGCCACAGCAGTGAGAGGCCTGCGTACCGCGAAAAAAAAAAAAAAAAAGAGGGGAGTTTGCCACTGCCTTCGGGCCTCTAAGGAACAGTGACCTGTGCGAGGGGTCTTTATCAATAAAGATAATAACAGTTAACAGTATTTATTGGGTCAGGGCTCAACCCTCCCAACCACCCGACTGTTTGGGTGTCACTATGATTATTACCCCTATTTTACAGATGGGGATGCTGAGGTCTAGGGAGGTGAAATAACCTACCGGGAGTCAGCCAGCCAGTCAGTGATGGAAGCAGGCCCCAAAACTCGGCTCTATCTGATGCCATAGGCGTTGATTTTTCTCTTCAGTTTTTTGCTTGTTTGTTTCTGGTAATAACTATCACACAACAATGCCCCTTCCCGGTGGAAGAGCGTTTTCCTCCTGGTGTAGGTCTCTGGAGCTATTCCCGGCATATATATTCCCTTTTAATCTTACTCAAAATGGAGGCTATACACATTACTCTCCACCTGGCTTTTTCACTCAACAGAGCATCTGAAGATGGCTCTGAATCAGCATGTAAAGATTGGCCTTGTCGCTTTTTTTTTTTTCTTTTTTTTAAATTAATTAATTTATTTTTTTTGGCTGTGTTGGGTCTTCGTTTCTGTGCGAGGGCTTTCTCTAGTTGCGGCGAGCGGGGGCCACTCTTCATCGCGGTGCGCGGGCCTCTCACTATCGCGGCCTCTCTTGTTGCGGAGCACAGGCTCCAGACGCGCAGGCTCAGTAGTTGTGGCGCACGGGCCTAGTTGCTCCGCGGCATGTGGGATCTTCCCAGACCAGGGCTCGAACCCATGTCCCCTGCATTGGCAGGCAGATTCTCAACCACTGCGCCACCAGGGAAGCCCGGCCTTGTCACTTTTTATCTGCTCAGTATTCTGTACGTATGGCCATATCGCTTTTTTCTTCTATAAATGATCACTCAGGTGGGTTCCAGAGATTTCTCACCCTTAGCACTGCCAGTGCCTATGCCCACACTCAGCCCCTGACTGCCTCACTGTCAAGCAACACGGCCACGACCCCTCTCTGGGCTGAGATTCCTTGCAGTCCTAACCACAGCCTCTGATCCTTCAGTTGGGGAAGGGCCGGAGCAGGTGTTCTCAATACCTCCTGCCATGGGTCAAAGGCCCTGCAGGAGGGTAGGAGGGCCGGTGAAGGGTCACCTGGTCCATTTGCATCCTCCAGGCCCAGGCGAGTACAGAACTCCCAGAGGAGACCCACCCACCTGGCACGCTCCTCCCTTAAAAGAAGAATCACATGGGAATACGCTGGGGTCCAGTGTTCAGGACTCTGCGCTTTCACTGCCAAGGGCCCAGGTTCAGTCCCTGGTTGGGGAACAAAGATCCCACAAGCTGTGTGGTGTGGCCAAAAAAAAAGAAGAAGAAACACGTGGCACGTGCAGGTGGCCCTCACACCCCATCACTGTTTCCTGCTCTTCCCACTTGGGTACCAGCTTCTAACCCCGTTATCTATCTTGTCCCCTCAGGCCAACTTTCCTTCCTCACGTTTTCTCTGCGGAGGGTGGAGCAGATGGTGACCTTGTTCTCCAGGGTCAGTGCTGCCTCTCCTGGGAGGTGGCCTCAGATGACCCAGGGACTCTGCATTGAGGAGGGGGACCTGGTAGGCAGCAAGCCTGGGGCCTGTGACAGGAGCCGCTTGGACACGAAGCCAAGGCAGGACAATGGGGCCATGAGCAGATTGGAAAGTCACTTCAAACCCAAGTGCCCTCAGTGCCCCAACCAAGTCAAATGAAGCACTGACTGAACACGACAAAGCTGCAGTTGTTTTCTTTCTATTCCTACAAAGCTTAAGAGAAGCAGGAAGGGGGAGAGGAAAGACTGCATCCTTCTCAGTGTGGTGCTAATGAACAGGCACCTTGGGAGCAGAGAGATCCGTGTTTGAATCTTAGCCCTGCAACACACCAGCGACACGACCCAGAGCTACCCACTTCAGGCCTCAGTCTCAATAGCTGTAAAATGGGGATAAGGATACTAACCTTATCAGTTGCTGTGACAAGCCATGTAGAGCAATTTTTACTCTGTCTAGCACCTAGTAAAAACTCAATACATGTTAGCAATGTTGCTGTTCGTCTTGGGGCAGGTTCTCTAGAAGCAGAGGCTGAGACCAAGGTTCCTGTGCAAATGCAGGTATGGGCATACCTTGGAGATACTGCAGGTTCCGTTCCAGACCACTGCAATAAAGCGAGTCACGTGAATTTTTTGGCTTCCCAGTGCATATAAAATTTATGTGCACACTACACTATAATTTGTTAAATGTGTAGTAGCATTATATCTTTAAAAAAGTAAACCAATGTGCATACCTTAATTTAAAAATAATGCTGTTGGAAAAATGGTGCCGATAGACTTGCTAAGCCTAGGGTTGCTACAAACTTTAATCTGTAAAAAGAAAATGCAGTATCTGCAAAGTGCAATAAAGCAAAGAGAAATAAAACGAGGTATGCCTGTACTGAGGGAGTAAAGGAAGGAGGACAGGCAGCTGGGCAAAGATACCGTTTCGGGGGAAGTCCTGCCTCAACCTGACCCCACGAGGAAATCTGGAGTTACCTTATGCACAGAGGTGTCCTGGGGCTGGACTGTGACAGCCTTGCAGCCGTCAGCCATTGGCCATGGATATGAGGGGAAGGAGAGCTGCAAACCTGCCAGGTATCTCTGGATGAGACTGCCGGGGCAATCCGCCAAAGAAGAATGTAACTGTGAGCCCTTAGCAGCCAAGCTCTGCAGCACTTGGAGTGTGGGCACACCCACCTGGTGAAGGACACCTGGGCAGGGCACCAGCAGCATCTGCTAGGTTGTTGTTATCATCAATAGAAGTAGTTGCCCTGAGCACTGTGTTGAGGAAGATTGTGAGGCTGAATGGTGGCTCAGTGGAAAAGGATGACTTGATCGGGACTACCCTGGTGGTCCAGTGGTTGGTTAAGACTCCACACTCCTGATGCAGGGGGCCCAGGTTCCATCCCTGGTCAGGGAACTAGATCCTGCATGCCGCAACTAAAAGATCCCGTGTGCTGCAACTAAGATCCGGCGCAGCCAAATAAATAAATATTTTTTTAAGTGACTCGATCAATTAGTAATGTCTGCAATGGGTGTGGGAGGGGAAATGATGGCAGTGAATTTGCTCATAAACTTGAGGACCTTTCCGGCTCTACCTCTCCAGAATAAATGCTGACCAATTACTCATTCATTCACCGTATAGTGATAGAGGAGCTACTGAATGTGAAGTACTGCACCTTTGCAGGGCCTTCAAGGAGCTTACTGTCCAGGAAAGAAGAGAAGACGCGTGCACACAGAAAAGGTACCGGCTCACACACGAATGAGCACAAGCTAATAGTGGCTGAACCCACGCCCTCACTGCCAGCCATTCGATAGGGCCTGACAGGAAGGGCTGTGTTTTCCAGCAATGCAGAGCCATTCTCAAAACCTAACCTAAACAATTCAGTCCCTGGGTTTTGCTCATTTCCTCTTAACATGTGTCCAACTCTTTGGGCCTCTTCCATTGTTCTCCAGGTGCCATACAACACGTTTATTAAGGCCTCGGGCTTTGGACCAAGAGAGAGCTGGGATCGAATCCTGGCTCTGCCACTTACTAGCTGTGTGACCTTGGGCAAGTTACTTAATCTCTCTGAGTCTGTTTCCTCACCTGCTACACTGATCTAACAGCAGCAGCTGCCCCATACGGCCAATGCGACATTTGCTGAGGTGGCATCTGTGTGCCAAGGAAGACATATGTCCCAAGTGAAAGAAGTGTTTCTGCAGAAGTGGGAGCCTCCCAGCTCACTGTGGAAAGTAGCACAGTAAGAGAGGCTGGTGGGATGGCCCCCGAGAGGATGGGGGAGGGGTGGCTGCCTCGGCTACCTTCTCTTCCAGCTCTCTCTGCCTCTTTCCCTCTGCTGGGTCTCAAGTGCCTACCCCTGCCTCAGTGACCTGAGAGCCCGACCCCCCACAGGCTATGATCTTGGCCCAGTCGGGTGAGTTTCGAGCCTCTGTACCCTCAGTGCTGCCTGGGCTGCAGCAGGAGCCCGGGAGCCGCATCCCTGCTGAGGTTGCCGACACGGCCCCCGAGCCCCGAGAGACCCTCAGTGCCACGCCAGATTTGCAGGGGGCTCAGAGAGCCTGGCAGGGCCCGGAGGGGTGCACCCCATTCTCCCAGTGAGAGGAACTGGGGCGGCAGCTGGAGGGAGACCTCACAGCAGCCAGGCTTGCCTCCCTCTGGGAAGCGCCAGGAAACAGGGGCAGTTGTGGGGAGGAGGGTGTGCAGCTGGGCTGGAGGCGACCCAGGCGTCCCCGAGCCCCTAAGCGTCCTTCACACACCCCCAGAGGCCGCTGGGGAGGAGAAGGGGCCTCCAGCCCCCTGTGGACATTCCCAGTCAGGAGCTCCAGGGACCGCAGCAGCCTCATCAGACAGGAGCTGGGAGGGTCTGAAGCATGCCTGCACCTCCCCCTCGCCCTCTTTCTCTCTTGCAGCCTCTCTTGCTCGCTTCGTCTCTGTGGGTGTCAGTCTCTGTCTCTGTCTCTGTGTCTCCGCCCCGAGTCCATTTCCTCTGTCTGGCTCTGCCTCTCGTTCATCTCAGCCTGTCTCTGGCACCCTGACCTCCCTCCCTCCTGCCCCACTTCCCTTTAGCCTCCTCTCACCTCCCAGGTTTTTCTCTCTCTCAAAAGAACCCCAGCCCCGTGAGGTTTCGGGAAGGTGGGGTTTGGTGACTCAGAGGCCAGGGTCCCAGAAGCCCGGCAGTGTGGAGGCCACGGCCCCAGGAGCTGCGGCTGTGACCACCCACCCCTTCATTTGGTCTATTGAACTTCCTCATTTCTAACGCGTCCCACATGGAGTGGCAAACAAGCAGTCCATCCTCTCCCCCAGGGTCCCTTCCTTCCAGGGAACTTTGTCATCCAAGAGCATCTTGTCTCCAGAACAGGGAGGGGATGGAGCAGCGTGGTCCCAGCCATCAGGGTCTGGGGCAGCTAACCGGGCTTTCTGGGTTTTTCCCACAGCTCATCCAGCCCAGCTCGGTTTGGAATCGGCCGTGTTTGGCACATACTGGGCTGGAATGGCGTCACGTGTCCTGAGATGCCAGAGCCGTGAGGATGGGGCGTTAGGTGTTAGGAGACCCTCCTCATCTGTAGAAACATGTCTGAGACCCTGGCCGTCGCTGAAACTGGGAGCAAAAGGTGGTCCCCAGCGGGAGGTCTCGCCCAGCCTTGGCCCTGGATTCAGTTGGCAGGGTTGGGTCCTATTTGTTCTCTCTGCACCACCTGGTGGCATCCAGTGCCACCTGGCACAACGGATGCTACCCCTGGCACCTCTCAGCCGCTGGCCAAGACCTTCCAAGTTCAGCCCTTTGTAATTTCCAGGTGTCCAGCTGTCTGGGCCCCATTTTAACTGGAAGTAGGCTGGCACAGAGCTAAGCGGGCACTCCCGGCCAACTTCCTCACCGCCTAGCTTTTGATTCTAAAGCCATCTTTATGCCAATCCCACAAAAGGAAGCCCAGACCAGCAACAACAAGAAGGGAAAGAACAACAGTAAAAATGTGATGGACTCAGTGGATGTTCACAGCAGGTCTTGCGGGTCCAGAGAGGTCCTTTTGTGCAGTCTGGGCTCAGCCCGTGACCAGGACGGAGCATCTGGGCTGAGTTACTGGCCCAGCTACAAAGGCGTCCCCTTCACAGTGGCTCAGGACTCGCCAAATATTCCAGAAACAACAAGAGGGTTTGAGGTTGAAAAGTGCAGTTCAGGGATTTTGTTCATGTTCTTGTAAATGATACACAAGTATTCATCCGAGTGAATGGGAAAAGCTTAAGCAATTTAAACACAATGCAGCAAACAAGGGCAAGGCAATGATGACAGTCTTGGACTCAGTCCCTCGCGGGGCCCCAGCCGTGGGCAGTTTTCGGAAAAGGCCTGGTGCTCTCTGTGGCTGGTCTTGAAGTTGGGTGCTGGGACATTTCTAGAGGACTGGGAGGGGGTTAGTGACATCACACCTCTTTGTACCATAGTTTGTGCAAATTCTGAAAGGAGTGAAGGAATGAAAGGAAGAAGGAACACATTTTTTAAATAATCTTTTTATTCTCTAAAGAAGTATGGATTTGAGCTTTGTCTCTGTCCTCCTAAAGCTGCTTACTAGGTATTTCTCTGCTCATTTTCCCCCTGTCCTTCATGCACCCACCGCCCAGGTCTGAGGTCACCATTGGCGATGTTTTCCTGTTAGCCCATTGCCCAGTTGAGGATGTGTTTATGGTTTTTTTGAATGACCTCCCCCACCCCGGTCCTATGAATTAAAGAGAGATAGACAGACAAATGAGATAAATATAGAGAGATAAATTGATATTTATATGTCTCTCTCTCTCTCTATCTGTATCCATTGATTGACCTATAGACAAAGGAAACAATCAGAGACCAGGAATTGAAGGCTCTGTCACTTAACTGCCCAGAGACCCCTGCTGGTCTTCAGCGATATTAGGGACCACCCCTGCCTAGGAGCGCTCAGGGGTGTGCTAGAAAATAGTTAACAGCAGGCTCCTGGGGGAAGGGGAGGGGGGAAGCCCTGAGTGTAGCCTTTGCTGATTTCTGGGGTGTAAACATTCCCACCATGGCTGATGTCACACTACCAGCGTGATGTCACTGAGTGTGGAGTTGGGAAGAGATGCACCTAACTGGCTCTCACATAACTGGCTGTGTTTGCTGGATCCAGCACACCACACGGGAGATCATTATGGGGTGAATACAGATGGCCTCTGTCCACTGCAGCCGCAGGGGTTTGAGGCCCTTTGCTCTCAGCCGGCTCTGACCCTTTCCCCTCAATTCCTGGTCCACCTTCGGCCCCTCCTCTTCCTCCAGCAAGTACAGACTAGAGTGTCAACCGTCCCTATCAATCTGCCAACCAGACCACAGCCAGAACAACGGGCCATTTTTTTTTTTTTAGGACAGAACTATAAACCAAACCACATAAATGTATTATTTTCCCCAGACATGTAAAAAGAAAGTGTATACTTGTTACCGAAAGCAGACAGTGAGGGCAAGGACTGGGTGGCAGCCTCTGAGGGAACAGACCCACTGAGGTGGCCCAGCCCCGGAAGGTCATGGCCTGTAACTTGTGGAGTTTGTGGTTGATGGGGTGGGGATGCCTCAGGAAAGGAGGATGTGTCAGAGTGGGCGACGGCGGGCCAGCCCAGAGCCCTGGGAGGTCCCACAGGGAAAGGGAGGCCGTCGCATGGATGCCGGGCTGGGCTGGGGAAAGGAGCCCCAGGCACAGCCTGAGAGTCTCTTAGTACAAGGAGGTCACCTCGGAAGCTCATTTAACATAGAGGTTCAACTCCACGCACTCAAGAGAGAGAAGTGACCTTTCTAACAGTCGAGGCAATTCCACAAACCGTCCCACGCAGGAGCATACTCCCTGAGCGAGCCTAAGGGGGACACGTGGGTCTGATCGGCTAGTGTTACTGCCCTACTTGGGGAGATCATCTTGCCCCTGTGTGTAAGTCTGCTGTTTAAAGACGTGCATTTTTCACCCAGCCTGACCCCTCCGTAGAGGCGACCTCTGGGCTAGAACCTGTCCTCAGACCCAGGAGTCTTTCCCACCAGGAAGGGAAACAAGACTGATCTGTCTTCAACATAGTGCCTTTCTGCAGGGGTTTCCAAGGGAAATTTGGACAAAGCACGATTTTCATCTGATGGGAAGGAGCAGAGAGAAGGGGGCAATGAGGCTCACGAGCATGAGGGAGGGAGAGGATAGGAGACTGTGGAGTAAAGTCAGTCCCAGCAGAGCAAAAGTCACCACTGTCTGACCTCGCCTTGACCCTTAGGGGGCTGAACAGCCCCCATCTCACCTTTACTGAGACTTTCACCCCTCTCCACTTTATGGTGAAATGAGGAGCAGAAGGCTCCCCCTTAGACAAATGGGGGACCCCTGAACCAGATGTGCACTCTTTCTCCAGCATATAAGATGCTTTGTGGTGGTGCTCAGACACAAACAATATTGTCAACATTCTAGGAAAGTGATTTCCTTCCCATTCATTTGTGAATCTTTCTGGCTATCTTACAGGGAAAGCTGCCACACCTAGTCCCATGGAGCAGGGGGCTTAAACAACAGAAATTCATTTTCTCACAGTTCTGGAGACTAGAAGGCCAAGAGCAAGATGTCTGCAGGGTTGGTTCCCTCCTGTCTCCTTGGCTTGCAGACAGTCGTCCCGGCTTCTCCCTGTGTCATCACATGGCCTCCCCTCTGTGCACTCCTACATCCTAATCTCCTCTTTTTAAAAAGACACCAGTCAGATTGGACTAGGGTCCCCCCTAATGGCCTCATTTTAACTTAATCACCTCTTCGGATTTCAACACATGCATTTCAGGGGGACACAGTTCAGCCCATAACACCTCAGTTTAGTGCTGACATCACTCTCTCCCGACCTTCTCTCCTTTTTAGAAAAGAGAGAGAAGACCTCAGGCTTAGAGACTTGAAGGCAAAAGAACCTGAGTCAGAGCTAATCATGTCATGTTTCCATCAACTGTACATTGTCTTCTAGGACATTTGACACTGATTGGCCACTTATAGCAGTGATTTAATTTTTTAAAATAAGTACACTTGACAAGTGAGTGAACTCTTCAGTATTATGAGGTGCATTATGAAGGTGGTACACAGAGGACTAAGGTTTGGGGAAATGTGATCTAGCCTAAGAGGCTTTGCAAATGGGATTGGATTGATGCCCAATGGCTGGCTGTGTTAGAGCAAGAACTGGAACCCAGGGCCCTACCCCCAAGCCAGATCCTTCGCAGCAGACCCAGTGCTATGCCAATGGGCGTTTGGTGTCATGCTCAGGGGGAGTGGAGCTCTGTGGTTTGGTGTCTTAGTCTGTTTAGGCTGCTATAACAAAATACCATAGACTGGGTGGTTTGTAAACAACAAACACTGGGCTTCCCTGGTGGTGCAGTGGTTAAGAATCCACCTGCCAATGCAGGGGACACGGGTTTGAGCCCTGATCCAGGAAGATCCCACATGCCGTGGAGCAACCAAGCCTGTGAGCCACAACTGCTGAGCCTGCATGCCGCAACTACTGAAGCCCACGTGCCTAGAGCCCGTGCTCCACAACAAAGAGAAGCCACCGCAATGAGAAGCCTGCGCACTGCAACAAAGAGCAGCCCCCGCTCGACGTAACTAGAGAAAGCCTGCGCACAGCAACGAAGACCCAACACAGCCAAAAATAAATAAAATAAATAAATTTAAAAAAACAACAACAAACATTTATTTCTCACCGTTCTAGAAGCTGGAAATCCAAGATCAGTCTGCCAGCAGCCTTCTTCTGGGTTACAGATTACTGACTTCTCATTGTTACCACATGGCAGAAGGGCTCAGGTTCTCTCTGGGTCCCTTGCATAAGGGCACTAATTATTGATGAGGGCCCCACCTTCATGACCTAATCACCTCTGGAAGACCCCACCTCCTAATACCATCCCCCTTGGGGATTAGGGTTTCAACATATGGATTTGAGAACTGGGAGATCACAAACATTCAGACCATAGCATTTAGAGAGAATGGTCTTACAGGTGAGCCCACCACGTCCAGGCTGCAACACACTGGACACATTCCTTAAACACTCTGTGCCACTGTGTCTTTATCCACAGGGCTGTGGTAGAATTTAAAATGCTCATATAAGTATGTGCTTAGCCTAGTACCTGATCTGCAGCGAGGCCTTGATTAATATTAGCTATTGATCATGACCATAAAAAGAATCATGGAACATCCTCTGAAACAACTGAACCCCAGGTGTGTGTGTTTATTTTTTAAAGAAAAAAAAATCTAGAAACAAACATCCTGTGAGCACTTCCCATACATGTACTCAAGCACATGTAAGCACCCGCTCTGGGTAATGAATGGAACCAGTGAACGGTGAATGAGTAATCAGTTCCCATCTGATGCTCCTGGGGCACATGTTAAAATGCAGATCCCTGGGGCTTCCCTGGTGGCGCAGTGGTTGAGAGTCCGCCTGCCGATGCAGGGGACACGGGTTCATGCCCCGGTCCGGGAAGATCCCACATGCCACGGAGCGGCTGGGCCCATGAACCATGGCCGCTGAGCCTGCGCGTTCGGAGCCTGTGCTCCGCAACAGGAGAGGCCACATCAGTGAGAGGCCCGCGTACCGCAAAAAAAAAAAAAAAAGAAAAGAAAAAAAAATGCAGATCCCTGGACCCAGAACAGGGACTCAGGAGGAGGGCTTGGGAATCTGTTTTAACAAGTGCCCTGCATCATCCTGATGTGCTCTATGTGTCAGAACCACTGACCTAGAGCCAAACTTGTCTGCCTGTATGGCCTGTGGGCTGGTCATCCTTTTGACAAGGCCCAGTGTGGGCCCTCTTAGCTACAAGATGAAAACAACCTTTCTCAAAAATGTACATTGTTGGAAGTATTTTCCCATAATTGGCTGTAATATGGAGATGTTGGGGGGGGCATTGTTTTTGCTTTGTTTGTTTCTTTCTTTTTTTTTTTTTTTTTTGCGGTATGCAGGCCTCTCACTGTTGTGGCCTCTCCTGTTGCAGAGCACAGGCTCCGGACGCGCAGGCTCAGCGGCCATGGCTCACGGGCAGAGCCGCTCCATGGCACGTGGGATCTTCCCAGACCAGGGCACGAACCCGTGTCCCCTGCATCGGCAGGCGGACTCTCAACCACTGAGCCACCAGGGAAGCCCTGTTTCTTTTTTTAAGTGAAGTCTTTTATTTTGAGAGAACTGTAGATTCACACACAGTGGTAAATAATAGAGAGAGAAAGAGAGACCCCATGTACCCTTCATCCAGCTTCCCCCAGCAGTGACGTCTTACAAAACTCTAGTACAGCACCACAACCAGGACAGTGACATGGATGCTGTCAACTTACAGGACACATCCATCGGCACAAGGATTCTTCATGCTTCCACTCCTGCCCCACCGGATCCTTGACCCCTGACAGCCACGAAATAGAAAGGGAGGCCACTGCAGAGGGCACACACGGCAAAGCCACCAGCTCAGCGGTAGGAAGGAGAACCCGTGGGCTGAGGGCATGGCAGCCTGAGCCACAGGGGCTCATTTTTTTAGGAAAACACTTCAGAGACAAATCTGTTTAAGGGGAAGCCTTAAACAAGATGTGTGTGAAATTGAAATCTATAAAGACCCAAGGGTGAGGTGGAAAGGATGCGGGAATGGACATCAGGGTCCCATGCTTTCTGCCGGCCTCTAGTTGTGGGGACGGCGGGGGGAGACAGAGGCAGGGGGAGACAGGGGTGTGGGGGGGAGTGGAAGGGGGGGCTGGGTGGAAACCCAGGGGGAGGTCAGATGATTTCTGCTTCTCAACATCTCAAACAAAGGAATCAAGAGATCAACCAGCCCCTTCCCTCTCTAGACCTCTGTGATAAAGTTTTGCACAGTGAGTAGCATCTTGGAACATGTTTTTTCTACAGTTAAAGAAAAAAACCAGTCCAGTGAACTGGTTTCACCTCTGAAGAAACTCTGTGGTTTCTACAGCTTGAACTTGAGCAAAACTGGAACATCAGAAAATTCTTTCCTTCTGTGGCATCTCTTAAAATCTTCCAGTGAGATGCCTGATCTGTTCCCTCACCCTGTTTCCATAAAGAAAGCTGTGTGAATGAGGTTGTCTCAAAAAATATATTTTATTGTCCCTCCTTCTGCTCTCTCTGCCCCCTTCCACCGCCCTTGCCTCCTCTGGGACCCACAGAAGGAGGGTTCCTGCTGGAAGGGGTGACCTTCAAGCCAGTCTCTTCTTGAGATGA
Organism: Orcinus orca; assembly: GCF_937001465.1. NCBI lineage: Eukaryota > Metazoa > Chordata > Mammalia > Artiodactyla > Delphinidae > Orcinus > Orcinus orca. The sequence goes on from NC_064572.1 coordinate 79,014,657, forward strand.
GCTGCCCAGCAGTTTGTTTGCTTTTCTTTTTCATCTAAACTCCAAATACCACAGAACCAGCACCTGCAATTTTCCCTAACACATCCTTTGAACTTGCTGCAAGTTAAACCATAGAAGGTTTCATTTCTCAGCTGCAATATATGTCGCCTTCCCCCACACAATTTGCTTCCAAGAAACACCCCATGTTCCTCCTTTCCTACCCCGCCTCCCAACAACAACAACAAAATGGAAATACAAACTTCAACAGCGCCCTTGCTTGACTCTATGTAAACAGCATAGCGAGAATAAAGCCCAGGCTCCCTCGCCCTTCTTCCTCTCACTTCTGAGCCGGGAACACCATAAATAGGGACCTCGCTGAGGGGCAGATAAGGCACATCCAGGCGGGAGAGGTGTAATTAGCGGCATCGTTCCTTTGTCTGTGCAGAAGACAGCAGAATGCCGCCACCCACACGATGCTTTGGCAAATGTACTGTCACTCATTTTCACAAACAATTCAATGGGTTTTTAAAAAGTGCCTACAACAGGCAAAGAAAGGCAGGGAAAAAAAACCAGAATGACAATTCAGCCAGTGTTCCAAAGTTACTTGAGAGTTGCTTTGGGGACAGCAAAGCCAAACTGACTTGATGACTCTTCAAGCCAAAGTTCAGATGGTCAGAGAGCCTAGGGCTCACGGGACAGGCAGGGGGCAAAGCACCAGATTCACAGTCAGAAAAATTAAGCTTGAATACTCCCGTGTTCTTCATGCGGCTGTCACATGCCTCTGAGTCTTACTTTTCCCATCTGCTTAATGGGCATATTGATACCAGTGTTTTACCTCTAGACTTCTGGTGATCACTTGGAAGAGTGAGTGCTTTGGGATCTATAGGATAGGTACTGTTGTTTAAGGAAGCCAGAATGGCAAATCACCCTGCAACACTGAGTATTAACTCTTCCACAGAGGCAACCCCTCTGGCCTCCCTTCATTAAGAACAAGGGTTAATAAAGTAACCCAGAACCTACACGCTCCACTCTCAGAGCAGCTGCACAGTTGATGAGGCACAGTCCAATGTGTTTTCCTTTTATTTCCTCCAAACCCTGAAGGAGATCCAAATACCAAGTTCTGAGAACTTGTTAAAATCCCTGTTTCTCTCCCACCCTCTCCCCGCACCCCCGACAGTCGCCCTGGCACTCCTCCGTGCTCCTCTCTCCCCTCTTCCCCACCTTTCTGTAGGATGGAGCTCAATCTAGCCTCTCTGGGCTAGAAAGAATCCTTTTTACGTGTGAGGTGGTGATCCAGCTGGCAGTGATGGGATTCTTGAGGGCAGCTGGTTACAGAGGAAGGCTCTGGGGTTAATATTTATTTTTTATACCAAGGCGATTGTTTCTTTTGATGGTGTCCTCAAAGCTCTCCGGGGCCCAGACTTAAGAGTTTGTGCAAATGTTGAAAACAAATTATGCCTTTGGGGATTTTTTTTTCTCCTAAATCTCCCTTTTAAGCTCATTTCCTGCTTTCCCTCAGGGTGAAAATGAAGATTTGAGTTCCTGCCTTTCTTGAGAAGCATCTTCCAGAACATAAACCCACACAGTCTCTCAGAGCTGAAAGAGGCTTCAGGGTTCAGCTAGCCCAGTCGCAGGTGATGTCTGAAGGCCCTGTCCCACGCCCCACAGGAGGGTGCCCAGCCTCTGCTCGGATGCGTCCAGGGAGGGGGGATTCTCCTCCTACTTGAGGCTCAGCAGATGATGTCTCACTTCTTCCCAAGTAAGCCCTCCCTGAGGGGTACTCTGGCCTCTGTGTCCAGCCTCCACACCTTCCCACCCCACATACCCAGCTCCCAGGGGAGGTTGTAGGAAGGAAATGACCCAGAAATACCCACATCTCCTGTACAGGAGATGCCCCAAATGTCTGAGGAGATGCAAGTTTTGAAGGAGAATGACTTAACCTTGATCAACCAGAATTCCAGTGGCTTCTTCTCAGATTCACAGCTGAAGTTGTTTCCGAGAAGGGAATTGGAAAAGCACTGAAGTCAGGAGCATGGGCCGCAGCTGGGACTGCTAAGAGAGGCCAGCTCCCAACATTTCAATTGAGACGCTTAAATAATTCACCGAGGAAATATTGATATTCTCATGGAAAAAGGGCGCTCAACTCCCCTTGCCTACTGAGATTGAGGGAAATGGCCTCTTTGGTGTGGAATGGGAGGGGAGAGTCAATATCCCTGGAAAACTGCAATGACAGGGTTTAAATCCACCCTGATGTTAAGTCATGCCTTGGAGATACATTATTTATGTCCCTTTCCTCTCAGTGGCTGGAGAAACACAAGGGCAGGGCTGGCCTTGCTCATCTCTGGGTCCCACACTGCCTGGAGCTCAGGGACTGTCACATGAGATGTATTCAACCAGCACCTATTCAAGAGAACAGGTTTTCTAGAGAGGGGCGTTCACAAGGCCACTGAATCACTCCATTGGCTGGATTAAGACCCAGGCCTCGTTCGTTGAAACCTTATATCGTCTTTTTCCATTTTCTCTGAGAGTGAACTCTGAGTCAGAGATGACCTCAGAGGACTTGTCCTAACACAGTGTCTTTGGGTTACTTACACCCCAGGGATGCTCCCTTTTTTTTTTTTTTTTTTGGTACACGGGCCTCTCACTGTCGTGGCCTCTCTGGTTGCGGAGCACAGGCTCCGGACGCGCGGGCTCAGCGGCCATGGCTCACGGGCCCAGCGGGATCTTCCCGGACCGGGGCACGAACCCGTGTCCCCTGCATCGGCAGGCGGACTCTCAACCACTGCGCCACTAGGGAAGCCCATGGGATGCTCCCTTTTTAAACAGTTACCTGAAACCCCCCGGGTCAGTTTCCCTGGGGCAGGGCTCAGGAGTGTTCATTGCAGTAAGGTTCCCAGATGTTTCTGATGCGTAGTGAGGTTAGGAAGCACTGCTCTAGGTAAGGAGGTGGTGTTCTCTGTTCATTTAGTTGAGACAAACCTGTGCTTGTTCACTTTGTCTTCTTGCCGCTTGCAATCCTTGCAGCTGAAGTTAGCAGATGCTGGATTCATACTGTGGTTCCCAAACTGCCCACCGAGGCACCCAGAGGCCACCACAAACTGACAGGAGTGCCAGAGGATATCTTACACTTTCAAGGGAAACACAGGGATAGCTGACACTGAATTAACTTAAGGTGGTTCATGGTTTCAACACTAGATCATGCTACATTCCTTCTGATGGAGCCATATCTTTCTAAAGCTGGGTTTTCGGTGGTTGCTGTGATAAAAAGGAAGTACCGCATGAAAAGCGCTATGGGACAGGATCTAAGGGTGGTGGCGCCAATCTGATTCCAAGGTTTGAGAAGCTGGCTGGAGCCCACAGGCGCACACATTCCATTAGTAAGTAATTTTGGTTATTTTTGAATGAAATAGAAATACTCTCTTTAAATGTTGATGTATGTGTGTGATTTTTTAAATCAATTATGAAGTTGTTAGGACACAAATACTTATTAAATTGTTTGGACCTGTTTAATAAATGGAACAGTTAGTTTGGGGTTTGTTTGCTTAACCTAAGAACACTGAAAAGATTTATGAGACTCCAAGGGCATCGTGAACTGAGAAAATTCAGGGGCCTCTGGACTAAGGAGAAAGGTCAGCATACATAATGTTAATTTATTCTCAGAAGTAAAGGAAATACAAGCTAAATGACACCATGAAGAAACAATAAAACAAGTCAGGAATGTGGAGCATTTTATACTATACTTAGCCTGGTTTCTTCGACAAAGGCAACGCCATTAAACAAAAAATATAAAAGATTGGGAGACTGGTCTAAATTACAGAGAGACATTACAATGCTAGCTCCTTGATTGGATCCTGGTTTGAAAAAAGGACACTTCAAAATGTCCTGTCATTTGAGAAGTTTTAATACGGAGTTGTTATTAGATGATATTGAGAATAATCGTTCAGTTTACTAAGTGTAATAAATGTTATTACTTTAGGTGAACCATTACATCTAATTTTCTTTAAAATAGTTTGGCAAAAAAATATGAACATATAGAGGAAACATGGCTAATAATTATTAATAATAATTAGTGGTAATTATTAACAATGATTAAATATAGACAATGGTTTTATTGTAATCGTATTTTTACTTTTCTGAATGTTTTGAAACTCTTCCTATAAGCAGTTTTTTTGTTTTTGTTTATTTATTTATTTATTTATTTTTGGCTGCGTTGGGTCTTCATTGCTGTGCGCGGGCTTTCTCTAGTTGTGGTGAGCAGGGGCTACTCTTTGTTGCGATGCACGGGTTTCTCATTGCGGTGGCTTCTCTTGTTTCGGAGCGCGGGCTCTAGGCACGCGGGCTTCAGTAGTTGTGGTTCGTGGGCTCAGTAGTTGTGGCGCACGGGCTCTAGAGCACAGGTTCAGCAGCCGTGGCATACAGACGGCTTAGTTGCTCCACAGCATGTGGGATCTTCCCGGATCAGGGCTCAAACCTATGTCCCCTGCATTGGCAGGTGGATTCTAAACCACTGCGCCACCAGGGAAGCCCTATAAGTAGTTTTCATAATGTAACAGGTTAGTGGTAAACTGAGCAATGCAACTGGTCAGCACTGAAGAAGCAGGGATGTAAAGACATGGACGAATCCACTGAAATCCCTCCCGACTTTGCCACAAAATTGTACAAAGGCAGAATGGCACCTTGGCTAGTAACTATTTTGCAAAGTAACTAATTTTCTTAATGAAAAAAATCAGAGGAAAGTCTCAAAGAGTTCTGTGCATGAAGGAGGGGCCACTTTATTCTCACTCCACACAGCTGGACAAGGAGTTGGGGACAGGGTACCGAGATCTCCATCCGTGAGAACCGAGACAGGACATACAGAAGGTAGGATGAAAAGGCACAGCTTCTTGAGAAGGTGCCCCTTAAAAGCTGTCCCCCAGACGCTGGCATTGTTCTGTAGCTGGACCTGGTAGGGATTCCATGTGTGTGAACAAATGTGGACAGTCACTGAGCTGCCCACTCGAGATTTGTATATTTACTGAACATTAATTATTCCTCAATTTTAAAAAAAAAGCCATCCCCTTACCCGTAAAATAATAATGCAGCCCAGAGAGCTGGGGAGGAAAGAGTGAAATTTTAACCTCTTATCTTGGAGGCTTCAGAAATAACCACATTTCAGAACAAACACCAGAGATAAAAGAGATATACTTTTAAAATCCACCGATTAGAAAGACAGAAATTTAATATCTGAACAATTTTAAACCTTAAGCGTCTATGCACGAAGCTAGTCACCCCTGGGTCTCCTCGTTAATGCAGCTTTTGCACCAGGCAGTTTACTGTACAAAGTCCTGCAGTTCTTTAATAAACTCACATCAAAACATTGTTTCCAAGTGCCTAAAAGAAAATTAACAGTGACTTTAGAAATGAATGAAATGAACAAAACAGTCCTCTCCTGATGGCCTGTCTGGGTCTTTGGGGCCAGCAGAGGCCAAGGTGGGAGGCTGGGGGGAGCGAGGCCGGGGAAAAGAGGCAAAAGAAAACCTCAGTGTAAATGCAGGAAGTGCCTCATCCTCCTGCCTAAACAGCTGTGGGACCGTGGCGGCTAGGAAGAGTGCCCACCTTCCTGCCACTCACACCTAGAAGCCAGGGCGGTGGCCCTGGTCAGCGGGCATGGACCTGGCAGTTCCAGGGCTGCCCCATCCCCAGACCCGGCCTCTCGGAAGGTGATTAGCACAAAGACCCTTTTACAAGTGGACCTGGGGAGGGGGCACAGCAGGGCGCCTCTGGGGGGGTGGGGACCCCTCGGGTGGGGACCGCTCCCCGGGGGTGGGTGTGGTGCCCAGGGCCTGGTAGGGTCCTCCCCCGCTGCCGGCCCCTCCCCGCAGAGAGCCCAGCTGCGCCCTGTCTCCATGGCTCAGCAGCTCCCCCGTGAGCCCGAGCCGGGAACTTCAGGAAAGCTGTCCCTGTGCCGGGTTCCCTCCTCTCGCAGAAGCAGAGTCGGGGACATCCTGGAAAGCGCGAGGGCAGCTCCTCCCCGGGGAAACCATCATTCTCGCAGGCCGAGGGAAAGTCGCCCAGGATACGAGCAGCTCCCCAGAGGACATCTACTGGATTCCCTTCCCTTTCCTTCAGACGCAGAGGGGCTCCAGAAGAGACCGCCAACTCCCTGTTTTCACCGCTTTTCCCTGGTCAGAACCCCTTCTGTCAGAGACCCTCTCTCAGACTTCCTGCCCTTTAACTTGGCCACTTGGCTGAACTAGGAGCCTGGCTCCAGGTTGGCAACGGAGCCCCCTCCCGGCCTTGACACCCAATCCCAAGCCCATCCTGGTCTCCCCTTCCCGCCCCCCACCAGCTGCCCTCCACGTCCTCTGGTGCTGACCCTCTCCTGCTCTGAGACCCACTCACTTTCTACATCAATCATTTGAGCAGTATTCAGATCCAGCTCCCTGGCCCTGGGGCTCTTCCTGTGTTCACTCAAATGACATAGAGGAAGAGCCCTAGCCAAGGACTCAGGAATTAGCCCAGACTAGGAATCTGCTACATCTTTCCTTTGTGACCTTGAACAGACTACATGACTCTGGATCATTAATATTTATGGACCCCCCTATGGGCCAGGAACTGTGCTATGTACACTATATGTATTATCTCATTAAATCTCATTGAGTCAATGTTATCCCCATCTAACAGGTGAGGAGATTTAGGCTTGGAAAGCTATGTGACTTGCCCAAGAGCACACAGCTAATAAACATGGGAGCTGGGTTAGAATTTAGGCAGTCAAACTCCATGACATGATCTTAATCAAAATTCTCATGCTAGTCAATAGTAAAAAAGTAATAATAATGATAAAAATAATTGAGAGAGATTCTTCCACTGCTAAGATTCTGGGGAAAGCTGCAAATTCAGTAGAAGTGGACCCACATTTTCATGTCTCCAGATGGGCCATGACCTTAACCACCTAAGAAAATTCAGAGAAATACTGCCTCCAGGAGGGGAAGGGACAGCCCTCCTGGGAGACCAGGGTCTCACCTCTGTAATCGCCAGGATCTGTAAATACAGATATTTACAAAGCAGCCAGTGGCACTATATTTCTTCCCCCATTCATCTTACGAGGGTACGAGAGGGGACATGTGGACCAAAAGCCACATACTTGCAAAGGCATCCTTCCTCTGGAGACCAAGAAGCAGCAAATTCTTTTCCTGGGAACATCTCCATCAAGCAGACATCTGTTACTCTTAGGCGATCTGTATGCCATAACAGTTTAAAAAACAGAGTTTAAATGCTTAAATGAGAAGGAAACAGTTTGCCCGCGTTGCAAAATAGAATATAAACTGTGCTGGAATTAGCACAAGGGAAACATTTATCTTCCCTAGATAATCTTGAAACTGGACTTTTTTTTTTTTGGATGGTGTATAATTATGTTTACTGGCATGGAAAGATGGTCATGATATATCACTAACTGGGGAAAAAAACTGGTTGCAAATACCAAACCAGACTTTTTAAAGGAGCATTTGCCTCTACCTCCCTTGCTGGGGCAAAGTACTCTCTGCATATCCTGCAAGGGAAAAAGAAGGATGGGTCAAGACCAGCTGGGTGGTGGCCTTGTCCCTGAGAGAGCAGAAAGAGAGTCCCATTTTTTAGCTGGAATGGCCAAAGATTTGTCTGAGCTGAAATCTGGCCCAGCCTGGTATAGAGAAAGATGGTGGGCTGGGAGGGGGTGTGTGGAGGGGTCTAAAAGACCTGTATTCCAATCCTGGCAGCACCAACCATAAGCCATGGTGACCTGGTGCAGGTTCAATGCCTCCAAAGGTCAGCCCCCTTTGATATAGTGGAGGCCACACCCACTGCCCAAGTTTGACACCATCTGCAGTGCGCCTTGCACAATGCCTGGCACGTGGGAGGTGCTCAGGAAGTGGTGGGCCTCCTAATTCTGCAATCACAAGGGTTGACCATTACCAAAGGGCAACCCTGGAGTGCCAGGCTGTGAATGAGACCAACCAAACTTTGAGATCCTGACCCACTTGACATTCCTTTGCTCACGCAAGGAACGTTTATGGAGGGCCCACCACGTGGCTGCTCGGGGCCAGGCAGTAGACTCACCTCTGGGAACTCAGTGAAACACATCCCGTCCCTGTCCTTGGGGAGAGAGGCCATAAGCTGGTAACAGAGAAATAGCCACGTGCCGGGGCTCTGAAGGCGCTGGGAAGCGGGCAGGGGGATGCTTAGTGGGGTCCTCGGGAAAGACCTCTCCCAGGAGCTGACATTTGGCCTGAGAGCCAAGGAGCCGAGGTCAGGAGGAGGCAGCCTGTGCAGAGGCCGCAGGAAGCAGCGTCCGTGCCCTGCTCACATCTGAAATGAGCTGTAGAGGGACAGAAGGTGAGCTGAGGCGGGGCTCAGCTCTCCTGGCTTTGCAGTCCTGAGGCCATGGTCATGATCTGAGCTTTCATTCTGAGCACAAAGAAAGGCCCAGAAAGGGCTTATCCAGGTGAGCAACCTGGTCAGCGTTTTGCTTTTAAAAGGTGGATGCTGGATGAAGATGGGGAGGGGACGTGCAGTGAGGACTGACCTGTGCGGAGGCTCCATCCGGCAAGACACGAGAGAGGCAGATTGGCCAGGGCCCAGGGCTGTGGAGGTGGGAAGCATGGATGCACTCAACATAGATTTGGGAGCAGAATTTAGAGGACTTGCTGATGGATCAGACTAGAAGTCAGGAAAGGGGAGACCCTCAGGCCACTTCCAGGTCTCTCGACCCAGTGGCTTTCTGGGAGTTGGGAAAAGGTCCCCCCTTTCTCCAGGTGGATGCAACACTGTGAATGCCCGTGCAAGCACCCAGCCAGTGTACCCTGCAAGACCCTCACTCAGAGGCCCCAAGGGGGGACCCCCAGGTTTCCGCTTCAGCAACTTTGGACTTGCAAAGTTTGCAGTGCCTGTGGGAATCCAAGGAGAACAATTTGGGGACCATTTCGACAGAGATTCTACCCCTGCCCCCATCTGTGTGTGAGGTTTCTCCCCTCTCTGCCCAGGCGTCAGTCCTTTCACAGTGCTCACTGCAGTGTATGAGAAGAAACACAGTTTTAAAACCCTGGAAGCTAATGGTACAACAAGACCATTTAGCACTTAAATAAATGTAAGTTCTAGAACATCCGCGGCCAAAATGAAAGTAAATAATGACAGAACGCGAGTCATGACTGCGCTTGCCTAGCATTTGCCAAGCGTATAAACAGTGTGCTCACAATTCAGGGCGGGGACCTGGGAGTTGGGTACCAATTCATCAGCTCCCGACTCTAACACAAGAAAGGACATATTAGCAAAATTGTAATGGGAAGCGTAGTTAACTAATTCTTCATTCTCTGGAGTTAACCTGAGACTGGAATTTAAAAAGCTCATCCCCCATGAGAACAGAGAGTACTTATTCTCATGTTTTTCAAATGAAATCACTTCACCGCCAGTGTCAACATGAAGCTTAATTAACCCCCTGACATTTAGGGAAAAGACAAAACAACTGAGCATGTAAACTTAAGAGATGAACACATCCAGCCAGTCCTGTCCCCTCAGTCTCTCTCCCAGGGGCTGGTCACTTTCTTTCTTACAGAGGAGTTTTTGGTTAAAAACCCCATCTCATCTCCTGACCAGCTGCTGGCACGGTTGATGCTCCATTCTTTCTTTTGTTTTGAACTGTGTATAGTATGACTTTTGTCTATTTTATGGCTGCACGTCACAGCCTGTGGGATCTTAGTTCCCTGACCAGGGATCGAACCCATGCCCGCTACAGTGGAAGTGCGGAGTCCTAGCCACGGGACTGCCAGGGAATTCTCCATGCTTCACTCTTTAATTCCCCTACATTCCTATAGCTAGTATGTGGCCTGGGATGTAGTAGATGCTCATTAAGCATCTGTTGTATGAGTAAAGGAGCATCTTTACCAAAACGCCAGTATTCACCCCAGCGCTGGGCCTCCCTGGGGCCCTGTCCAGGCAGAGGATGAACCAAAAAGGGAGCTGGGGTCGGGAGATGGAAGGTTTGGTTCCAGCCTCAGACTCCACCACTCACAAGCACGTGTGAGTCATGTCCTTTGTTTTGGTTTTCCCATCTCTAAAATGGGAGAAATAGATGTTCTCCCACTTTTTAAGGTTTTGTGTATGAAGCAATGGGAAAGAAGCCTTTGGAAAGGTATTCTTCAAGTGTGAGGTGACCCCCGCCCTGCCTTGGAGGGGAGTTCTGTGATTGAGAAAGCAAGATGGTGCAGGAGTGTGAACCGCAACTGACTCTGAGAAAGTTGGGCGGGTCAGCAGAGTGGATCTGGAGGTATCATTAATGACTGAAAAGTCACAGAGGAAAATGTCACCAAGGCCGTGCTCTCTGCATACAGGAGATGGAGATCAGGGCACAAACTGTAGAGCCAGCAGAAAATGTAAAATGTGAATGGCCTGTTAGAAGGCAATAGGGAATGATGGGGCTTGTAGCCAAGTGGAGATTACATTTGCGCTCTGCCCAAGGCAATTGCACTGAAAGCTTTCAGACACATGCCCCATCGAACACAACATCTATGGCCTGCGGGTTGAGATTCTGAGACCCTGCAGACTGTTGTCATAAGCGTGTTTTACTCTGAAGCTTTGACCTCTGGGTCCTGGCTGGCACTGGGGGGACTGCCCCTCCCAGTGCTAGCTGATTCTTAGAGACAGAAAACAACTGACAAATGCAGAGCTCACATCCCCAGGTCCCTTCTTTACGGGGCTCTCACACTCTGGGCCACCTGCCCTAATGACGCAGGCCCAGGTACCAGTTAGGGACAGTCCCTAAGCCCCAGAGCCCACGGAAATGATACAAACTAGCCAAACCTACCCTTTGCCCTGCCTTTTCCAAGGAAACCACAATGAAGGCTTTTGCCTCCGTTTCCCTCACTCTCTCCACCTTCTGACCGACCCTGGTGATTCCCCACGCGGCCCTGCACGGTGTGACCTGCTCCTTTCTCTTAGAAACTATCCTTTCAATGATAGTCGTCTCCTGATCTGCTGGGCTCACCACACCTGAATAATAATAAAACCTACATTTTAGAACACCTGTGAACCGGAGCATGAATCGTCATGGCTGCTATACTCCCCGCATTGAATCTTGGCACCTAACACAATCCCTAGCACATTGCAGACACAATTTAAATATTAATCAGTAAATGGACGGATGGACAGACATAGGGTGAAAGTGAAAAGCTGGGTAGAAGCATGGGTCTGGCTACACAGATTCCCTACACTTCTGTCTCACTTCTGCAATGGCTTTAGGAAGCTGGATTCTGTACCTGCCTCAGTTCCGCGATTGGCAGGGAGGCAGGCAGCCCGGCCAGAGCGAGCTGGGGGAAGTGCTGTGAGAAGTGAGCCGTGGCTGAACACGGGCAGCTCACCCTCCCACCCGCATTCAGCTCTTCAGGCAGCTCCTAAGCCAGAGGCTTTCTTCTGGCAGACAGTCTCCCAGCTAACTCCGGCTGTTTCCTTTATGTGCTTATGAAGAGCTCACCACCTCAAAGGGCCTCTGAACCCAGGGGTAAAAGGGTAAAAGCCAGAAAGAGGGTTCCCAGCCCACCTGCAGTCTCTGGGACCCGCCCAGCACAGGCTCTCAAAAGAGAGCACCAAGCAGCTCGCTCAGTTCCCTGGCACCTTGAAATTATCCTGCATCTGCGACAGTGCAGTGGGGGCGTGGGTCTGCATCCCTGCACTTTTCTGGCTAGTAAACTGCAAGTGGAGCTAGAGAACCCACGTTGTTTTTATTCCTTACTCTTTCAAGTGCATCAGTCTGCACTGCTTGAAGATGGACTGAATTTCCCAGATGACAGGGCCCTTGGGTGTCATTCTCAGCATTACTATCTCATCCCAGGCAGAGAGAAGGCATGTCGGGGATGACCTGGGGGAGGCAGAAAACCCCCGTCGGGGGAATCAAGCATTTGCTGTTTCTGATGAATGCTCAGTTGGGTGGTTTGGTTGGCAGCAGTGAATGGCTTCCTAAGACCATCCCTTCCCCAGGTCCAAGGTGGAAGGACAGGGGGCATTCGACCACAGTGAATGGACAAGGAGAATCCGGGGAACTGCCCAAGTTGTCGCCCTAGGAGAGCGTGGTCAGTAGGGTGACTATGCAAACTGGTTTCACCGGGATCAGAACCAGCTGATGCCTATTATCCCAGCGTGATGATTAAGCTCACTCCCCTTCTCTCTCAAGTGTCCCGGCTTGATTGATAAATCATACAGTCATGCTCATCAGCAGGGAATTTTGCAAATGGGAACGTCTGACTTGGAAGGCTCTCAAGTAAGAGTCTGGTTGCTTTGTTTGTGCAAACAGGAGCTTAAGGTTTGGCAAACGTGCTGGAGAAGGTCTGGCAGCAGCAGACGGCAGGAACAATGAGCAGAAGGGAACTGTGCCTGACCTTGGGCTCTGCTGGGGGCGCCTGGGCCCAGCAGGACTTCACTCACAGCCTCTTCACCCAAGAGGGGGCTTCCAAAGACAGCATTTCCTTCCTCTGGTTGAAGTCTCAAGCCCAGAGTTAACAAGTCTAGCAAGGGGTAGGCATCAAGAAGAAAGGGTTTCACCAAAAGGGCTGCAAGAGAAAGGAACATCCCCCCAGCTCCATCATCGGCACGGGCCAGTGCCACCATCCCATTCAGCACCACCTTGCGTCACCATGGGGACCCTGAACAGTCTCCCATTTGTCTTTCTTCCTGGTTGAGATCTTGTTTCTGTCAAAATGAACTATTTATCTTTGTTGCATGAAATGTCACGGATTACGGGCAAAACCAGAACAAACCCATGCGCAAGAAATAAGAGCCCTCTGACGATACCCACACGCAGCTCCCCAGATCTTTAGAGGCTGTGATGAATTTTCTTTTCCCAGCACTGAACTTACTCTCTAGAAGTATTTAACCCAAGAGGCACCTGACAGAAAAAACCCCAGTGACCTGAGCTTGTCAGATCAATTCATTCTTGAGCTGGTTCACCAAGTGAATCTGTGGACACATGTGACCCACACACAGAGGCAGGGCAAAGACTTTAGAGGTAAGAGGTGGCTGTACGTTCACCTGGTGGCCTCACATGACGCTTAATCAAGCTGTGAAATACTCAAACTGTCCAGTGTTTTAAGGACTGTCCCCCCTTTGGGTGTGTGTGAGAACTAAAACTTCAAAGCTATTTGTCTTTTTATGTAAGATTAGCCATCATGCAAAACTTACTGGTCAAGCAGGTAATAAAATACACATATTCCATGGAAGCGTTTTGCACATTTCAGTCCTTGCAGAAAACAAAGAGGTTATAAACCCTGCACGGTCCTGAGAGTGAGTTCCTTCGCTTCTGAAAGCTGCCAGTCCTGCCAGTGCCTTGGGGGCTCATGTATTATAAATTCTCGAAGCTCTTTTAGCTGCAGTCTGGGCATCGGGTGGACCTTCGTCCTCTTCCTCCGTTCGCTTGTGTTTTAAGAACAAGTCAGACTTTAAGAAGCGGCTGTAGCTGTCATACTTCATAAGGTTGAAGATCTAAGGGGAAAAGGAAAACAAATCTGAAGGGTGAGGCTAATCATCTCATCGAATATTTATTAAATACCGATCATGTGCGAGGAAAATACATGCCAAACACACAAAGAAAGTTACGTACGTCGTGTGCTAGACAAGCTGGGTTTCCTGGGTGTTTTGGGTCATTATGAAATTATCTCAATGGAATATAAGAGCTTAGAGAGTCACACGAAACAAACCTATCTATATCTTCCGCGGAAGTATAGGTTCGCACAGCACTGATTTATACCTTTGTATCAAGAGGTCCTTTAAGAATTTCCACTTTATTTGGGTAGATAATACAGGGATGTATGGCTCCAGGAACTTGAGATAGCAGAAGAGAAGCCATTTCTGTAGAGACGACAGTGTACTAGGCCACTGTCACTGTCATATCAGACGATGTCAATAGTGTTAAGACCCCCGGAAGACTGGCATCCAAGATCTCAAACAAACCTATCATTATGCCCAGAAACAAAATGGGGCTTATTCAGTGCAGGTCAGGGAAGTGAAACGGTAGTCCTGGCGAGCAGAGGTTTCGGGAACAGGCCTTAATTAAAGAAAATAGCAGTCAGCTGCGGAATGCAAACACCTGCTTACTCACACAGTTCCAGGAGTGCATCTCTGGGAGAGAAATCTTTCCAAGGTACGTGCTCATCAGGTGCAAGGGGAGAAACCCTGACAGATTAGAGGGCTGCCGCCTGCCTCACCCCAAGTCCTCAGAGAGCTGCCCCCTCTCTTCCCAGCATCCCCTCTCCTCCCACCCCATCCTTTGCCACCACCCTCCTCCCTTGCCCTGCAAAGGGGTGGGAAGAGGAGAAGCAAAAGGGAAGCGCTTTCTGGTGGTCGAGGGATACAGTCTCTTTTGAGAAATCTCTCTCCATCTCTCTCAGACCTTTCAGCCGAGCTTTCAGGGCATTCTGCAGACCGAAAATCCGCCCTGCGCACCCTGGTTCCTTCCTTATTGCACCACCAATGGGCTCAACGAGTGGAAAGTTCCAGGGGTGTCTAGAATGCTGCTCACTGCCAGGCAGGGTTATCAAGTGGGTGGCAAAACGTCTTTTCAATCTGTCCTCTCTCAACAGGCACACAAACTACTTTGTAAATGAAATGTCTGATGGTGTCCAGGGACTCAGAACATCTACCTGGGGGCTGGGAGAACTGGACCTCAGCCTTGACACCTTCATTTTCCCAAGACGGCTTCAACCATGGGAGAACCGCTTAAATCATTTTGCTTTCAGCAGAGTTTGGGTTTTCTTTAAACTCTTCAGCTACTGCCTGCCCTTCCCTGGGTGTCCTTCCAGTCTTATCTCACTGCTCAGAAAGACCACGCCTCTGTAAGCTCCCACCTTGTGCCTCTCCATGGCAGCCATCTATTTTGTAGCCATCTTGTAATCCTAGACTGATTTGCTATGGTTTGGAGAAATTATTCATTAAAAAAAAAACACCTCCCAGAAAATACTAGAATCATAGCCAGGGGTGAGACGGGGGATGAGGAATGCCATTATCATTTCGTGCAGGTGTTGCCATCCCTCACCACCTGCATTATTCCGCCCTTCCTGGCACAAGAGCCCCCAAAGGGAACTCTGAGATGCCCACCAAGTTCACAGTTTGGAACGATGCTCGAAAAGTGACTAATGAAAGCAGCTTCGCGAGTGCCCCTCCCGGCCCCCAGCCCCGCACCCCATCCCGACCAGGTCCGCAGCGGATGGGACCCAGCTCTGCCAGCAGGATGCGGTTCGACCCAAGTGTCTCGTCTGAGTCTCCACGTGTGGGAGTGGAACATCCTGTTTGCCTGCTGTGGCTCTTCAAAGAAGAGAAGCAAAAAGGCTGGGGCTGGAGGCACCTGGGCCAGGCCGGAGGCAGTGGGGGAGGGAGGAGGGGAGGTGGCTTCAGCCGAGCACCTGGCAGGACTCACTCGGCCTCCAGGAGATGCCAGGACACCACAGGCTTGGCTGCCCCTTTGGCACTCCTGGCATCAGCAAGCGTGAGGGGAGGGGGCTGCGAGCTATTTAACAAGAGCAGACGGGCTGCTCCCTGCCGTGGGCGGGTGTGAGATGCCCGTGAAGGCCTTCAGGCTGGGGCTGCCCTCTCCACGAGCCCTCACCTGCTTCCAGGTGCAGCTCCCAGTGCCGCCGAGTCAGGGGGTGGCAGCTGCAGCCATCAGAATGGGACAGATTTGAAGAAAAGGGATGCTGATTCCAAGAGTCTCATTTTCTGGGGCTGTGAGCTGCCTGGTATCTCTGCACGGGGTCTTCACTGCCACCGGCAAAGGGTCTCCTGGGCACTGGCCTAGGAGCTCATGGCAATAGGCAGCTCCCATCCCAGGGCTCCTCGTGGTTGGTGCTCAGTGAAGATGGCTTAGAGGATAGAGAATGTCCTAAAAATCTCTTTCAAGAAAGTGGCCAGGACTTCCCTGGTGGCGCAGTGGTTAAGAATCCGCCTGCCAATGCAAGGGACACGGGTTCGAGCCCTGGTCTGGGAAGATCCCACATGCCGCGGAGCAACTAAGCCCGTGCGCCACAACTACTGAGCCTGCGAGCCACAACTACTGAGACCGCGTGCCACAACGACTGAAGCCCGCGCGCCTAGAGCCCGTGCTCCGCAACAAGAGAAACCACCGCAATGAGAAGCCCATGCACCGCAACGAAGAGCAGCCCCTGATCGCCACAACTAGAGAAAGCCCACGCTTCAAAGAAGACCCAACACAGCCAAAAATAAAATAAAAATAAATAAAAGTCTAAAAAACAAAGTGATTGATAAATTTTTTAAAAAAAAAGAAAAGAAAAGAAAGAAAGTGGCCAAACACCAGGTACCCAGCTGCTGCCCACAGCCTTCTTTATCACAGGGCAAATGGCCATGATGGTGGCCGAACAAACATTCACCCAGTGAATGAACAGACTCTACCCACCGAGCAATGACAGAGGGTTGGCAAAACAATTCAGGGTGGTACCAGCCCCACTAAGAGCACCTTCAAACCACACGCCAGGCAACACATGGAGCATCCTCTCTAATCCTCACCGAACCCGAGGACCCCAATCACACAAGGGAAGGACGGAGGACTTGGAGATTTGGTGTTTTGCCCCAGTGGCTGGTATGTTGTCAGCTCAGCTGCCATGACAAGTACTAAGGACTGGGTGGCTTGAAAATCAAAAATTTCTTTCCTCAGAGTCCTGGAGGCTGGAAGTCCAAGATCAAGGTGATGGCAGCGTTGGTTTCTCCTGGCTTGTCGGTGGCCATCTTCCCCGGGGTCATCTGGTCTCTGCTGTGTGTGTGTCTATGTCCTAATCTCCACTCCTTATAAAGACACTGGTCAGGCTGGAGTAGGGCCCACCCCAAGGACCTCATTTAACGTTAGTCACCTCTTTAAAGACCCCCATCTCCCAGCACAGTCACATTCTGAGGTACTGGGGCTTAGGAGTCTGACATATGAATTTGAGGGAGACACAATTCAGCCCGTAACAGTGAGTAAAAGAGGGTGCAAAAAGGATGCAGGAAGCAAACTCTGGCCGTCCGGCTCTCGAGCCCACACTCCTAACCTCCAGGCTATCCTGCCACTCATGTGGCAGAGCAAGAGGCAGTCATTAAAAATGAAGACTGCATAGGAGTTTAACATGGAAAAATGTACGTGAGTGTTAAGTGACTGAACACAGAATTTTTAAAATGCACGTAAACTAAAAACAATGATCCCAAATACGTGCTTGTGTGTATAAGTGGGAAATAAACATCCCCAAAGGTCAGTATAGTAGGTTGAATGGTGTGCCCCCCCCCCAAGTTTAGGTCCACCTGGAACTTCAGAATGTGACTTTATTTGGGAATAGGGGTAGTTGAGGATCTCAAGATGACCTCATCCTGGACTTAGGGTGGGCCTAAATCCAAGGAGTGTTGTCATAAGAAAAGGAGAGAACACACAGAGAGACACACACACAGAGAGGAAGGCCATGTGAAGGCAGAGGCAGAGACTGGAGTTGGAGGGATGCGGCCACAAGCCAAGGAACACCAAGGGCTGCCAGCGGCCACCAGCAGCTGGAAGAGGCCAGGAAAGAGTCTTCCCTCCAGCCTTTAGAAGGAGCACAGCCCTGCCGACACCTCAGTTTCAGGCTTCTGGCCTCCTGAGCTGTGAGAGAAAAAAATGTCTGTGGTTTTAAGCCACTCAGTTTACAATAATCTATTACGACAGCCCTTGGAAATGAACACAGTCAAATTATTGATTTCACCTCACTCCTGCTTGTGCACAGAAAATGAGATGGCCCTAGGGGTTCCAGAAGGTTCCACAAAACCAGGACTCTCTGATAGGGAGGACTGGCCTCACTGGGGCTGGGCTGTGATCATCCCCTGACCATGCGCCTCTAGTTGTCTGCAGGGAAGCGAAAGAAGAAGGTGGAGACCCAGGTGGGCAGGGGCCGGGCCTGCAGGCTGCCGACCAACACCCCTTGACCAACACCCCTTCGGGGAGACAGGCAGCCTGCAGAGCAGAAAACTCAAGTTGGCAGCTAAGTTGCATTCCCTACCTTTTTTTTTTTTTTTTTTGGCCATCACAGCTGTGGCCCAGCAGGTTTCAGGTTTCAGCAGCCCCACATCTGGGGGCTGGACGCCAGGACTGTAAATTGCTTAATGTCGTGACCTTGGGAGCCAACCCTCAGGCTGCTGGCGGTGGGACTCGAAGTGAAAACAGAGAAGGGGGTCTTCCTGCCAGGAGGTCTCCCCACTCAAAGACGCCCCGCCCTCCCCAGATCCCAGACCGCGCGACCGATTAGCATTCCCCTTTCTGCAAAGGAAAATATCCACGTGGTGCTTCAATTTGAGACTCTTCCGGGTCTGCTGCTCCAGAAAAGGACTCCCTCACAGACGCATATTCAGCCATATAGACAATGAGAAGCTTAACCAGCCTTGAGGGCCCCTCCGTGAAGGTTTCATCCCTGTCTCAAGTGCATTTCAAGCCTAATAAATCTTTTAACCCGTCTTAGGGGACAAGGCCATTAAAGACCTAAACTAAACACGCATCCTACCTCCTCTTCAAAGCCCTCCACCATGTTATTTCAACTGGATACCAGGAGGAAAAAACATGAATCCTTTACTGCAACAGAAAATTTTATTAATGGGATTTCATATTTGCTTCAAGAACCTGGTTTAGTTTTTACATGAAAAGGACTGAAAGAACACATAACTGTCCATGAATTGCAGTTCTAGAATGCAACTGCACACCTAGACCTCAGACATGCTTTCACACCACACGGACAGACACAAAGTGTGAAGAAAACCAGCCTCCACCTCCAGCCCTCAGGCAAGGATCAGCGGGGGCGCCGCAGAGGCTGCTGGGGCCAGGCACAGATGGGGACGTCCCCACCCCTGATGGAAGATCACCTCCCGCTCTGGGGATGGGGGGATGGGGGAGAAGGCCTGAGGGCAGCTGGCAGAGAGCAAGTAAGAAGATAAAGCTCAGGCCAGCCCTTGTCCCAAAGCACCAGGGAAGGCCACACAGAAGTTTCTGTCGCCTGGACAGTGCTGCTTCCTGGACAGGCCCCCCACTGAGGTAGACGCCGTGCCAAGGTGAGAGCAGAAATCCAGAAAGAGGCCGAACACGGACAGAGACAGAGACCCCTGCCCGGCGAGCAATCCGCTCGCACACCCATGGGTTTGGTGCTGTCTCACTGCCAGGGGGTGGAGGGGGATGATCTGTCCACTTGATCCTGGAGTCCTTAATACTCAAATCCAAAGCTGAAATGACATGCTTTCGACGTGGGGTGAAGGCGTTTTATTTTCGCCTTTGGCCGTCAGGGAGAAAGTTCAATGCTCTCTGGCACCCGTCCCCTACCCCCTCTTCTTCCCCTAAACTCCATTTTAAAGTTGTAAAAAAAACCCCAAAACTCAAAGTATTTCAAATGCTGTCCTTCCCTCCCCACCCTCAGAAGCCATAGGGCCATGGCAAACGCCAGGATCCAATGCTCCTTCCACTTGAATGAAAACCCATGAACCGCTCTTTCTGGCTTTGCCCGTTGGAACATGTCATTCTCTGGACTGGGCTTGACCGTTGAGAGCAAAAGGCAGCTGGCACCAAGACTGAGGTGCCCAGTAAGTCCAGCTCCAGTTCCCACCACAGGCAGACTTGGAGAAGCGAGGGGCTAGGAGAGGGAGTGGACTCCTAGACGACCCTGGTAGGCGTGGCAGCCCCTCCCCCCACCCCTGGGTCCTCACCAGCTGCCCCAACCCTTCTTACTGAGGTCTACAAAGGAAGCACTTCTCATTTCTTGGGTTCTGGGGAAATTCAAAGAAACGACACTGGTAAAAAGGGGCCTGGTGCATGGTTCCTTTCGCTGTCAAGGATGTGGCTGGGAGTGCTGACATCTCACTGAAGTCTTTTGATATTTTTTTAAACATCAGAGGTTGAGGACTTCCTTTTCAGTGGAGAAAACCACCTCCACTCTGCCCTCCCCAGACCAGACTTAGCACCAACCCCGAAGCCTGGGTGAGGGCATCCTGGCAACACGCAAAATCTGCAGTAAGTGTAGGCACTGGGGTCCCTAAGATTTATGGAAGAAGAATGAGCCCCCCTGCCCCCCTCAAACCTGCAGGCTTATCTTTCATGGTCCGAGAGAGCAATGACCTTGACCCTTCCCTCTTCTCCAATCTCCTTGCTATTCCAGGGAACCCATCATTCTACGCTGTGGAATTCAAACCAGAGGCTTCAGAGCAAGAAACTCGTGTAAATTGCTGCCCAGAAACTTGCAGGAGCAGAATTCTGTTTTAAATCTTTCATATGGCACAAGCTCAAGTCACTGAGCAGATTTCAAAGTGTTCCGTTTTCAAACATTTGGGGGAGGGTCTGGAAGGATACACAACATAAGGCGGAAAGTGAGAGGGAAGAGGCAGGAACTGGGGGATTTTAGCTTTTCATCTCCTCTTGGATTATGTGAATTTTCTTCTCTTCATCTTAACAATGCATATAGTAATTTAACAATTAAAAATAATTTTTAAAATTAACTTGTCCAGAATCCTGGGCAAGGCCGTAACAGGATGTGCTCGTGGCTAGTGCTGGCTGTGTTGGCCTTCCTCCCTGGAGTTCTAGCCATGTAGCTGAGCAGGACACATGTGTCCAGGCCACCAAGCTGACACGGCCAGAACAGACCGGCACTGTCATTTCTTGTACATGTTAGGCTGCTGTGACTAATTTGATCCCTTCATGTCGTGGGTGACTCTCAGTGCCTTAGTGACTGATGGGAATATTCTAGAATCAGTCAGGGCTGGAGGTACAGGAGAGCACTACTGAGCAAGGGAGGTGAAGGTGGGAAAGGAGAAGAAGGTAAGAGTGTTGGCTGGTCTTTAATCACCAAAGACCATGCCGCTGTACCAGCGCCCAGGAAAGGAAGAAGGCGGCACAGACCAGAGGGAGAACAGTAAGAACAAACACCACTGCTTCCCGTGGACCACGGGCCTCAGTGTGGCAGGAGAGTCTGGCTGAACCAGAAGCGCCGGGTTCGTGCCCCGTTTCCCCTCTTCCAGCTCTGGGACCTCAGGCCAGTCAGGTCACCTTCCCCTCAAGGGAACTTTCTCTCGTAAAGTGAGGTGCCAGGTTCCACCTTCCCCAAGCCTACCTGATAGTCAGATAAGATGCACACACAAAAGCACAGTGTAAACTGTGAAGAGGTTCCGCCTTAATGTTTCCCCAGAATTCACTGAAGTGTAGAAAACTGACAGACGTTATTTGGTGCTTTTTTGAAAGGTGGGGATCTAGCGAGGGTAAGGCACGTGGATTCTGCTACATTTCTGAAAGTTACGTTAAGCCAGGGTTTCTCCACCTGGGCACCACTGACATTTTGGACCAGATATGTGTGTGTGTAGGGGGTCGTGGGGCAGTGGGGGGGCTCAGGGCTGTCCTGTGCATTGCAGGGTGTTTTGACAGCAACCTGGCCTCTGCCCATTAGGTGCCAGAAGCAACCCCCCCACTCCGATCATGACAACCGAGAATGTCTGCAGACATTGCCCCATGTCCCACGACAGTTAAGAACTACTGCATTAAGACAATTTAAAGGACATGCACAGTTAACACCTGTGGAGGGCTGGCTGCACGCCAGGTGCTGCACCTAGTCAGTGTTTCACAGACATGAGTGCATTTCATCCTCACAACTGCCTTATCATAACCTGCATTTCACAAATGGGGAAACTGAGGCTCAGGGAGGGATGGCATCTTAGCCAAAGTTTCAAAGCTGCTAAATTCTAAAGTCAAAGAAAAGTCGGCTCTACGGAAACAAGGTTGTGGCCATCAGGGAGCAATTTTTTAAAATGGGGCATTGGGACTTCCCTGGTGGTGCAGTGGTTAAGAATCCGCCTGCCAGTGCAGGGGACATGGGTTCGAGCCCTGGTCCAGGAAGATCCAACATGCCGCGAAGCAACTGAGCCCGTGCGCCACAACTACTGAGCCTGCGCTCTACAGCCTGCGAGCCACAACTACCAAAGCCCATACTCCCCAACAAGAGAAGCCACCGCAATGAGAAGCCCACGTACCACAACGAAGAGTAGCCCCCGCTCACCGCAACTAGAGAAAGCCTGTGCACAGCAATGAAGACCCAACGCAGCCAAAAATAAATAAATTAATTAATTAATTAATAAAATGGGGCGTTGAAGGCTTGTGGACTGCTTTGCTGCTTGGAGAGGTAGCCGTGTTTGCCGAAAGTCCCACGTTACCGATGAGGCCACAGAAGCCACACCAGGAAACAGGACCCACGTGGGGTCAGATGGAGGCAGTCTTGGAACATGAGCTCCCACTTCCCCCTCCAGCCTTACTTAACATGCAGTGACAATGACAGTAGATCTGAGCTCAGCGTCCAGGAAGTGATGGGCAGGGAGGAGTAAGGGAGGGGGTAGGGGGTTAGGTCATCAGGGTACAAACAATGAGCCATGGTCAGGAGACTGCGGGCTCGCAGCTGAGTTTCTAGAACAGAGATGGATCTGCACCGAGTCATCTGCATTCTCCTGACTGGCTGAGGAGGGACGGGCACAGCCGGAGCTGGGGATCAGAGCCAAGGTGCCCGGCTTTCAAGAGAACCAAACCTTATGAGCCCAGCCGGCACATTCTATAGTCACTGTTGAAATTAAACTGGTTGCCATGGCCTCAGGGCCTAACCCCGGCCAGTCCCTTCCAGCTTAGCTTCTTCATCTCCCTCGCTCACTCCACTGCAGGCACAGACCCAGTGGATTCCTGCCCCAGGGCCTTTGCAACTGCCATTGGCTCTCCCTGGAAGGTCCTGCCCCCAAGTCTTCTCACGCAGCTCCCCCTTGCCACTCAGATCTCAGGCATCTCTTCAAGGAGTCCTCCCTGACCACTAGACCCAAAATAGGCCCCTCTCAGTCACTCTTAACCCGTCATCTGTTTTACCTCCTTCTTAGCATTTATCTCTGTCTGTCCTCTTGGGTGGACAGGTGCTGATTTCCTCACTGTACACACAGTTCCTAGCACAGTCCCCGGTACATAGGAGGCCCTGCATCAATATTTATAGCATAAAGGAATGAAAGAAAAAACAAGTTCACACACCAGCAAACCAACCAGAACTGAACTAGACCTCCCAGGGGAGTTTTTAAGATTAAAAAGCCACTGCAGTGAAGTGCAATCCATTGAAGAAAACAGCTCTTCGTAAGATCACCTCCTCCTTCCTGCTTCCCACAACTTAAAATTGTCCAACAGCAGCCTCTGACTGTAGGCTAAAGTTCCAGGGAGATGCCCCCAGTGCTACCCTCACCTCTCCTGGCTTTACAGGCACGTGCCGGGCACACGTGGGCCACGTTGGCAGCGCAGGATTAAATCAGAGAACAGTCTCTCTAATTATGAATTTTCCAGGTAACAAAGTTTTAAGCCCCCCAACTTCTCTTAAGATATAATTTATGGGGACTTCCCTGGTGGTCCAGCTTTAAGACTCTACGCTCCCAATGCAGGGGGCCCGGGTTCAATCCCTGGTCAGGGAACTAGATCCCTCAGGCCGCAATTAAAGATCCCGCATGCTGCAATGCAGATGCCACGTGCTTCAACTAAGACCCGGTGCAGCCAAATAAATAAATAAACAAACAAACAAACGAATAATTTTTTTAAAAAGATATCATTTATGATGAAATTCTTTTTTTTTTTTTTTTTTTGCGGTACGCGGGCCTCTCACTGTTGTGGCCTCTCCCGTTGCGGAGCACAGGCTCCGGACGCGCAGGCTCAGCAGCCATGGCTCACGGGCCCAGCCGCTCCACGGCATGTGGGATCTTCCCGGACCGGGGCACGAACCCGTGTCCCCTGCATCGGCAGGCGGACTCTCAACCACTGCGCCATCAGGGAAGCCCTATGATGAAATTCTTATTAAAACGCCTAACACATTCTTCAGTGAACACGCTGACCACAATTTAAGTTTTGCTTTATAATCTGGGGTCATTAGGATCACTAACTGCATCACCATCCTGTAGCACAGGGATGCCCCCAGTGCGGTGTGTGGGGCTGTGAGATTCCCCACGCTCAGTGGTTCCCAATCACTGTGCTGTGGTTTTGTGTTTAGTATCATTTTTCTGCTTCCTCCCTGGTTGTCAGCCATCACTTCTTGCTGCCCCTCACTCCACAGCCTCTACCAGCACTTCAAATGCGCTGTGAACTGAAAAACCAGAACCTGTTAGAACTGGGTGTAAACCAAGAATCGACAGGACCTGAATGAAGACCCGAGAAGCTCTCCTTTAAATGAGATTCGTGGATGTCAAGTCATCTCATCTGAGGCTCAGGGAAGATCTTCCCATCCTTCTAGGCTCCAGCTGTGCCCCAAAGTCCACGCTGCCCTCTCAGCAGCCTCCAGGGCTCGGGGCACTGCCTGCCGTGGGAAGGGGCTGAGGCCTCTGGAGTTTTCCTGGTGAGCCGGTGCTGAAAGCAGCCAGCTCAGACAGCTCGGCGATAAAGCCAGGCGGTGCTCAACGAAGCCAAAGCCGCTGAGGAGGCTTTTAAGTTACGTGAAATCTTGTGGTTCCAAACATGCTCCCCCCAGCTTCACTCTCCTTCACTTAGGAAAGCAGGGCTCTTGTGAGGGCCTTTGGGGAGCAGAGACCCATAGACTCTGCCGAGCATACATTTTGACAGTTGCCAGCAAGGGCCCCAAGAGGCAGAGGTTTCTGAAGTGAAACAGAACCCAGAGGCCTTTGCAGGGACTCACTGTGGACTCAGCTCAGATTCCAAATACCTTCTCTCCACCCAATTATGCCCGAGGAAGATAGTTAGTACCTCTGTCTTCCCCTCAAATAAATGACTTTTAACAACAGGGTATAAAAGTATTTTATTTACAGTAAGTAGTTTGAACTGCATTGTGCCACATTTGTTAGATGTGTGTGCACATGCATATTTATAGAAAAAAATGATGGAAAGTCTAGACATTAAATGCTATCTCCAGGCATAAAATTATGAATTGTTTTTATCTTTATATTTTGGTTTCCCAAGTTTCTTTTGTTGAGCATGTATGATTTTTCTAGTTAGGTCAATAAAAGTTTTTCTTAATAAAAGTTATTTTTAAAATATTTTGTCACTTAAAAAAATTGTCCTTGGTCCCTTGTATTTCCTCCTTTCTGCACCAGCTAAACCTCCCACAGTCTGAATCCAACGGGGGTGCCCTGGTCACAGAGGCCTAGCTCCATTTTGAGATGTGTCGCAGGCCTAACACAAGGAGAGCTGGTGGGACAGGAGAGCTGTCCCACCGCGTGGAGAGACAGCAGCCCACCTCATTCCCTGCGGCTACCTTGCCTTCTGCGATCCCAGAAAAGGATTGTATTTGCGTGGCAATCCCTCTGCTCCAACCGGTCTCATGCGGCTTTGAGGAGCCATGAGGGGCTGCCCACGAGGGCGGGACAGCTGCACAGGCTGTGAGTGTGTGCGGCGTACAGTCTTTGAAGGCAGGTGCATCGGCCTCCAGCACGCCCTGTACCTATGGGACTTTGTGCTAACAAACCACTTAGTCTCCTGGAACCTTGCTTTTCTCATCATCAAAATGGGAATACTACTACTCACTGGAGATTAAATGAGATAATATATGCCAAGGGGGCACAGAAGGGCACCCCTGAAGGGTAGATATTGTTCTTATTGAGAATACCGAGAACACAGGGGCTTCAGTGCAGGTTCTCAGTCCTGGCTGCATTTCAGAGTAACCTAGGAAGTTTGTAAAATATTCTGAGGTCCGGGTGGGGCAGACACCCCGTGTGGCTACAGACACAAGAACTGCCTTTAACCATGCATCCCTTTCCCGCCACAAATCTATGTCCACGGCCTCCCTCCCATTGGCTCAACATCACTACCTCCAGGAAGCCCTCAGCAAGTCTCCCATGCTAACTGGAGTCCCTTCAACACTCAAATTTGACTTAGAATTCATGTGGAATTTGCACTTGCCACTGTACCAACTGGAAAACCTTCTCAAGCTAATATTTGTATTTTCTACCTATTTGCTTTCTATCTGATGCTGAGCAAATGAGGCCTTCTGCATGCTGGGACATGGCTCTGGGCTCTGTGCATACTCCAGGTGATCAAAAAAATGCCAACTGATGCCGTGGGCCAGTGGTTTTCAAAGTGTAGTCCCAGGACCTGCAGCATGAGCATCACCGGGGGACTTGTTAGGACGGCAAAGTCTCAGCCCACTTGGGAACCATCAAGTCCACTGGTTAACTCTGGGGGTGGGGCCCAGCTTCTGTTTTAACAACAGGTGGCTCTAGGCTTGCTCCTGTTGGAGGAATGCTGAATCAAGCTAAGAGCTGGTCTCCACTTGTGTGCCAAGTAAGGCCTTTGCTTCCCCAATAAGAACAGGGCCAGCAGAAGTTTGAAATCTGTCAGTGTTCCATGGTCCACACGTGTGCATACAACGTTTCATAAGAACAGAGCACGCTATGAATAGTCACATCTGCAAATTCATGCCTAAAAAAATCTCTGCGATGCAGCTTCACCCCTCTTGCCTCTTTTACTGCTGGCATTCCTCATACGAAAATTTGCCAGAACACTAAAGTTTACCCCTTCTAGGTCCATTTATTTATTTTTTTTTTTGGCGGTACGCGGGCCTCTCACTGTTGTGGCCCCTCCCATTGCGGAGCACAGGCTCCGGACGCGCAGGCTCAGCGGCCATGGCTTACGGGTCCAGCCGCTCCGCCGCATGTGGGATCTTCCCGGACCGGGGCACGAACCCGCGTCCCCTGCATCGGCCACCTCAGCCACCAGGGAAGCGCGGCCCCTCAACCACCACGCCACCAGGGAAGCCCTAGGTCCATTTTTTAAACCTAACTTTTCCTGCTTTAAGTGGACTACGTTGGCAAAGTGGACTATGGGGCCAACTGAAGTAGGAGGCGATGTTTGCACAAAAGCCCCAGGTTCCCCGCCACTCCGAGTCCACGTGCTTTTGCTTTTCTAGATTTTTCTGGCTGCTCCTACCTTCAGCGGTTACCACTCGTTGCTTCCTCAGTGTGGGTTCCTCAAATAGCTCCAGCCTCCCTTCTCATCTGGTTGAGAAGACAGATAACCCTGCTCGGTCAAACTACGTGTAGACCAAGAGGAACGAGGCCTGAGGGCGGCTCCAATGGGTCAAATCCTGGGCCTGGCAGGCCAGCCTGCTCTTTCACCAACCACGGCCCCTTCACGGGCCGCAGCCTGCCCGGTCGGGTGGGACGGCTTCTAGGGTGTCGAACATTTGGTTTTAACTGAATTCTTCCAGGCTGGGAAAAAAATGCCAGTTTTCCAATCAAGGTGCATGTAGGGAAGTCAGGTTACCTGGTCCTGGAGCTTCTGGAACATCAGTGGGTGCGGTTCCTCCAGTATCGTCTCATTGAGCCGGGACTGGCCCTCGACGTTGACTTGTGAAGAGGCCTTGCTGGACAGAAAGGTCATGTAGATCTCCTTCGCCTTTTCCTGCATCTGGGGGAGACACGGAGAGCCTGTCTGTTATCGGCGAGCACAGTCCTTCCCGGCCTGAGCCCAGAAGGAGCGCTGCTGTGAGAGCCCTGGGGGATCTGGCTGTGGCTCCGGAGCTGAGCTGGATGGGAGGGCGAGGGGCGGGGGGGCTCACGGTCGGCCTGGCCCCTTCCCCTCCTCTTCCATGCATCTGTAGGCCACACCTCCTGTCTCAAAACCACTATCCATTCCGAAATGATGTCGGAAAGAATCCCAGCCCGGAGTGAGGGACATTCGGTAGCATCCACAGCCATCCTGTGACTGCCCCAAATCAAGGCCTCATGGGAACATTACTCAGCAATAAAAAGGAATAAAGCACCAACATATTCTACAGCACGGATGAACCCCGAAAGCATGACGCTCAGTGAAGGAAGCCAGACACGGAAGGCCACACGTGACATGATTCTATTTCTGTGAAATATTCAGAAGAGGCAACTCCATAGAGACAGAGACATGAGTGGTCGGCTGGGGGAGGGGGAAACGGGGAGTGGCTGCTTAATGGGTAAGGGGTCTCTGTTTGGGGTGATGAAAAAGTTCTGGAACTGGATAGTGGTGATAGATGTATAACACTGTGAATGTATTTAATGCCACTGAACTGTACACTTTAAAATGGTTAAAATAGTAAACATGAGAGCCCTAAAAAATGGTCAGTGTGGTAAGGTGTATGTCGTGTCTATCTTACCACAATACAAAAAAATCAAGTTAAACCATGAACACATATCCCAACCAGTGATCAAGCCCCTACTACTACTACTAGTAGTTAGTAGTAGCCCCTACTACTAACTACTAGTAGTTAGTAGTAGCCCCTACTACTAACGTGTAAGACACGTTAGGTGTTTTACAACTGTGGTCCCATTTCCTTAACCCCCTGGGCGCCCATGAAGTGCCCCATCCCTGACGAGGACACAAAGGCCAGGAGAAGTGACGTGGCTTATCCAGGGAGCCTACAGGGAGACAGAGGACGATCTGACTGCAAAGCCTGGCATTTCTGCTCAGGTCCACGCCTGCGCAATACATTATCCTCCCAGCAGGCGATGCACTGTCAGCCTTCCAGGGCTGGGGGTTGTTTTCAGGGAAGGAGGTATGAGAATTAGCAAGAGAGAGAACACTTGCTGCCTGCCCAAGGGCCGTCGGGCCGGAAGGCATCAACCCTACGGAAGCACTGCCCTGGGAGGGCTTGTCAGTGGAGTTCGAAAAGGTGTGCGCATCTGCACTTAGGTTGCACCAAAACCCAGCAGTGGCTGGTACAGGAATGCTCTCACGGCGGGTGCTCTTAAACAGAGCAGGCAACCGTGCTGGGGTCCTGCAGGGCGTCCCCTGAGGATTCTATGTTCTCTGACTTGCTGTGCTCGCACCTCACAGGTGGCAAATATGGGGCTTTTCTCCAAACATTAGAGCCTCAGTATTAGCTCACCCTACAGAGGAAGCCTGACAACATACGCCTCTGACGTGGAGCCACGGAGCTATGATTTGCGGGGGGATGCAAGGAGGCTTTTCGGGGTCTGCCTAGAGACTGCCATTCTCTCCAGAGAGCCCACCTGGGGCCTCCCACGTGCTGCAGAGCTTGGCTTAGGAACCCTTTGGCCTCGTGGAAACCACCAGAAGGCTTCAATAGCAGGTGCTTGAAAGAAGGCAAAAAGCAGTCCTTTAACTTCTTTAGGTACCGGGACTAGTTGACAAACGACCCCACGAGATGGAGGCCTGACCACCTGCCATCCCCCCAGAAGGAAAGCCTTGGCAAGACATGCAGGAAGACCGTCCAGGTCGGGGCCTTAACATGGCTACTCCAGGGGACAGGCCTGGAGACAGCTGTGGAGACCGGATGGGGCAGTACTTTGAGGCCACCCGCCTCTTGAAGACCCACTCCCTCCAGGAAGCCATGAGCTTCCCTCCCACCACCCCCATCTTTCAGGAAGGAACGTTTTTGGAAAACCACTTCCTGTTTTAACAATACTTCATGAAAGTAGACTTTCAGCCAGTCAGATTAGCAAACTCCATGTGAGGCCCTGGAAGCAGAAATCACTTTAGGCCTCCCCTCCTTCTTCCCTCCCCCCTGAACACACACACACACACACACACACACACACACACACACACACACAGTTTTCCAGATGGATGCAGGCTGTCTTGGGTGGTTCTGAAAAGAAGAAGTATAACGAGTAGCTTGAGGCTTAGACATGGGGCGGAAGGGAAGACAGGAAGCAGGTTCCGGGGAGGCGGGGCCTGTAGGTATATCAGCCTCGGGCCCCTCAGCACCCCCCGAATGTCCCCAACACCCCGAGTCTCTGGGAAGAGTGCAGGGCCCCCGAGGCGCCCAGGCCAGGGCCACCCTCATTTCTGACTGATCACTCAGAGTGACGGCTTCATGGGCAGAGCTTATCTGGCTGGGCTAGGAAGCGTGACTGAGAAGGGAAACCCTGAAACTGCCAACCGCAGGCCAGTCATGGGAAGGCCTGGTGTCCACGCCAAGAACACTTAGCAAAAAAGAAGAACCAGGTCTCTTGAGTTATTTTGGTATATTTTCCAGAGCTTGGTTAACCCTATTGCAGCTCCCGTCGGGACAGGGTGAGAACATCCCCCACTGGTGAGGCCGCCTGGGTCTGGGACCCTCGGTGTGACCTGGAAAGATGGTCAGCCGCTCTCCTACCAGACTCTACGGACTCTACCAGAGCAGCTGCCCCGCTGTGGACAGCAGCCGTGCCCAGCGCCCAACACTGCCCCAGCCGGTGCTGGAAGAGGATCCCCCCTGGGTCTGTGTGATGACTCCCGGCATCAACCTGAGGAATGCCCGTGGGAGCGTGTGCACCCAGGTCTGCTTCCCAGACACCCCGCCAGCCCGGGACCGTCCTCCCCGCCTGGCAGTGCATCCACCACAGCGGTGCTCAGCAGACGTCAGCACTCCAGCGCTGCTCCCAGGAAGTGCACGCTTAGGAGAAGCAAATTCCCCTTAGTATCAGCCCCAGAAACAAAAATCGACCCAGAACAAAGGCAAAGGCATCGGCAGCCCATGCTCCCACGAGCGCTCCTCTCCACGTTCTGCCTCCTCTCCCTCATCCAATAAGCGTGCTTTACATTTTTCCATCGGGAAAATAAAACAAAACCTTTTACCCACATCCCCCTATAGTTAATGACTTCTTACTGAAACATCTCAAAAGAAAAAAATGTGTATTCGTGTCTCCACTTTCTCCCTCCCACCTGCTCCCCAGCCCCTGGCTTCTGCCCACCCTGCCAGCCCACTGCCGTCCTTCTCCTGGACTGCTCTCTGGCCCCTGGCCCTGCTCAGTGCCGCTGCCCTCTCAGGATTCCCCAACACCTCCCTGCTTCTGCCTCCTTCGCCAGCTCCTGTCCCTCTGTCCCCCCCACCCCGATAAATTCTGGGGTTTCCCAAGTTCTGCCTTAGGCCGAACGCTTTCCTAGCCACATGCTCTCCCAAGATCTCAGCCCATCCCTCTCCCCGAAGCTACTGACCATGTAGCCAACTGATTTCCAGTAATGTGGGCTTGGATGTCCCACAGACACCCCACACCTAACGCCAAGGAAAGAAGTGGGCCCCTCCTGGCAGGGGGGTCCTGCCGTCTCTACTCCAGGAAGCCGGGAACAGTGATCCCCCAATGCCTCTCTCACCCCGCACCCTGCCTGTCACTGAGTCTTGCTTATCTTGCCAGCCCATTCCCCTCTGTCCCCATCACTCTGCCAGAGATGGACAACGGGACAGGACACATAAGGAAATTAAAGGATCAAGCCACCACCTTCATTAATATCAACTTCAGAAAGAGAATGAGGCAAAGAAAATGATTTGAGAATATTTCTGAGAACAGACTCAGGAAATGGAAAGCAGATGGAGGGACAGCGAATGACTCTGCAGAGAGCAGCAAGGAGAAACCTAGGCGCCGGCAAGGTTGGTGAGGGGAGGTGGCAGGGCTGGGGATGCAGAGAAATGTCCCAAAATGGCAGGAACTCAGGGGCATCTGGGAACCTAGGCAGGAGGGATGAAGAAGGCAGCAGAAAGAAGCCGTTAGACCCCCAGGTCCCGACCCCCAGCTCTGAACAGTTATCCACGCCCCACCCCCGAGAGCCTGGAGTTTTCTTCTCTAAAGAAATTGACTCAGGGAAGCTGCAGACAGAGACACGAAGGAGGGCAAGGAAGAGATGCCAAACCGAACACAAGGGTTAAGTGAAATTCCGCACACAGACGTCCAGCAAATTTCTCCCAACCCAGCTGATTGGAGGTATGTTTAGTTTATAAACACATCGGGGGACTTGCCTGGTGGCGCACTGGTTAAGAATCCACCTGCCAATGCAGGGGACATGGGTTCGTGCCCCGGTCTGGGAAGATCCCACATGCCGCTGAGCGGCTGGGCCCGTGAGCCATGGCTGCTGAGCCTGAGCGTCCGGAGCCTGTGCTGCACAACGGGAGAGGCCACAACAGTGAGAGGCCCGTGTACCGCAAAAAAAAAAATAATAATAATAATGCTAATAAAAATAACAATATAAGAACATCTCCCAGAACTACAAATTTCCAGATTAAAAGGCTCCACCAAATGCCCCACACGATGAACGAACCTCATCCCGCTCTAAGCCTCTGACTGCACAGTCTTAGAATACTGGTGGTGAACAAGCAAAGAAAACAAAACAGCTTACATGTAACATACTGGTTCTTAACAAAAATGGAAGATCATGGGACAATGTCTTCAAAATTCTGAGTGAGTTTTAACCTAGAGTTCAATTCTATGCTCCGTCAGATTATCCATGATGCAGGAGAAGAGGAAAAAAATAACATTTTCACTCAATACGATTCTTTAAAGGTCTACCTGCCATGTACCCTTTCTCAAGAAGCTATTGCTGGTCATGCTCCACCAAAATGAGGGAGTGACTCCAGACAGATGAGGATCTGGGTCCAGGAGGCAGGGGAGGGACAGACGGAATGGCCACTGGTGGCAAAGGAAGACAGGAGGGCACCCCAGTGGGTGGGGTAGTCAGGGGGCCCCCGGAGGAGTCCCCAGGGGAACTCGGACTGCAGAGGTGATCTGAGAGACCTGTGTAACACCGTATCGAGAAGCATTTTAAAGGGCTATCTGAGAGTATAAAAATAAGAAGAGCAAAAAATGGTCCAAGAAGAAAAAAATGTAATCGTAGCATCCTCTTTGGCTCAGCAGCAAACAGTAAACAGTAAAGTTTTAACAAGGAAAATGCAGTAGACAGGGATGTAAAGTAAGTGAAACCTTGGTTACAGTAAGAAGACAGTAGAGGACGTTGGAAAGTTACACAGTGAGGCAGGAAGGAGTGGAGATGCCAGGCAGGCCCATGCCAGACCCCAGCCCACACCGTGAGCAGCTGAGCTCCTATCCGGTCCCGCCTGGACCTGGCCAAGTCCACGTCAAAGGTCAGAAAGACACAGCCCAAACCAGAGACAGAGTGAAACCTGGAGGGTGCTGAGGGCATGAACCCTTCTTACTGCATCTGCTTGTGAACTGAATGACCTTCATATAAGGAACACTCATCACTTTTGGATTTTTAAGTAGTTTTTTTTTTTTTTTTTAAATAAAGAAGATGGTGTTTTAGCCTTTCAGGAAAACCTTTACTATTACTTTAAATAAGAACATCAAACACTCTAAAACCCTGGATCAAGTTTTAGTGTTAAATAAATACAATAAAATTAATAAATACCATAGACCCCTCCCCCCATAACTGTTAACTCTAAAACACTATAAAAATGCATGGTACTATTATATTTAAATATCAGTGCAAGTTGCTCTCAGAGCTATGATTATTAGACATCTTGTACCACCCCACCATTTCCCCACCCCCACTCGGTTTGGTTTTTACAAATCTGTACGAGCCGCTGTATCCATCTTAATCCTTGTTACACAGTAAACAGGCCCAATATGCATGTGCAGATGAATGAATGAATGAATGAATGAATTCAGGGATAGCCAAAGAATGAACACCTTCTTGGAGCTTTTTCTGAGGTTTTATAAGACATAAAGTTTGCTTTATGTTAAAAGATAGATGGATCTCACATGCTAATTCATGGGGAAGAGGCTCTTCATAGAAAAATGTTAAACCACGAAGAAATAGCAAAGGGAGAGAACTGCTTTGAAAGCTGATTGTGGAATATGAACACCTGGCAATTACAACCCCAGGGAGGGAGGGTGGGAGGCATCACCCTCCCAACATCCTATAGCCCCAGCATCCCCACCATAAACACAGAGCGTTGAGACCCTCCCAAACTGAAGGGCTGCTTTCCTGTCTGCCAGGGGGCGAAGCAGAGACCAAGGAAGGCAGCAAAGACACAGCACCAGTCCACTGTTTGGAGCTTCTGAGAATGTAAAGCCCCAACAGAAAGGATGGCACGCTCCTCCCTCAAGTCCTCCCCTAAGGCTGCAACTGCAGCTCAAGGTGAGCGAGAGGGCGGGACCCTACCCACGGCAGATCCTCAGGTGTCAGCTGACCTAAGTGGAAATTGGGAAGAAAACAGCGAGCCCGGCACTGTCCTAGGCACACAGTCCCAGTGGGGGAGAAGACAGATAAAGATCACAAACCTTATAGAGCCTGCATGATAGAGGGAAAACCAAACTGTACAGAAGATAAATAAATTATACAAGGTACCAGAGATCTGGCTGGATAATGATAGTAAAAAATGAAAAAAAAAAAACCAAAAAAAAACAACCAGCACAGGTCTTATTTAAATAGATGCAAAAGTGAGATTTGCATCAATCCCACAACTGCCTTAGTTCACTGTAGAGGTAAATGGTCCACAAACTTCATGCTGGATCAGATGTAATAAGTCTGATTGCGAAATGCAGTTGGGCTGACTTCTCCCTGTGCTATGTCCTCTCTGCTTCTTAAAATCAGTGAAACAGAACTTACTTCTGGTTCTACTTCCCCTGCAGCCAGACCCACTACATGGTCTGGAGCGGAGACCTGGGCTGCATCCTGCCTCTGTCTGCACCGAGCTGGACGGCTGTAGGCGAGCCACAGCTTAACCTCCCAGACCACAGACCAGCATCTGGAAGGGTGGGAACTGTCACGATGCTGAGTGTGATGACCCAGACCAAGGTGTGGACCCCGCAGGCCTCACACATGCTCCTCTCTTTCCCAGCTCTGTCTGCATCCTTGAGCAGCTGACGGCAGCAGCTGCTTCATTGCCCAGAAGCAACATCCAGGCCTCAGGACACAAACCTACAAGGAGTCATATGCTAGGTGTCAGGGCTAGGGGAGCAGAGAGGGCTGCCAGATTCTGGAAGCTCTGGCTGTAGGATGTGGACGGGATGGTGCAATCCAACCCCGTGGCTTTTCAGTGTTCACCTTGACACCCCGGTTCTCCAGCTGTGGCCCCAGTCTCAGACACAGCAGACCCAGCCTACCCCTCAAGCACAAGCCTCCCGCCTTCTGGTCTTCCTTCAGCTCTTCTCTCCAGGCCTTCCTCCCCACAGGCTGTCCCCTCTTACAGGAACACTCCCCCCATCTCCAAACTCCACTTAGATGTCAGCTTGAGAGTCACTTCCCCAGGGACCTTCCTGACACCCACTGCCTGTGCTCCCACGGATCCTGCACTTCCCATTTCTGTTCTCGTCACACTTGCAAAGGCTTGTTTAACAAGCAGCTTCCCCTCTAGAGGCCTGTTCCCTAAGGAGTCTCATCTGTCTTGTCCCTGTGTGTCACCCATGCTTTTCACAAGACCTGGCCCTGAGCAGGCACGCTGCAAAGATCTGGCAAAACTCAACTGAACTGAAGGGCACGTCAGCCTCACGTGCAGTGAAAACGACTGGGCAGCTCATGGGGCAGGTTCAAGTCCCAGCTCAGCCACGCGGGTACCTCAACTGCCTGGTTTGTACACTGCAGGGGTGGCTGGCTGACCTGTCAGCCCCTCTAAGCTCCAACACGCAAATGAAGGCAGAGAAATGGACATCTGTCTGCCTGCTTGACTCTGAGCTAGGGTTTCAGGGTGAGGCCGGATGAACCCACTGCCCAGGCCAGCATTTATTGACAGTTGTCCCTGGGCCCTGTGCTGGGTGCTGGGGGCAAAGGATTGCGATGGGCATGCCTGCCTGAAGGGGCACAGCCAACACCTGAGACCATTCACCCAAAGGGCTCAGATAAAGTCATCCAGGGTGAAGAAGCAGGAAGGAAGCAAATGCCCAGCATCATGCCCGGGATGGCTTTCTGGGCTGACCTAGGAAGTTCAGCTCAAGGGATCTTGGAATCCATCCTTGCCCTGACAGAGGGGAAGGTGACAGAGCGAAGGTCACACTGCTCCATCTTGGGGAAAGAGTGTCTGAGGTGGAAAAGCCTTTGAATAAACTGACGAGAGACATTTTCTGCAAACGCGTAATGGCTTTTGGCCTCATGGATTCCAGCTTTTGGAACCAGAGGCTTAAAAACTGGCAGCCCACAAGCCACATCTGCCCATGGATATGTTTTTTTTGGCAGACAAGGTTTTACATTTTTAAAAAATTAGTTCCATCATTTATAAAACTGGATGGTTTCACATAAGAATCCAAATGTCCAGCTTCTCTGGAAAAACAGGCAGCATCAGACTAAAGATGGGAGAAGATGCCTTAGGAAGCAAGGTCCCTCAGGGTTCTGGGGCAAGGGTGGGCAAGCGAAGACCTAGGTGGGTAGAACCCAAAGCAGGGAAAGCTCAGACGGCCACAGACCCCAAAGCGTTCACTGCCAAAGTCAGCTAAACGACCAGCTACAGCCTCTGGAGGCAGGGCAGGCCACCCCCTAATGGCCCCAGTCCCCACCACTCCCTGCAGCCTCATACAAAAAAACCTCACTCGTGCACATTATTACCGGCTCCTGTAGGCATCTAGCCACTAGCCTCTTAGAAATTCACAGGCATGAACCTCGTAAACACACCCAATCCACAAGCCTCCTTCCCCATAATCTCCTCCACCACCCCAACACCCAACCTCCAGTGGCAGAAAATCTGGTTGGCATTGGAGCTAAAGGCTACCTCCTGCAAAGAGCACACCTCCACCTCCACCCAGGAGAACAGTGAGAAACTTTCTATGTGGGATGCCTGCCAACTACAAGGTGTTTCGTAAAGATATACTGAATAATTGACAGTCCATCTGACGTGCGTTGTGCTTTTATCACCACACATCTGCTTGACAGTGTCCGTAAAAAACACAGACATGTCACACTCTGGGGGAAGCATGCACACAACTTATTCATGAAAAAGCAATCATACTCGATGAGAAACTCTCAATGACTTAAATCATTATTTTTACTTTAAACATTTGAACAGCTCCATTTAAAAATAGATTAACAAGGCTTCCCTGGCGGCGCAGTGGTTAAGGGACACGGGTTTGAGCCCTGGCCCGGGAAGATCCCACATGCCACGGAGCAACTAAGCCCATGCGCCACAACTACTGAGCCTGAACTCTAGAGGACGCAAGCCACAACTACTGAGCCCAAGTGCCACAACTACTGAAGCCCGCGCTCCTAGGGCCCGTGCTCCTCAACAAGAGAAGACACCACAATGAGAAGCCAGCGCACCGCAACGAAGAGTGGCCCCCGCTCGCCGCAACTAGAGAAAGCCCACGCGCAGCAACGAAGACCCAACGCAGCCAAAAATTAATTAATTTAAAAAAATAGATTAACACACTTTTTAAAAAAATTGTTAATAGTTGATCAATACCACATAGGCTATTCTGAAGTTTAAATCTTCCCCCAAATCCAATATGGATCAGATTTCCCTAGGCAATTTCAAAATTTATTGGAAAGGCAAATAAAGGTAACTTTATAAGGAGAGAAGAAAATTACCAAGAATGTGATTATAGAGTAGAAGTACCTGCTTTTTATCTTGTGTTTTCTTAAAATCTTCACATGCTAGCCAAAATAAAACATTTTCTTCACTGAATTCCTTTTTTAAAAATTCCTGTGGATGAAAAGAAGAAAAAATATCAAACAGTATTCTACTTAAAAAACAAATAATGCATTTCCCTTCAAGAACTAAGTCAAAATTCAACAAATGAGGGTGTTCATTCACCCTGTAAAAGCTCTACCCTGAAAACAAAGTATATGTTTAACGTTAAAGCTGGAATTTCATATGCATTTGAACTTAATGGGTTTGACACTCTGAAAAAGAGTAAACATGAAGTAGGAATCTACTCACCATTCTCAATTGACAATAAGTTACCAAAAAGTAAATTAAAGTGGAAGATATATTAGTTCCTTCCAGACAGTGTTTAAACAAAGTACATTCCTTCAAAATCAGGCTCATTTTTTTAAACAAAAGAAAAGAAAACATACTAAGCATGTCTAAAAATGCCACAATGAAAACCATTTCAAGCTGGAGGTGTGATTTCTTTTGGCAGGTGTTGGGGGCTTAGTGGCACAGCCAGCTATCCTGCTGTGCACGGAAAATTTTCTCCCCGAGATCTAGACGGTGCTCTAGATGGTGGTCCTATGTCCAGAAATGCCTGCTACCCCCTCCTTGGAGTCTGCTACAGAGACCAACAGCATCAGGGCTTATCCTGGCCTGACCCAGGACTTAAAAGACAAAAGTCAGTGGGACTCGGGCAGATACAAGGCATTCTTGAAATTCACCTGTGCTTCTTTTGACACTTGGGGTTTCTGCAGGCCATTTCTAGGCAGCCCTGACACTTCCCCACCCACCTGCTCTCCTCTCTGAGTTCATCTTCACTTTGTCAGCTGATGTCCAGCCTCTTTCACTCTGTTAATATGTATCCTGAGAATCCCCAACATACAAGTGAACAAATCTTCACACCAGAGAGACCCAGACCACCCCCTCCCAGGTGTCACAGAGCTGGAAATTCTTTGTAGATTCTGCCAATGAGCACAGTACCCCTTCCTCATCACCCCACCCCGCTCCCATCTAGCTATATAAAAACCAGAAAGAAGGACTTCCCTGCTGGTGCAGCGGATAGGACTCTGCGCTCCCAATGCAGGGGGCTCAGGTTCAATCCCTGGTCAGGGAAATAGATCCCACATGTATGCCACAACTAAGAGTTCGCCTGTCACAACTAGGGAGCCTATGTGTTAAAACTAAGGAGCCCGCCTGCCGCAACTAAGACCTGGTGCAACCAAATAAATTAAAAAAAAAAAAAAAACAGAAACAGTCTGTGCACGCCCCTCCGTGCTGGTCCACGACTGCCCAGGAAAGCATTTCCATCTTGGTCATGACAGGTGAGAAGTTCTGCTTCTCAAGTTGGGCCAGACAGTGTTAAAACCTGGCCTGTGCTCCACCCACAGGCTTCTAAACTTCTTTGTATGTGCGTCGAGCCCGGTGAACAACGAAAAAAGTCAAACCCTAAATCTTTTCACGCCTTCCGGGTCTTCAAGCAGATTCTCCAGAGAAGCCGCCCATTTGTCTGCGCTCTTGGGGTTCTGGTGGCTGCTGCTGGAACTCCCATCACTGTCGTGGATGTCTGCAAAGCAAAGTTTAGACTGTGTATGTGGCCCAAAGATACTGTCATCTTATAATGGGCATTATGATCATCACCATCACCATTATGGCTAAGATGTAATAGTAAGTTATATGCCAGAATCTGCTCTCCGTGCTTGACACAGTGAATTCATTCTAGTCCTGACAACAACCTTATGAAGGGCATGCTGCTATTCCCTCCATTTCACAGATGCGGAAAACTGTGGCTCCGAGTTGAGAAGGGACTTGTCATTTCCCAACACTCCCCATATATCCTTCCCCCACCCACGTGTCCACTGGCTGACCCACAGGCAGCCTTCAAGTCTCCCTCAAGCCCTCCTCCCAGGGACCTTGACTCAACAGCAACTCTTCCCCCATTACATTCTGTGCACAGTCTTATAATTATCCTGCTGTGTTGTGACTGCACGACCGGCGCTCACCAGTCTGAAAGCTCCTCTGCATCTTGATCTTGTATCTCCAGCAGGTAGCTCATTGCCTGGCACATAGATTAAAGTGTGTACCAGGGCCGGGACTAGGGTGGGGAAAGGGAGGCACTGGCCAGAGGTGCAAAATTTAAGGGGGTGCCCAAAAAACTCAGGCATCAGGTAAATGAGGTTTTCATGCAATATTCTGAAAAATCAAAATTAATGCAAAAATTCCAAAATGAGCAAAATACCAAAAATTTAAATAAAGACAGGATCATTATAACTGATTTTTCCTTGTGCCTCTCAGGCTCCAATATGTCTCGGCGGGACGCTGTTACGAAGGGCATAGGCTAATGAATCAGTGACTTTGCACCTGCACATCTGCTGCACTCTCTTACTCTTACCTCTAAAAAGAGCCTCTTGACTAAAGGAAAGGGGACGGGGACCTCCAACTAACACACTCTGGCTACTTGCCTGAAGGAGGAAGTAACAACACAAACACACCTCATCTACAGAATTTGGCCCCTTCCTGGAGTCAAGGGAAAATCCATGGAATGTCACTTCGGATGGGCCCAGGTTCCAAAGCCAGTTTTGTCAATTCGAACTATGTGAACATGGGCAAAACTCTGTGTAAGATGAAGATAATCCCCCTATCTCTTGGGGTTATCAGAAGGATTAAAGGAGGAAACACATCAGGCACCTAGATGCTCACAGTATACCCTCAAAAAATATTAGTTCTTCTCTCTGCTTCCTTAAAATAATGATTTATCAAGTGAACTATTTTTATAGCTAATACTTCTTTTCTCCACTGCTTTCTTTTTTTTTCAAAGTAGAGACATGTTTCTCTAAAGAAAAGTTTGAATCTGGGAGAAAATAAACTTTAAATTAAGAAATCAGCAAAACAATCATTTTAAAAGGATGAATTTTAAAAGTCTTATGAATATTAATTGCTGCAAGTAGCTAGGTGGTCATATGGTTTCAAATGTTTTTGGAGGAAAGTTGTACCAGAATATGTTGAACATGGAAGTAACGCAGCTTCTGTGATCTACTGTATTCTATTGGAGGTCAACAAACATATTAATTTCTCAAGCAGCTGAGACTCGGTCTCCTAGCATCTGGGAAAACTACCTGGGTTCTATACATTGATTGGCTGATTTAGGCTAAATAAAGCAGAAGCAATATGCATTGGTGATGGAGCACATAAGAGAGTTGTTTGGGACAAATCCATTCCTTTACTTGAGAGGCAACTCACTCAAACATCACAAATGGACCTGACACTTCTCTAAAGTGAATCTTCAGTTCGTGGAGATTAAATTAGTTCTCTGCTCTCTTTGCAAATGTTAAAACGGCAAGCTTCTGAACACTGCATTTCTTCCCAATGAAGTATAAATCAAATTAAAAGATCATTATCGTAAGAAATTTCTGCAACAGGGTTCATTCTGCCAAGCATTTCACAGATTTACTCCCTGTTCTCTACCCAGAGAATACAGTTTGACAGTTTACTCCACTCCCCTAGCAGATCTTCTCTTAAGGAAATAAATTAGAGACACAAGTTCGCTGTTCCAGAAAAATCGTAGGTAGCCAGAAATTTCTCTCGCCATTGCAGAACAACTGCTTTGGCTATAACTTTTCAACCTTGGCCTGTAGTGATTCCAAAACTCTTGACGTTCTTTTCAGTAATAAACCAAACCACATTTGGGTTTTCACGGCCTCACTGTCTTGCAAATAAATACACTTGGTGGATTCCCATTTAGCCAATAGAGTGCTCTGGTTAACTAGGTCTTCTGGTTAACTGAGAGATAAGATAGCCATCCCCACGGTGAGACAATTGCTCCCTCACTCCCCTCTTTTATTTCATACTCTAGTCATTTTGCATATTAGGTTTCTGTGCTGGCTTTCGTGTGAACAAAAAGTTTTACAACTCAAAACCCACTCATCTGATCTAGTCTCCTTATTTAACAGACTGAGAAATAAAGGTCCAGAGGGTAAGGTGACCCAGCTAAGGAACTGCTGGATGGAACCAGTACTGGGACTTAAATATGCGGGCAATTGTCCCCACCAGGACCACCTCTATGGAACCCCAGGGTGCCTCAGAACACAGGAGTTTGCAGATGGGTGGCCCTTCCTTTCAGTTCCCTCCTAGGCTACCATTTCCCTTCCATCGATATCATGAAATACGTCTATGGCTGACACTGTTACAGAGGCAAAGAATTTTCAGAGCTGGCCCAGAAAGCATATACCAAGACACAGAAGGTATCTCCATAGCCATGGTTATTAGTTTCGGCTTTGGTGCCATGGATAAAGAGAAATTTCTTCTTGCCCTTCTGCTCACCTTCTGCCCTAGCATTCCTTTTACTATAGGAATCTTCTACTCAAACTCTACTGCCATGTGTTTTCACTTTTCCAGAAATACTGACTTGAATTTTGCCGAGACTTCCTGATTGTCTTTTCATTTTGATTAAGGCCTTTGGCTATGCCTTTTTTTTTTAATCCTTCCTGATTGGTACCAATATAGATAGATATCTCTAGTTAGAGCAACATTTGCAAACTCCATTCACTTAATGATGTCTCTCCTTTCCAAGTCATTATCCCCAACCTCCAATGAGACTGGCAGAGGTCCACTCCATTTGGCAATGCCCTAAGAGACTGCCCCCTAACCTGAGGCATTTCCATTTCTCAGGATCCTCGTCGGTACAAGTAGACTTGCCCTATTTTCCGATGCATGTAAGTAAGGGCTTCCTAAGACAACTTGGTTCACTTTAAATGTTACAATCAGTCCAATGATGTATAGGAGAAAGAAATAACCTTTCTTCACAGCAAGCAAGTTTACTTCTGAGCTTAGGAATAAAGCAAAAACAAGAGTTCCCAGCTTCCCAACTCCTTCCCAGTTCCTGGCACTTGGAAACACAAAGGTCCAACACTCTTCTTTCCTTTTTCATTGATAAAAGTTTCCATTTTAGATGGATTACACAAGAAGGTAGGTTGGGAATGCACAACTGGAAAAAGAGTTAAACCTATCTTTCTAGCAGCTTTAAGATCACTCAAGCTAGTAAGGAGCAGGTGGTGATGACATTTGTTTGTTCCCATTTTGTCCAGCCCTGCTCATTTGTTGTTGTCGTTTAGATCATCTGTAAAACATTTCTGCAATGAAAAAAATAATTTTTTTTACCTCCTGGGCCCTTCAAAGCATTTTAGAGCTTCAGATTTTTGCAGGCACGATACTTACGTTTCAATATACTCATCTTCAGATGAATCTGTCATTGGCTAATAATAACCATTAACACTTACGAATCATTCACAATGTGCTGGGTACTATTCCAAGCTTTTTCCATGGGTTAAATCATTCTGTTCTCACAACGACCCTCAGATGTGCTTAGTAGTATCCTCACTTCACAGATGAGGAAACGGAGGCACAGTAACTCGCAAGGGGCACCCAGCTAGAAACGGGGAGTCACGGTCCAAGCCCAGGTAGTCCTGCCTCCAGAGCCCAGGTCAATGGGCTGCCATTGTTAGTTTTGATATCTGCTGATCTTCACATTCACAGAAGCCAGAACATGATGGCCTTGACAAGAATGATAACACTTATGTGTGAGAAGACTGCAAAAACGAAGAGTCCAATTCCTTGCAGACAAAAACCCACCTACGACTGGGCCAGAATCATCCAGCACATAAACACAACGGGCAGACGCTTTCCATGTACGTTTACGTTGTTCTGTGCGGTAAAAGCTGTTATTTCAAAGCCGGCACAGCATCCAGGTACAGAGGGCTGAGGCTGACTGCTTGCAGCACATTGTGTGATGCATTATTTATAGATGCCATGATGTCATATCTAATAGAGACCTTCTCCAGACAGTAATTCCTTGGAAATCCATACTCAGAAGGCATCTCTAACACTCATCAGAACAAATTCCTGCTATTAGTCTTCAGGAAGGTCTGGCTAATGGTCCTGCATAGACAATTTCCCCAAGTCAAAGATTTTAGTAAACTCTCAATATCCAGCTTCCTCAACAGCAGAGTCAACTTACATCCTCAG
The DNA here is from genome assembly GCF_937001465.1 of Orcinus orca. Classification (NCBI taxonomy): domain Eukaryota; kingdom Metazoa; phylum Chordata; class Mammalia; order Artiodactyla; family Delphinidae; genus Orcinus; species Orcinus orca. The sequence goes on from NC_064572.1 coordinate 79,057,910, forward strand.
AGGGTTTGTCAAAGGCACCCCCCAAACGCACAGCACATTAAAGAAAACAAACTAAACATTCAAGCCCAGGAAAAGGCAGAAATGTTAACCCTGAATTCTAATGTGGTTTGGTACCACACACACACACACCATACTCCTTTAAAATAATCAGGGAAAGTACACACCCCACAAAACTGATTTAAAACCTCACATCACCTATATCACATCAAACATCACATTTTTTTAAAAAGTCATCCCACTTAGAAGCAGAGAATCCGTTTTCACAACTGGTGATCCATGTAAGGCTCCAGAGAAACTGGGTCATGGAAACCCTCTATCTAAATATTACTTAAGTGTTTATCAGCTCCAGCATCTAGCTTCTGAGAATAATGAGCGTTCAGGCATGCAATTCCCTTGGTAGGGAGGTTTGCATGAACTGCCATTAGCAGAAAATAAAAATAAAATCGTTTTGAAATAATCATACTGATAGCAAGCATCAAAGACCAGAGCAGGCCAACAGGCTGGAGAGGTCAGCTGGGCTCAGAAACGGCCTCATGGCAGTTTTCCCACGAGGTCTGAGGCCTCAGAAAAAGTCAAGTTGCTCAGCCGAGCCCTCCAGAGGCCCCCTGTGCACCTGCATCTGCACCACACACACCCCTACCTCTACCCTGCCCGCCAGCACCCAGCGATGGGTGAGCTGAGGGCATATCTGATAGCCAAAGGGGTGGGGACCCTTCCTTACGTGCCATGCTCTGGGGTCTGCCTGGGGAGGTCCCCACAGCCCAAAACTCCGCTGCCTTCTCAGAGACGCTTTGTGCGAGACAGACGGGGGCTGTGGGGCTCCAGAGCACCCTTTTGGATCCAGAGGAAAAGCAAACCTCAACATCCTCTTCTGAGTGGACTAAACAACAGATGGCCCCAGTTTCCACTTTCTACCAGAGGGAAGGAAATAAGGACGCCAGACTGTCATCTGTAGCTTCCCTAGAATCCTCACTTTCTAGGCAAAGGCCCAGAAAAAATAAAAACTACCCAGGAGCCCAATTCTGGAGGTGAAAGTGAAGACCCTGTCCGTATTTCTTCTCACTTTCCAGAAGCCCCCATGCTTCCTCTGGGACCTGACTTATGCGGAAACGTGCCCTTGCTCTCCCCTGGCCCCCACCTCAGGGAAAATAAGTAACTTTTTCCCTCCGGTGTCAGTAGGGTAGACTGTGTATTTCTTGAGTAAGAGCTGTGTCTTCCTCAGGGTCTGCAGTGCCGGGCACTCTTGTATAGATTTATAGTGATAGCTGTTTTCTGATAGATTGTCAGGTTGAGCGGGGGACAAAACAGAGAGGAGGATGACGGTTGTAAAAAGAGATGGCATTTACTGAACACTGACTACATCCCATCTCAACCTCACAGCCCTTGGAGGTTGGGTCCATCGGTGGCCCATTTTACAGACGAGGTAACTGAGGCACAACAAGGTTAAATCACTTGCTCCAAAGGGGAAAGCCAGGAAGTTGATGAGCTGGGACTCAACCCTAGGCTGTCTGGCTGCAGAGGCTGTTAAGGGAAGGGCAGGGAAAGACGCAAGAAATAAAAGGCAGGTCCTTTTTCTCAGGGAAATTAAAAATAATTGAGAAGATGAAGCCAGGCATTCCCAGATGGCATCTGGCTGCAATGCCACACACTGCCATGAAGTTTTCTTCACTGGTCCATGAAAGAATGAGAATAAGCAGAAGAAAATATTTACCAAGTGAGCTGTGCTGATCGAGTGGGACAGTGTTGGGTTGTCTTTTTTAAGTAGGTAATTACATTTATTTAAGGGTACAAAAGACAAGAGCTACACAAGGGAGCACAGTGGGACAGGTCTTCCTATCGCCCCTGTCCTTCAGCGACCCAGAGCCTCTCCCCTAGAAGCAACAGCCTCTGGAAGATTCTTGTGTATCAGGACAAGTTCTTTACGTGAGATTATATCTCTCCTACTATTTGGGGTGTTGAAACATCCTTCATTTGTGGGATGATAAAGACAGTTGATGATGGTATTGTTGCTTTTTAATGTCCCAACTGGAGAAAGAAAGAAAGAAAAGAAAGAAGGAAGGAAGTGGAGCAGAGAAGCAGGGAGGCGAGGAAGGAAAGAGAAAAGCCCACCGCTCCACACTCACTCTCTAAATACACACGAGCAAGATGACACACTGGATACTGTGTGAGGTCACGCAGGCAGCTCTGGGCTCGGTCAGAGATCTGAGTCCCCTGGTCTGTCCCTTCTGAAATGGGCGGCCTCTGCAGCTGTCCGGGGAGAGACAAGATGGGCAGGCTGCATTTCAGGTGCAGAGAGGGAGGCAGGAGGCCTGGAAGAGCGGGCCTCCTGGAGCTTTGGGAGAGGACACAGGACAGAGGTGGGAATGTCCAGCCACCCAAGGGCGGGGCGGGCAGTGGGGGGACTGGGCGAGAAGGCAAGCCAGATGAGGGGTCCCTGAGCCCACCACAGAGCAGGGACAGCAGAGCCGACACACAGGCACTCGGCGGGGCCCTCGAGAGATGGGAACCTACTGGGAAGGGAAATTGGTCCCCGGAAGTCTGCAAGGGACTGTTTGGCTCCAGTGTGCGCCTCCTGACAGCTCTTATCGAGGAGCTGCTTCTGTCGCCTGCCTGGGCCCCCGCTGCCACCCCCGGGGCTGCTGCCGTGGAGAGCTATCTGGGGGAAGCAGAAGAAACTGGTGAGCGTAAATTTAGTACAATTTAAACAGCAAGTTCCCAGAGCCCAGCGGCAGGGGGCCGAGGGGATTACTCAACCCCAGGGAGGGAAATGACTCAGTTCACCCAGAAAGCCCTAGGAAATGGCCCAGCCAGGCACCTGCCTGGTTTCCACAGTTTCTAACAGTGAGTAAAGGAGACATCAGTTCATACATCATACAGTCTGTGAAGGCAAGTAAAGCACCCCGAGCGCCCGGCACCCACCAGTCCGCGAGCTGCCCGCGGTGGTGTTCAGGTCGCCACACGTGTATAAACCACGCCCCTCGCTCAGCCCCGCCTCTCTGTGCCCGCTTCGTTCTCCCTGAATCTGAAGGCCCGGCTCAGTGATGCTCGGCAGGGAAAATTTCCCCCAGCAGCCAAGCCGGCCATTAAATTGTATGTCAACTGTCATCTTTAAATAAAAACTTAAGCCCTGCCATAAATCTGAAACTGGTTCCAGAGGTTTAATGGGATAATGTATAACAGGCTCTGGGCGGGGGAGCGGGGAATTCCCCTGGCGGTTCAGCCCGTGTTCTGCTCGCAGGAGGCGGTGGAAGGCCGTGGCTCTGGCTTTGCTTTTCAAGCGAAGAGCATCCCATGTACCATCAACAGTGCAAGTCGCTGTGGGGGGCAGGGTGGGTGCACAGAATCCTTGGCGGGGTCCTCACACTTAAGTGGCGTAAGAATCGACTGTCAAAAATGCAGCCAACTCTCCCTCCCACCTCGGGTCCGCAGGACTGAATCCGGGACGGGGCGGGGTCTGGGGGGCCTGGAAAGCTGCATTTTGTCGAGCCCACCTCCACTCCCACCCCCTTGTGGTTCGTGAACACACTTTGAGAAAGCTCAGGAAGGAGAATATTTGCCCTTTGAATCGCACTTTGAAACTTGGAATTAAGCGTTGGGAGCACCAAACTTCAGTTTAAAGACATTGTCTCCAATAAGATTTTGCAGAAAAGCAAGAAAGGTTTGGAGTAAAAGGAGCTGGGAGGCAGGACTGCAGCCAGGCTCAAATCAGGGTCCAGCAGGGATGGATCCGGGTTTTGTGGGGCCAGAAACTTACACAATCTGGAGAGCCACTTTAAGAAAAATAATTCAAAATCACCAAAAAAACACACACAAAAATCAGTCCAGGGTCCCATGGATCACTTGGCTGGCTTCCCAGTGCCTTTGCCTCGGGGCCCACATTCCCCCTTTCTCACTGCTGGATGGTGATGACCAAACTGGCAGGGGCTCATTTGTCCTTTCCCATCAGGGGGTAGACATTAAATCTAAAAGTCATAAAGAAATCGGGCTCTTGGAAGTCTGGCATTTAATACCAATCCATGATTTTTAGCTACTGATCTTTCTATCAGTGACCTAACCACATTTCATCAGACTTAAAATGTGTTACCCTGAAAGAGGTACACTCCACTGGTGTCCCTAAAACTGCCACCAGTCTTTCTGGGGTACAACCTGCCCACATGCAACAGTACCCCAAAACCATGTATGTCAAAATTCATGTGTTCTATTTGGAAGACTTCAACCCAAAAGCGAACTGTGCAGGGATGTTCAAAGCAGCTCTATTTATAATAGGAAAAGGCGGAAAAGATAAGAGCTAACCATTATACTCAGTAATGCCATGCACTGTACTAGGGACTTCATATATATGCTTTCATGTATTTGATTCCACAGCTCTAATTGAACCCACTTTACAGATGGGAAAACGGACGCAGAGGTGTGCTGGTAAACCAGCTCTCCCAGGGAAAAACAAAAACAAAAAAGCTTGATTTTTAGCATCTGCTGACTTCCAAGGTGTAAATGGCCACTGGTAGCCAATTTCAAGCTACCTACGGTTTAGCAACCAGCTTCCAAATTTCCCCATAATTTAGCAATTGGCTCGGAGGTAAAGCAACTTGCCCAAGGTAGCTGAATGATAGCGTCACGGTGGGAACCAGGAGTTTAACTTCAGAGTCCAGGCTCTGACCACCACTCCGTAGGCCTGTGAATATCTAACAATAAGGAATGGCTAAAATGAACGCCCACAGGGGAATCCTTTGACCCACAGGTAACACAGAAAGGTTTACATGACCACTAACACTAACTCTGATATAAGCAATTTATAACTCCATGAAGTCCTACTTTATTAGAGTTGTCCTAAATGGTAAATGCAATAATTTGCAAAATTTGATGGATGAGAAACCAGCTTCGATTTAGCGTTTAAAGAAGGGTATTTTATTCTCATTTTGCGGATCCTTATCTACACAGAGAGGCTCCACAGCTAGTAGTGGTGGAGGTGGGATTTGGACCCAGCCAACCTACTTTCAGTCCATCCTCTTCACCAGTGTCCCTCATAAAATACATTAGGTGAAAAAAAGATACGGGCCAACACGTACAGCCTCTTGGTACTAGCAGAAGCGTCTCGGGGTGGGAGGCGGCAGAAAAGCCTCTGAACTCCAGAGTCAGGCCGAGCTGGGTTTGAAAGATTCTCCATCACCTAAGTGTGACTTGGAGCACGTTACCTAATAGCTCCTGGCTTCAGTTTCCTTCTCCGTAAAGTGGGGAGAACAATGCCTATCTCAATGGGTTGCCCTAAAGGTGAAAAGAGAATTCACAAAACAGAGTGAACACAGACCCGGGCCCACAATTAGCGCTCAAAAGGGGCTTAGCTATTAGGAGCAAAAAGGGTAAGATGGTTGGAATCAAGGGCATGGTTTCATCTTCACCACGGGTTCTTTGTCCTATCAAATCGTTCCAAATTATGGCTGGTCCAGAGTGACAGCCAAACTGTATCCTTTGTCGGCTCTTCCCTGGCGCTAACTGCAGATGCGCCCTTCACCTGGTATTTATTCACCCTCCTTCTCTGCCCCATAGTTCGGCTCCTTGGCGCAGAACAGGCCTTGACAGCCCTGTCGGATGCCTGGGGTCCAGGCGTGCCTTTCCTGGCGCCGCGTGGGCATCATTCGCACCAACGCCCGCAGCGGAGGCAGAGGACTCCCGAAGGGAGGGAAGTCGCGCGACGTTCTGCTTTCGGAATCTAGAGCCCATACTACCTCCAAAGTTTGGAGGTGTTTTGGATCTCCTTTTTCTCCCAGACCATCACTAAAAAGAAAACTGCTGTTGTTCCTCCTTTCAGACAAACTTCCTCCCCAGCGCGCCTCTCGGGGCTCTGCGCTCCCGCCGCGGCTGGGACCGCAGGGGCGCTGGACGGAGCAGAGAGAAGTGGCGCGTTCGGCCGGGGCTCCCCTCCGTGCGGCATCGCAGAGCCGCGCCCGAGCCTAGTAAGGATGCCCTGGGAGGGCAGCGCCTGCCCGGGCGGTTCATCGCAGCCCCTGCGGGCGCCCCAATCCCCAGCACGCGGGGTCCAGGGAGCTTACCTGACGGCGGCCGCTTCCTGCTCAGCCGACTCACGGCGCGGTTAAACATAGCCGCGGGCAACCCAGGGAGGAAGGAGGATCCGCTGGGCAGCGCGGCGGCTGAGCCGGAGGAAGGCGAGGAGGAGGAGCCCGCTCAGCACCGCCCCGGAGCGTGCGGCCCCCACCCTGCCGCCCTCCTCCCGGCCAGACGCCGCGTGGCGCGCTCCGTGCGCCCTACCGGCCCGCCCAGGAGGGGGCCCTGCGGTCCCGCCCCGGGGTGCCTGGGCGGGCAGGGCGCACCCGGGTGACACCCAAACGCCGGGACCCGGCCCAGATCCCAGGACGGAGCGCACTCTCTCGGAAGTAGTCCGCGCCGCCAGGGACTTAGGAACCCTGCCCAGGTGGTTCGCGGGTCCCGGGGACCCTTCGCCGCCCGGCAGGGTTCTCCAGAGAAGCCGCCCGAGCCCCGCCCTACCCTGCCCCCAGCTCCAGCGTCCATCCCTGCCTCCCGCCCTGGGAAACTGACGCGGCGCCTTCAGCGCACTGCGCTTCGTGGCTCAGCGCGCTTTTGCCGGGCGGCCGGCGAGGGTCACCTCCTGGTTCAGAGACCGGAAAGCTGAGCCCTCGTGGTTCTGAAAAACCCAGGTGCGGCCCACGGCCTTCACCTCCTTGCCCTCGGGTTCCTGGATCCCTGCGCGCCCGGGCTTGCCCGTCCCGCGACTCCGTGGGCGCTGGGCCTTCCCACGGCCGCGAAAGCCAGCGGGGCATCGCCAGGACCCGGGCCGCGGTGTTCGCGGGCTGAGCGAGCCGAGCCGGAGCAGGTGGGCGCCCTCTCCCGGGCCGCGCTGCGCGGGCGCCGAAATTTGGGCGCCTTCTGCCCTCGGTCTTGAGGCTCCAAGGGCGGACCTCGGGGGAATTCCGTAGGAACCCCTCAGGTTCCAGCGCGGAGCTGTGCCTCTGCCCCGCACACCGGCTGGCCGGAGACACTAACTTTCGGGACACGTGGCACACCTTTCGGCGGGGCCTTTGCGCTCAACGCTCGTAATCACTCGGGCCGCACTGCGCTCTACTTCTGATTTCTCCTCTCCCGCCGCCAGTCACCTGCTTAGGGCCGCCAGCTCCACTCGAATCTATTATCTCATTTCTTCTGCAAAACAGCCCAAGAGGGGGTGTCGTTAGCCCCATTTTCTTGAGGATTTGGTTTACGAGTAATTGTCTTTCTGGCGAGTCCTACTTTTCTCCTGTGTATCTGGCTTTGTCTCTAAATTAGTCTTTATTTTTAGCTGTACTAATTGCTATTTTTCTAAACTGTTCCCCAGTCGTCGGTCCCTCCTCCACCCATCCTTTCTCAGTATTTTCACTAGTTGGCATTTTCTTTTGTGTCTTCTATTCTGAGCTTCCCATTCCGCTCATTTTTCCTCCCTCCCTCTACCCACCCCTTCAGCCCCAATCCCACCCCCATCTCTGGCCTTCTGTGGTTGTTTCTCATTTCTCTCCCTACCTTTCCTTCCCCTCTCAAAGTATTTTACTCAGAGTGTTTCTGAGCACCCTGCCCGTCTGCTGCGGGTTTTCAGCTGCAACTCGAGGAGGCAGGCTATTGTGACCAGGAGCAGAGTTAGAATCGAGCTGAAAAGCTCGGTTTTTAAAGCGTCTCCTGTCGCCGGCCTCCTGCCAGCTTCCTCTCCGTTATAACGGGATTGAACCGTGATGCTTAAACTCCAGGCAGCATGTTCAGCCATTTTAAGAGTAGGACTTTCAAACTCTACAGAGTCCTGCGTACAAATGAGGTAACAATAACCAGGGAATTTGTGCAGCACCTCCCCAGGAAGCGTCTCCAGAGACCAAATTACAAGTAATTCTAACGCAGGAAGTAGGGAGACTGGCACAATGGGTGAAAGTTAGGCACAGCTAAATGTTAGGCCACTTTCCAGGTCCACCCCTGCTGTGTCCGGAAAGACACCTGCTGTGGCCTAGGACGTCCTTATGCATCTGTCCTGAGCTAAGACTGCGACCAGACTTAGCTGGGTCAGCTTTCTGAAACGAAAGGAAAATAGAACAGCTTCAAACCACTTTTACTGTCCTGTTAGCACATCAGATAGTGAGTACAAAAATAAAGACCCATGATTTAATGTTCACAGTTTAAAATCTGTTTCGGGGCATGAAAAGACTGTCTTTATGAAATTGCTATAAATACCTGTTTCAAGTGTCTGAAGATCCAAAAGCCAGTTTTCAACATGTGCTGTGCAGAAGACCATGTATAGGAGTATAGAGCCTCACAGTTCCTAAGGCTTGCCAAAAGAAAACACACACACACACCCCTCCCACGTGATTCAAGTTCTGCCTGTGGTTTGCAATGGCTGAAGGTACTCTCCATCCAAACCGCATTGCTCAGGGGCTTCCCCTTCCCTTGTGGTCCAGTGGTTAAGACTCCTTGCTCCCAATGCAGGGGTCCCCGGTTTGATCCCTGGTCAGGGAACTAGATCCCGCATGCCGAAACGAGGATCCCGCGTGCCACAGCTAAGACCCGGCGCAGCCAAATAAATGAATATAAAAAAGAAAAAATAGCATTGCTCACTTTCTGTAGCTCATCTCAAGCCTTTACAAACACTGGTAGCCAGTCTGAGTAAGAAGAGGACAAGTGGTTTGGCCCCTTCCTACCCCTGCTGGTCTCACCTTTGGTTGAATAACTTTCACATGTCTTCTGGTAAAGCAGAATTTCAGAGTGATCATTGACTCTAGAGTTTGACTTTTTTTTTTTTTTTTTTTTTTTTTTTTGCGGTATGCGGGCCTCTCACTGTTGCGGCCTCTCCCGTTGCGGAGCACAGGCTCCGGACGCGCAGGCTCAGCGGCCATGGCTCACAGGCCCAGCCGCTCCGCGGCATGTGGGATCCTCCCGGACCGGGGCACGAACCCGTGTCCCCTGCATCGGCAGACGGACTCTCAACCACTGCGCCACCAGGGAAGCCCGAGTTTGACATTTTTAATTCTCAAAAAAAAAAAAAAAAAACTGGTAAGCTGTGAATACATTATAGTCTTTTACAATAAATATATTTTAGTCTCTTATAAAGAATATGCTCAGCCATTTGAAGCGGATGAGATATAGTAAACTAAGTAAATACATAAGTGCGCAGCTTGAAGCCAAGAGACCTGGTTACCAATCCTGGCCATATAGCAGACCAGCTGTGTGTCTTCCCACACCCCATCCCCCCACCCCACCCCCACCCCGCAGCTTGTGGGGTCTTAGTTCCCTGACCAGGGATCGAACCTGCGCCCTCAGCAGTGAAAGCGCAGAGTCCTAACCACTGGACTCCCAGGGATTCCCCAGCTGTGTGTCTTTCAACACAGCCTCCTAGGATTGGACAAGGAAAGGATGCCACCCACATTCTAAGGGTGTGGTGTTCACTAGCAATAAACAAGAAAACACCTGGTATAGTGCCCAGCACATGTAGGCACACAAAAATATACTGGAATCTGACTTACTCACTCCCCCTACAATGCCGTTTTAATAAAAAATAAACTTTAGCTTATATGTGGTGAAAAGTGGCATTTTAGAAAGGAATTATAGGAAGTTGGCAGGGTTAGTAACAGCATGATGCAATTGACACACACAGTGAAGGCGGGAAAGTAAATTGTTAACAATCTCTCTGGAAGGCAAGAGAGGCAGATGTGTTAAGATGATGTTTGGCAACATGCATAAGAGCCTTCAGAATGTTTATACCCGTTGGACCAGTGAATAATTCTACAACTGGTAATTTATGCCAAAGAAAGAAAAGAAATACAAAGATTTGTGTGCAAAGTTGAACATCATAACACTTCTTTTATCAGTGCTATTTATGGTAGCTATAAATGTCCATTAATACAATGACTAAGTTACAGTATATTCCTATGATGGAATATTGAACGGTTGTAAGAACTGAATGAAGAGTATTTGGTGATGTAGGGCAGGGGTCCCCAACCCCCGGGCGGTGGATGGGTACCAGTCCGAGGCCTGTTAGGAGCCAGGCCACACAGCAGGAGGTGAGTGGCGGGTGAGCAAGTGAAGCTTCATCTGCTGCTCCCCATCGCTAGCATTACCGCCTGAACCAAACCCTCCTGCCCCCGCCCTCCCTCCCCCATCCACGGAAAAACTGTCTTCCACAAAACCGGTCCCTTGTGCCAAAAGGGTTGGGGACTGCTGATGCAGGGAACGTGCTTGTGAAGCTGTCATTGAAAAAAAGCAGGATACAAATATAGAGAGTTTTCAGTAGGAGAGGAGAGGAAATATAGTATATTTATAGATAGAAAGCTTTATGGAAACGATTCCCAAATGTTACTAGCATTTCTCTCTAGATGATGGGATAATGGGTGATTTTAATTTCCATTATTGTATTTTCGTGTTTTACAAAATTTCTGCAGTGAATATGCTTTTCAGTGGGGTGGGGGGGGGGAGGGGATCAGTAGTTGGAAACATCAAAATCTCTACTAGGTTTAATCTACAAATATTTAAGCCCACATCTTTACAACGTTAGTTGTGCTTTCTTTAATTTCCCGTGGAAGAAGCAAGCAGACATTGACTGCCTTTCCCATCTTTGATCTCCCTTGCTTTTCAAGTCAGATATTCATGGCATATCACAGCTGGATGGATCCTTGGAGATCAGCATATTCCACTGCAGATCAGGAAACTGAGGCCCGGATGGCTTTGGCTAGGAGTGATGCTAGGTTTCCTAAGTCATAGGAAAGTGGTCTTCCTGGCACAGCACACTCTATCTTGTACCATGCTGCATCCATGAAGATACACCTGAAAAAGGAAGACCTTTATGTACGTTTAGGATTCAAGTCGGGATTCCTGCTAAACAAAGGCAGGTCAGTTATTTCAGTATGCAATCATACTTGTATTTCTCCAATCTCAAAGCAAAAAAACCACAAAAAAAAAAAAAAAAAAAAAACAAAGCAGTTCTCTATTGCTCTATTTCACTGCAGCACTTCTCAGCAAAGTGCCTCAAATGAGTTGTCTGTACTCATCGTCTCCCATCCCTCTCCTCCACTCTCCTAAGCCCTCTCGGTCTGCTTGCTTCTCCACCACCCCACTCAACTGCTCTTGCAAAATCACAGTGGCATCCCCCTTGGGAAATTTAAGTCAGTTCCATCTCCATCTTACTTGAGTCACTGTCAGCATCGGACCCTGATGATGCCTTCCTCCCTTGAACCACTTTCTTCCTTTGACTTCCAAGACACCACTCTCTCCTGGTGTTCTTTCCACCACGTTTGCTGTCCCCACTGCCACCTCTCCTTCCACTTAAAGGTGAACACTGCATGCTTAATTTTAGGATCTCTCGTCTTGTACACTTACTCCCTTGACCATCTCATCAAGTCTCATGGCTTCTAATACCATTAAAAAAAAATAGACTTTGGGGACTTCCCTGGCTGTCCAGTGGTTAAGACTCTGCACTTCCACTGCAGGGGACTCAGGTTCGATCCCTGATTGAGGAACTAAGATCCCTCAAGTCGCGCAACGCTGCTAAAAATATAAAAAATAAAAATAGACTTTGTTTTTTAGAACAATTCTGGTTCCACAGCAGAATTAAACAGAAAGTACACAGAGTTCCCATGCACCCCTCACTCCCCGCCCCCAGTACAGCCTACCCCACCAGGGTGGTACATTTGCAACAAGCGGTGAATCTGTATCGACACATCATTTTCACCCAAGTACGTGTGAAATACCATTTTTAACTCTTTTTTTTGGCCGCACCACTTGTCTTGTGGGATCTAAGTTCCCCGACCAGGGATCGAACCCGGGTCCTCAGCAGTGAAAGTGCTGAGTCCTAACCACTGGACCGCCAGGGAATTCCCTGGAATACCATTTTCAGACCACACAACTCCCACCTTTCCATCTCCAGCCTGGACTTGCCTGTTTGACATCTCCTCTTGGATGCTGACTAAGACATCTCAAACTGAGTGTGTCCAAAACGGATCCGCCTCTTCCTGCCCACACCCACATTACCTGCAGCTTTCTCCTCTCCCCTGAAGACAGCTCCACCCTTGCAGTTGCTCAGAGCAATTATCTCGGAGTCCCTTCTGATCATCCTTCTTCTCACACCTCACATCTAGTCCATCAAGTAACTCTGCAGGTTCCACCTTCAAAATAAATCCAGAAGCCCATGCTTGCACCATCTCCATCTCCACATCAGCCCCATCCAAGTCACCATCCAGTGCCCTGGTTTACTACAGCATCCTCCTAACAGGTCACTCTGCTTCCAATTGCCATAGTCTATTCTAAACGGACCAACCAGAGTGAGCCTTTAGAAACAAGGGAAGTCTCACCATGTCAACCCTCTGTTCAAAGCTGCAGTGGCTCCCCATGTGGCCCCAAGAGAAAGCCCAAGACCTTATAAAGACTGACAAGACCCCACATGACTGGGACCTCTATTCCCCTCTGACCTCCTTTCCCATTCTCCTGCCTCACTCATCTGTTCCAGCGAAACCTCCCCCTATCCCTCAATCCCACCCCCACAACAATCCCACCTCATGACCTTTGCATTGGCTCTTCCCTCTGTCTAGGGTATGCATGGTGTGCGCTCTCAGTTTCTTCAGGTATTTAACCAAATGTCACCCCATCAGTGTTTAAAATGGCAATCCCACGTCTGTATTTCCACGCCCCGTTTTCCTCCACTCCTGCCATGTTTCTCTATAGCACACACCACCTTCTAACGTGCTGGAACTTACTTCCTATGTATGTGTATCGTCTGTTTCTCTGTACAGTACCTACACTCGCTCTACTCTCCACTCTCCCTAGAATGTAAGCCCTGCTGTCCCAGCACCTAGAAGAGTGCTTGTCACATTTGTCACATAGTGAGCACTCAACAAAAATGTGCTGATGAATCAGGACGAGAAATACTTATCCCCTGTCTCCCAAAACTCCACTAAGATGACAGAAAAGACCTTACAAATACAGTAATATATATATATATATATAAAATTTTTTTTTCTCGGTACACAGGCCTTTCACTGTTGTGGCCTCTCCCGTTGCGGAGCACAGCCTCCGGACGCGCAGGCTCAGCGGCCATGGCTCACGGGCCCAGCCGCTCCGCGGCATGTGTGATCTGTCCAGACCGGGGCACGAACCTGTGTCCCCTGCATCGGCAGGCGGACTCTCAACCACTGCGCCACCAGGGAAGCCCAATACAGTGTATTTTTATAATAAGGTACAAACCTGCCTGGACGAGGGTACTGGCAAGGAGGCAATAATGGGAGAGATATTTCTTCTTTTTTAAATTGAAGTATAGTTGATTCACAATATTATGAAATGTCAACCAATCTGAAAGCAGATGGAGCAGCAGAAACTGCTTTAACACGATAAAGGAGCCACCACCAGAGGCGAGCAGCTGGGCACTGGTGAGGGGCCAGTGTACACTGCAGAGACGCACATGAGTTCCGGACCACAGGGCAGGCAAGGGCTGAAAACAGGTTTTGGATCAATCTCTGTATAGGGAGGCCTCACTCAGCCTCCCTCCCACCCTAGCCCAGGAAACCAGAAATTGTTGTGGGAAATGTGGAGGCACAGAGGCTGTGGACTTAGGGACCACTGGCCAGGCTGAGGTGCAAATGAGACTCTGGGCTGTATGAGAGTTAAGTGAAGGTCTGCATCCTGAACTGGGAGGCCCCTTCCCCTCCCTGCATCCAGAAAGCCAGCAGCAAGTTGCTGATAAATAAAACAAATCATAATAGATATGAATGTTTAGGGATTCCCCAAAGTTATCACATCTAACTAATCATAAAGAAATACACCGTCCACAAGCCTCTTTCACACACATACAGCTTCTGAGAGCTTTTGATGCCTCCCTCTCAAATATGAGGGGTATGCGAGGATCACAGACGTTTAATGCCTCTGACATGAGAGACCAGAACAAAGATAAGAATTCAGGGGAAAGACAATAGAGAGAGTAGAATAAATCTTTTTTAAAAACTGTATTTACCCGAGAGAGAGTGAAGTTATTGCATCCATAAAACAAGAAACAGAGCTTGGAATATAAATATAAAAACAAAATATTTTTTAAAGGGGGTTGGAAGAAAAAGTCAAGGAACTCTCCTAAAAAGTAGAACAAATGAAGAAAAATGTATAATAGGAGAGAAAGAAAACTAGTAGAGAATCAGTCCAAGTAATAGGAGTTCTAGAAACACATTACAAGGAAAATAGTGGAGAGGAAATTAAAGATACAATTCAAGATGATTGTCCAGACTAGAGAAAACTCATCTCCAAACTGAAAGAGCCCACAAAGTGGGCACGATGACACACCTACAACAAAGTACACCAGCATGAAATTTCAAAACAGACAATTTCCAAAAAACTTACAAAAAAGCATACTGCCGGTGGGAATATAAAATGGTATAACCACTTCAGAAAGCAGTTTGGAAGTTTCTTTAAAAGTCAAACATATACCGAGTGTATAATTCAGACATTCCACTTCTATGTATTTACCCAAGAAAAATAAAAGCATATGTCTATACAAAGATTGTACATGAATGTTCACAGCAGCTTTATTTGTAATATCCTCAAACTGGAAACAACCCAAATGTCCATCAACAGCTGAAGAGGTGGACATTCTGTGGTACATACATACAACAGAATCAATATTAAAAAATAATGAATTATTGATACATTCAACAGCATGGATGAATCTCAAAACTATTATGCTCAGTAAAAAAGCCAAAAGGGGTACATACTGTATGATTCCATTTATGTAAAATTCTAGAAAACGCAAACTAGACTATAGTGACAGGAAGTAGATCAGTGGTTGCTCGGGGATAATAGCGAGTGGAATAGGGTGGGGGGGTCAGGTGGGAAGGATGGATTTCAAAGGGGCACAAGGAAAGTTTAGAGGTGATGGATATGTCCATTATCTTGATTGTGGTGATGGCTTCACAGGTGTATACGTTTGTCAGAACTTAAATCGCATACTTTATGTATGTGCATTTCATCGTATATCAAGTATACGTCAATAAAGCTGTTTGTAAAATCACCTATGAGTTGAAAATGTAAAATGGTGTAGCCCCTTTGGAAATAGTTGGGCAGTTCCTCAAAAAGTTAAACATGAAATTACCGTATAACTCTGAAATTCCACTTCTGTGTATCTACCCAAGAGAAATGAAAACAAATGTCTGCACTAAAACTTGTGTGTATGAATGTTCAAAGCAGCATTATTGATAATAGCCAAAAAGTGGAAACCCAAATGTCCATCAACTGATGAAGGGATAAACAGATGTGGTGTATCCATACAAAGGAATGAACCCTGATGTATGCTACATGCATGAACCTGAAAAATATTTCACTAGGTGAAAGAGCCATCACAGAATACCACATGCTGTATGATCCAGTTTAGATAAAGTTCGAAATAAGCAAATCTGTAGAGACAGAAAGTAGGTTAGTGGTTACCTAAGCCTGGAGGCAAAGAAGGAATGGGGGGTGACTGTTAATAGGTACAAGCTTTCTTTTGGGGATGATGAAAAAGTCCTAAAATTAGGTTATGGTGACGGTTGCACAGTTCTGTAAATATACTTAAAATCATGTAATTGTATGCTTTAAATAGGTGAACACTATGTCAGCGGTCCCCAACATTTTTGGCACCAGGGACCGATTTCGTGAAAGACAATTTTTCCTCCGCAGGGAAGGGGGGGGATGTGGTTCAGGTGGTAATGCGAGCGAGGGGGAGCGGCAGATGAAGCTTCACTCGCTCGCCCCCCACTCACCTCCTGCTGTACGGTTCGGTTCCTAACAGGCTGCGGACCAGTAGCGGTCCACGGCCCAGGGTTGGGGACCCTTGCTCTATGGTATATAAATTACATCTCAACAAAACTGTTAAAAATTTTTTTAATTGCAAAGATCAAAACCAGCTCACATACAAAGGTTCAGAAGTCAAATTGTCACTGGACTTCTTGGAAAACTACTGGAGGATATGGTGCAACAATATAAGAAAAGGCAAAAAGAGGGTAAAACTCAGGCTCCTAGGAACAGGGAACCCAACATCAAAGAGAGGCAAAGTCCCTGTTGGGATGCCGGTGGGCATGTGGTAAAGTCAGGACAGCCAGTCCAGAGGGAAGCATGACAGTGAAGGCTCCAGGAGCCTCATCTGATGAGTCTGAATGTTTTGACATTGTACTGAAAAGCATTTGATACATCTGTGGCTCTATTTGGTTAAAATTAGTGACAAGTTTATAGAAAACTAAGCAAAGAAAAATCAGTCAATTATTAACTCCAGGAAAAACCCCAAAGAGTACAAGAAAGAAAACAACCAAAATATACGACTTGTAATTAGTAATGACAGAGTCATAAATGCTTTTAACTGAAAACGGATACATTGGGGGAGGGGGATTGAGGAGAACGAAAAGTAAGACAGCGAAATACTCATCTACCATAATGGGAAGTCAGCAGCAGCAGTATTGTATATTGTTCCTGTTATGTGGAGGTAAATATCAGAAGAAACAGTTAAAATTTTTAAACTATGGCCTCTGAGGAGTAAGCCTGGGAGAGGATGGTGAAGAGGAGTGCGCTTTTACTTGACTTTTTGTACTGTTTGACTTTTTAAGCTATTATATATCATTTTAAAATAAAAATTAATTTAAAAACTTCTAGTAGGGCTTCCCTGGTGGCGCAGTGGTTGAGAGTCCGCCTGCCGATGCAGGGGACATGGGTTCGTGCCCCGGTCCGGGAGGATCCCACATGCTGCAGAGCGGCTGGGCCCGTGAGCCATGGCCGCTGAGCCTGTGCGTCCAGAGCCTGTGCTCCGCAACGGGAGAGGCCACAACAGTGAGAGGCCCGCGTTCTGCCAAAAAAAAAAAAAAATTCTAGTAATCATCATGTGTCTAGTACATAACAAAAGAGGTAAGAAGACTTGGTGATATCACCAATAATAGTAACAGCTAGATTTCACTGAGCAGTTTGTATGTGTGTGGCACAGTTCTAAGTACGGTTTTAAATACTGTTCTCATTTAACAACCCCTTGAGGGGGTCTTAATCCAGCTGCAAGTAAAATTGTGAGTCTCCATGGATTAAACAAGCACATTCACACACATTTTCATTTGATCTTCCCTAAACCTCATGATACGGGAATATAGATGTAGAAAACTGAGTCTCAGAGAGGTCTGGAGAACGGTTCAATGTCACAGGTACAACTGAAAAACAGGACTGGAATTCAGGTCTTTGGGCTCCTGGTACTCTTTATACACATGCCTCACATCCATGAAAAAATGATTTTTAAAAATCGCTGTTCCTGGTGTCTACTTTGTAACACTGTTCCCTCATCATATTGTTATTTTTTGATGTAGACCATTTTTATTTTTTAAACATCTTTATTGGAGTATAATTGCTTTACATTGTTGTGTTAATTTCTGCTGTATAACAAAGTGAATTAGCTATACGAATACATATATCCCCATACCCCCTTCCTCTTGCGACTCCCTCCCACCCTCCCTATCCCCCCCAGGTGGTCTCAAAGCACCGAGCTGATCTCCCTGTGCTATGCAGCTGCTTCCCACTAGCTATTTTACATTTGGTAGTGTATATATGTCACTTCGTCCCAGCTTACCCTTCCCTCTCCCCGTGTCCTCAAGTCCATCCTCTATGTCTGTGTCTTTACTCCTGTCCTTCCCCTAGGTTCTTCAGAACCTTTTTGTTTTTTAGATTCCATATATGTGTTAGCATATGGTATTTGTTTTTTTCCTTCTGACTTACTTCACTCTGTATGACAGACTCTAGGTCCATCCACCTCACTACAAATAACTCAATTTCATTTCTTTTTATGGCTGAGTAATATTTCACTGTATATATGTACCACATCTTCTTTATCCATTCACCTGTTGATGGACACTTAGGTTGCTTCCATGTCCTGGCTATTGTAAATAGAGCTGCAAAGAACATTGTGGTACATGACTCTTTTTGAATTATGGTTTTCTCAGGGTATATGCCCAGTAGTGGGATTGCTGGGTCATATGGTAGTTCTATTTGTAGTTTTTTAAGGAACCTCCATACTGTTCTCCATAGTGGCTGTATCAATTTACATTCCCACCAACAGTGCAAGATGGTTCCCTTTTCTCCACACCCTCTCCAGCATTTATTGTAGACTTTTTGATGATGGCCATTCTGACTGGTGTGATACCTCATTGTAGTTTCGATTTGCATTTCTCTAATGATTAGTGATGTTGAGCATCCTTTCATGTGTTTATCGGCAATCTGTATATCTCCTTTGGAGAAATGTCTATTTAGGTCTTCTGCCCATTTTTGGATTGGGTTGTTTGCTTTTTTGATATTGAGCTGCATGTGCTGCTTGTATATTTTGGAGATTAATCCTTTGTCAGTTGTTTCGTTTGCAAATATTTTCTCCCATTCTGAGGGTTGTCTTTTCATCTTGTTTATGGTTTCCTTTGCTGTGCAAAAGCTTTGAAGTTTCATTAGGTCCCAATTGTTTATTTTTGTTTTTATTTCCATTTCTCTAGGAGGTGGGTCTAAAAGGATCTTCCTGTGAGTTAAGTCATAGAGTGTTCTGTCCATGTTCCTCATCTTATTTTTAAATGTTAAAGGAGAAAAGGGTTTGGCATTTTCAAGTATCTTAACCAGACCTTCCTTAAAATCCAGATGAAAACTGCTCTCTGAAAAGCCAAAAAAAAAAAAAAAAGGGAGAAAGAAGTGCATTTTTGCACACAAACTCATGCACAAATAAGGAATGACCATGACATAATAATTTTTTTTTGAACAATCATATTGCAACACACATCTCGCACTAAATGTGGTCCATTCTGTGTGATCATGCAGACACTCCTCAGCACTCCTGAGACAACGGGGTGCTGCGACTGCTCAGACCTTACAAAAAACCTTCTCCCTGGGTACGTCTAACAGTGAGCAATATCTTGCAGCCGTCACCAGTTTTGGGAAACTGCTAAAAGCCATTTGATGGAAATCAGCAGAATGACGTGGGTGATACAGTGGTGAAATGCTGGTGGGGGACTGCGATACACAGCTGTAAAATAGCTGGGCCAATTTTCGGGTGTGGCTTATAAACCAATCTCAAAAACGACTTCAAAAGAAGCAGCATTTGCCAAGAGGATTACAGGTGACTTTTTTTTTTTTTGCGCTACGCGGGCCTCTCACTGCTGTGGCCTCTCCCGTTGCGGAGCACAGGCTCCAGAGGCGCAGGCTCAGCGGCCATGGCTCACGGGCCCAGCCGCTCCACGGCATGTGGGATCTTCCCGGACCGGGGCACGAACCCGCGTCCGCTGCATCGGCAGGCGGACTCTCAACAACTGCGCCACCAGGGAAGCCCAGGTGACTACTTTTTAAGACAAACATATACTTCACATTTTGGACATATAAAATCTGACATGATTAAAAGAAATTCATTTTATAAAAGCAAAAGGTTACAATACTAAAGTTTACGGCCATCATATAACACACCCACAAATGTTCCTTAGTACTTAGTGAAAAACAATGGACATTTTTTGAACTAGTCAGTTCCATAAGACAGAATTCAATGAAGAACAATTAAAAAATTATTTTTTAACCCAAGCCTAATTGATATTGAAAAATACAAAAGTTTTAACGATTTTAATTAAAAGTATCTGGTTATTCATCTACACTTATAAACTAATCTCCAGAAGTCTTTTAAATGCTTTTAAAAATCATAAAACCTAACCAAGGTAGAAAGCAATCTTCAAAAGACAGATCATTTATCAAGATGTTCCCATTTACCATTTCCAAGTACCATTTAATCAGCCATCAAATTTCACCTAAAAGCTATTTTATAAGCTGTTTCACATGTAGTTGAAGAAAATGTTAAAAATGGTGGTAAACATATAAGAAAATCATCTGACAAAATACAGGGACTGCAGATCATGTCGTTCTTGCCTACATTTTAGCCAGATAGAAACTTCTGTGAATCACTACTTCTTAGACGTTCACTGACCAAATTCTCAGGAAATGTACTTTGGCTCACAAGTTTGATGTTTTTATCAGATTTTAAAGGAACATTACATGTGAGTTTTTGCACCTTAAACCAAAAAGAAAAAAAAAGCTGAAATAATATACAAAACCATAAGTCAGATCTTGAAGATACTTGGGGTGGAAAAATACACGTGTGTATACACAAATGAACATGTATGTACATATTCACCTATATGCATGCACATGTATGCATATATACATATTTAAATGAGTTTTTAAGCAAGCTGAAAAGCAGTGCGTTTTGTTGGCCCAGCAACTGGATAAATGCACTTTAGAAATAGTCTGCACAGCTACACCTCTCCAGAGTAGGCATTAGTTCCACACAGAGATCTGGCAATCATCAGATCCAAAGTTTTCAGCCCATAAAAAGGAGTTACCTTTATAGGGAGGCAAATACCACAAATTTCTGTTTATCAGGATTGTTAGATGATCTCTGTTGATAAAGACAGGAGAATCCACTAACAGTACCTAGTTTTACATGCTTCCAGTCATAAATACCAAAATACCTTCTTTAATAACTGCTAATCCCACACATTTACATCATAGGCTATAAAGTGCCATTTTTGATCCAGTCCATATTTTGAAGGGATTTACAGATACAGGTAAAATTTGTAGCCAGGCACTATTTACAACCTTGAACAATCTTTCCAGATGAGGCCACGTCTGTTCTCAGCCACTACTACCCTCAACCTTTTTCACTCAGGGTCACCAGAAAGTTTTTTCACCCTTAGCATAAACAGCAGTAAATTCTCCAAGGGCGAACATACCATATTCCTGACTTTATAGGATAAATGGATACGCGGCGGTTAAGGAAGACTGTTATCTGCTACTGCTACATTTTGCAGGCATTGTTCTCCTAGTGTTGCTGAGGTTGATGGCCTACCTTATTTCTTCATGTCTAATATTTTTATGTCATTAGGTTAAAAAAATGACAGTAGATTAAAATCACCTTAAGGCAATGTAAGAGGAAACTCACTAATAAGCTGATGACTAGCTGAGATCTTAACTCACCTAATGTCTTAAATAACTAAGTTCTGTCACATAAAATGAAAACTTGACAAAGCAAAGATGTGGACGAGTACTGTTTCTCAAAAGGAAAAGTATCTAAGAACAGTCATCTAACAAGAAGAAAGCTGAGTAAATTTACACATTCTAATTCTGTCAGAGAGAAAATGAGAAGGATTCTGAGAGCAGTTACAAATCTGAAAGGAAAATAGTGCCTAGGCCCAAGCAGTAACGACTCTGTTTATTATTATATATTATTTATTTTTATTTTTATTTTTTGGGGTTGCGGGCCCCTCACTGTTGTGGTCTCTCCCGTTGTGGAGCACAGGCTCCGGACGCGCAGGCTCAGCGGCCATGGCTCACGGGCCCAGCCGCTCTGCGGCATGTGGGATCTTCCCGGACCGGGGCACGAACCCGCGCGTCCCCTGCATCGGCAAGCGGACTTTCAACCACTGCGCCACCAGGGAAGCCCTCTGTTTATTATTTTTTAATGTGAGCTATAAAATTCAAAACTTATATATACTTTATTGTGTCGAAAATACACAACATAAAAATTTCCATCTTAGCCATTTTTAAGTGTACAGTTCAGTACGGACTGTTGTGAAATAGATCTCCAGAACGTTTTCATCCTGCAAATCTCAAACTATACCCATAAAACAATTCCCCTTTCTCTCTTCCCTTCAGCTCCTGGTAACCTCTCCTTTACCTTCTTTCTCTATGAATCTGACTACTTTGGATACCCCATATAAGTGGAATTACACGGTAATTTTCTTTTTGTGACAGGCTTATTTCACTTAGCACAACTTCTTCAAGCTTCATCCAGGTTACAGCGTGCATCAGAATTTCCTTCCTTGTAAAAGGCTGAAAAAATTCCATTATATATATATACGTTTTGTATAATCCATTCATCCGTCGATGGACATCTGAGTTGCTTCTATCTCTTGGCTATTGTGAACAACACTGCTATAAACATGGGTGTACAAATATCTCTTTGAGAATCTGCTTTCAACTCTTTTGGATATATACCTGAAAGTGGGATTGCTGGGTCATGTGGTAATTCTCTTTTTAATTTTTTGAGGACTCTCCAGATTGTTTTTCATAGCGGTTGCACCATTTTACAATCCTACCAACAGTGCACAAGTGTTTTAATTTCCCCACATCCTCATCGACATTTGTTTATTTTGTTTTTCTTTTTTATGGAGTAAAAAAAAAAAAGCTATATACTATTTACGTCCACAGTATTCAGTTTAAGGTAAGTTAGAAAAATGGAAATAACTGTCTAAAAATTTTCAAAATTTTAAAATGTATATAGCCAACTAGATCATTGTTCCCAGAACTTAAAACGTTTTAAACTCCAAGTTATTTTTACTTAGATCTCTACTTATTCTTTCTTTTGAACACCCTGTCCTTATTCTAGCCCATCCAGGAGCAGAAGATAAGTAAGGGTGCATTCAACTGTAAACATGGGAACAGCTGCCAGTGGTAGAGAAGGGGATGAGGCGGGCGTGCATGACAGGAGAAGGGCAGAAGGGCAGATCTGGCACCTAGACCGGCTTCCCTCTTGAAGATTTCCTTTCCAATCACTGCCACAAGCACGTTCAGGAACATCAACAGCAGCTCCTGAAAGGAAGCTGACTTGCCTTTTCCCCAAAACAGCTGAGAACTGAGAGGCTCCCATCACCAGCAGTAGCCACCTAGACTGCCAGAGGAAGCTCTCAACGGCCCACTTGACTTCGGGAGTGACAAGGTGGAAGGCGCAGCAACTGTGCCTTGAATAATAATAATAAATGACCCACACTGCTTCCTGTAGCAGTGCATTTCCCTCATTCTAACAGATCTAACCAGACCCAAGCTCCAATTTTGTACACAATGCATCTCTTTCCCTTCTGTTCCTACTTTATCATCATTATTTGCCATTAGGTCCTTTGTAAAGTTTGCAAATTTACCTCATAAAAACTTACTCATTCACTCAACAACTATTCATTAAGCATCTGATACATAGGTACTGTGAGAGTCGCAAACGAGACAAAATCACTACCCTCGTGGAATTTATAATCTGGTAGAATGCCATTAATCAAATAATCACATAACTATCTATGTCTATCGTTTCAAGGACCATAAAGAAAAAAATAAGGGATAATGCAAGTATAACTGGGCAATCCTTAAATTAGATGTGGGAATGAAGCAGTCAGGGAAGACTTATCTGAAAAAAATGACAAGTTGATACAAATAGCCAAGTAGAGAGTGGTAGGAGCTTTCTAGACTAAGAAGGCATATGCAAAGGCCCGGAGGTGGGAAAGCTCAGCCAGGGTGACTGGAGCTTGTTAACAGCGGGGAGGGGGAGAAAGGCTAGATGGGTAGGAAAGCACCCAGGGCTCTAAAGCATGTCAAGGACTTGAGATTTTATGCTAAGTCCAGTGGGAAGTTATTGAGGCATTTTCAGGCTACATGTTAGTAAGTGTTTATTAAAAATTAATGCAACTGTATACTAAGATTTATTAAGTGAATAAAGAAAGGTGCAGAAGCATATATACAGGGCTTCCCTGGTGGCGCAGTGGTTAAGAATCCGCCTGCCAATGCAGGGAACACGGGTTCGAGCCCTGGTCCGGGAAGACCCCACATGCCGCGGTGCAACTAAGTCCATGTGCCACAACTACTGAGCCTGCTCTCTAGAGCCCACGTTCCACAACTACTGAAGCCTGCACACCTAGAGCCCGTGCTCCTCAACAAGAGAAGCTACTGCAATGAAAAAGCCCATGCACTTCAATGAAGAGTAGCCCCTGCTCGCCACAACTAGAGAAAGTCCACGCACAGCAACGAAGACCCAATGCAGCCAAAAATAAATTAATTAATTTTTAAAAAGTGTATACAATACACTATCATGTGGAAAAGGGAGGGAGAATAAATGTTCATATATAGGTATCTCTGAAAAAAATACAAGACACTGATAACACTAGTGTCTCCTGAGATGGGAACTAGATGGCTAGGAGACAGTGGGAGGAACAATTTTCTACTGTATACCTTTTTTTTTTTTTTTTTGGTGGTACACGGGCCTCTCACTCTTGTGGCCTCTCCCGTTGCAAAGCACAGGCTCCGGACGCGCAGGCTCAGCAGCCATGGCTCACGGGCCTAGCCACTCCACGGCATGTGAGATCTTCCCGGACCGGGGCACGAACCTGTGTCCCCTGCATTGGCAGGCAGACTCTCAACCACTGCGCCACCAGGGAAGCCCCCTGTATACCTTTTTTTAATCTTTTGAATTATGTATCACACTTAAGAGTTACCTATATAACAGTAAGTTAAAAATTAAAAAGTCACTCTGGCTGTTGTGTAGAAAAGACTAAAAGGGTTAAAAGCTTAGGTTAAGACATAGGTAAGATATCGGAACAGTTAAAAATGAAAAAGATTGATAATATCTAGTGTTGAGGAAATGCGGGGAGTAACTGGAATTTTCACATGCTGCATGCAAGTGCAAACTGATGCAACCATTTTTGGAAATTATTGGGGAGCATCTGCTAAAACTGATCAGACACATATCCTATAACCCAGACTTCCATCCCTAGGTATACTCAACAGAAATGTGTACTATGTTCCCTAAGATTTATAAAAATTCATTACAGCACTATACATAACTCCCAAATGGAAAACCAAGTGTTTAAAGGAGAGTAGAATGGATAAACTGTAGCACATTCACACACTACTAGCACACTGAAAAACAGCTATATGCAACAAGAAACCCATTAACAGTCAATCAGAAACAAAAGAATATACACTGCTTAATTCCAGTTACATAGTTCAAAAACAAGCAAACTGATTTAAGATCATAGAAATCAGGCTAGTGGTTATCTTAGGGGAAGAGTGGAGGTCAGAGACTAGAAAAAAGCATGAAGGCTTCTGAACTGCTGTCAATGTCCTATTTCCCAATCTTGGTGGCACTACATGAACGTGTTCGCTTTGTAAAAGTTCAGAGCTGTACACGTGTGTGTACTTCTGTGTGGCATGTCCTAACTTCTTAAAGTATAAATACCAGGTAGGAAGCTACTGTAGTAGTCGAAATCGAAGATGGTAGGTTAAACTAGCATAAGAATAGAGAACAGGGCTTCCCTGGTGGCGCAGTGGTTGAGAGTCCGCCTGCCGATGCAGGGGACATGGGTTCGTGCCCCGGTCCGGGAAGATCCCACATGCCGCGGAGCGGCTGGGCCCGTGAGCCATGGCCCCTGAGCCTGCGCGTCTAGAGCCTACGCGTCCAGAGCCTTTGCTCCACAACGGGAGAGGCCACAACAGTGAGAAGCCCGCGTACTGCAAAAAAAAAAAAAAAAAAAAAAAAAATAGAGAGCAAGTAAAGACGAGATTTATAAAGTGAGATCTACTTTTTTTTTCCCTGCTTTTTCATTTTTTCACCAGTCTAGCAGGTCTAATAAAAGCATCAGCAAATTGAAAGTCAAGACAAAGCCATTTGCTTGAATGAGGTTAACAAATTTGAGTAAGGTTGTAAAGTCCTGGGAGTAAACACAAGTAATTTCCAGATATATTATAATTTAAAACCTTTGCGTTTGACAGCACTAGTTTCAGGACACATTTAAGACCCAATCAAACTAGAAATACAGAATATAGGGCATTCAATAAACATTTACCCTTCGTGATAGAAGGGGAGACTGAATTTTAAATACACTATTTTAAACGTGCACTTGCAGGTGACACCATACCACAAGAGATCAATACTATTAAAATTATTACCTACTGTTTTCCTACAAGTCTTTTATAAACTGTCTTATTCTCACGTAATTAGGAAATTTCCTTATATCCTAACCAGTTTATCAGTATTGCTGAAGCACACACAAACTTTAGATGTCTATGTGATATATATATATATAGCAATTATATACATAATCGCTACTTGAAGAATCTCAACTGTGTCACTTCCTATGGTTATTTCCAAGTAGTCTATTATACTCAGATGCTGCGTGGCCAGGAACCCAATTCTGCCTTGCTGGTAGCCCCTCTTCTGAGAAAATAATGCTCCCCAAACTATCTGACACCATGGCCCAGTATCACTCATGTCCTTGAACAGTGCTACACAGGAGTAGCTATGGTTCCTACCTGGTACATCCAGGTACATTACCATCAGGTGTACATTCTAATCACCTCTGAAAGATGCTTAACAAACTATACTGGGTAGCAATCATAGTGATCATACACTCTAAAAAACTAGTTTTTCTGGGAAATGTGTGACCACTACCCATGGGATTTTCTTCCCCTGACAACAGCTAGAAAAGGAAGGAAACCATGCCAATGAGTTTTATTTCAGATTACATTCACCCACAACTGTGGAGCCTCAGAATCTGCATTTTAACAAGCACTCAGTTCATTCTGATCAAGTTCTAGTCAAGTAGAACACCAAGTGGTATTCTGGTTCTAAGAGGGAGACTAAAATATTCATTTACTTTTACTTCCTCAATCATGTTCATGCATTAAACATTTACTGAGTATTTACCATGTGCCAAGTATTCTTATGTAAGTCCTAGGGTTTGTGTAGTTACTAGAAGGTCCTGCCCCCATGGAGCTTACATTCTAATGGAGGAAAACTGACATAACCAAAGACAGAAAAATAGTGAAGCAACCTGGGAATGAAGTTATCCATTTTTAAAAATAAAAGATTCCTGGTTATAATAAACTAAATGTGGCTTTTGAAGGATACTGTAATCCCATCATTTTACTGAAAATGCTCAAAGGCAGTATTTTAAAAACAGCATGTGCCCAACATTCTAATACACACACAGATACAAAAATAAAACACACATTAAAGGAAACTGAAAAGAAATGATCAGGGCCAGTAAATGACAGAAAGATGTTGGTAATACTTTTTCAATAACCTGGTAAAGTCTCCTAGTCTTCTTGACAAAATGTGCAGTTTGAGCTAACACATTAAATATCTGCACCCAAATTCTGATTATCACGCATGGTTTACTACACTTGCCCAAGACTGTCTATTCCCATGTCAATGCTCTTCAGAATCAAGGACTTCTCCCCTCTTCATTACCCTAGTCACCACTCCTTTCCCAATCTCATTAAACAGATAACCAAGGATGAGCTGGTCAATATGCTAAAATATAACCTAGCCAAAGGAAGTTAAAAATGTTCTTCCAAGTTTAGTCCTTTTCAAAAAAAAGCAGCTAACTAAAATTATTGTACCTATTTTGTTTAGCTATGTTAAGATTTAAGAATTGGCTTTATTTTTGTGAGCAAAAGCAATCATATAAACCACATATGGAACAATTCAACTCACAACTTTTTTTTTTTTTTTTTTGCGGTACGCAGGCCTCTCACTGTTGTGGCCTTTCCCGTTGCGGAGCACAGGCTCCAGACGCACAGGCTCAGCGGCCATGGCTCACGGTCCCAGCCGCTCCGCGGCATGTGGGATCTTCCCGGACTGGGGCACGAACCCGCATCCCCTGCATCGGCAGGCAGACTCTCAGCCACTGCACCACCAAGGAAGCCCTCAACTCACAACTTTTAACCAGTAAAATGAACTGTGAAAATCTGAAATTTATGCAATATTAGTATCAATTTTCATAACAGGCACAGTTGCATATGGCTACATATTTCACGCCCATTTTGTCCAGATGGTGTTGGACCTCTCTTCATTGGTATACCAAAACCCAAGGAAGAAGGATACAGGAACAGGAGAAAAAAAAAACTTGCGGGTGGACAAGTTATGATATCCACCAGATATATATATATAGCAAAACCTGGCTTACCTCAAAAATACAATTCTGCTGCACCACCTGATAACCACACTGTTTGCAAACTCTTGTCAGTTCACGAGAACGACACACACAGTCAAAACAGGAGGTCCACAGGCAAGCTAAACCCAGCTGCAAGATCGACAAGTGGACAGCTCCATCCCAAGAGATTACTTTTCAACGTAAAATTATCCTGGCTTTCCTCTGACAGCTATCCAACAGCACTTCGGTTTTTGTCATGTTTGGCAAACTTTCCAAGCTGACTTCAATATATTAGATGTGGATCACTTTGCCAGAGGAATATCTCAGAGCAACAATGGTTATTGAATTTTGAAAAATGCAACAATCTGGAAAAGTGAAAATTCAGCATTATGTATTAGAACTAGGTTGGAACGCTAAGGAAATCGTTTACTGGATACATACCTTTTGTCAACTGTTACTCTAACTGACACTGTTCAAAAGCCAAACTATGAACGTCATATGAATTAATCTTCTCTTCCCTTGAACAAAACCCTAATTCAACAAAAGGGTCCGTGAGTATTAGCACCCCCCGCCCCACTTTTCTGTCTAAGATAAACGACTACATATAATTCCCCCTCCTCTATTCACATTTGGGCAATTCTAAAATCAAGTTATTCTCGCCCCTAAAAGAGATACTTATACAAAGTATGTTGTGAATTAGTTTCTAGTTTATCTGCACTTAAACCCACTCATTTGGACCTCTTAAGAAGGCTTATATAATAATAAAAGCCTAAAACATTTTTGCATCTTTCCAATGCCTACTAAAAATGCAAATTCAATGTTTATAACATATTAAGTGGAAGCCCAAATGCTGATTTTCAATGAATAGGTAAGAGATAATTTGGGTACACCTGCTAGAAAGGTGTCTAGATAATTTATTAAATTCTTTTTCTACTTTTTCTGTTTGTCGAGTGCAATCTTTACTCATAGGTACTACCAAAGATCAATCTAGAAACGGTAAAATTATGGTTCCCATTATTTGTGGTCTCTAATGAGATTTTACAATATTAATATTCAAGAGCATACATTTTTAAGGATGCAAATTTCTACTCCTCCATACCCAGAAATTAAATTTTATTTTATTTTATTTATTTATGGTTTTTTTGCAGTACACAGGCCTCTCACTGCTGTGGCCTCTCCCGTTGCGGAGCACAGGCTCCAGACGCGCAGGCTCAGGGGCCATGGCTCACGGGCCCAGCCACTCCACGGCATGTGGGATCTTCCCAGACCGGGGCACGAACCCGTGTCCCCTGCATCGGCAGGCGGACTCTCAACCACTGCGCCACCAGGGAAGCCCAGAAATTAAATTTTAATCCAACAAAAGCAAATAGACTTTTATCACTTATAGAGAACACAGAAATAGGTCCTGAATATATGTATACTCCATATACTAAGAACTTAAAAGAAAATGGAATTACTTATTTCACGGCAGGCTGCAAGGAATAATTATGTAATGAACGACAATAAGAAAAAGCCACTTATCATATAGTCTAGTCTTTATTGAAAGACTTACTTCAACTGTTGTTTACAGCTTTGGCTTACGTTGGCCAGTCATTTTAGCCTCTCACTGCCAGCAGACATAAAAATCAAGTGGTAATGGCACGGGGGGAAATACTAGTAGAGAGATGAGAGCAAAGAAGATGGCAGTCAGAAACACATCACCAAAATAAATCTCAGAGTGATTATGAAATAAACATTTTCTTGCCTGCCGAAGAATCTCTGCTGCTGTTTTTAATGAACATGGAAAATGCAATGATTCTTAGGCTTAAATTGGATCAAGATAGCACTGACTTCACTTTGTGTTATAAAATAGTCTTGAATAGCTTGACAGTCGTATTTTAAAACGGTGCATTTCATCTGGGTAAGTAGCTTTATTTTTTAAAAACCATTTAAAATGAAATAATTTCCATTAATTGAACTGAGCATGTAATCTTGTTCTTTCAGATAAGATGAAGGACACTTCAATCATATGTTTACTATGAATATAACTAGTCTGCATCATTTTATTAAATCATAGAATATACAAGCAGCTATATTTAGCTGGTACTGTATTTAGCTACTTAATTTACTGGCAGACCAAAAAAGGTAAATTGAGACTTTAATAGGCTTTTCTCAATATATATATAAAAAAAATCTTTAGTTCAAGTTTCATATATATTTAAGAAATTTTAACTAGGAGGTATAATTAATTTGAGCGTTCTCCTTATAACTTTTCCATAACATCCCCCAAAGACACTAACCATGAACAAAAGAAGTAAGGGTAAATTTTATAAGAGAAGAGTGTAATAGATGAGTACTGTGGTTAAAACTAAAGTGCCATAAAAAATTTGGCCCGAAGATGAACAACTTCAGACCCCGTAAATTTTCATGTTCAACACATTTCTAAATGGGGGAAGAAGGAAAATACCAAAATTATTGTGGAGATCAATTTATAAAACCATCATTATTTTAAAGCTAACTGTAAGACGTCAAAAGTTTAAAAAACAGTAATTTGTGGGTGCTAGCTGAATCTTATTACTTAACTGTAAAGAGTTTTCTCATTTTGGTGCCCAGACCTTAGAACATTTCAAATACGCTGCCTAAACATTTGCACCCCCTAGCTGTCAGAACTCAAAAACAAAGGATTTTTATCTCTTTTACATTCCTGCTATGATAGAAATTTGAGGCAGATTTTATGCACATGGCCTGAAAAATACCTCAGAAGCAAATGTCAATCTTACCCAATCAATTCATTTACAAACTCTGCACTCATACAACTCACAGCCTCTGTTCAGGTTTGTCATCCCATGCACACTACCCACAAGGAAAAAATTAATTAAAATAAAAGTCACAACTCTGTATACTATTTAAGTTGAATATCCAATTATAAATTGGTACATCAAACTGTCTAAATAAGATGTTTTAGCAATCTTGTTAAAAAAATTCTCGGGCAAAATATATCTAATTTTAAAAAACACCCCAAGATTTTTTAAAAACACTGTACTATACAACTTATAGGAACCTTGAAATAGGTTTACAAGGTTTTAATCAAGGTATTTACATACCAAATGATGTAAAGCAAAAAAAGGAAAAAAAAAAAAGAAATCTAATTTCCAATGACATTTTAAAATGTACTAATGCATCAAAGATTTGTATGAAATTAAAATTAAGGCTTTTTCTGTATAGTAATTTGTATAATTTTAATTTTACATAGTAGCCAACCTTGGAAATGTCAGTCTTAAACATTCTTATTCATCCACTGCATTCAATGCAGTGGAGTGTGTTAAGTGTTACTTCAAATAATTACATTGCTGCTACTTCTATGTTGAAGCATGCTTTTTAAACACTGTATTCAATATTTACAATGTATATCATTTAAACTTCATGTAAAAGCATAAGAATGACTGTCTGACTTTAATACAAACACCATACTTGGAATTTTCCCCCCAAAATGAAATGTAATTTACTACAGTTTTAATAATCAACACTTTTTAAAGTTTTAAAAATATGTCTTAATCTGGACCACCAATATTTGCTCAAGTAAGTCAGACAATGCTGTTCCTTATTTAGGTTGCAAAATTTCTTTTATCAGTCTGGCTTCAGTTTCTTTAGGCACAGAGAAAGTATTTCCTCCAAAGCGACTCCAAAATCATGCATTTCTTCTCAATATCACACTTTTTTTCTGCTGACTTCAAATGTGGTCCACCTTGGGGGAGGGGAGGGGAGTATGAAGGTTCAAGATGAACTTATTTGTGATTCCCAGTTTTCCATGATCCTCCCTTTTTTGCTCTTTTAAAAACACAGTGAGTTAAAATACTGAACAGCAAGATAAAAATGGAGTATCTAAGAATCAAAATGTATTACCCATTTCTCCTATTATATCAAAATTTGTAGTCAGAATTGTCTTAATTGACTTTATTGTAGTTTTTGTACACAAAGAAAAATCATGTTCATATCCATCATGAACAAAAACTTAAAAAGGCAGAACTAGAAGACATGTGTCCTTCACCAAAGCAAAGCTGTGCTAAAGGTTCCAAACATTTCAATTTTTAAAATAAATATTTTCATTTTCCGATGTCTACTTTCATGTCTTCAGAGTGTCACAAGGAAATTGAAGCTATCATGAATTACATTTTGTTTAGAGTCCCAGCTCACTGTGTTTGGTAACTGGCCATGCCATATCCAGCCTGGTTGGGAGGAGGTATTACAGGGGGAGGGGCTTGTCCTTGGGGAGGCTGAGCACCAAATCCACCCATCCAAGCAGCTGAAGGTGATTGACTTGGAAGGAAAAAAAAAAAAATCTTCAGCAAATGCAAAGAAAAAATTATCTATACAGTTATACAAAAGTCAAGCAGAGTCTAATCATAAACAAGAAATCAACATACTTAAAACAGAGAGCAAAGAAATAAATCATATATATCCATATATGAAAAATATATATTCCAATATTAGTCTTAAATTTTTGCTAAGATAACATATGACTTCTCTGAAAAGTATCTCAAAACTGATTTTTTAAAAATGACAAATGATTAAACTCATCATCTACCCACCATATATTTGCACACATGGTATATCAATTTATAAACAATTTTAAAAACACAAGTTTACTTTGTAAACAGGAGGAAGAACTGGTGAAAACAAAGGTTTGGGCTGGCTAGAAAAAGCACAAGGGGCCAATGCAATCTATCAATAAAGGAAAAAAAGCGAGCTACTTTATATTAGATAAATTTCAGAGACTTCTCACACAAGCCAACAGGCATAAATCATTAAATTGCTGAACATATCCAGACAAAGATCTTTTCCATGAAAAAATAAACAAGTAGATAAAACAGTGTATTAGAAATGTAAATCAAATTCTACCAACTGCTCATAGAGATAGGAGGACACATCACATGTTACCCCAAACTCCCTTTCCACCTAGATAATAAAAAGCAAATTTTTAGCATTACAATTCATTTTTCGTAAGGTTTCTACAATGCTTATAAATGCCACATAGTTAATGCCACATAGTTCAATGTATTTAGCTTAAATAGATTCTCCCTAGGAAAACACACTTTTTAATTCCTTTTGTCAGAACTATGTGTTTCTATACTGGAAAAACTCAAAACAACTTACTCTACTCCAAATCCTTGTTGATTCCATGGTTGCCCATATACTCCATAAGGTGGTACTTGCCACCCATTTGCCATATACTGTCCATACTGTTGTGGGTTTCCATAAACTTGGCTCCACTGGCCCCACTGACTATAGTCAACCTAGGAAAAAGCAAATTACTGTTTTAGGGAACAAGTAAGAAACACAGTATTTGAAGAAAGTGGGAGACAAGGAAGAGAAAAACTAAGCACCCTTATGTGAATAGGACTCTGTTATTTATCATTGTCTAAGTTTATTGGGGTGGTGACACCTGTGAAAAGAAAGTATTAAGATTCAGTTAATACCGCAAAATAATCACTTTTGAAATAGCATTAATAAAATCAACTGAAAGCAGCTATATGCTTTACTTTTTTGTTTGCTTTCTTTTACAATTTCTAAAGCTTTTATGTAGATATGTAAGAAGGAGACCTTTAAAAGTGCTATGAAAAATTGGATTACCTGTTGGAAGTTTTTAGTCATATCAGGAGATTCTTTACCCCAATAGCATTTAACAACATGTCCTTCAATTGTAGTACCATTCACCGAAACAATGGCATGGGCCGCACTTTCATGGGTAGAAAATCTAAGAGAAGATGAGAATGAAGTTTTTTGTTTTTTATTTTTTTAAGTACTTAGTAAGTAATACAGAAACTCCTTAATTTATAAGTATCAACTTGGTATTTTCCTAAAGTACATCATGTAGGAGTTTAAAGTTCTACATTGCAAAGAAGTACTAAAATAACAAACTCTGATACCTGAGGGGATCAAATAATATAACTCAAAGGAATGGATCAAACGTAAGGTAGGATTTTACCTGACAAATGAATAGCCCTTCTCTGGAAAAACTCTGATTTCCATAATTTGTCCAAATGGTGAGAATGTCTGTCTCATAAGCTGATCTAAAAAACAAACATACAAATAGAATATTTAAGGTTCATGTTATCATGAAATTGCTAATAATGATGAAGCTCCAGAGAAGGGGATTAGAAAAACCAGACACTGTACCTGTTAACCCAGAAGCAATTCCTCCACAGTACACAGTACAATTTTTTGGGCTTGACTGGTTTACTACATCTTCAAATCTCAACTGCTTAGTGTTATCTATATGCAGAAAGAAAACAAAAATGTTGATGGGGCTTCCCTGGTGACGCAGCGGTTAAGAATCTGCCTGCCAATGCAGGGGACACGGGTTCGAGCCCTGGTCTGGGAAGATCCCACATGCCGCGGAGCAACTAAGCCCATGAGCCACAACTACTGAGCCTGCGATCTATAGAGCCCAGGAGCCACAACTACTGAGCCCGCGTGCCAAACTACTGAAGCCCACACGCCTAGAGCCCGTGCTCTGCAACAAGAGAAGCCACCGCAGTGAGAAGCCCGCGCACCACAACGAAGAGTAGCCCCCACTCGCCGCGACTAGAGAAAGCCCGCGCGCAGCAACGAAGACCCAACGCAGCCAAAAAAAAAAAAAAGTTGATGGTTATACAGCATTATAAAACTGATTACCATATACTATTAAGGTATGCCTCATTGTGGGGAGAAATAGAATTTTTTCTCCTTGACACTATGATCTGACCTATAAAATCACCTGGTTCACAGCTCCAAATATACTTGCATCAAAGCCCAGTTATTTTCCCACAATTATACTGAAGATAAAATGAGTCTTGAAATGCTAATAAAATTTCAATGTTAAGAAATTAAGACTAAACTAATACATGCTTTTGTGAAGTATCCATAAAAACATATAAAGGAGACATATCTTACTTTCTTGTGTACTTTTAGGTGCAGGTGGTTTACGTGTGGCCCAATTGGTTCTGATTTGACGACCACCCAACCACTGACCTCCCATATGCACAATTGCATTTTCTGCATCCTACGGAGAAAAAGAAAAAAAACAGCAATTACAAACACAGAAAATAGTGGTTCATAAGACTCATTAAGATGAAATAAAACACTGGCACTTCTGGATCCAATAAATCTTATCAGTAAGTGACTCATTAAAGCAATATTTATTTATAGATTTTAAAATACCAGGATAGGGACTTCCCTGGTGGTCCAGTACCTAAAACTCCACGCTCCCAATGCAGGGGGCCCAGGTTCAATCTCGGGTCAGGGAACTAGATCCCACATGCCGCAACTAAGAGTTCGCACGCTACAACTAAAGATCCTGCATGCTGCAACGAAGATCGAAGATCCCGTGTGCAGCAACTAAGACCCAGTGCAGCCAAATAAATAAATTAAAGTATTTTACAAAAAAAAACCCAGGATAGCATTTAATCATCAAGGGAAATTATAATTCAAACATAAAAGGAGAAAATTACAATCCCACTGATCACCAAAAAAAAGGACAAAATTGTTTTCAAATATCTTAATTTTATGGTTGATTTGTAATATGACTTTTACTGAAGTATCTAAAAACTCTTTGATACTATGGTCTAAATACCACCTAACCCCCCCAATCTACATTCTAATAACAATGGACTATGACACAAGATTTAAAACTTAAGACGGAAGACTTCTGCATTATGATTTAGAATGCTGTAAAATTGAGTTCTACAATAAACTGAGTAAGGTATGGAACTCATGCCCCCTACAGTGGAAGTGAGGAGTTGTAACCACTGGACTGCCAGGCAATTCCCAAAAAATGAATTTAGGAAGTAATGTGAATTTGCAATGAATCTAAGCAAAAAAAGGATACAACTCCTGCCCTTTATCTTACTGCTTCAATAAAATGTAAATAATTTAAGTTGTTGAAACTGTTCCAAAACATTAATACCAAAGCCCATTTTATTATCTGATGTTACAGTTAATGCAAATGCTTAGATATTTGGTACCTCGTTCTTAAATACATGCAAAAATCAAGACGAATTGCTTAAAATTTCATTTATATAATTTGCTGTAGTCATTAACGTCCCAGCTACAAAAATATGGATAATAATTAAGTTAAGGGACTTCCCTGGTGGTCCAGTGATTAAGAATCCGCCTTCCAACGCAGGGGATGTGGGTTCAATCCCTGGTCGGGGAACTAAGATCCCACATGCTGCGGGGCAACTAAGCCCATGCACCACAACTAGAGAGCCCGCGTGCCCCAGGTACAGAGCCCACGTGGTGCACTACAACTGGAGAGAAGCCCATGCGCCACAACTAGAGAGAAGGCCACAACTAGAGAAGCCTGCATGCTGCAACAAAAGATCCTGCACGCCGCAACTAAGACCCAACGCAGCCATACATACATACATAAATAAATAAAAGCATTTTAAGAAAGTTAAAATTGAGATTTTCATGGTTAAGACAAATATAATTTTTAAAAACATTTATTTATTTTATTATTTATTTGGTTATGCCGGGTCTTAGTTGCAGCAGGTGAGCTCCTTAGTTGCGGCATGCGAATCCTGAGTTGCAGCATGCATGTGGAATCTAGTTCCCTGACCAGGGATTGAACCCAAGCCCCCTGTGTTGGGAATGCAGAGTCTTAACCACTGTGCCACCAGGGAAGTCCCAAGACAAATATAATGTAACTTCCCTTCAAATTCTGAGATTAGCTCATTTGTCCTAGTTGTGAGTTTTACTTCTAACACATCTTACCCTTACCAAGTCACAAATGCAAGCTTCAACATACTTCATTATAATCAGCCTATTTTTCCCAGTTATTTCCAAGCTTATGAAAAAAAAAGAATGAACTACACCTTATTATTAAAACAAAATTACACAATAGTTGTTTGTAGTCAACATCCAAAAATATTCATTAATAACTAAATTTTGCATTAAATTCAAATTGAGTTGAAAGAACATACCAGTTTATTATAAAAAGATACAAAGCCATAGCCTTTGGATTTTCCAGTTGCCATGTCTTTAACTACTCGGGCATCCCTGTGAAAAGAAGCACAGCTAAATGAGGGAAGTAAAAGTCATCCTCAAAATAAAAACTAAAAGGAACCACACACACTGTATTGTGAGCATTTTTTAAAATAAAATTCCAGTTAGCCCTAATTAACTACAGCCATTCCTGAACTCTCCCTAACGCTTCTTTACCTGTTAGAAAAAAGCAGTAGGACAAAAACATGTAATAAACATGCAACCTAATCAAACAGCCTGTGCTTTCTAAACTAAATGCTCAAATTTGAAGATTAATAGGAACAATAGTTTCCTTTTCTAATATTCTATTCGCTAGTGTCCTCTAAGGTTTACTGGTTCTATAAATTACTGTAACAATGCTAACTACTTTACCATGCAATCTCTAAATAGTTAAATGTCTTCTGCCTAGTGATACAAAATATATGAAATATTAAAAAATTGAAAAAGAGGAAAAAATAGGAATTAAAAAGGCATACATGGCCTGTTAACAGATTTCTTTATTTTTCTTGGTCAATTCTCTACCATCATTTTGGAGTTTGGGCAGCTGTAAATTTTGAAAAATTGACATTTTCAGAAATTTAAGAAAGGAGAATAAAAAACTAACAACAATGCTAAGCACACCAGTACGAAAACAACAAATTTACACAGAAATTTTAGTGAGTAAGTTAAAATGATTGGAAATATAGAACTCCACTGAATATAGAATGTTAAAATGTAAATACTAAAATATGTATATATAAATAATGTATAATAAGAATAAATAGAAATGAGAAAAAAATCTACAACTGAGTTCCAGTGTGCACAGTTCCTTGCAGTTAGCCTTCAAGATCCTGTCCATTCTTATGAGCAATTCTGCAAAATAACCAGAATGCTATTACTTTTAATTGTGACTTGGACTTTAGAAAAACTGCAGGTCTCAGGTATAAATATAGATTGAAAAACAGCAACCTGTATTATTTTTTATACTGATTTTTAAAACAGTACTACTTACCACATCTAGATTAAAAAGCAAAGTAAATATCAAAATAGAAAATTAAGAATTAAATCTATCAAATAAATTAAATCTATAGAACAACAAATTGCAGAGAGAAATACTGTTGTTCTTAGGTGAAACGTATTTTTGTAAAGTAGTACTAAAACGTTTAACTTCAATCTATAGGAAATAAATACATAAAATAAAGTGATTTTAAGCAGATAGATAAATTGTGATAAACATTTTATAGAACTTTTAACACTTTAAATTTTCCAATATATTTGATCAAGTAACATACAGCAAAATCTGAGCACCAACTTTGTTTAAAAAAAAAAAGAAAATCAAACCACAATTGGGCCCTACCCTAGCAGAATCAAATACCACTAACAAAAATATCTACTAATTAATCCCACATTTATGGCTCAGACATTGAAACATTTTACTACTATAATAATGCTACTTTTCAGCTAAAATATCAAAACACATTTATCATTATAATTAAACATGTACATTTCCAATTTCACAATATATCCAAGGATTTACCTACTTTCCCCATTTATAAATTCCTCCTATAAAGTTTAATACACAGTATGAATCATTTATTTTTGGTTAACCCATATCTTTAACCACCAAAGTTTGAAAACACTTGACAAAAAGCTGGACTTTATAATAAGTTTTACCACCCAAACATCTGCTTTAAAGATAACAAACAGAATCACTTAATTTTTAACATGTTATACACAGGATTAGATGAAAACAAGACCCCAAAACACTGAAATGACATTAACATTTTCAACAACATCTACTAATCAAAAAAACAAAACAAACAAAAATCACACTAACTAGGGAAAGAAAATCTTAATTCTGATACAAGTTAATCATGTACAATTTTGCCTATCACTACTGAATATAGTATTGATTATGATACTTACGATATTTTACCAAAGGGGGCAAATGCTGATTTGATATCTTCTGTTGTAATTTCTGGACTCAAATCCCCAACAAACACGTGGAAATGATCTGAAATCAAAGCATTTGGTAATCAAATACTTAAGAAGTCAGGTACTAAACCTTTTTTAGGCAACACTAAAGGAAGAAAAAAACCTATTTGAGGTGGTAATGCTGCCAAGGATAATTTCAGAACTCTTCCACAGTAAAATGCAGCAGGAGTACTTACTGGAAGTATCTTTTTTCTGGCTACTTGGTGTTGTTGCCCAGTTTACTTTGACCTCCTAAAAATAAAGATTATATTTAATAAAATTATTAGGCATGTCATTATGAATCACAACACTTACCACTTATTAAATCATTTTATCAAGCAGGATTATTTTGGTAAAAGCACTAGGCTGAATAAAGCAAAACCATCACTTGGCAGAGCTGAATATTTGTTAAAAACTTGCTAAGAAAGAATACAAACTAATTTGACATGCAAATATATATACTCATAAGATGCCATCATTTATTATCTTACCTTTCCCAAAATTTTTCTCCCATTCATAGCAGCTAATGCAGCAGCTGCATCTCTGTGTTCATAAAATTCCACAAAGCAATATGGGTCATTGCTTGTATGCTGCAAAACAGAAAATCCAACAGAAGAGTTGACCCTTCTGCTATCGGGTTGCTGAGAAGAAAATCCAGGAAAAAACATTACTGATAGCTAGGCATGTACGAGGTGAGATTGCATAAGCTTATGAAAGCCTAACACTTTAAAAATAAGATTTACACCTATACCTGACTTTGCACCTCAGAATACTGTTGTACTCAAACAGAACTACAAAGCAGTACAGAATCATGACTACCAGCATTAAATCAAAGTACAGAGTTCTGGTGAAGTATGTTAAATATAAAACAGAAGTTTATATTAGACCAAACAAAACCTCAAGTTCAGATTTGAGAGATAAGGACCACTCCTTACCACTGCTCTTCTCTCCCAACATTATTTTCAAAGGGATGAATTCTATTTATGCATCATAATCCTTCATAAACTGTATCCCATGACTATAAAAAAAATACAGAAATGAACCAACTTTACAAACTTTACTCCTGATCGAAACTAGGATTAGTACTATTGATACATATAATAAGACGAGATTATGTATTTCTTTTCTGTACAAGGAAGGAATAAGAATGAAAAAAGAAAAATTTCAGATTTATAACCAGCTGTTGAAATGAAATCCCTACCTTTCAAAATCTTCTGAAGCTCTGGAGATTCTATACACTTTGAATTTGGTCTTCCAAAGACCAGAAAAATATACTAGTGATTAAGAAAAGATTTTCTGAAAATGTGTCTGAATAAAATATTCCACAACAAAGCTAAA
The DNA here is from genome assembly GCF_937001465.1 of Orcinus orca. NCBI lineage: Eukaryota > Metazoa > Chordata > Mammalia > Artiodactyla > Delphinidae > Orcinus > Orcinus orca. The sequence continues at coordinate 79,097,926 of NC_064572.1, forward strand.
ATTTTATATCACAAAACACCAATATAAGAGAGTGAATACCTAAAGAGTGGATATAAGTATATGTATAACTGATTCACCTTCCTGTACACCTGAAACTAACACAACATTGTAAATCAACAATACTCCAATAAAAATTTAAAAAAAAAGTGAGTACCTAATATGACACCAATGAATATAAAACACCAATATAAGATGAGAAAGTACCTAAGATATAACAACTGTAACACCTATGAACCAAAATGGAAATGAATTTTATAAGACTGCAACCTATATTGAACAGCTATACAGTTGTACAAATATATTTTTTACATAAGGTTAAAAATATCACTATTCAATGTAAAATATCTAAAAATAATGTTTAAAATGTGGAATTCCAGTTGCACTTACAAGGGATTAAAAATACCAGATAAAATAAAGCTCTTTTCAACAACCACTGTTTTTCATTCCAGGGAAGTTTTAGCAGAAAAATCCAAAATAAGACGTCTAAAACAATAGTGGTGAAGCAACCAGAAGGCATTTCCTTGAGGGGGAAAAAAGCGTCATCATTAATACTGACAAGAAAACTACTACGGGCTCTCATACAAAAATCCTATTGTTGTAGCCACGTGAATGCTGTTCTCAGGAGGCAGAGAAAGGAAATAGGGAAAAGACTCCAAACATTCCTTTTGTAGAAGAGTTAACGTTTACCAGTAACACTCACTGAAGAAAAGGTTTAAAGGTAAATATGAAGCTAACACTGTGCTAGTCAACTTTTCCTTGTACTCCTACCTCTTCTGCCCTGATGGTCTCTAAGGAAAACACTGTTAACCACAGCAAAACATACAGGAGTCCAATGGTAGAACTATGATAACAACGGGCTTTAGTAAACTAGTCTACTCGTGCATACTGACTTCAAATTTATCTAACTAGTAGTAGGCCAGATCCCATTCAATGTATGTACATACATGTACACACACACACACACACACACACACATATATTCACATCACACTGCATTTCATCTCATTTAAGACACCATTTTTGGTCACTGTCAGAGATGTTAAAATTTTTTAACATTTGCCTTAGAATTGATGATATACATTTATTATAGTATACAGGGAAAGCTAGAATCTACGATAAACAGTATCTAAAGTAAAACATCGTAAAACTAAGGGGAGGAAAGGGATTTCTCATACCCTAAAATGAAATTTATGAAAGGAAACGAATAGTCTGTACTAGAGTTCATGAGTTCATGCCCTTTGAAAGTTTCCCATTTACACCACCACCAAGTGACACTCTGAAATCAACTGTGTCCTTACCATGGTGTTGTCACCAATTTTTGTTGGATGACATAAATGTCAAGACAAAGAAATATGAAATTTTACAACTATTTACAAGTTCAAATATAGGAGTTGTAGAATACAGATAAATTATGAAAGTTCACTTCAAACTCCTCTACCCCTTCATATGGCTGACTGTGCACACAGGTTTTAAAAAATATATGTATCAAATGTTTCTCAAAAATTTTCTAGCGACTCTCCACTTTCTCACATTTCATTCTTTCCTAAACCCACTCCAGTCAGTTTCCAACCCAACCATGGAAAGGAAACTTCATGTTGAGCTCACCAATGACCTCCCTGCCATCTCTGTGATCCCTTTTCTGTCCTCACCTTGACTTTCAAGCAGAATTCAAAACTGTTGACAACTCTCCTCCTCTTCTAAATATTCTCCTGTAGATTCCACCATACTCTCTTGGTTTTCCTGTTTCTTCACTGGAGGATCTTTCAGAAAGTATTTCTTCCTCCTTAACTCAAACTATAAATGTCACTTAAGTGTTGAGATGCTCCAGGGCTCGAACCTAGGCCCCCTCTACTCTCTTCTCTCTCAGCGCTCTCTCTAGATCTAGGAGCTAGATCTTATCCAGTCCCATGGCTTCAAATTATCACTGCAAGCTAGTATCATCAACACTGGTTTCTCTAGAGTTCCAAAACAGTTTATCCAACTGCCTACATATGACGTCCATTTATATGTCTAATGCACATCTTAAAATTAACATTGCCAAAACAGAGCTCGATTCCCACCACTCCCCACCCCCAATCAATCCTGTGTCTCCCTCAGTCATGCCATGCCCATTTTAGCAAATAGCATTAACATACACACAGCTGCAAACAAGAATCTAAGGGGTCTTTCTTGATGTCTTCCTTTATGTCCCACGGCCAATCCAGTCCTACTGATTCTACCTCCAAAATGTATCCCAAACTTATCTACCTCTATTTCTATGGCTATGACTCTAAAGAACATCATCTCCTACCTAGAAATAAACACAGCTGGTTTCCCTCTCCTTCCACTCTTGCCCCCTACAATCCATTCTCCATATAATAATCATTTTCCGGGCTTCCCTGGTGGCACAGTGATTGAGAGTCCGCCTGCCAATGCAGGGGACGTGGGTTCGTGCCCCGGTCCGGGAAAATCCCACATGCCACGGAGCGGATGGGCCCGTGAGCCATGGCCGCTGAGCCTGTGCGTCTGGAGCCCGTGCTCCGCAATGGGAGAGGCCACAGCAGTGAGAGGCCCGCGTACCACCAAAAAAAAAAAAATCATTTTCCAAATAAAGTAACATTAAAAATGCAAATAAGGGGCTCCCCTGGTGGCGCAGTGGTTGAGAGTCCGCCTGCCGATGCAGGGGACATGGGTTGGTGCCCTGGTCCGGGAGGATCCCACATGCCGCGGAGCGGCTGGGCCCGTAAGCCATGGCCGCTGAGCCTGCGCTCCACAACGGGAGAGGCCACAACAGTGAGAGGCCCACGTACTGCCAAAAAAAAAAAAAGCAAATAAGAATACTTCATCAGGAGGACTTCCCTGGTGGCGAAGTGGTTAAGAACCCGCCTGCCAATGCAAGGGACATGGGTTCGAGCCCTGCTCCAGGAAGACTCCACATGCCGCACAGCAACTAAGTCCGTGCGCTACAACTACTGATCCTGCGCTCCAGAGCCCGCGAGCCACAACTACTGAAGCCCGCGCGCCTAGAGCCCGTGCCCCGAAACAAGAGAAGCCACCGCAATGAGAAGCCCACACACCGCGAAGAAGAGTAGCCCCCACTCGCCGCAACTAGAGAAAGCCTGCATGCAGCAATGAAGACCCAATGCAGCCAAAAACAAACAAACAAATAAATTAATAAAAAAGAATACTTCATCGCCCTACTTAAAATCCCCACTGCAGAGTAAAATCCAAACACTGTGTCATGGCTCATACTGCCCTATGTGATTCCAAACCCTGCCTGCCTACTCTATTACACTCATTTCCCACCATTCACCAGGTTCCAGCCACCCTGGTCTTTGGTTCCACAAATGCACCAAGCTCATTACCAACACAAGGCCTTTGTATGGGCTGTTCCCTCTGCCTCCAGCTCTTAATGTAGATGGCACCATCTTGTTATTCCTATCTCAGCTCAAAGAGGTGATTTCTGATAGTAGTCATTATCATGTTGGTCCCATACCAAACATCCATAGTCTAAAAAAGACTCATTTGATCTTTTAGAATTTGGTTGAGTCAACTGCCCACTGATTACAGATTTCTAGATCACAGATCATAACCAAAAAGCCTCAACATTCAATTATGCAACTTCAGTTCCCATCTCCTTAAGAACCTACATTATTACTTTCACAATACAGATGCCAATTGCAGCAAGACGTCATCCTTCACCACCTAGCCTATACAGCACCAACATTGCAATCACCATCACAGAACTGTTATATTCTCTTAAAAGCTCTTACTCCTATCCAGAATTATCTTGTTTACTTATTATTTACAATACTCCCACTAACATGTAAACTCTTGTGAACCTCACTGGTCTAGCTCTGCATTATATCCCCAATGCTTTGAACAGTGCCTAGTACAAAGTAAATTTTTGATTAATTAAAGAAAGAATGAATAAATAATCAAAGACAGGAAGGAAAGAAGAGATAATATACCAGAAAAGAGTGATAATTATCCTTATTAGTTAAGAATGAAGATCAAAAGGCCACTTTGCTTTACATATTTCTAATAGTTCCCCTCCGTCTCAGAATATAACACAAACTCCTTAGCACAGCTCTGGCCCCTGCTGAACACTCCTGCCTCATCTCCTGGCATCTCCTAAGACTAATCCCTTTCGAAACTCCAACCACATTATGGTTTCTATCTTTCCTTCTATCTCACAAGCACTCCCGCTCTCTGTCTACCAGGCTTGATCAACATTCTTCTCTCTACCTGGATTCCCTTCTTTCTCAAATTCCTGTCTAGCCAGTTTCCATTACTATCCTTTTCGGTTTCAGCCTAGACACTGAATCCTCCCCTGACTGAAGACTGTACGGACCTACAAGCTCCTATAGCACTTGAAACTATCAACTTCCACACTATTTATTATCCTATATCATTAATGCCTATTATTTCCTCTGTCTCCCTCATAGACTGGAAAATTCTATCGCGCTAGGAACCGTTTTATTCACCACTGTATCCCTAGCACTTACCATGGTATCTGGTACATACTAAATAGTTGAAAAAGCAAAGTGTTAATAAATAAACTGAAAACCGAGTCATTGGGCACTGCTCCAGAGTCTTAACCAGGAAAGTATAAAAAGTAAGATTTTTTTGAAAAAAAGGAAAACAAATTATCCTAACAATTTAAATTCCTATCTACATAAAGTTGTTCAGTCAGCATTTACTAAAATTGCTGAAGATGCTTGTGTGGCACTATGCTCATAATAACCTAATGTTCTTCTACACACACCAATTCTTATTGGAAATATATGAAATATAACATTCTTATTGGAAATATAACCTAGTTTTTCAACATTCTGAGATAAGCTCTAACAACTTTACATAAGCAGAATCACTTGAAGATAACTACATCATGAAGGACCCTTTGAAAATAACAGCACAGAAACTCTGTCCTCTCAGATAAACTCCATTCTAAACCTAGTTTGTCAGTCAAATCAAATAAGTCAACACAACATGAATCTATCCATCTAGTAACTTGAAACTTAAAATGATACTAATCAACTCATGTATCTCAAAATGTTAAACATTATGCTAATTGTCAGCACAGGGAACTGGGAAGATCTTACCTCTGTTATCATTTTACAGCTTTTACAGGGTCCAATCTGACTGAATAACTGAAGAATAAGAACTTCTGTCACATCTCTGGAGAGGTTACCTACGTATCTGTACAGAAAGAAAGAAAAAAATCAGCTATTTCCCTTCAGCTCTAGCTCTAAAGCATTATCATCTACTCATTATCTTTTATTTCATTTTAACTTCCTCTGTCTTCAGTAAAATTTTTCCAATTAAGCCTGATCCTTTGAGTGTAAGATTAACTCTCATTTAGGAAAGCAATAATTATTCTTAGGTCACTAAAATATCACTTCAAAAGACTCTATTAAAAACAAATCAGGGGCTTCCCTGATGGCGCGGTGGTTGAGAGTCCGCCTGCTGATGCAGGGGACACGGGTTCGTGCCCCGGTCCGGGAAGATCCCACATGCCGCGGAGCGGCTGGGCCCATGAGCCATGGCCGCTGAGCCTGTGCGTCCGGAGCCTGTGCTCCACAGCGGGAGAGGCCCGTGTACGGCCAAAAAAAAAAAGAAAAACCAAAACAATATGACGTTGCTTCCCACCCAAAGCATATTATTCTGTACCTATATATCATTTGCTCATCTTATTTGTTAGAATAAAAATTTAAATCAGTCTCAAGATAACTATAATTTTTAGATATGAAACACAATTCAAAATAATGTATAACACACACATAATACCACAAATACTGATTCATTAAAACACCTGATCATAGAAGGATAGCAGACACAAGGTGAGTTTACCTTAGACCCCCAACCAAAGCAATTACATGAACAAAGAAGAGAATTAAAGTTATAGCAAAACACAAAGATTGAAGGATTTTGTTCTTTCTACTTTGCTAATAAGATTGTTATCGATGGTAGGTCTTCATAGTTTTGTTTTAGGAGAGCAGGGTAAAATAAAATTCACACTCAAAAATGCATCAGAATCAACAAAATACATCTTAATGTAGATAACAAAGCAAATATAAAGATTTCTCTAGAAATTCAGAGAAAATTTAAGACAAATCCAGGTATACTTTTCTCCTCTGCGGTACGCGGGCCTCTCACTGTTGTGGCGTCCCCCGTTGCGGAGCACAGGCTCCAGACGCGCAGGCTCAGTGGCCATGACTCACGGGCCCAGCCGCTCCGCGGCATGTGGGATCCCCCCAGACCGGGGCACGAACCCGTGTCCCCTGCATCGGCAGGCGGACTCTCAACCACTGCGCCACCAGGGAAGCCCCCAGGTATACTTTTGACTATAACATATCTAAAGATTTTTTTAAAAATTACAAATTGAATGTATGTATTTTGTATAAGAAACTTAAAATACACGTAAGTTTAAAAGAAAAGAACACCACCACCCAGAGATGACCATCTTGTATCATGGATCTTTTTTCTCTTTCTTTTCTTTTTTATTGGAGTATAATTGCTTTAAAATGTGTTAGTTTCTGCTGGACAGTGAAGTGAATCAGCTCTATGTATACATATATCCCCTCCCTCTCCCCCATCCCACCCATCTAGGTCTTCACAGAGCTCGGAGCTGAGCTCCCTGTGCTATATAGCAGGTTCCCACTAGCTATCCATTTTACACACGGTAGTGTATTTATGTCAAACCGAATCTCCCAATTCATCCCACCCTCCGCTCCCCCCCCACCCTGTCCAAACAACCGTTCTCTATGTCTACCTTTCTATTCCTGCCCTGCAAATAGCTTCATCTGTACCGCTTTTCTAGATTCCACATATATGTGTTAATATACAGTATTTGTTTTTCTCTTTCTGACTTTCTTCACTCTGTATGACAGACTCTAGGTCCATCCACATCTCTACAAATGACCCAATTTCATTTCTTTTTATGGCTAATATTCCATTATATATATGTACCACATCTTCTTTACCATGGATCTATCTTAATTTAGCTTAATAAACTTTAAGTCTTTCTCGCACTCAGCATATAGTTCCTAAAACTCACATCAGTTATGATCCTCATAAACCAACAACATTTATAAAATTTAACATATTTTCTTCTGGAAAGTAAAAGGACATAAGTTTTATTTTCCTAACTATAATACCTAACATCTGGAAACAATGTACTGAGACCAATATAAGCCTTGTATCTACAGTTGCCATAGTTTAAGACAGGATACTCTGAAAGGGAAAAATAAGACTAAGAAAGGTAAGGTTAAGTGTTAAAAAGAAAAAAAAATTTGATTAAGAATGAATAGCAATTTTCTTTTCACCTAAGAATTTCACTGCAATGGGTGCCAATAACTTTAACACGCTCTAAAAATGAAACACAAGTCCAATGTTACTTAAATGGAAGACTAAACCAGTGACAAACTGGTTTAGGTCCACTATGCCACCTTTTTGTTATATTTAAAGTAGAGCAGACCCATCAGTAGGCTGTGCAGTGACATACTTTTCCCAGCAGTAGTGAAAGGTTATAGGCTTCTGAGCTAGCCAGACAATTGCCTATTTTTTTTTTTAACTCATAGGGGTTTGTGAACCTGTATCCATGGAATTTCTTTTTGTACAAAGTAGACCTATCTGTAAAGAAAATGAACAGTGACCTTGGTCTCTGAAGTGTTAACACTCAACTAACCTAAAATGCTAATAGTTAGCTCATTTCTAAGAGAATAGGAGTGGATAAAACTGATTTTCACATATCAAAGCTAACTAGCAACAAAGTTAAAATTATCACTTGAATGTAACAAACGGTAAATGATTTAAATAATTTTAATCTGTATGACTGTTTAATGATTTTTCCAGGAAAAAACTGCAGGGGCATTAACTACCTTACATACCTAACAGTCACAAAGCTGTTACTGTTTCACAGGATTTTTATTCCAAGTCAACCAATTTCTAATCAACTACAGATTCTGAAGAATTTCTAGAGGCACATTTAGATATATTAATTTATATTTCAAGCACTGATAACAAAGAGCAAAAGGTTAACGCAAGTTTAGAATGTCATGAAATACTTAGAGAAAAAGTTTAGTTTTAAGGTTTCCTACTTTTCAAATATCTCCACTAAAAGTTCAGTTGGTAAAGTAGCAAACTCCAAAAACTAATATAAGAATGGCCTTCCAGGGCCTTCCCTGGTGGCGCAGTGGTTGAGAGTCCGCCTGCCGATGCAGGGGACGCGGGTTCGTGCCCCGGTCCGGGATGATCCCACATGCCGCGGAGCGGCTGGGCCCGTGATCCATGGCCGCTGAGCCTGCGCGTCCGGAGCCTGTGCTCCGCAACAGGAGAGGCCACAACAGTGAGAGGCCCGCGTACCGCAAAATAAATAAATAATAAAATAAAAATAAAAATGGCCTTCCATAACAACATGTAGAACATCTTAATTTGCCAGGATAAAAAGGAGATAATTTGCCATATAATTTCACCTAAATTATACAGAAACCTGAGACTGCCTTTTCCTTTACTCAGAGTTCTGTAATTCATTCACCTACATTTGCCTTCATCCATCATAACACTTAATACAGAAACATTTTACAGCTTTTAAAATACTATACAGCTTAAGTACCTTTACGCTATCATAAAATTATCTGTCCCAAAATAAATACTAACAAAAATATTCAACTCTTGACCTGGTAAAAACATCATCTCTTGGTAGCACATAGAAATATTTACTTTTTCTTTCTAAATCATCTACACTTCACTTTCTTTCTGCTTTGGTTATAAAATCGTCAACATATTCTAAAGTTCCAAGGGTTTAAATATAAAATTTCTACTTGAAGAACACATACAAAATAACAGAAAAAGACAAATGGCTCAAATTATTGTAGTGAGATCAATCCAAAGAGTAAACACTTAGGAAATTCCAAAACGATTTTTAACTGAAGGGGGGAAAAAAAAGCAAACCTTAGGTCTATTTTGTCTTCTAAGAACAGGAACTGTAGGAACTAATGCATTAAAAATGGAAAATTATGTCTTTATCCCTAAAGTCAGGGTTAAAATCAAATTTGAGACTAGAACTTGGCAGTTTCACAGCAGGCAAAAGTTCACATTGCCAAACTACTTCCTATGTACAACCAGGCAGAATTTTAAGTTAAGAACATCATGCCTTTCAGAAGACTAATCACACTTTTCAATACTGAATGTGCTCTCACTCTGAGAAGATTAGCCCTACGAAGGCTGAAATTACCAGCACTTTTACACAAGACACTATGGCTAAGTAATATTTTTACTTTTGTTCTTGAAAATTCCTATATAAGAGGAGATTTTGCAACAATATCCTTCAATGGGCCTCTAATGTGCTGATCAATTTGTCGATATTTCATTTTAGGAAGGAGGCAGGGTGGAGGAAAGGTGCAGGAGGTACAAGTGAACTGACCAACTATATAAGGAATATCAACACACATACACATACATTTTAAAGAAACACAAAATATGGTTAAATTGTATGAGAGGTTTAATTACAGCCACAATATAGCCAAATGTATGGTACAGCTAACCAATTTTATAATGGGATTTAACAGTATTTACTGCTATTGCCCTTAGATGTTCAGATTATACTCTAAATGAATGGCTTATTTCCTCCTTTTGACTGAGTCTCTATCTGGGGGAAAAAACAGCCTTAAAGATGGCATTGCATTAACATGGTATAATTCCAGATCCACAATTCCTACTCATTTTGGTGCATCGAGTAGATGAAGAAAATAAAACTACAATAGAACACCATTACAATTTAATGTTGTGTAACAGATTCAGATATACCATGGATCAAATCACTGTACTCAAAGCTACACACAACACAAATCTGAAATGTGGGTCCCACAAGGTAGGTGTCAGGCAGTTCACTTCCAACACCAGTGTTATACAGCATGATCTCATTTGTTTTTTTAGATCCCAAGATACCCAATACATTTACCCCCCAATACAAAAAATGTTAAATGGGAGCAAAGAACATCAGAAAACAGACCTTCAAAGAAACTATATGACAAATTTTAGGCTCAACATCAAAGCAATTCTATATCACTTTAAATACCATCAAATAAATTAGTAATACTGTAGGTAATGAATATTTAAAGACCTACCTAGGCTATAAACACCATATTGTTTTCTGATGATAGAACCATATGTCTTAGCTTGTGTGTGTCTGCAGGAAAAAAACCTCACTAGTAACACACAGGCATATTAAGGAAACAGTTTAAGATAAGCTTTGTTAAGAGTACATTCTTTTAAAACATACCAGCCACTTGAAAGCCTAATCCAAAGATCACGATGTAAAATAAAAGAAGGATCTCCATAAATAAACAAAAAACCCTACTAGGTATCAACCTCTAAAGTCACCTTCAAAGTTTTTATCATGTTACCTGTATCTAAAAGAACCCTTTGAGAAATATGTAAAATGAACACTTTAAAAAATATGCATTTTTATTAAAATCTGACAAAAATCCAAATGTGAAACATTTGCTTTTATCTCAAAATTTTACATTTCAAATTTCAAAAAATATAAAAATCAACAGACCACACCACATATGACCATCATGTCTGCTTATATAATTTTAAATCAATCAGGACTTTTTTAAAAACGGACTTAATATTAATTTAATGAAAGGAAGTATAATCATTGTAAAATATTTGAGTACCTCTTATGTTCCAGGCAGTGAACTAAGTGCTGCAGGGTTAAGACCTAGGAAGATGTAGCAGTCCTTGTCTAAAAAAAAAAAAAAAAAAATCCTTCCCATGGAGAAGAGTGGGAGAAGGAAAAAGGAAGACAGAATAGTAAACATATACTGACATACAGGTACAACGAAGCTCAAGATGTTTCTTTACTTATATGTATACATGTCACATTTTTAGATAACTGTAAACATAGACAACTTAATTGTGTTTCTGAGAAAGAACAGGAGACTGGAGAAGGTAGAGGTAGGAAGTAAGTGACAAAGAAGTTAGCTTATTAGTCTACAGTCTAAGATCTGATGGAGATGAGAAGGCAGACGCAAAGTGCTTGTATGAATTAAAGGTACTGCAATAGCATTTTGTTTAGCATGACAAAACAGGAATTCTTCATAAGGAACAGATAGATACAGTTAATGAGAAATATGCCTTGAGGATTTACCAATTATTCAGTAACTATTATGATGCAATGACATTTCAGATTTTTAAATACTATGTAACTTTTATCGTTGTTAAATACATGCTTGCTAGGCCTAAATCCAGCTTTCCCAGATGCTTCCATCGAAGAACACATTGCTAACTAAATACCAAGTCTTGGCTTCAACAGATGTTAGAGGACAAATTTCAAGTTTGTCCCAATCCTCTCTTTTCTGGGAAAAGAGAGCAGAAATGGAAGACAGCACAAAACATAAATATTGATACAAAACTTCCTACTAAGCAGACTTCCCATTCAAGCATTTGATGTACTTAAGTTGACCTCAAATTCTCAAAAGGGATAGCAGATACTTTAGTGAGACATTAGAGAAGTAGGAATAAAAAAGTGTAAGCCCCCCCCACCAGCCAAAAAAACAAACTTGTATTAATGTTGAACATAGACATCTACCTTCTTTACGGAGCAAACTTTCTTTGGTAGGACTAGAGATGAGAAACTAGTCTAACTGCCTAAGTACCCATTCACCTTCATCTGTTCCCCAAAAAGTAATTTCCCCATCAGATAGCAGAGCCAAGTGAACTATGATCGTATCAATACCAGGCAGAGGCAAGAGAAAACAAAGCAGCGACCTGACTGACTCCTTGCACTCGAGGCAGGTGTGCTGAGCTTCGAGAGGCTAGGAAGACCCAAGGTGCCCAACTTAAACATTTAATTAGAAATTACACTTTAAAAAATGCAGGAAAAAAGAAAGGACTGCCACACTATTTGGAAAGGAATGCAAATGCTGAGTCATCACTCTTCATTAGGAAGGAAAGGAAACTCGAATAAGCGATTCAAAGACGAAATTCATTCATTACACTGGGCTTCAGAGTAAAGAGCAACAGCAAGATAGAAGAAAAAGCGCTCAAAAGACACATCGAATAGCTGATAAAAACATCATTTTATCCAACTCTGAAGGTCTCGATCCACAGATTAGGAGAGGGTAACACCACTGTAACAACTGGTTGTCAGTTTAGCGCAGGTAGCGCTCAAAGTAAACTTCTTCATCCAAGAAGGGAAAGATGCTCCGGCGGCAAGAGGGATCCCTTTTGCACTTTAAAAGTAGCGGGCGCTAGGCAAAGTGTTTCTGACAGCGTGGGCGGGGGCACGTGGGGCAGAAAGACAGTAGGGGCTTGAGTGGTGTTAGAATGTCCGTCTTCCTCGGAGAGCTCAACTTGGGATAAGAGCAGGGAGCGACTGGGGACTTGGAGGGCGTGAGTGCTAATTCCTCGCGGCCCGCAGGGGATGTGGCTGCGGTCCCACCCCCAGTCCCACCCCCACCAGGCCCAGCCCCCGTGGGGGACCGGCAGCTCCCGGCCCGGCCCAGGGCCCCCGGAGCAGAGAAGTAGCAGGAGCTCTCCCGGGCCTGACAGGCTCTGGCGTGCAGAAACCCGGCTTAGGAGGAGGTTGCAAAGAAGGGCGCGAGAGGAAAAGGTCGAAATAAGCCCCGGACCCCAGGAAGTGACTGTGTTTGGGGGAAGGGAGAGCTTCCTTTCTAAGGAAAAAGGGACAGATGAGGAATGCACTTCGCGTCCGCGCCACCGCGGCCAGGGAGCCGCCAAGAGTCCCGCCTTCGGCCCCGCTCTCCTGCTCCCTCCCACAGCGTCCCGCGGTGCCCGGGCCTCTCGGCGCCTGGCACCCCTCGTCTCGGGTACTCACAGAGTCCGGGGCTGCCCGTCGTCTTCCATCATGGTGGGTGCGACGGAGCGATCCCGGGACAAGGGGGAGGGCAGGGCCGGGGAGGGGAGGGGGTGGGGAGGAAGGGGAGGGGGGCTACGGGCACCGGCTGGGGACAGAGGAAAACGCACCGAACCCCGCTCTCGGGCTCTCTCCCCCCAGCCCGCTCCGGACACTGCGCTCCAACCAGGAGGAGCAGGAGGAGGAGGAGGATGAACAAAATGGCCGCCGCCACCAGCCAGGCAGGAAACGGGGCACAGCGCAGGCGCGGCCCGCCAGGTCACCGCTCAGGCCAGCCGCGACAGCCTGCAAAAGGGATAACTGAGTGAGGAGGAAAACAGGCCGCTGAGGAAACCCTGTGCCGGGTCACGACGGATCACGTCGTGGCTGTGCGCCGGCTGGTCGGCGAAGCCCGGCCAGCTCAAGAAGAGAGAGAGTAAAAAGAGAACCGCCAGGAAGCTGAAGTCTCTGGGAATTGTGGTCCTGGAAATGAGAGAGGGAAGCACTTCCCCAGAGGGCTTCTGGGAACTGCAGTCCAAAGAAGGCGGCCGGCGCCCGCGGCGCGCTGGGACGCGAAGAAGAGAATTCTGGGGAGTGTAGTCGTACGTGAAACGTGCGGCGACCCGGAAGCCGGCGTGCTGGGAGGGGAGGGGAAGAATAAAAGCGACGTTAAAAGGCGGGGAAACGAAGCGAGAAAGATTGCTGTCCGGGAGGTAGACTACGACTCCCAGAGTGCCTCGCGCTGGGGGCTGTCCTAGGGCTGCTCCAGGCATTTTAAGGCTCTTCTGTTGGCTCAGCCCGAGCTGCTGCTCCGCCTCCGTCCAGCCCGAGAGCGGTTTCTTCAACTGCGGCTGAGGCAGTGCTTTGGCTCCGCGTGGTGTCTGAGCCCTCAGGCCCTTGCGGCCCTCCTGTATTCATCAAAACGGCCGGCCCACGGTCATCAACCGCCGCCCCGCGCGAAGGGCGGAGGGCCTGGGGTGGATCTCAGGCCCTCGCTGAGCTGCAGGCTGCGCTCGCCGGGGCTCCTCCCGCTTTCCCTACGGCCGGCAGCGTCCTGTGGGCGCGTTTTCCCGCAAATAGGTATTCTAGCCTGGGTAGGCGGCTTGTAGATTGCTTTACAAGTTTCAAAGGTTTCCCCATCCGTTAACTCATAGGATAAGGAGGTAAGAAGGACAGCCCTCAATTCAAATGACTCTTCGAGTCAGTGTACAGGGGGTGATAATGCTCTCCTACCCCCATATTTAGTTCTTAGAGAGGAAGTCTTTGGGCAGAGATGTGCACAGACTTAAGGTTATGTTTACAGACATCCATCATATGGACGGGGAACGAAGTCTTGTTCGAACGTGTGGGAAACCATGTTCAAACAGGCTACGTAACACTAGAATTTGCTTTGTCGCCCGCAGCAGTTCACGGTATGCTTCCATCCCCACCCCACCTCCCTCTCTAAGCATCTTTAGGAGAACGTGATTGAGTTCGTACCTGCTCTTGTAGCCTAGTGAAGGGTAATGGTGAAGAAAGATTTTTCAGCCTGTTGCCGGAGCTTGAGGGTCCCAGTTAAACAGTGCCTTGAGAGTTGGTTTTACAAACGCTACCAGTGAATCCTAATCCTGTAAGGGGAGTGAACCGTGCAAGAAAAGCGTTGTAAAGTCAATATGAGGAGGAGGGGGGATTTCGCTCTGGGAGGCTTCATAGAGACCGTGAGGAGGGAGTTGAGCCCCATGAATCAATAGGAACAGCAAAAGGGCACAGAGGCCAGGACCCATGGCTAAAATGTATGGGTTTGGGGGAGGGAGGTGTGGGGAAAGACATGGAGTAGGGATATTGAGAGCTAAGTTAGAGAAAGTGAGCAGGGGCTTTATAGAACCGTGTTGTTAAGGATTGATACCAGGCTGAGGAGTTTGGGCTTTATCTTCCAGTCAATGAGGAGCTATTCAAGGGTTTTATTTTTTTAACCGGACCTGGGTATAGAACTGTATTTATCATAATCCAATTCATCATTGATCCATGCCTGGCCCACTGTATTAATTTCCTATTGTTGCTGTAACAAACTTAGTGGCTTAAAACAACAGGAATGCATTATCTTAGTGTTCTGGAGGTCAGAAGTCTGAAATCAGTTTCACTGGACTAAAACCAAGGTGTTGGCCAGGCTGGTTTCTTCTGAAGTCTAGGGGAGAATGGTTTTCTTGCCTTTTCCAGCTTTTAGAAGCTGTCTGCATTCCTTTGCTTTTGGACCCTTTATCTTCAAAAACAGCAGCATAGCGTCCTCTTTCCTCTGACCTCTGACTGCCTCTCTCCTTACCTCTCTTTCTGACTGATCATCCTTCCTCCCTCTTTGACTTACAAGGACCCATTGTGATTTCATAGGGCCAGGATAATCTCCCCACTTTAAGACCCTTAAACACATTAGCAAAATCCCTTTTACCATAACATAGTAAATTCACTGGTTCTGAGGATTAGGACATAGACATCGGTGGTGGGTCATTATTCAGCCTACTTTTAAAAATGTAATAATAACTGAGCCCTCCAACCTAAAAAAAAGTTATTAGGGCATCAATTTGCATCTAACTCTTCGGTTTGCCTCACACACACACTAACCCATCCTCCTGCCTCCCCTCACCTGGGTTAACCATCATCCTGAGTTCTGAATTTACCATTTCTTGTTTTCCTTTTTACAAAATTTTATTATATATATATACATATATATATTTCCAAAAAGTGTGTGTGTATACACATGTATTTTTGAATTGTTTTTAAAGATGTTATAAAAAAGAATATGCCTATTAGAATGGCTAGAATGCGAAACACTGACACCACCAAATGCTGGTGAGGATGTAAAGCAACAGGTACTCTCATTCAATGCTGGTGGGTGTGCAAAGTGACACAACCACTTTGGAAGACATTTTGGCAATTTCTTACAAAGCTAAACATAGCTCCTAGGTATCTCAATGAGTTGAAACCTTATGTCCGCACAAAAACCTGCACGTAAATGTTTACAGCAGGTTTATTTGTAATTGTCAAAACTTGGAAGCAACCAAGATGTCTTTCAATAAGTGAATGGGACAACTATAGTCCATCCAGACAATGGAGTGTTATTCGGTGACAGAAAGAAATGAGCTATCAAGCCACAGAAAGACATGGAGGAAAAGCCAGTCAGAAAAGGCTACATACTGTATGATTCCAACTGTGTGACGTGCTGGGAAAGGCAAAAAATATGGAGATGGTAAAAAGATGAATGGTTGCGGGAGATGGGGATGATAGGTGGAGCACAGGGCATTTTTAGTGGTGAAACTATTCTGTGTGGTACTGTAATGATGGATCCCATAGAACGTACAGCACAAAGAGTGAATCCTAATGTAAACTATGGACTTCGGTTAATAATAATCTGTCAACATTGGTCCATTGTTTGCAACAAACGTACCCATAAATGCAACATAGTAATAATAGGGGAAACTGTATGCTGGTAGAGAGAGGATGTATTGGAACTTTGCACTTTCTTCACAATTTTTCTGTAAACTTAAAAACTGCTCTAAAAATAAAGTCCATTACAATGGGAAAAAAACAATGCCTTTGTATCCTTTTGGACTTTTTTCACCCACTGTAACATGGGAAGAGTCAGCCATATTTTATGTATTTAGTTCATTTATTTTCACTATTGTATGATATTCCAGTGTGTGAATGTAGCACATTTTGTCTGATTTCTCGTTAATGGACATCTGGGTTGTTTCCAGGTTTTTACTGTTGTGAGCAGTGCTACTATGACTATTCTTGTACTCCCCTGTTATAGATGTACAAGAGCTTTCTTTTGTTTATTCGAGCCTATACCTAAAAGTAAAATTGTTGAGTCACGGGGTATGTGAGTATTCAATTTTAGAAGATAATGTCAAAAATGTCAAACATTTTTTCCAAAGTGGATACATGGATTTGTACTCCCATTAGCATTATGTAGGAGGGCTAATGAGTGGATCCACAACCTCTTCAACACTTGTGTTTGTCAGACTTTTTACATTTTTATCTGTCGAAGTGGTAGCTCAGTGTGGTCTTAATTTGCATTTACCTAATCAATAAGATCGAGTGTCTCTTCATATTTAATAGCCATATGTGTTTCCTCTTCTGAAAAATGCCTATTGGTATATTTTGCCTATTTTTCTATTGGGTTAAATGTGCTTTTTTTCATTGATTTTAAGGAATTCTTTTTTTTAAATCAATTTATTTATTTATTTATTGGCTGTGTTGGGTCATCGTTGCTGCACGCGGGCTTTCTCTGGTTGCGGTGAGTGGGGGCTACTCTTCGTTGCAGTGCACGGGCTTCTCACTGCGGTGGCTTCTCTTGTTGTGGAGCACCGGCTCTAGGCGTGTGGGCTTCAATAGTTGTGGCACGCGGGCTTCAGTAGTTGCGGCACGTGGGCTCAGTAGTTGTGGCTCGTGGGTTCTAGAGCACAGGCCCAGTAGTTGTAGTGCATGGGCTTAGTTGCTCCGCGGCATGTGGGATCTTCCCGGACCAGGGCTCAAACCCGTGTCCCCTGCATTGGCAGGCGGATTCTTAACCACTGCGCCACCAGGGAAGTCCCTTAAGGAATTTGTGATACTAATCCTTTCGCAGTTATGTATATTGCAGATATCTTCTCCCAGTTTACAACCTCTCTCTCTCTTTAAATGTCTTTAATGAACAAAAGTGCTTAATTAATTAATTAATTATTTGGCCACACCGTGTGGCTTGCAGGATCTTAGTTCCCGGACCAGGGGAGAACCCGCGCCCTTGGCAGTGAAAGTGCAGAGTCCTAACCACCAGACCATCAGGGAATTCCCAAAGGTGCTTAATTTTAAAGTGGTCAAATTTATTTGGTGTGTGTGTGTGTGTGTGTGTGTGTGTGTGTGTGTGTGTGTCTTGTTTAAGAAATATTTCCCTACCTCGAGGTCTAAATTATAGACTCTGAAAGATACTCATCCATAGAGTCTACTAAAAGTTTTTAAACTTAGTATTTGAAATTTAAGTCATTAATCTACCTGGAGTTAAATTTTATACAAATGTAGGGTAGGGATCCAATTTCATATTTTTCCATGTGGATAATCATTATTTTAAAATTCCATTCATTGAACAGCTCCACGTGACCTTTCCCAGTGGATCTGACATGCTCCTTATGTCATCGTGTAATTTGGGTCCTCTAAGAAGGTAACAAGATGGAATTAGATGTGCAAGAGATGCATTGAGGGGAAACTCTTGTGAAGGATGAGAGAATGGGAATAGGCAAGAGTCCCACAATACAGGTTGGACACTTATAAAAAGAGAAGGGAGGAAGGAGGATTGCCTAGGAATTGCCTGCAACTTGTTGCAGCTGTAAGAAAGGCTTGGCTAGGCCATTGGGGACCCTCAGAGAAAAGTTTGCCTCTTAGAGGAGACCCATGTCAGACAGAAATGGCCCATCTCCTGTACCCCCGCTGTCTCAGTCACTGGCTGAAAGCAGCCTTGGGAGAGAGCATGGTCTCTACGTGAATGCTACAGTGGATATAAAGTTGCTGTCTTCTAACCTGGGCAAGCCCTGGAGGCTGTCCACCAACTATGCTCCTTGCCTCGCTGAGTCAGGAAATACAGGAAGAAGAACAGGTTTTAGGGAAAGTTACTTTGGTTTTGCACTTGCTGATTGCGCGTGTTCTTAAAGCTGCCCAACGTTCAAATGGATATGGTGGTCTAGAGCTCATGTAGGGACCAAGACTGGCTACGGGAGTAATTAATCTGTAGGTATAACTGAAGTCTTAGGTGAGAGAAAGTGTCACCTGGGGAGGGTATGGAAGGTAGGAGGGCTGAGAATATGAGAGGACACTAATACATAAGGAGAAATCAGAGGAAGAGGAAGGAAGAGGAACTATACCTTAAAAATTGATAAGGAACAATCAAAAGGAAAGGCTACTACCCAAAACCCGTTAGGATGGCTACTATCGAAAACGCCAAAAAACAAAAACAAAACATAACAACTGTTGGTGGGGATGTGGAGAAATTGGAACCCTTGAGCACTGTCGATGGGAATGTAAAATGGTGCAGCCACTGTGGAAAACAGTATGGCAGTTCCTCAAAATTAAAAAGAGAAATAGCATATGCTCCAGCGATTCCACTTTTGAACGTATACCATAAGGAGTTGGAAGCAGGATCTCAAAGAGAAACAGTACACCCATGTGGATAGCAGCATTGTTCACAATAGCAAAAGGTGGAGGCAACCCAAGTGTCCATTGATGGATGGATAAACAAAATGTGGTATATACATGCAATGGAATATTATTCAGCTTTAAAGAGGAAGGAAATTCCGACACATGCTACATCATGGATGAACCTTGAAGACATTCTGCTAAGTGGAATAAGCCAGTCCCAAAGGACAAATATTGTATGGTTCCACTTATATGAGGTACCTAGCATAGTCAAATTCAGAGAGAAAGGAAGTAGAAGGGTGGCAGCTGGGGGCTGCGGGAGGGAGGGATGGGGAGCTAGTATTTGATGGGCAGAGTTTCCGTTTGGGATGATGAAAAAGCTCTGGTGATAGATGGTGCTGATGGTCGCACAAGATGAATGCACTTAATGCCACTGAACAGTACACTTAAAAACGGTTAAGATGGTAAGTTTTGTTATGTAAATTTTACCACAATCTTTTAAAAAGACTCTGAGAGAGATTTCTTCAAGACGATGAAATGTAATGAATACCTAATTTGCTTGATCTCATTGAAAGGAGACCAAACAACTGGGGGAAAATTGGAGGATAAGTTAATAAGTACATGGAAAACCGAGTGAACAGGAAATAAGACATTTACCAACTCCTTAAAAAGAAAATTATATAGGAAAGGAGAAGTATTGATAATTACATTGTATTATTTGGCTCAGCTGTACATAGCATTTACATGGTCATGATAATAAAGACACTGAATATTGATTTAACCAAAATTATGGTACATATTAGAGGATGAGAGGACAGAAAATATGTATTTGTATGGTAGATGAGGGGTGAAAGATAAATTCATATCTTTTATAGGGGCAAGTCAACAGATAATACCTAAAATTGAGGAACCGGGAAATGGCAATATAGTCAAGCTATTGAAAGATAGGGACGTAAATACTGAAAATGCAGTTGAGTTGAAAATGGATGATTCTGGGAATAGGAAATGAGAGAGGTTCCAGGATAGAATTTCTGGTTTTCCTAACAAGCCTTAGAGATTCTGATCCTTTAAACGATGTATATAGATCTGACAAAAATTAGAATTAATCTAAAAAGAAAAGAAAGCATCAATATGGTTGCACCAGTGGAAAAACTAACCCTCCCCTTCCCAATACTAAGCTTCAGACCTGAGAGTGCCCTGTAGATGATGAAAGGCCCTACTTTTGGTAAAATCAAGCAACTAAAGCATATATAGTGAAAGGCTGATCTAAATTTGAAATCAGACAAATGAGGAACGCAGACACACTGAAAACCTAGCCCGTAGCAATCTCATCCTCTACTGCATGTAAAGTCATTTGGAAACAATTTCAAAAAATCACAGACCTCGGGCTTCCCTGCTGGCGCAGTGGTTGGGAGTCCGCCTGCCGATGCAGGGGACACGGGTTCGTGCCCCGGTCCGGGAAGATCCCACGTGCTGCGGAGCGGCTGGGCCCGTGAGCCATGGCCGCTGAGCCCTTGCGTCCGGAGCCTGTGCTCCGCAATGGCAGAGGCCACAACAGTGAGAGGCCCGCGTACTGCCAAAAAAAAAAAATCACAAACCTCTGATCTGATGAAAGGTAAAGGGTTCTCAAATCTGTGGTCAGTTACAGTTGGGGACTGGGATCCATTATGTCCTCCAGAGGCCTTAACGTGCTCCTTCCTGTAGTGCTTTAACTCCCTGATCTCAAGTCTGTTCGATCAGGACCCTAACGTGGACACAGTCATCAGTTAAGAGACTCTACCTTAAGTTCTCACCCCCTTAACCACTTTGAAAAACAGTTTGACAGTTATCTATAAAATTAAACATAAAAATTGCTATATGATCCAGCTGTCCCACTCTAAGTTATTTACTCGAGTGAAATGAAAACTTATACTCACACAAAACCCACACCAGGAATGTTTATAGCAGCTTTATTCATGTTCATCAAAAACTGGAAGTATCTTGTGACAATTTTACATGCCAACTTGGCTAGACTGTAGTGCCCAGTTGTTTGGTCAGACATTAGTCCAGATGTTGCTCTGGGGGTGTTTTGTAGATGTGAGTAACATTTACAATCAGTTGACTTTAAGTGCTGGAGATTACCTTCATTAATGTGGGTAGGCCTTGTCAAATCAGTTGAAGGTCTTAAGAGCAATCACTGAGGTTTCCCGGAGAAGAAGAAATTCTGCCTTGAAAATGTAACATAGAAGTCCTGCCTGAGTGTGCAGCCTGCTGGCCTACCCTTCATATTTTGGACTTACTAGCCTTACAATCACATGGGCCTCAATAAATTTTTTGTCTCAGTAGATAGATAGATAGACATAGACACAGATATTGATACGGATGATGTAGATAGGTATAGAGGTATATATGCATGTGTATATACGTATAGGTATATGTATACATATATACATATATGTATATCCTACTGGATCTGTTTCTCTGGAGAACCCTGACCGGTACATATCCTACATATCCTTAAACTTCTGAATAGATAAACTGGTACAATATTCATACAATGGAATCACACTTAACAGTGAAAAGGAATGAAACAGCAAGCATGCAACAACAGCAGTGAACCTCAAATGCATAATGCTAAATGAAAGAAGTCAGGTTCCAAAGTCTGTACTGTGTGACTCCATTTATATGAAATTCTGAAAAAGGCAAAACTGTAGGGACGGAAAACAGATCAGGGGTTGCCAGAGGTCGAGGGCTGGAAGAGGAGTTGACTGCAGAAGGATTAAGGGAGATTTTGGGGTGTGATGGAACTGTTTTATAGCTTGATTTTATGATAGTTACTTGACTGCATATAAATTATACCTTCATAAAAATACTCTAAGAAATGAATAGGAGGCAATCATGTAAAGAAAATTATTCTACTGAGAAGAAACTGTATGGTAACACAAAACTGCCTACTTAAATATATTAATGATACATAGAATTTGAGACTAAATCTGCAATATAATAATTATCTTAAAAATAATGTCGGGGCTTCCCTGGTGTCGCAGTGGTTGAGAGTCTGCCTGCCGATGCAGGGGACACGGGTTCGTGCCCTGGTCCAGGAAGATCCCACATGCTGCGGAGCGGCTGGGCCCGTGAGCCATGGCCGCTGAGCCTGTGTGTCCGGAGCCTGTGCTCCGCAACGGGAGAGGCCACAACAGTGAGAGGCCTGTGTACGGCAAAAAATAATAATAATAATGTCGGGACTTCCCTGGCAATCCACAGGTTAAGATTCTGTGCTTCCACTGCAGGCGGGCAGAGGTTCAATCCTTGGTCGGGGAACTAAGATCCTGCATGCAGTGTAGCCAAACAAACAAACAAACAAACAAAAAACCACACAAGGCAGTTAATAAAAATATTTTAAAAAATAATAGGTCATGTACATTAAATTTAATTGAGATATGTACCCTACATAAATTAAATTTAATTGAGATATTTAATTGAGATAAATTAAATTAAATGTAATTTAATTGAGACATGTACCCTACATAAATTATATATTTTTTTATTGAAATAGTGTTATTTAAGAAATTTATATAAAAAAACCCAAACACCAGTAAACTGAGACTGTTAAAAACAAAAAATCCATGTTGTTGCATGTGGCTTTAGTTTTTTTTCTCTTCTGTGTTACATTCCATTGTGTGACCATTGCAGTGTATTCATTCTTTCATTAATGTGCACTTTATGCTATCATGAGTAGTGTTGCTCTGAATATTAAAGTATTATTTAGTAATAATAATTACCTTTTCCTGAAAATTTACCATTATCCCTATTGCCTACAAATAAAACCCAAAGGGACTCTTATGGCTGCATCAGTAGCTTGTCCTGGGCTCTGGCTTCTGCCTGCATTCAGCCAATGGAGAGTACTGGCTAGGTTTGCCTGATAAAATACAGGACACTCAGTTAAATTTGAATTTCAGTTAAACAACAATACTTTAGCATAGGTATTTCCCATGTAATCTGGCAACCCTCATATTAGCACGTAGGAGGAAAGAGAAGACAGTATTTATTCCCTCAACTTCCTGCCCACTGGGTGGCTACGCTACAATGGGCTGGCTGTGACACACCCCCGCTTCGGCCATCGGCTCTCAACATACAGCTCACCAGGTTCTAGTAACTGGTCCTTCTTGCTCTGTCAAGCCTAAAGTGGTAGTTGATAGCTCCCAGCTATTATTAGTACCAGGGTACTGTACCAACTCCCCCTTGTTGCTGTTACTAAACCCTGCCCACACTTTTGAAAATAGATCCCTGATTCATTTCCTTTCAGTTTCCCAGTTTGATTGTGTTGTCTGTGTCCTGCAGAGATGAGGCTGTTCCCAGCTTTTTGAGACAGAATATGTAAATCTTTCCTTTTTTGGCACTCCCACAGCAATTTGTGTATACCCTTCTAACTCCTGGAGAGGCCAGACTATAGGGCCCCTCCTGCAGGCCCAACATAAGCTAAGCCCCTCTGATTCTTTCTCTCCTGCTGGTTTGTCACTATCATCTCCTTTAGGGCAGGAAAAACAACAAAAAACTGTTCCAGGGACCTCAGGGCTTCCTTTCCTCTCTGTGCTTTTGGTATGAGCTCTGTATTCTGAACCCTCCAGGCTCTTGGTCTCTGAAACCTCAGGAAACCTTTTCTCTCTCAATAAGCCTAGCTCTTGCAATTGAAAAGTATAGCTTTCAAGACCATTGTCTTGGTTAAATGTTTGAAAAATCCACTCAGAAGCTCTGTGAACTTGTGACAGGCCTAGCCCTGACACACTCCCCCCGAGATGATAAATGTCACTGCCTTTATGGATGAGGGCCAGAGAGCAGTAAGAAGATACTGGGATAGAATAAAGCCTCAGTTATCTCCACATTTTCTCTCATTGCATGGTACCTAGTATAGTGAGAGTTCAGTGCAATTGTGCTTAAGAAAGATGAAAAAAGAGTTAATAACGTAAAAATAGTTATTGAACATTTCATCTGGGCTGTACAAACAATACCAGTCTTCACCACGCCTGCAAGGCAAGGGAGATTTCGTTTCAGCTCTCACCCGTCTACCCTGTGCTCTGTGATTCATGCCAGGGCTGGGAGTCTGCAAGGTACATTTCTCCTTTGTCAACTGGCCAAAAAAGGGCCACTAGGGGGAGTTTGGAAGGCAGAAGGGACTTGTTCCTTCTTATTTGCTTGCCAGGAACAGCAGATGGTTCCAATTTCCAACTTCTTTCCACATTCCCGGCATTGCTGGGTGGCGCCCACTTTTCAGCAGCCTGTGCCCCAGCTCCGTGAGACCCCTCCTCCAAGGTCCTGAGGCAGCAGTAGTAGCTGGAGCCCCCTCCTCTAAACTTGTAGGTTCTTGTGATCAACTGTTACACCAATGACCCTTGATGGATGACGCCTCTTGAAGTCAATGCCCTCGTGGAGTCCCCGCCAACATAACTTGGGCTAGGCCAGGTGATCTGCTGTGGCCAGTGGGATATCAGCTAACACAAAGCAGAGCCTGGATCAGAACTTATGCTTTGGGACTCACTTTCTTGGACTGTTGCTGCCACCATCACATGAGGGAGCCCCGTTTAGTTTCCTTGAGGATGAAAGACAGAGACAGAGAGAGAGGCCAACCACCAGGATGTCCCAACCTACTTTCCAGCAGAAGACTGCAGCATGAATGACCCCAGGTGAGACCTGCAGAAGAACTGTCAGGCCAGCCCAGACAATGTGAAGCCTCTAAGCTTTGGGGTAATTTGTTGAGCAGCAATAGATGGCTGAAGCAATTCTAATAACCCCAACCTCTTCTCTCCACCAAAGGAATGGTAGCTGCCTCTTGTGGTTATTATCTGTAGCTTCAAAATACCTGTTTTGTTTTTTCAGTCTTCCAACACATGTTTAACAACTTCCCCATGTTCTCTCTGTTAAATCAACTAGTGTAATTTCTGATACAGTATTATTATACCCATTGTACAGATGAGAAAACTGAGGCTCAGAAATTAAGAAATATACCAAAGGTCACTGCTAATAAGGGTCCCAGGCTGACTCCAGAGCCCTTGCTATACTTCATAGTAACATTATTAATCTATAGCAATAGATAATTGTACTAGATAGTAAGCAAATTGTTATAGATTGTTATGATGACAATTATTTGAAGTTGATGTCACATAAGAAGGGTTTTGTTCAACATCTAGAAGTCTCCAGCTTGTGAGCCAGCAGAGGGAGCTCTGTCCCCAAGGACCCAGCCAGCCACTGGCTGGCCCAATGGGGAGTAAGGGTAACATACCTCTCACCATCAAAGGTTTGGGCAGAGGAGACTGTGGGCTCCTTGAGGAGAAGGGAAAGGAAGCAATGTAACATTTATTAAGCCTCAAGAGCCGTGTCAATTTAAATTTTAAAATATTAAACTAGAGCCACTTGTTTCGAGTGGATTGTCCTCCAGGAGAAGGAATCCAGGGTCCCTTCCTCTCCTCCGCCCGGCCTACGCCTGATTCCACCCTGAGGTCAAGAGGAGTTTCTCTGGAACTCAATATGGGCCACACTTGCCAGTGGACAGATTTACTGAGTTAAAGGGACCTCGGGTACAGTGTGGCTCTTTCCTCAGTCTCTTCCGGTAAAATGATAGCAGGAGTGGGAAAGGGCAGGCCTGCTCCCTCCCCAAGAACATGTGACCAAACTGCCTCTGATCGCTCCCCGCTGCTTTTCCCGACCTGCACCAGCTCTGCACTTGGCTCCTTGGCTCTTGCCCTCTGGCTACATTTCTCCCTGATGATGAAGGGTTTGTGTGAAGCCAACTTTTCCTCATCACGGTGGCAAAATCTGAGACTCAAGTCTGAGTTCTGGGGTAGGAAGTACTAGACCTCAGAACCTGTAAGCAGGCCTCACAGCCCAACCAACCCGGGCAAGAGAGGGAATACCGGTCCAGCCCAGCTTACCTCCTCTCCCTGCATTGGGGTTTAGAGCAAACAATCAATGACCCCTTGGCCTCCCAGTTGCCTGCCATTCCCTCCTGTTTTGGAACTAGGTCTAGCTAGAGCTGATAGGCCAAAGGTAACATTTGGGCATTCCAGACTTCCCCTAGCTAAATGCCATTTTAAAACATGATGTAATATGTAACACATACTAAAGAATATATATAACATATGACAGTGTCAAGGATAATAAAGTGAATTCTTAGGAACCCACCACCCAACCTAAGAATTAGTACATAACCCACCCCCAGGTTTCTATCTATATGCTCCCCCTCCTCTCATCTAATCTCTACTCCTTTAAGTTAAGGGTTAACTTAAACTAGGCTGAATCTTTTTCCATTCCTTCTTCTTTCAAATACTAATTTATCACAGTTGTATTTCTTCTTTAATTACATTGACACTTTTTAAAGGTTCAGGCTCTCGATTTGGATTTGTCTCATTGTTTTCTCATAATTATATTCAGGCTAAATGTTTTTGGTAGGAACACCTTATAGGTGATGCTGTGTCCTCAATACATCCCATTAGAAGCTACATGGTGTTGATTTGTCCCATTACTGATCATATTAAAGAAGATGCGAAGAAGATAACTGGTGAAGATGTCCACCAGATTTTTCCTTTGGAAAGGAAATTACTGTTTGTAATTAATAAGTAATCTGTGAAGTAATCATTCGAGTTGATGTAAATATCCTTTTCCCCAACATTTTTTCAGCAGTGGTTTTAGCACTTATTGATGGTTCTTCCCTACAGTGCTTCCAAGGTTTTCTAGTAAACTCTTTTTCACCAACCCTCGTGCTCTCCCAGTATTTGATTTGAAGTCATATCCTTTTGTTCCCAGTTAAGAGCCATAAAGTAATCAAAAAGCTTATTCTCTTATTTCACCTTCATTCTTTAGTTTATTTTCTCCCAGTACTCTGAAGGTATTGGCTACTCTTTGCTGGCTTCTATTATTGGAAGTGAGAAGTCTCTTGGCACCTAGGGCTGCCCTAACAAAGTACCACAAACTGGGTGGCTTAAACAACAGAAAATTTTCTTCTCCCAATTCTGGAGGCTAGAAGTCTGAGATCAAGGTATTGGCAGCCTTGGTTTCTCCTGAACCTCTCTCTGTGGTTTGCAGGTGGCTCTCTTCTCCCTGTGTTTTCACGTGGTCTTTCCTCTGTGTATATCTACATCCTAATCTCCTCTCTCATAAGGACATCAGGGCCTATGTGCTCAGGGCCCTAATGACCTCATTTAGCTTAATTCTTTAAAGACCCTATCTCCAAACACAGTCACATTCTAAGGTACTGGGGCTTAGGACTTCAACACATGTACTTTGTGGGGGAGGGAGGGTGGGGACATTTCAATTCATAGCAATAAGAATTACAGTATATATCAGGTATGGTAAAAAAAAAAAAAAAAAGAAATCCACACCCAACACAATATAGTGCAGTTGCTGAACACCGAAGACAAAGAGACGATTGTAAAAGCAACCAGAGGAAAAGTTACGCCTCATTTAACAGTAGAAGGGCTCCCTGCCAGGCATCCTGGAATCCAGCTTCTAAAAGCTGTCAAAGCTCAGCTGCGCCCCGCCCCCCGCCGGATGTCTTGTCCTGAGGTTTGCCTTCTCTGAACTTACTCAGCACTAGTTTAGTCCCAAGCCTGTAATGTGGCCTTTCTGCTCACCTGCAGTAGAGGGGTTCTGGCAAAAGTCCCCAGGTGGAGCCAGACCTTAAATCTCTCTCCCACCCAGACCAAAAATGAAAAATCCACCTGGGTTACAGCACAGCTTTAAAAAGTAGATGGGGGACTTCCCTGGCAGTCCAGTGGTTACAGCTCCGCGCTTCCAATGCGGGGGGTGCGGGTTCGATCCCTGGTCAGGGAGCTAGGATCTCCCATGCCGTGTGGCGCAGCCAAAACAATTTTAAAAATAAAAAGCAAATGCGTGTTGGGGCCACGAAAGCTGGCAGGTGGGGTCTGAGTAGAGGGTCAGTGTGGGAGATGAGGTGGGTCTGTATTCCTGGCTGGGGAAATAAAGGCGGCAGAGACTTTATAGAGTTCACAGTTTTGCCAAGGGTCGCAAAGGCAGATGTCTGTGCAGCTAATGAAATCATCCCTGCTGCCCCTGACTTTCGTGCCCACAGTCACAAGTGCCTGAGGCCTGGCATCTTATGATTCAATTCGTCAGGTGGGGATGTTTGGTCTACCCATGAGACAGGTGTCTGTCTTAGCATTTCCTATAACCCCTATTGCACCAGACATCTGTGTCTGTGCCAGGCAAGTGCTCAGCAGAGGACTGATGAGTGGGTTGATTGGAAACCCTGGAGGATCTTTGTATCCTGGAGCCTGCAGGAGTTCTGACCTGTTGGAGGAATTTATAACTTAGCTGTGCATCTGCTGCTGTAACAACTGTCTCCACCACTCTTGCCTGGAATATGGGCGCCACCTTCTCCATGGCGTTCCTTCCCTTCAATGAATTCTCCACATAGCAGTCACGTGGTCTCTGTGAAAAAATAGGAATCAGACTACATCACAGTTTTGCTTAACATCTTCTATGGCTTCCCATGGCACTGAGAATAAAATCCAAGCTCCTTGCTATGGTTTATACGACCCTGCTAGATCTAGGCCCCATTGGCAGAGTTTCTTCTCCTCCTCTTTGTCACTATGGTCCAGCCACCTGGGCTTTCTCAGTTCACCAAACATACCGAGCCCTTCCCCACCCCCAGGACCTTGGCCCTTGTTCATCCTTTTGCCTAGAATGGTCTCTCTCAGTTCTCCCCGGAGCCAGGCCCTTCTCATCTATCAAGTCTCAGTTCACATGTCCCCTCCCTAACGTCCTATGGAAAGTGGACTCTCCCAGTTACTCTCTATTTCATCACTTTATTTCCTTCTGGGTGCTAACCCTAAGCTCTATCCATTTTGTTTCCTTGCTTGTTTACGTCTGTCTCCCCAGCTAGAACCCTACAGTACAGGGACCCTCTCTCATTCTGTTGTCCATTGCATCTCTAGCTCCCAGCACAGTGCCTGGTGCATTCAGTAGGCTTCCTGTGCCAGGTGAGGTCTGCCCTGGGTCCTGGACTCTGTAGCAGAACTCTTTTCTTACATTCCAAGGGAAGCCATAGCTCAGCAGAATCACCAGAGCTGCAGCCCTGGCGCAGTCCAGCTCCTGAGCATCCAGTCTATCAGAATTTAAATGGACCCCAGGAGCCAAAAAGAGTTGAAATGCAGAGATAGCAACTGTTTACCTCCATAAATTCACCTCCCCATTGCTCACAGTATTAACTCTGGTTTCAGGCACTTCCACTTCAATTAAGACTTGGCACAATTCAAAATACCTCTGAACAGTGGGACACTGATTGAATTCCAGGTGCCAGGAAGCCAAATGGAAAAATAACAGTAAAACCACTGGTCCTTTGACATTATAGTTA
Organism: Orcinus orca; assembly: GCF_937001465.1. Lineage (NCBI taxonomy): Eukaryota > Metazoa > Chordata > Mammalia > Artiodactyla > Delphinidae > Orcinus > Orcinus orca. The sequence goes on from NC_064572.1 coordinate 79,127,253, forward strand.
AAAGCTTGAACAAACAACTATTACACTTCCTTTGATGTTGATTCTGTTCCAGATTAATCTGGAATAAGTGTAGTAACTTACACTGTTTTTAACAGGCCCCATTAGGCACGTCCAGTCCGGTCCACAGCGCTCTTGATCTGAGGTTCCAATTTGTCTCTCTGCACCACTGTTGGTACACAGGGCCGGTCAAGTCTATAAGATTTGTAAATGTTGTAAAGGATGTTTGAATTATTTCAGTGGTTGTTTGCATGTATGTTCAAATATAGAACCTCTGGACAAGTTTGTAATTATATATTTTAAGTGCTCTCCTTTCGTCATGTAAATTATGGTACCTATTCAATGAAATACTGCCCAGTTATTTAAAAAGAATGTGGGAAATCAATATGCATTAATATGGAAACAGGCCCAAACTATTGTTAAGTGAAAACGGCAAGTTGCAGAGCGTTAAGTATAACATCTCTCTGTGAGCATGTGTATGTAGATAAATTTTGTTGTAAGCATGGAGTATTTCTGGAAAGAGACCCTACATCATCTCTGGAAGTACAATGGCTATGATGACTATCATTAACATATGTGAGGTGCTTGCTCTCCGCCAGGCGTTGCGCCAAGCATTTTTCAATGCCTTCATTTAATCTCCACAATAATCCTAAGAGGAAGATATTACTATTATCCCTCAATTACAGATTAGGAAACTGAGGCCAGGAGAAGTAATGTAACTCAGTTTCAGTGTCCTAGACTTTTTTTTTTTTTAATTTTGAATCTACATTACTTCTCTCATAAAATCTTTCCCTCTTGGATTTTGAAACTGAGAGGGACAGTAGAAATGTTCAGTCCCAACAGGTTCTATTATGACAGTGAATGAAAATCCAGGTTGCATCACTTCTCGCTGAATGCACTTTCCTCTGGCAGCCTTGCATGGAGAAGGTGATCGGGAGCCCCTGGAGTCATAGCAGAGCTCAGTGGAAGCAGGAAGGAAGAGAGGCCGGTGTGAGGCGCTTCAGGAGCCCCCAACTCTGGTTTCCTAAGCGTGTGATTATGGACGAGCTGACCCCACTGCCACTAGGGCGACATTAAGGAGGCCTCAGAACTGAAGAGTAGGGGCTTCCCTGGTGATGCAGTGGTTAAGAATCCGCCTGCCAATGCAGGGGACACGGGTTCGAGCCCTGGTCTGGGAAGATCCCACATGCTGCGGAGCAACTAAGCCCGTGCGCCACAACTACTGATCCTGTGCTCCAGAGCCCGTGAGCCACAACTACTGAAGCCTGCGTGCCTAGAGCCCATGCTCTGCAACAAGGAAAGCCACTGCAATGAGAAGCACGCGTGCAGCACAACAAAGAGTAGCCCCCGCTCTCCGTAACTAGAGAAAGCCCGCGCACAGCAATGAAGACCCAACGCAGCCAATAAATAAATAAATAAAATACTTTAAAAAAAAAAAAAAAACTGAAGGGTAGCACTGTCCCCCAGTAGCCTACATAATTTAAGATTACCCACTGACTGCAACCTTTTATCCAGTGGTACCTGGATAAAACCCATTACCATTCAACACTCATCGTGATGCCAGGCCTTACATTAACAATTCGTTTGACACCCACAATTACCCATGAGCCTCCTTATCCCCATTTTAACAGCAAGGAATCTGGCAGTTTGTGCAACTCAATAATTTAAGGCCCACAGCAAACTGCAAGATTCGGACTTGAACTCAGGTCTGTCTGATTCCCTGCGAACTTCCATTGTGGGCTTCCCGTGCGTGACTTGATGGTGGACAGGTGTCACAAATTTCATAGGTTCAGCCCCCCCCTTACTAAGCATCCTTCACCCAAATTGTGTAGGATACAAAAAGTGAACAAGTGCAAGGCTCCTGCCTCTTGAGCCAGCCTCTGTCTGCTCTCAAGTCTTCTTCGTTGGAGGAACATTGAACAAAGTGGCCATCTGCTACCAGATTGCCCTATGGCCACCTGCCTAATGACCTCTGAAACTGCCCTGAATCTTGTTCCTGTGGTCTACAGCCGAGATCTTCCTGGACTGATTGTTGTGTCCTGGAATTTTCACCTGGGCTCTGGTGCCTCAGCCTCCATGGACTGGCCACTCTGCCACCCATGGACCTTAATTTTAATTACTCAGGCCCCATTGCACTCTAGAGATCCAGCTTGGAAATGCAACTGCTTGGCCTCTGCAGAACTTGGGAGGGTTCATCGTGCTCTGAATCTCATGCTCTAGAAATCTGGTGTCTTGGAGATAAGATACCAGGGCAGTTCCTGAAGGATTTTCTGAGGCTAAAAATGATGGTGATGGGCAAAGCTAGTCTCCGAGCAATCCCACTTGAACACAGGGCTGCCTGGAGGCACAGGCACACACACGTGTGTGCATACACACACACACACAGCCACGCTCACACACCACGTTTCATACCTCTGGGTCCTGGCTTGCTCTTCCCTCTGCCTGAAATGCCCTCTCTTCGCGTGGCTGACTGTTACTTAATCTTGGAGATTCAGCTCGGATGTCATACCCTCAACCCCCAAGCTGAGCTAATGCTTTCACAGCACCAGGGTTTACCGCCATGCCAGCCTCCTACAGTGAAACACACCTTCCTCTTTGGACTGCATGTATTTAAGGATGGAGCCCAGGTTCAGGTCCCCTGCGGTTGCTCAGGGTCTCACCTGATGTCTGGCACGCGCGGGCACTCAGAGCAGGTAGTTGTGTTCTGAGCCTCCAGGTGGCCTCTTCGTTGTGCTGCCACAGGTTCCCATTGTGTGGAAACGTTACCTAAGTGCAGGGCTTGTAAGTTTGCGGCTTATCTGAGGTTCCTCTGCAGAAGCCGCAATTAAAACAGCTTCCACGATGGAAAAATCACTTCTAGAATTCAATTTCCAAGACTGTGGCCTGGAGCATTCAAGCTGATTACCGGAAACGGTTGGAGTGCTAATGTCCCTGTGCCGAATCCAAATGGGTGCGTTTACTAGGCTGAGAAATGTTTATCCTGTCTTTGGCCCCAGAAATGTCTGGCCTTCACTTTGGAGGAAAATAGAAAAATAGAGTAGTATAGCCAGCTAGGCTCAATTATATTCCTCTTAAGGAATGTTTTTTCAAAACAAAGCTGGCAGGGGGTGGCAGTGGGGTCCTGCCAATTCTAACCTGGGGCTGCTGGGGGACCTTTGCTGTTCAGGAGATAGTGTGTTACTGACATTGATTTTAAAAATTCAGAAAAAGAGTTGTGAGTAGTCAGTCTTTAGCACCATCACACGGCTGGCCAAACGTCAAGAGAGTCTGAATGCTGAAGGAGGAGTGCGCCTAGGGGAAAGAGCAGAGGTCTGAATCTGCTCTCCTTATGTAAGTAAGAGGGCGCATGTGATCAAATGACAACAAGAAGAATTGACTGAGCCCTGGCTTCTTGCCAAGCATCATGCGGAAAAACTCTACATCCCTTACATCATTTGATCCAATAACTCTTGGAGGTAGATGCTAATACTAACTCCATTACAGCCAGGGAAATCAAGGTTCAAAGAGTGGCCTGTCCGAAGCAGTAGGTGTCCTACATGCTTTGCAAACACTTTTCACAACTTTAAACAATTTTTTCATCCCCCATCTATGGTAGGAACGCAACTGGCCCTGCTTCTGTGTGGCCACCCCTGTGCTGTGTAGTGAGAATTCAAGTTGATCTGACTGAAAGATTGGCAGGTGCTCCCCAGGTGGTAGGGCAGCAGGTGCCCTTTTCTCCCCAGGACTCTTCCACACAGAGCTCAAGACAGCAGAGACAACAGATTCATTAACTAAATGAGTGACCCGCCACCTGCTTGCCCCGTCCAAGCTCTGTGAGGGTCTGTCTTGGGTTACGAGTGCAGGGAGCAGCCATGGAGAGGAATAGACCTTTTGAAGCCTCATGGCCTGGCGTGGAAGTATCTCTGGGCCTCCCCTACCACCTTCCCACCAGTGCTAGGGAGACAGCAAGGAGGGAAGAGTCCCTCTTTGTCAATCAGGAACGCCGCCTCCTGGTGCTGGCACCAGAAGAGAGCGCTGAGCCTACCTCTGGCCCCTGGGCTCAGCCCTGTGACCCAGCCCCAGAGGCCCTGCCTTGCATACACGGTTTGTGGAGCGCTGTAATTAGCTAATGAACCATCTGAATGATATTTCTCTAGTCGTTCAACCAGCCCCTCTCCTCAGGGTGGTAATTGTATTTGAGATTATTTTGAAATGTTGCTGTATCCAAATAGAGTTTACATCAGCAGACAGCGTGATTAGTAATCCTGCTCTCCCTTGGTGTTTCTAAGCTGTGCTATGAACTGCCTGGTGAGTCGTGCAAAAATGGCTTCTCCAGCCACGGGACCCCCAGGGGGGCTTCTCTGCCAGAAATAACCAACCATCTGAGAGGGGAAGTAGTAAAAGTAACTTCTGGCCAGAATCCAGTTGACCTTGGTTTAGAACAGGTGTTTCCAGAAGAGGTGCGCTGCTGATCTGATCATCGTCTTGAGATGTGAACTCACTCTTCTTTATCTTTACAAGAAAATGTTTTGACACTAATCTCAGACTACCTTCCTTTACCACCTTTTATGGAATTATTAGAGTGATACAGTTAAAAGCATGTAACCCTGCTTACTAAACATCTCCAAGCCTCCATTTCTTTGTCTGTAAAATGGGGATCATGGCAGTGACAGTAACAGGTGTTAACATTTTAGAGCTTATCATGTGTCAGGCACTGTTCCAAGTATTTTACATGAATTGTCTCACGTGAGCCTCAGGATAGCTCCGTGAGATAATATGATTAGGTAATATAACCAGATACCTATGATTATCCTCACTCTTCCTGTCGGGAAACTGAGTAGTGGAGAGGGTCAGTAACTTCTCCAAGATCACTCCCCTGCAAGTAGGAGTGATCCAAATTCTAGAGACTGATTCTAGAACCTACGCACTAACCACTGTGGTACTCTGCCTTTTTCATAAGGTTGTGAGGACTCAGTGACATTCACTAAAGAAATATTTACTCTGTGCCAAAGACTGTCACGGGTGTTAGAGTTAAGGACAAGTTCCACCCCCACCCCCAGCCCCCATAGATATCACATCCAAGTAGGGAAGATTATCCATTGAAAGCTTTTAGTGTGACACTCAGGAGAAGGCCAGTGCCCAGTTCCAGGTGTTAGGGCTTTAGAAGTTTCTACATGGTATTTTAGTTATTTATATACATGTTTTAATGCTCCTGCTAGACTGTAAATTCCCTGAAGGCAAGATTAAATTCTGATTCCTTTCTATATGTTTTCTAACTCCTTACACATAGTAGGAAGTCAGTAAATATTTGTTGAATTAACAAACCTATAGATCCTGAATGTATGTGAAAGAATTGCAAAAAGTGCTTTATCCATGTAGTAATGCAAACGTTTTCAATGTAAAGTTAATCTATAGTGGTAGTTATATCTGAAATGTATTCGATAGAATTACACACCCATGTCAATTACTAAGAGGATCAGATGAGAGGTATATAAAATGCTCTTTGAAAACTAACACGCCAAACCTAAGTAACATGTCATTGGTATAAACAATACAGAGAGATGTATTATATCTCTTCTAGGCTTTCAGTGGAGCAGATGCTAATCCTAGGGCATAAAATGTCCCTAGAATGTGGATGAGAACCTACCAACCACACAAGGTAGCAGTGAGTAAATAGTGAGTATTTACACACAAGCCAATACAAGGGATTTTTTAAATTTATTTATTTTTTTGGCTGTGTCGGGTCTTAGTTGCGGCACGTGGGATCTTTTTTTGCAGTGCGTGGGCTTCTCTCTAGTTGTGGCACATGGGCTCCAGAACACTTGGCCTCAGTAGTTGCGGCACTTGGGCTCTCTAGTTGTGGCACACGGGCTTAGTTGCCCCACGGCATGTGGGATCTTAGTTCCCCAACCAGGGATCCAACCTGCGTCCCCTGCATTGGAACTCAGATTCTTAACCACTGGACCACCAGGGAAGTCCCTACAAGGGATTTTTATTGTAAGAAACAAAAAGCTGTATTAGTCGTCTATCACTGTATAACATATTACCACGTTCTGTGGCTTAAAACAACAGCAAACACTTATCATCTCACACAGTGTCTGTGGGTCAGAAATTTGGGAGCAGCCTAGCTGGAGGTTTCAGCTCAGTGTTTCACGCAGTCAAAATGTCTGCCAAGGGCTTGACTGGGGCAGGAGGATACACTTCCCAGGTGACTCACTCACAAGTTGGTGCTGGTTGCTGGTGGGAGGCCTCAGCTCCTCTCCATAAGGGCCTCTCCACAAAACTGCTTGAGTGTCTTCTCAATATGGTGACTGGCTTCCCCCAGGGGGAGTGATTCAAGAGACTAAGGCAGAATCATCAATGTCTTTTATGTTCTATCTTGGAAGTCACACACCCTCTCTTTCTCAATATCCTATTGGTCACATGAGTCAGCCTTATTCAATGTGGGAGGGGACTATACAAAGGCAAGTACCAGGAGGGGATGGTCATGGGGCCATCTTGGAGGCTGGCTACCACGAAGGGAAACTGGAGCTCAGAAATCAAGAACGGTGGCCACAGCCAGGCCTCCCTGAGACAAGAGCTAGAGGGTATCCTGGATCCAAGACAGCTCTGGACACTTAGGTAGCAGACATCCTTAAGTCTTCACTCTTGTTCTCTGCCCTTCATGTGACTCAGTCACACCTCTGTCTTCTGCCAGTTATTTCTATGTTTCTTACTTCACGTTCCTAAAAGCAAAGCTTGGGGGTTCAGTTCATCTATTTTTCCCAGGTCATTGCAGGTCACATACCAGCCATTGAGTTGGCTTCTGTCGACCCACTCCTAGCCCAGACATTTAGGGGAGTTAAGGTTCACATGGTCCAAAACATAGACACTTTAGCATAGAGTTTAGTCCGTGATCAGGATAGTCTTGCTAAGATGAGATTGGGGGGAGGTGGGGTCAGAGCTCAAGAAGCATCGTCTGCCCAGTGTGGCTGTTGCTCACCAGGCACTGTGCTGGACAGATGGGCCGCAGATGGGGAGAAAGAGGAAAAACAAATACAAGTAAGTTGATCCTTGGCCTGTCTGTTTAACGAGGAAGACGCCCATAACCAAATAATTATAATTTGTGTATCATAAAGTATACTAGTAGTACCTGGGTCAGGTGGGGAAAGTTTTCTAAGAAGACCCGTCTGCCAGGGTCTTGAAGGATGAGATGGATAGGATCCAGATGAAGAGAAGGGAGAAGGGCATTCCTGTCAGGAAGGAACCCATATAGGATATTTTGTGGGGAGGTGAGACTCTGTAGTGGGACTGGCAGGTGGGGTGGATGGGAGGAAAGCTGGCAAGGTCGGCTGGGGTGACACTGCGGTGGGTTTGGCGGCATAGTGAAGAGTTTGGGTTGTTCCCCGAGAGTGGTGGGAAGTTCTCGAAGGTTCTGAAACAGGAATGAGGACTCCTGTGGGTGGCTCCCGGGGCTGAGGCTTCCTTCGAAGGCTTGATTAAACACACGCACATCCATCCCCTTCAGGTTCTAGATCACAGGGGGTTGTGTATGATTTGAGGAAAGCTGTAGTCTCCATTACACAGAGACATCCGTTCTTGTGAGGAACTAATGACTGCCCCTCCGCTGGCTTCCTTTAATAGCAGCCAAATATAATTCCATAGGCATCCAAATTGAGCAAAGGTTTTTCAGCACCAAGAAGGCCACATCTGCAGAATGAAAAGATGTCGTCAGAAGTCTGCGAAAAGTCTCCCTGTGGACTCCTCATCAAATAACTTGTCATCCTCCTACCAAAAAACCTCCCAACCAATTCAGAAAATAATATTTGGAAAATAACCCTTTTTAGCAGTTCAGGTCCTACCAATAAGCAGCTTACAGCAGACTCACAATTCCTATGTAAGTGAGCAAAGTCCAGAGATGCTAGTCGCAGGTTTTATTATTTAAATGTCCATGGGCCAATTTTACGTCTGGGCTTTCACTCTGTGGTTGCTTTGGTGAAGCCTGGTCCTGCGTAGGGGAACCATTATGCTGCACAAGCTCCTGGAAGCCGCATGGCCCATGGTTAAGAGCCTGCCTCTGCAGCCAGCCTGCCTGGGCTGATGTCCTGGCTCTGACACTTTCTACTCTGTGACCTTGGGTAAGTTACTTGAGGTCTCGGCACCTCTGTTTCTCATCTGTGAAATAAGAATGGTCTTAGTCTGTTTGGGCTGTTCTAACAAAATAACAGACTCGGTAGCTTACATGAACAGAAATTTATTTCTCACAGTTCTTGAGGCTGGAGTCCAACATGAAGGAGCCAGTATGATCCATTCTGGGGGAAGCCCTCTCCATTGTTCACAGCTGGTGCCTTCTCACTTTGTCCTCACGTGGTGGAAGATGGTCAGGGATATCTCTGGAATCTCTTTCATAAGGCACTGATCCCATTCAGGAGGGCTCCACCCTCATGACTTAAGCACCTCCCAAAGACCCCACCTACTACTACCATCATCTTTGGGGGTTAAGATTTCAACATATGAATTTTTGGGGGGGAGACACAAACATTCAAACAGAATGAATTAATCCTCATGGAAGATTCTGAGCATATGGCATATAGCTCCATGTAAGTATATGCTGTCATTATTACCCTAGTATAAATTAATTGATCTGCAACTTTTCTCCCATTAAGCTGTACCTATAAATTTTTTTTGTTTTGAGTTAGCTGTCCCAATCATAATAAATGGCACCAATCATCTGGTTGGGTTCATGGAAGAAACCATCCAATCAATCACCAAGTTCTGTTATTTCTTACTCCTAAGTATATTTTGAGTCTTATCTATTTCTTTCTAGTACATATGGTACATATGGTCATTAAGCCTACAGGCTTTGGACCCAGAGTGCCCAGGTTTAAATCCTGACTCTCCATTCACCAACTGTGTGACCTTGAGCAAATTTCTTTTTTTTTTTTTTTGCGGTACGTGGACCTCTCACTCTTGTGGCCTCTCCCGTTGCGGAGCACAGGCTCCGGACGCGCAGGCTCAGCGGCCATGGCTCACGGGCCCAGCCGCTCCGCGGCATGTGGGATCTTCCCGGACCGGGGCACGAACCCGCGTCCCCTGCATCGGCAGGCGGACTCTCAACCACTGCGCCACCAGGGAAGCCCTTGAGCAAATTTCTTAAACTCTCTGAGCCTCGACATTCTCTATAAAACAACAAAAATAATGATACCTACTTCATAGGTGTTTGTGAGGATTGAATGAAATCATGCAGGTGCCTGGCACTTAGTTATACATTCAATAAAACCTAATCTTCATTAATATTATCCCCATTCTAGTCCCAGCCATACCATCTCTCACTTAGATGTTCATGTTGGCCTCTTAACTTAGTCCCCTGACCTCCAATCTTGCTTTCCTATGAGGCATTCTCCACATGGCAGCTAAACGATTTCCTAAAAACACAAATCTGATTGTGTCACTCACAGCTTAAAATTCTGCAAATGATGCCCATTGTCCTTGGGATAAGATCCCACACCCTAGAGAGGGCTTGCTGGTTAACACAGACCTTCACACATACTGCAGAACGACTCCTCTGTCCAGCTAACTCCTATTCATCCCACAAGGGCCAGCTGATGTGTGACTTCCTCAAAGATGCCTTCCCAACCTTCTGGCTAGGATGGCTGTTCCTTCTTGGTGTTAACAATTGTGACTAAATTCTTATCTGTACAACTTTTGTGCCCATGGTCTAGAGTTTGTGCTGTTCACGGAAAATCCCCCGAGCTTGGTGTGGTGCCCTGTCCATAGTAACCACTCAATAAATACTTACAGAGTTGTGAATGAATGAACGGACAGATGTGGCATTCCCAGGGAACTAACCCTCTTCTGCAAGTGCCACTCTGCAGAGCCTTGATTCACTTTGCCTTCTTTTGCTCTCTGGGGCAGCGGTGGGGAAAAGGGACACACTGTTTAAAACCCAGCAGGCTGAGGACAGGTTTTCCTGTCACAGAATCAGAGCAGGAAGGCCCTTTAGAGGCTGGTCATTCAGTCCCCTTCCTTGTTAACACTGCCAGTGACCAAGAGCTCACTCCGAACTGTTAGCACGTTCTTCCCCATCTCAATCTTAATCCCGTCTCCTTAAAAGTTCCCATCCAGGGACTTCCCTGGTGGTCCAGTGGGCAAGACTCTGCGCTCCCAATGCAGGGGGCCCGGGTTCCATACCTGGTCAGGGAACTAGATCCCGCATGCTGCGGTGAAGATCCTGCGTGCTGCAACTGAGACCCAGTGCGGCCTAAATAAATAAATATTAAGGAAAAAAAAAGTTCCCATCCATGTGTGAGACTTTCATTTTCTTCTGTGACTTCTGTATTTTCCAGCTTTTACAGAGTGTATATAAATTGCTTGTGTAATTACAGAGAAAACAATAAGAATCTTTAAATTCTAATCACAAAATCTAGTTATGCTTTTTACACGAACAAGAAAGAAAAAGAGAAAGAAACCTAACTGCTGGCCTCCTCTCCCACATGAGGTTGGTAACTGAGTCCAGCGTGAGCACAGCTTGGCCTCCCTTGTCTTTGGGACCTGCCTGCTATTGGCACGGAGAGTGAGCTGTTAATAACTAGCATATGCTTTTCCCGACTTTCAAATGCACATTTACCAGCCTAGCGCTGTGGGCAAGGAATGCTGTATGGACTCCTAGGGTGCTACCAGGCCTGTCCCAGAGGGTGCAGGCTGCCTCACCATGTTGTAGATGCCATGAAGGCAAACGCTGCCTGCTCCAGTTCCCAAGTAGGTCTTGGAACCTTGTGGCCGATCAACAGTACAGGATAGCTGGGTGGGTAAAATGAATATAATTAATCTGGGAAACAGAGACATTTTGGAAAATCATAACAGATTTTTCCCAGGTACAAGTGGGTTAAGATCTAGCCTCCACTGTGTAAGAACAACCCTAAAGAATGCAGAGAAAGAACAGATTAAGACATTGGATGAAATGCTTCATTTATACTTGAGTTTAAAATTTAAAACACATTTTCAAACAATGGTATATCTTGTATATTATTTATGTACTTAAAAAATAACACTAAAAAACTCCAAACATAAACAATGGAAATGCTGCTAATTATTCCTCTCTATTTACTGAGAATAATGCTTCTTTTTGTGAGTGAAGAGTGATAAAAACTAAACCAGTTTGGCCTGTCAGGGTGAAGAATGTGATCTTTAAACACAAACAATAACCCCCAAAATCATAAAACTAAAGAGGCTGAGTTGCCAGAGGGATCCACAGAAAAAATGAAAAGGGCCCTTCAAATTTAACAACCTATTTTGTATAAAATGGGAATGGCTCCAGAGAAATGCCCTGAGAGATTTGTTCTCCACAGCCTCGGAAAGGGAAAGGAAAATGTGTATTTCAAGCACAGCAACAACTAAAGACCATGTGTCCAGCGGCCAAGAGGTGGTACAGAAACACCCAAGTTGGGAAAAGCTTTGATTCTGTGAGACTCTCTCAAATCTGCTCAACCCTCCCGGAAGGCAGGGGAACCCTGTGTCTCTCTACTTTACCTTTGTATTTCAGTCCCTAACACACAGCAGTAGGTGCTTAATAAATATGTCGGTCCTGGTTCAAGAGCAAGGAGAGATCTGACAATGTGGCAATAATAACGTATCACATTCTACAGTTAACCATGATTTTAAAAAAAATTTATTGGTGTATAGCTGATTTACAGTGTTGTGTCAGTTTCAGGTGTACAGCAAAGTGAATCAGTTATACATGTACATATATCTACTCTTTTTAAGATTCTTTTCCCATATAGGCCATTACAGAGTATTGAGTAGAGTTCCCTGTGCTATAAAGTAGGTCCTTATTAGTTATTTATTTTATATCTAGTAGTGTATATATGTCAATCCCAATCTCCCAATTTATCTCTCCCCCCCCCTTCGCCCCTGGTAACCATAAGTTTGTTTTCTGCATCTGTGATTCTATTTTTTTGTAAATAAGTCCATTTGTACCATTTTGTATATTCTACATATAAGCAATAGCATATGATATTTGTCTTTCTCTGTCTGACTTACTTCACTAGTATGACAATCTCCAAGTCCATCCATGTTGCTGCAAATGGCATTATTTCGGCAGTTAACGATGATTAATGTTATTTCATTTCCATCTCATCTCTGGGCAGCAGGACTACAGATGTTCTATTTTCTATTTTTCTGCATTGTCTGAATTGTTTATGAGTATGTTTTGTGAAAAGAAAGTAATATAATTATTTCCCTATTGGGAAAAAGTAATTCTCTTAACCATCATCACCAATTTCTTGACCCCTTTTGAAACAAGGTTGGGAATTCATTCTTCCATAGATTATAATTCAATACAAGGACAAAGTGAATACATTCACTCCATCAATAAATTTATTCAGCACCAACTTGTGGTAACAATTTAGGTAGGCATGGGGAATATGTATGCTTAAAAACCACCAGGTTATGGCCTAAGAGGGAGTCAGACATTAAACACATACTTCTACTAACAAGGTCCAGTTGCAACTCTGACAACTGCAGTGTGGAAGGTACCTGGAGCCAGGAGCACCTGTGTCTCCAGGATCATTCCCCTGCTTAGGCCCAGCTTTCCTCTTCCTCTTTCACCTCCCAGAAGGCCCTTCCTCCCTCTTCCACATATTCAAACTTGTCCTTGCTTCAGAATCCTGCTCACCTCTCCAGTTCCTGCTCAAGGCCTCCCTGACGGCTGAGGCCCACCTTCCTCCCTCCCCTCAGCATCTCTCTCAGCTTGTGCTAAGTCAGATACTGCCTTGAGGGTCACACAGCTCACTAGTAGTTGTATTAGTCAGGGTTCTCCAGAGAAAGAGAAAAACAGAGTCTATCTACCTATCTATCACAAGGCAGAGGAGAGATGGAGAGAGAAAGAGAGATTTATTTTAAGGAATTGATTCACACAATTGCGGAAGGGCAAGTCCACAAGCTTCACGGTAGGCCAGCAGGCTGGGCACCCAGGAAAGAGTTTTAGTCCAAGTCCAAAGGCAGTCTGCTGGCAGAACTCCCTTTTGCTCAGAGGACATCAGTTTTTGTTCTGATTAAGGCCTTCAAGCATTAGATGAGGTCCACTCACATTATGGAGGGCAATCTGCTTAACTCAAAGTCCACTATTTTTAAAACTTCATCTCATCCAAAATATGTCTTTACATAAACATCCAAAATAATGTTTGACCAAGTATCTGGGCACCATGGCCCAGCCAAGTTGACACATACTATTAACCATCATAATAACCTTATTTCCCTAACTAGAGTCTACCATCTTGGAAGGCACAGGTCAGCTGGTTTTTTTTTTTTTTTTTTGCGGTACGCGGGCCTCCCACTGTTGTGGTCTCTCCCGTTGCAGAGTACAGGTTCCGGACGCGCAGGCTCAGCGGCCACAGCTCACGGGCCCAGCCGCTCCGCAGCATGTGGGATCCTCCCGGACCGGGACACGAACCTGTGTCCCCTGCATCGGCAGGCGGACTCTCAACCACTGCGCCATCAGGGAAGCCCCACAGGTCAGCTCTCGCATGTCTGTATCTTCCCACAGGGCCAAGCTCAGGGATTATTGTCAGGAGGTGTTCCATAAATCCCCAAAGAATGGAAAAATAGAACAGCAAGACTTGATAGACTCTCTGGAAGCAACCCTAGGCACCTTCTGGAAACAATAGGGGATGCGTGACCAACATCTGCTTAATCCCCAGAGTGCAAAACACGCGGCTGCAGAGAAACCAGAAGCATAACCCGGATCCTTTCTCTGTTCTGAAAACAGCTCTTCAGACATACTCAGTTACACCTTCCAAGATAATGACAGATTGAGACAGAACTGGCTGTTCGTTTGAGTTTGAACTCAGCACAACCCTAGCCGGTGAAGAAAGAACAACACAAAAGCATGCTGTGGCCTAGGGAGGAATTTCTTAACCTGGTCTCTGACTGTCTTTTTAGGACTTATGTACCTGTTTCAAGCCTCACCTTTCTCCTAAACCTGTTCCAAATTCAAGCAACAAGCTCCCACCTTTTATGCCCCCTCCCGGCCCCCACCAACTTTGATCAGCCCCCTGGAGATAAACCAGGCTCAAAGGAGGGGCCCAGTGCTTTCTCAGATGACTCCCAGTCCAAGCTCAAATGTGCAATTCTAAACCCAGAATCTAGTTTCCAGGCTTCCCCTTGGCTCCTGAGCAGCCCCTTGCTTAGGCTGGAGAAGGAAGAAATCTCAAACAGCTGGAGAGGTGGTAGTTCCTCCAGCCATCCTCAGGGCCAGTCCTCATCTTCGTGTGCCCCACAATTATCTGACGCCCCTTTAAAATTCCATCTTTCTGCTTCTGTAAAAACCCTTTTCATTCCTCCTCAGTTTCAGCAGAAAAAAGGGCAAAGGATAGCAACAGGCTTAAAGAAAGGGAATACCAAATGTCTCTTAAACAGATGAAAAGATGCTCAATTATGCTCATAATAATAGAAATGCAAATTAAAAATACAAAGCGAATATATCAGATTGGCAAAGATCAGGAAGTTAGGTACACAGTCTGGTAAGATTATGGGGAAACAGGCACTGTGAACACGGCTCGTGCGAGGCTGACCTTTTCTGACCTCTTTGGAGAGCAATTTGGTAAAACAGCTCAAATTTTTTAAATGCCCTGATTTGATGACCAAGCACTTTCACCTCCAGGTATTAATAGATGTACTTGTACATTCATGCAAAATGACGTGTGCCAGAGAATATACATTGTGGCATTGTTTGTAATAGCAGAAGCCTGGGAACTATCTAAATGTTTATTAAGAGAGGACCAGTTAAATAAATTATAGATTGTTGTACAGCCACTTAAGGGAATAAAGAAGGTCTGTGTGGACTGATATGGAAAATTTCACAGGGTATTAAGTGAAAAGAGTAAAGAAGATGCCAGTGCACATGATATGCTAATATTTGTGTGTGGGAAGAATGCATATACATGCTGAGAGATGTATGGCAGAATACCCAGTAACCTGGGATTACTGGTTGCGGGCACCTGGGAGCAGGGACCTGGGAGGCTTGGGAACATTAGAGGAAAGGAGATTTATATTTTTCTGAGTACTGTTACGGGTTGAAATGTGACCCACAAAATTCATTTGTTGAAGTCCTTACCCTCAGTATCTCAAAATGAGACCTTATTTGGTAATAGGGTCATTGCAGAGGTAATTAGTTAACATGAAGTCATACAGGAGTAGTGTGGGCCCCTAATCCAATGAGCCATGTATCCTTATACAAAGGGGAAATTTGGAAACAGACAGGCACACAGGGAGAACATGGTGAAGAATGGAGATATTTTTGTTGAGGAAAAATGATGATAAAAATTTTGTCCTACAGTTGGTTGGGTGGGTAAAAAAGGACAAATTTGTATGGATCCAAAAAGTGATAAAAGGTTTGTGAAAAAGGAACTTTGAGAAAAGAATTTTGTATGTTGTCAGGATTAAGATTAGACTGAATTTAATTAGGTAAATGAATTTTGTTATTAACAGTAAATTGGAACAAGACTAAATGTGGTTTTCTCTCTCTGTTAAGAAAATTTTTTTTTCTAAACCAATTAGGATTATTTGGTATGTTTAATTATATGGAAAACATTTGATAACTTTCAGATCATACTGTTGAACTGGGTAAGCAATTAAAAAAAAATCTGACCGAACACTATTGTTTTGTTTCTAACCATACTTTTGACCCTGATGTTCAGGATGGAAAAAATTGTCCAGTGAGGTTGTCACAGAGTATAACTACTCATGATGTGTATCACTGCTGGCTCTAAGTTTACTGCTTAAAGCACATGTACAGTGTTTGTGTGAGAATTGGATATAAATGGTAAAGTGTATGGTCTATAAAGCATTTCCCGATTAACATACCTCTGAGTCTGTTCATGATATCTGATTAGTTTTCTCTCAACGTGGACAACTAGGCAAATATACAAACAAAAAGAGGCCTAGCACCGAGGGACATGAACGGATCCAGAGCAGGCAACTGAGCCACTCTGGAAAAATATATTGCATATCAGTGCTTTCTATGGAAAGAGTTACAATTAAACGGGGGAAATGATGGAGGAAATTTTCACGTATTGAGGTACGGGGAAGTCATTCTGGCTTTACATGATTTAACTTGAACTTCAAGCAAACCGAAACAGCCTGTTTATGGCCTATTAAACATACGTTGTACATCTGCTTTAACCATTAAGAAAAAATACATTCAGGGGCTTCCCTGGTGGCGCAGTGGTTGAGAGTCCGCCTGCCGATGCAGGGGACGCAGGTTCGTGCCCCGGTCCGGGAAGATCCCACATGCCGCGGAGCGGCTGGGCCCGTGAGCCATGGCCGCTGAGCCTGTGCATCCAGAGCCTGTGCTCCGCAACGGGAGAGGCCACAACAGTGAGAGGCCCACGTACCGCAAAAAAAAAAAAAATAAAAGAAAGAAAGAAAAAATACATTCAGAGAATAATACAAAGATGCATCTTGATTATTATCTTCATTGTAAAATGTCTACAGATTTTCACGTGTTTGTCCAGGTACTATGAAAAGGAATCAAGGAAAGAGGTAATGTTCTCATAATACAAAATATGGATGCTAAGCATGGAGCTCGAGATTATTTCCAATTCTGTCCATTCCCCAAATTAGGCAGGACTATGCCCCACTTCAGCAAGAAGTAACCAAGAACAGTCATTGCCCCATTCCCTCAAACAGTTGGGGAAAATTGAAACAGAAATGGAACTAAACCCGAGCTCCTCTGCCAAGTTGATCACTAACCCTCTACCCAAAACCTTCTTCCCCTCTTGTTCTGTACCCGTCCCTCCTGAAGATTGAAGAGTATCAAAGAAAAAAGGGCATTGAAACGGAGCAGGACCCTATGGTCCTTGCCCCCCATGTCCTCCGCCTGCCTTTTGTCTGTGGAAAAACTTTAGCCAAAGAATAAGTTTAATCAGAGAACTGAAAAAATGCAGAAACAGAGGAAAACAGTCAAAGGAGACCAAATAATAATAGTTTAGTCATTAAACATAGTCAAGACCTTTAGTTCCTCCTTAAGGGCTACAGATAACATTCTGAGCCACATCCTGCAAGCTGTCTTACAGGTACTGAAACCCTCACCAGGTAGAAGAAGCGAACTACATGGTGACCAGACTGTAGCCACGGCATAAGCTGCCACAATTCCGAGAATTGGCCTCAAAGAAATGGAAACAAACCGACCCTGGAACTGAAGATTAACTGTACCTAAAACAATCGAGATGACGCTGGTCAGACCACCGATGACCAAATTTCAAGATGACTGTCAGAGCTGGTTGTGCTGTTTCTGCTCGCAGCCCCTCCCTCCGTCTATAGACGCTCTTGTCCACTGATTGTCGGGGGAAGGGGGAGTCGGCCTTTGGACAGGCATCCGCCCTCCCCCCTGCTTGCCGGCATCCAAAACACAGCAAACTTTCCTTTCCACCAACCTGGCCTCTTTATTGGCTTTTGAGTAGTGAGCAGCCGGACCCCACTTTCGGTTACAGGTTGATTCCTGCCTGGTGGGGAGATGAGGAATCAAGAAATTCTACCTCCCTGCATGGCTGTGTGTGATGAGGGACAAATGAAACAATTTGTCAATCATGCTCCAAAGGGTGGTTCTTATTATGGATTACAGAAGCAACGTTTGGGTTAGACAATGAAGACTGGTAGTATGGCTGCTGTATTGGTTTCCTAGGGCTGCCTTAACGAAGTATTACAAACTGGGTAGCTTAAAACAACAGAAATTGATTGTCTCTGGGGCGGATCCTTCCTTGCCTCTCCCAGCGTCTGGTGTTTGCTGGCAATCCTTGGCTTGTCGGTGCATCACTCCAATTTCTGCATCACACGGCGTTTCCCCTGCATGTGTGTGTGTGTCTGTGTGTGTGGCCACATTTTCCTCCTCTTATAAGGACAACTGTCATCGGATTAGGGTCCTCCCTAATCAAGTATGACCTCATCTTAACTTGAACACATCTGCAAAGTAAGGTCACATTCTGAGGTTCTGGGTAGATACGAATTTGGGGGGAACGCTATCCAACCTAGCACAGCTGTTCAGCTGGGACTCACTGAGGATGGAGAAGCAGCAAAAGGCAAAGGCGTGTTTAACCTTGTCATTAAGCACAGGCCATGGAATCAGACAGATTTAATTTCAGATCCTTATTCTACCTGCTGATCAGCCATGTGAACTTGGGCAAGTTACTCAATATCTCTAAACCCGTTTCCTCCTCTGTGCAATGGGCTTAATGCATCCTAGAACTGCTGCGTGAAATAAATAAGATCAGGTCCTGGTGTGCTTAGCACTGTGCCTGATATTTTTAAAAACTTAGCTTTTGGGACTTCCCTGGTGGTCCAGTGGTTAAGACTTGGCTTTCCAATGCAGCGGGTGTGGGTTTGATCCCTGGTCAGGGAGCTAAGAGCCCACTTGCCTCGCGGCCAAAAAACCAAAACATAAAATAGAAGCAATATTGTAACAAATTCAATAAGGACTTTAAAAATTGTCCACATCAAAAAAAAATCTTTAAAATAAAATTAGCTTTTAACACTAGCGTCCCCATTTCCACGGCTCCTGCCATCCTTTCAGGGAAGAACATAGACCGTTAGATAGCAAAGCAGAGTAGTTTATGATTAAAGGCCCAGATGCCTGGAACAGGATGTGCCTGGAACAGGGTGTACCTGCCACAGGAGGTCAGAGAGCACAGGGCGGCCAGGCTGGAGCAGGCGCAGACTATAACTTTTAATAACAAACAGATGCATAGTTAGTGCTGAAATCTGAAACTCTGAGCTAAGCCATATTGATTTTCCCCTCCCCCTCCACAGGGTGTATATCTAGAGCTTATCATTGAGGTCTACACAGCATAACCAGACCAGACATCTCCTATTCATCTCTCTGCTCTACCACCTACTGCCTGTGGCCCCTCCCAATGAATTTGACCATCAAGACATTCAAAAGAGGCCAGAGCTTCCATCCAGGTGGGCCTGGATGCATGTGTTGTTCTCTGATCACATCTCAAAGCAAACAGAAACAACCTGGGCTGATCAGCATTTTGCACAGATTGAGGAGAGCTGGCTGTCCTTCTATGCCAGCTCACATGTTCCATTAGAAATGGATTAAATCATCCAGACACTGAGATCTTTCAGGTGACATTTTCATTTAGAACTCTCCTTTATGGCTGGGCTTGAGTCCGCTCTCTGTGACCTGTGTTATGAGTCAGCCAGGCCCGTCCACACCATTGACAGGACAGACTGTGATCGTCCCCAGACGTCTGCTGCTGCCCTTGTTTCCTCGGCATTGAGAAAATTATGTGCACAAAGCTTTGTTTCTCAATAGTAGCTTTAAAATTTTTTTCCTTGGTGACTAGTGGAACTAAGCCATTGATTCACTTATTGTATTTATTGAGTGCCTGGTTAAAAGCGTAGGCTCTAGAATCAATTGCCTGAACTTAAATCCATGAGCTTTGTGACACTGAGCAAGTTACTAAAACTTAATTGCTTCATCTGTAAAGGGAGAATCTTAGTAACACTTACCCATGAGGCTGCTGAGAGGTTTGTTCCAGGTTTGGTTCCTCGGGAAGCAGATTGTGAGACAGAAGTTAGCCAGCAGGATTTTATGAAGGGATTCTCTTAAGAGCAACAGGGGTAAGAGGGAGAGCAGGAAGCGGGCCTGGGCAGAGGGAGAAGCAGAGCTGGGATGCAGTCCCAAGAAAGCAGCAGGCAAACCCAGAGGGCGCTCTGGAGCTGGGAGAGCACGTTAGCCCCTACCCCGAATTGAACCCAAAGGACAGGGCAGTGATGCCCCTCTGTTGATCAGTCACTGGATCCAGGCTGCCCCTAGAAGGAGGTGTGACCATGTGCAAGGCAGTTTTCTTCAGCTGAGCCAATCCCCAAAGGACACCTGAGATTGGGTTTCCTGCAGTGTTCGCAGCATCTAGGTCCTTCATTCCTGAAAGGGGATCACAGGCTCCATCACAAAGATTAAATGAGATTATCCACATAAAGCTCGTAACACAGTACCTGGCACGCAGTAAATGCTTAATAAGTGGTCGCCATTACAATTGTTGCTGTTTTTATAACTGTTATTTGCCAGGCACTCTGCTATAGGCTGGGGACTCAGTGTTGATCAAGATTCTGCTCCTGCCCTTGAGAAACTCAATCCATAGCAAATCAGACCATCAAGCAAGCAATTGTAATGCAGTGCACTTGATAGGGTGTCACAGGATTTGTATGGGAGCATCCAGAAGGGACACATGACCCAGACTAGGAAGGCGAAGGAAAGTGATACCCAAGGTGATACCTGGAGGTGGAGAGGAAGGAGTCAGCCAGGCAAAGGGAGTGGGAGGCGTCGGGGGCAGGGAAGAAGGTTGAGGAAGCAGTGTGCGCATGATGCAGTCCAGCAGGGCCAGCACGGAGTGGGCGCCAGGAAGAGGGGAAGAAGGGTCTGATATACACCAGGGTAAGGCGTGTTGGACTTGGATATAAAGAGGGCCATGGGGAGCCATTAAAGCATACTAACCAGAGAAAGGACATGGCCCATTTGTGCTTGAAAAAAGTCACTCCGGCCACCATTTGGTCAATGGATTGAACATGGACAACATTAGAGGCTGTTTCCAGGGTCCAGATGAGAGATAAGGATGACCTGGACCAGGGTGGTGACACTGAAGAAAGAGACGGGTACCCAAAGTCAAGGAATACTGAGGTGGTGGAATCTACAGACTTGGTGACGATTGGATGGTAAGAGAGAAAGGGAAATTCAGAGTCATGTTTAAGCTTCTGATATGGGCAAGTGAATTCCAGAAGGCCTGGTGTCTTAGTCCATTCAGGCTGCTATAACAGAATAACACAGACTGGGTGGCTTATATACAACAGAAATTTATTTCTCACAGTTCTGGAGGCTGGGAATTCCAAGATCAAGGCACCAGCTGATTCGGTATCTGGTAGGAGCCAGAGGAACAGCTGTATTCTCACTGTGCCTTCACATGGTGGAAGCAAGCAGTGAGAGAGATCTCTGGGGTGTTTTTTATAACAGCACTAAACCCATTCATAAAGCCTCCATCCTCATGACCGAATCACCTCTGAAAGGACCCGCCTCCAAATAGCATCACACTGGGGATTATGTTTCAACGTATGAATTTTGGAGGGACACAAACATTCAGTCTATAGCCCCTGGGGAATGTGTGTCCTAAGACCTAGAAGAAAAAAAGCCAAGGACAGACATGCCCCTAATTATTCAGCATGGCTCAAAGGAGCTTCTTCCAGGCAGTTCTCCAAGACTTACAGCTCCTTTTTAGACAAACCCACTTGAAGCCCCCCGTGGAATATAACTCTCAGAAGCAGCTATGTTAATCCCAGAGGAACCTGCCTCCTCCCTGCTCCTGTCTAGCAAATCTAACAAACAAATGAACAAAACACCAGCAAAGAATGCTCTCAGTGTTTCAGCGTAGTTGTAGTGGAAAACAAATTGAGCAAAGGAAGAAGACAAAGATAAAAATTCACTTTGGAATCAATCTTCAATAAACATCAATATTTATTGAATATGAACTCTGGGCCCAGCCTTGTGCTCAGGGTTTCAGAAATAAGGAAGAATAAGAGAGCCACTGACTAGTGCATTTGAGGGTCTAGCTCCTTCAATAGTAATACTTCTTATGGTAAATTACTGCACTGGCATTTGGGTTTATACCCCATTCTCGTGTGTTTGGTGACCCAAGTCAGTCCCTGGGGCTTAATCATCTCTGTGTTTTCACAAAACTGAGTTTTTGTACTTTAAAGCTGGTAAGTAGACCTACGTAAGTGAGAATCATTCCATTGGAAGTGATTGGCAGGCCTCTCTAGCATTTGCTCCAAGAGGAGTAATTTGAGGGCGGGAAGACACAAAAGGTGTTGTCTCTGAGGTTCCAGAGTATTCTCTGCATTTGAGTTGGAAAGCTGGGCCCAATATTAGACCAAAACAACTTCTCAAAATGTTTCTGGCTAAGGGAATGAGACTGCATGCCTAAGGATCTAAAATGGGACCCCCCCCAAACATTCTGCCTCTGGGGGCGCACTCTCTCCCCCAGAGGAATTGAGGTGCTTGGCTGAGGTTACAAGTGCAACCCACCACTGAATTAACCAAACAAAATTTTTTCCTGATTTGAATTCTCCCCTACTTTCCAAATGAAGGTCAAATTAAGATAGCAAGAACCAACTTCCACCATAAAAAAGACCCAAACCCAAAAGAATATTTTTTTTTCTTTAAAGTTGTTCAATGCAATGATAGTTTCCACATTTGAGTTTTGAGGTTCGGGAGCATAAAACCATGCGCTGATGCAATCTTTCTTTAGGTTTCGAAAGAAAGGCAGGTGAGTTTCCATTTGTACTTCCATTTTCTCCCTGGCTTGGTGATGGTGTCGGATCAACATTCCAGAGCTCCTTCCGGACGGCCCTTAAGCCTATGGAAAAAAGTGATTAAAACGTAACTGAGGGACGCCAATATCCTGGAGTATCAGTATATGGGGATGCAAAGGGGAGGTGGGACAGACTCGAGTTTAAATCCAGCGACTTTAAAGGTTAACGATGACTTTGTTTTTATACGAAGGAGCCAGTCTCGGGAACACCCATGCGGCTCGAAGAAGAGGGAACGAGTCTGAAAACCGAAACCGGCCCAGGACACACAGACGATGTCCGCGGGGCTCGCTAGTCCTGCCGGCCGGCGGCACGCCGACTCCGCGGATGCACCGGGCCCACCCCAGGGCCATCTCGGCCGGGGGACCCCCGCCGGGGAAGCTGGGGCTGGGGAGGAGGTGGAGGGGTGGAGGAGGGGCGGCCTGGCCGAGGCCCCGCCCACGCCCTGCCCACGCCCCGCCCCGCCACGATTATAGCTGATGACTCAGGGCGGAGCTCCACATCCAAGCGGCGCCGCCGCCAACTTATCTGGATGGGACCAGAAGTTTCTAGCCGGCCAGTTGCTACCTCCCTTTATCTCCTCCTTCCCCTTTGGCAGCGAGGAGGCTATTTCCAGACGCTTCCAGCCCTCTCCGGCCACGTCACCCCCTCCTTTAATTCATAAAGGTGCCCAGCGCCGGCTTCCCGGACACGTCGGCGGCGCGCACGACTCTAGCTCCGGTCGCGGCCAGCGAGCGACTCTGCACCTGGAGGTCCGGCACCCCGCGACCCCGTGACCCGGCACCCCGCGATCCGGCACCCCGGCGGCCGCCCCTCTGGGCCGACCCCGACCCAGCATGAGCGCTGCCACCCACTCGCCCATGGTGCAGATGGCGTCCGGCAGCGGCGCCGGCGACCGCGACCCCCTGCCCCCTGGCTGGGAAATCAAGATCGACCCGCAGACCGGCTGGCCCTTCTTCGTGGACCACAATAGCCGTACCACGACGTGGAACGACCCGCGTGTGCCCCCCGAGGTCCCCAAGGTGAGCAGGGCCCGCGCCGCAGGCCGCCGGGTCAGCGGCCCCCCCTCGACGGCCAGCGGTCGGCACAGGGCCGTAGGGGGCGGCTGGACTGGGCCGGGCTGCGGGGACGCGAGGCGCCAGGTGCCCGCCGGCCGTAGCCCGCCTGAGCTGGTGCCCCGGAGGTCAGTGAAGGCCACCTGGGACGCACGGACCCCCCAGAAGGATACCAGCTCTCAGGGGGTCGGCCTGCTGGCCCCCCCAACGAGCCCCCTCCCATGGCCGGCGTCGGGGCGGGGGGCAGGTCCCGGAGAGGACTGTCCTCCCTGGGTCGCGTTTGGTTTCCGGGGGTCTGGCGGGAAGTGGGACCCGCGCGGTGGCGCCGGGTCCGGTCCACCGGCTCGATTCGAGGGGCCGTGGGCCAGGAGACGAGGGGAGGCCGGCCTGGTCAGCATCGGAGGCCCGGGCCAGGCCCCGCCGCGGCCTCCGCCCGGCTTCCAAGACCGAGATCCTGGTTTCACCCTGCTGACCGTACTTTGGCGGACGCCGGGGGGCCATTGGCAAGCTGGGGTGGGGGTCTTTTAGGGTCTGTTAGGAATTTTACCCCCTGAAGTTCCTGAATTCGATTGAAGGTGTCTTGACTTCACCCTCCCATCTCAGGCACAGAGTGACTCAGGAGACTGGATGTAAATTCATTCCTTTTTTTTTCCCCATTCTGTATTTGAAATTAAAATTGTATTATTGGTTGAAACTGTTTTCACTAAGAATATATTCTAGTATGACTTGTTAAAAACAAGATGCTGTTCTTCCAGGCAGTTTCTAAACTAAAGATGTGGGACTGTCTCCTAGTTGGCTATTGCCTTAGACATTGCCTCACACTGGCAAGAAAGAGACTTTTTTTTTTTAAATGGCAATACATTCCCTTCCTTGTTATGTTACTAAAATACCTAGGATTTGTTTCTAATACACAAATAACTGTGTAGTAATACTTTTGTATTAAAAGGATGCCTCATTTACATATATGCAGGGATATATACTTCTTAATCCTTAGAAGCATGAAAATTTGAAAATAGGAGCTTGGAATGAGTCTGTTAACTTAAAAAATTATAATTAATCGTACTACTCTTGTAATTTTCTATAAATTTGAACTTTTTCAAAATATAAAGCTTGACAAAAAGAAATATACTTAAAGGGTAGTGTTACATTGTCTGGGCAAAATAAAAATAAAAGTCATAGAGAGTTAATAAGTTATTTTGAAGATTTAAAAATTCACAAAATTAAAAATGCTTTATAAATCATTATTTTAGAAGAAAGATCTGTGTTATCCACCTTCATTTTTATGCAGTTTTTTCCTAAAGATATTTATAAGACTGGTGCCCAACAGTGAGACATTGTAAATTCAGCAGCTTACATTTATAAGAAATTAGTTGTATATTTATTTCTGAAAATTAGTACCAGAGGCTATAATTAGCTGGGATGGGCGTAACCATATATGCTTTTTTGCTTGTCTGTTCGGCCCATTATTGAGTGAAACTGATGCTCATTTCAAACCAGCTCTGTTACTGCGGCCTGCAAGGACGTAGATCTTTACTGTGGGCAAAAAAACACAAAAAACAAAAAAAAGTATCATTTTGAGGCTTCCTTCCTATAGAGACAGGGACAGTCGGAATCCGCTGGCATCCTTGGTGGTGAGCGAAGATCAGGTTTGGACACATACACTGTGAGTGCAGGGTTAAGTCCCGCCTTGCTGGCGCTTTGTTTCCAACATGAAACTCACTCAGCACGTTGAGATCTTCGTGCATCTGTACAGTGGATGGGTTAGGCTGTGGTTTTATAAACTTTTTCAAGGGGGAAGAAAACAGGTTGAGTTACTATTATTGTTCTTGACAAGTAGAAAATGCAAGCTACTAAATCAGAAGTCTGATGCTGGAAAAGTTGATTTGAAAATTTAACAGTCAGAATTTTAAAGTGGAAAAAGGTCCTTAAAGACCTTTTACCCCAGCCTCTATTTCTCTGAGAAAGAAACCCAGAGAGGGGCTTTCCTGGTGGCACAGTGGTTAAGAATCCGTCTGCCACTGCAGGGGACACGGGTTTGAGCCCTGGTCCGGGAAGATCCCACACGCCTTGGAACAGCTAAGCCCGTGCGCCACAACTACTGAACCTGGGCTCTAGAGCCCGTGAGCCACAACTACGGAGCCCACATAATAAATAAATTTATAAAAAAACACAAAAAACAACCCAGAGATTTCAAGTGTGTTTCCAAAGGCCACTCAGCTAGTACCAAGAGCAAAGAGAGAACTACACTGAAAAGTCGATAAGAGGCAGTGTATCTGTTCAGAGGAAGGTAGAAGTGTCTTAAATTTTTATGAAACTATGAAGCGTGCAGGCTGGAATACTTGATAATTTTTGTGTCCTCCCAACCATCAAGTATTGGGTGGCTGACTTCTGTTCTGTGACTACTTAGATGGTGATGGCTGGATGTGATCAACTCAAGAAAAGAGCTCTCTTTACCAAATTAATTACTTGAGATTTCTCAGCACGGTACCAAAACATAGGGAGAAAACTAACATTCAGTTCATTAGCTCTGGGCTTCATTGCTTTCAAGACTGTGCTTTGATATACACAGAACATCTGTGTGACTAATTCACTTTCACTTATATGAATGACACCTTACTTCAGAGTAAATACAATGGAAAATCCTTCACTGTTACTTTATATTCGAAATTTGGTTTCTTAATGTGGAATGAGAAAAGGGCTCTGGCAGAAAACAAAGGGTGATTTTAGAGGAACTGAGCTAAGAGGACCCTCTGAGCGTCCTTACTTTCAAGAGGAGATGCTGTCAATCAATAAAGAGCTATTCATTGAGCATGAAAAACAGAGAAAGCCCTCTTCTGGAGAAGACAGCTTCCGGGTGTTTACAGTTTAACCATGTAGGTACAGAAATGGCTTTCGTGGAAGGAAGATAAAGATTAGAACTTTGGTTTAGTCTAATCCTCTGTTGTCTTATGATTGATCCTCTTTCATTCCCCTGAGGTGGTTAGAGTGACTTTTCATCCCATTTTTACAGAGGCGGCAACTGAAAGCAAGTGTCTTGCCCTTCATTGCAGAGGCAGGACAGCTAGAGGCAAAGGCTTTGGGCTTAATCCAGCTCCACTCTGAGCAACTGAACCTGCAGTCTTCCCGGATATCGATTTTCTGCACACGTGGGCTTCCCACTAATCTCCTGGCAATTTCATACCAGTCCAGGCCCCGTCTCTGGCAGAGAGCTTGACGTCCACTTTGGAATCAGGGGATGTGCAGTTTCTGTGCAGCCACTCCTCCAGGCTCTCTTGCTAAATAAACAGAGGCCAGATATTTTGGAGTGTGGCGCTGTGCTGCTCCCTCACAATCCTTCCTGCGACCAGAGCGAGACCCTCCTCCCTGGAGGAGCAGGGCTGTTCTAGCTCTGCCGGTCTTGGAGGTCCCCGGCACGGATTCCCAAGCCTGGCAGTCTCCAGGGAAGCCTTTTAAGAACAAACGTTGCCAGCTGGGTACCCCCTTGTTCAATCCGAGTTGCTCAGGGTAGGGCCCAGAAATCTGTATGTCAGAAAAGCTTCCCTCTTGGTTCTTGGTTCCGGCAGTCTGGCATTTGGGAGCCACCGGAGGACAATGATCCCACTTCTTAGGGGGGCAGGGGAGCTGTGACTTCACGTGCGCCTGCGTAGGCCTTGGCATCCTCAAGGGGCCTGCTCAACATCTAACCTGCAGAGCCATCACCGGAGCCTCCCTTCCTTCGTGGTGAAACTCACCCGGTGCGTGGCTTCTGGGAACGAACATAGGGGTGGCATGGGGAGAGGTGGAGCCTGGTGGGGTGCCAGTGCCGGGTGTGGGGAGGTGGTCCCGAGACCCTCCTGAACCCCAGGAAGAAGCAAGCCAGAGTCTCTCCCTCTTGTCTTCCGCTGCCGGCAGAATCTCACCACAGTAATTTGACAGATTATCCGCAGGCTCTGTGCGAGACAAGTAGGAACATCCTTTCAGAGGAAATCGGAAATGTTTTGAATGTCGACTGAAGTAGAGCCCCATTTCTTCCCCTTCATGTTCAGCGGAGCTTCCTGAATTTTCTTAAAGATGAGATCACCTTGTTCTTTGCAGATTGACTGCAAGCTCCTGTGCCTCTTAGAATTGGAACATAGTCAGGAAGTGAGCGGCCATTCTCTCCTTTGTATCTCCAGCAAGTTGCAGTTACTCTGGAGCCCATTTCTTTGTGACTGATGAACAGTGATTTGCTGGGGGTGCATAAAGAACATGGCCAGATGCCTTATGAGTCCAGCTCATCCGGGACCTTCATTTTCCCTCTAAAGAACAGTCTGTGTTTGGCTTGTGCAAGAACTGAGCAAAACTTGTCTCCTGTTTTGTGGAGTACATTTACCCTTTACAAGGGTAGAGTCAGTGCCTGGGAACCGTGGCAGCGTTTGACGTTAGCCAGGGCCGGGAAGGCTTGGTTGTTTGTTGCTGTTGGGCTGCCTGTGAGTCAGAAGGCTTCATACCACCCATGAGGCTTGATTAGCACTGTCCTCGTTTCTGGAATGACACACAGTTGCCTTATATAAACCACTCCGCATGTCTGTTACTTCCTATTGACATTTTAAAATGATCTGGTATTTTTCATAAAAATTAAGAAACCGTGCGTAGCCCAAACCTACTCTTTCTCCTTCCTAGTTTTGCTGTTTTCATGTTGCTCTTACATATTTAAGACACCTTATATAGAAAAACGGGGAGCAGGAGACAAAGGCCTTGCTTATTAGGAACCTCCGAGGACCCTCTAGTGCTGATGGACACCGAGGAGACCTCTCTCCTACCTGACTGAGGAATTCTCCAGCCCCTCCCGGCTCCCCATTGCTCGGGAATCAAGTCTACACACCCTTTTGTGCCTCAGCCCTCAGACTCACAGCTGGACTTTTGAAGCTAGGCTCCGGATCCCCTCCTTCTGCAGATGTGGAAGCTGACCTCTAGCCCTTGTTCGGCGTGTGCAGCTGCGGGAGCTATCTGGTGTCTTAAACTCTTCACATATTTCTACGACGATTTCTCTGGGGGCCTCGGCAGCTTCTCAGCAAGCCAGGCAGCTTGTAAAAGCTTAAGCAGAGAGAATTTCTTCAGGAAGGGATGAGCTATTTTTTTGTCTGTCAACATATTTATAGCTATGTGCCAGACGCAGGTGGGTGCTTTTCCAAACCTCTCTTTAAATCCTCAAAGCAGCTCACTAAGGTGGAAGCTGTCAGGCTCACCTTATGCATGAGGAAACAGACTTGGAGAGAGAGGATGTGCCTGGCCTGTCAGCTGTGACGAAACAGAAAGGCTGTTGTAGCCAGAGGTTTACCACCCCGCCCCCACCCCCGCCCCAGGTGACAGACAGGCTTGCCGCTAGTGGACCTGGCTGCTTCTCTATACTCAGTCCTTTATGCTCCGAGCTCGCCAGGCACAGTTCTGCGGATAAACAGCCTTGAGTCCATCTCTTACAGCCGATCAGAAATGTTGGCTCGTTTCCTGAGCCTGGGTCTGAACCTAGAAGATGGCCCCCAGTCTTCACTCATTCATCTCTTCCGACATTTTTGAGCACCTGCTCTCTGTAAGTCATGGTGTTAAAGGCCACACAGAGGACAGTGCTGCCTCCTCCGGTGCCATTTTCCACAAAGCATTTATTCCGTCTCTCCGGTGAAGTAGGCTGTCCCTGCTCTGGACTCCACATTACTTCCATTCCAATCTTTCTTCCAAAAGGCAGCACTTTTCTAGTTTGCCTTGGGGTCACGTCCCTGTGGGCTGGGAGTCCCAGAGGCACAGCCTGCGTCTCTTTCCCCTTTCTGCCTCTCAGAGCCCGGCAGGGTCTACAGGCTCAGTGTGTGAAGGATTCTGCGTGGGGAAGAGTAAAACATGGGCCTGGGCTCCAGAGTGGACAGGCTGGTTGAAGGAAAGCATCCCTTACTGAAGAGCGTGTTGCGGGAAGCCTCCTGTTGGTTCCTAAGCAGTGTTGTCTTCTGCTCCCCAATGTCTCCCGGGAGCCGGTTCCTTTTTATTGAATTTCTGAATGGCCTTTTCTCCACAGGGGACTTTGGTATTGATTCCCTAAATTCATCCTTACGGGTCTGGAGAAGCTCTTTTTTGTCCCCGCCAGTGACACAGCGTCTTGGAGCAGGCCTGCCGGGGAGGCCGGTTGCTGGCAACAGCCAGACGCCACTAAGCCACAGCGGCAGAGAGCAGCCCCGGCGCCACGGAAGGAGCCTCTCTCCAGTTTTTTTGTCCATGAGGCTGGCAGTAAGATCAGACGCTGCAGAGCGAAGCCTCTTATTCACTGTCAATTCTGAAGCGCCCAGGATGGTAGATTGCCTGCTGCCTACATTAGGAGCCTGTAAACAGTGTGCCTCCTGAGTCCCTGCGCAGAGCTGTGTCCCCAGTGATTGAGGCGAGACTTTCCCCTGAAAATGCCTTAGCATCCTTTTGAAGAGCAAACATTTCCTATTTTGAAGTAACTTCCTCAGTTTCTTGAAAATTTAATTTAATTTAAAGTAGAATTGTTGTTCTTTTCAGTTATTTTAAAAATTCTTCTTGGACAAAGAAAGAAAGAAAGAATGAATAGTTTAGAAATGGAAACGGCAGGAAGAAAGGAAAGGACGTGTGTGGCAGAGAAGGCAGCCACATCGCTTTTGAATCTTCCAGATTATCCCATGGACCCTGAGTGTCAGAGCAGGACCCGCTCTCCTGCTGGGCTAGACCTGGGTTCTGTCCCTGCAGAGGCCCCATGCTGGGCTTGTGTGGAGTCTTGGGGCTGTGGTGACTCAGGGGTGCGCCCCGCTCCCGCTGCCCTGCCTCAGCCAGGCAGTGACTCAGCATCGAGCCCTGGCTCCCTGACCGAGACCACACTCGAACTGAATGTTCCAGGTCTGCGCCTCAGCCCAGCTCCAACCGGGCGAAATGAAATGCTTTCCCTCCTGCTGCATTTCACCCCAAGAAAGTGAAGGGTTTGGAGACATTAGCCAATAATTATCACACAGTGTACAGGGGTGGCAGGAATAGTGAAAGGGTTAACGTACCCCCGGCCTTGGCGTCTGACAGACCTGGGTTCTGGTGATCTCAGGTAAATCACTCACCTTCCCCGAGCCTCAGTCTCTCCTTCTGAGAAATGGGCATACACCAGTACCTGTCCAGCAGGGTCGTAAGGATCGGGAAAGTGATGAGCCAGGGCCTGACCTGAGGCATGTGTGTGGTCCGTGGCGACAGTCCCAGTCTTCGCCAAGAAGTCGGAGGGGATTCACAGGCGCTTGGCTTTCCCACAGAGTGGACAGTGCTGGCTGGACGTGGGTCTCTTGGTTCCCAGATGGGTATGAAGTCTCGTTTCCCAAGACAAGGCCTCTTCTTATCGCCCCTGGACCACTTTAGCTGACACTCTCCTTCCACCAGTGTCCAGACACCCTCAGCACCCTTCCCGGGGGTTTCCTGTGTCCCTCGTGGGGGTGGTAGGTGCTGGGCAGTAACTCAGCGTGAGGGCAGATGAAGGCTCTCAGCCAGACCTGCAGCCCACAGCCTCATCAGCCTGTGGACTCACCCCAGATCCCGTGCCCAAGATGGGCCAGCAGAATTGTGTATCCTGTGTTCCGCAGGCAGCGC
Source organism: Orcinus orca (assembly GCF_937001465.1). NCBI lineage: Eukaryota > Metazoa > Chordata > Mammalia > Artiodactyla > Delphinidae > Orcinus > Orcinus orca. Next base: position 79,158,203 of record NC_064572.1, read on the forward strand.
TGTGTTTACCCTGAATCCCGACTGCTTGAGGCGGGGCTCTCCCTCCAAGTCTCTGCACAGGCCTGAGGACCGACCAGGTGCCCAGTGGTGTTGCGGGGAAACGGAGCCACGTTAAACGAGGGGCTGGCCGTCTGCACAGGTGTACTGGACCCTGCCCTCCTAAGTGGGGGAAATGTCACCGTGGGTGGAAGGAGAGAGGCAGGGGGTTTCTAATTGCCACCACCCTTTTGGGGGAGGGTGGTTGCTGAGGAAGGAATGCTTTGAGAAGCTGCTTAGGGTGGGGGAGGAGTCCCTCCAGCAATCTCCCCAAGACTGCCACCATCTGTCAGAGTCTCCCCCTGCCGGAGCTGTGGTTGATGAATTTGAGATTTTTTTCTTTTGCGAAACGGTGTTTTGTACAAAATACATGTCCAGTGAAGCCCAGCACCCTGATAACAACAGATGCTTTGCATGGTTGACATCTCACAGATGGAGGAGCCCAGTGACTGAACAGTGTTCTACCTGAGTCTGAGAAAGAACCTTGAGAAACCCATGGAAATGTGTCCATGGGGATGAAGAGGTCTCTTTATCTAAATTCAGACAAGATTTCGCTTCCTAATATGGAAATTTCAGGTACTTTTCCGTTTGTGATTTATGCCTTTAGATTGATCCCTACCCTTTTTTTTTTTTTTCTCCTGAAGAGGAAGTAGGTAGTCTTTAATTTCCCTGAAGCCGTTGAGCTCAGGAGCTGAACCCCAGTGACCGGGGATTCTCTTCCTGGTTCTGCAGTCACTTCCCATGTGACCTTGGGCCACATCTGCTCCATGGTATCCTTGAGGAGGGGTCCAGGGGTCCCATGGGGGACTCTGAGCCCCGAGCGCTCTCCCCCGCAGGGGACATACCCAGCTGTGGCCTGGAGACTGCTTATATGCCCTGGGGGGACACACTGAGAATATTAGGGCGACACCAGCAGATGTTCTACTCCCAGACGCCAGCCTGGCTTGGCTCTTTCCCCTGGGTCTCAGGGGCATGTGTGCAGGAACCACAGTCACTGCAGGTTGCGTGTTGATTCCTCAGGTGAGTTCGTCTGCAAGGCAGACCCCTTCAGCGCCTGGGGCCTGTTGAAGGGAGAGGGGAGTTTAGGGCTCAGGCCCCTAGAGTTGTTTTTAGCTGTGTTTGCTTCCAGGTTGTGAAACTTTAGATACATTTCTTAGCAGAGAAAGTGTCATCCCTGCTATTTAGCGCTCTTAAGACTCTCAATAAAGGGGCTTCAGACTCCAACAGGCTCATTACCAACTTGGTGAGATCACTGAAGAATTAAAGCCAAATTCACAACTCTGTAAACAATAGGCCCAACCAACTGTTGCTTGGGAAAAAGCTGGGTTCGTCAATAACTATTTGTGGAATGGAGGAACGTAGTTGTATAGGGCATGGGACAGCTCAGAGTTTACAAAGACTTTCTCATGCCTTATTTCACGTAAATCTTGCAAAAAGCCCTGGAAGGCATGGGGATTTTTATAGCTGGGGGAACTGAGTCTTAGTAGCAAGGAGTCCTGTCCGAGGGCACACACCTGGCGAGCAGCAGGGCGGGATTGGAGTCCCGAATGGCAACTTGAAAACAGGGGCTCATCTCTCTCATTTTAAGCACATCTTTAAAATGTGCTTTTCCCTAGCAGAAGCCCATAGGGACACCCATCTGAGTAATCCCAGGATCAACTATACATACTTTTTTTTTTTTTAATTTTTATTGGGGTATAGTTGATTTACAATGTTGTGTTAGTTTCAGGTGTACAGCAACATGAATGTGTTATACATACACATATATCCACTCTTTTTTAGATTCTTTTCCCATATAGGCCAATACACAATATTGAGTAGAGTTCCCTGTGCTATACAGTAGGTCCTTATTAGCTCTCTATTTTATAGATAGTAGTGGGTATGTGTCAATCCCAATCTTCCAATTTATCCCTCCCCCATCCCTTACCTCCTGGTACCATAAGTTTATTTTCTACATCTATAACTCTTTGTAGATAAGTATACATACTTTAATAACAGGGCATATCAGTTAAAACCTCCAAGCACCTGGGACTAGGTTGCTTACAGCACAGACTCTTGTCTCACTAGGAGTGCTGTAAACAGACTTCGGTGGATGTGGACTTCACTTATTATGCAGAATATGCCCAAAGTCCATTACATGCCCCAAACAGGGCTGGGGGCAGTGGAAGAGACCCTTTACCACATTCCAGTGGGAACTTTGAGTTCGGCTGTGGGGATGTAGATATCTCTTTATATATCACATTGGCGATACCTTATTTCATGTCTGTGGCCTGTAATACCAAATGGAAAGTTTTGGTAGGATGTTGAAGCTCAGGTCTCTATGTGTGCTTGAGAAGGAAGTTTTTCTTTTGTTTTGCTTCCTGCCTGAAAGAGGCAAGCCAAGCCACTTTATTTTATTTTTATTTTTTTTTTGCGGTACGCGGGCCTCTCACCGTTGTGGCTCCTCCCGCTGCGGAGCACAGGCTCCGGACGCGCAGGCTCAGCGGCCATGGCTCACGGGCCCAGCCGCTCGGCGGCATGTGGGATCCTCCCGGACCGGGGCACGAACCCGTGTGCCCTGCATCGGCAGGCGGACTCTCAACCACTGCGCCACCAGGGAAGCCCCAAGCCACTTTATTTTGATCCACGTCCTCGCTAAATGGGGAGTCCCAGGATTCTTATTGTCCGCCATCTTTTTTTCCTTGTTTTAGGAGTTCTGAAGTGTCTTTAGTAAAAGTCACTGCCTGGCAGGCGTGAGACTCTTCTGGCCTAAAAACCCAGTTGATAGAATCGGTGCCCTACTTAGGACTCCAGGCTGTTGAGGCGGAGGTGCTGCAGGGCAGCCCTCAGAGTGGCCTTTGTCGCTGTTCCCCTTCGTTCAGACTGTGGTCTGTAGGTGTCGAGCCCCCGTTTGAAAGAGCACTGTACCGTGGAGCTGGGGTCGGGGCTCACAGGGGCGCCGCCGTTTTCGGGGTTTATGGTTCCGCCCTGCTTTTAAGGTGCAAGGTCAGCGGCTTCCTCCTCTTCACTTGGTTCATGCAACTTTGGGGCACCTTGAATTCCAGAGAGTTCTAATGTGATTTAACTGGGTGCAGTCAAGAGTGGTCATTTTTAGATTTCCGCCACGTCAGCTTTTCCTTGTTTTTGAGCTTTATGTAGGTGTTTAGAGCTAGAAGAGATCTTGGAATCAGAGGTCACGGAGAACGTCAGGGCTGCAAGGAACCTCCTTTAGGTCAGTGCTCCCACTGCCATGGGGGCTGGACTTGCCCACACACCTCCTGAGTCAGACTTTGTTGGGGTCTGAACGTAGCGTCTGCACCGTTTTGCGTTTCCTGGGCGCTCCGGACGCCCCCTAGAGTCTGAGGACCACTGCTTTTACAGAACATCTGGGCCTCCCCTTCATTTCGCAGCTGAGGAAACTAAGGCCCCGGGAGGGGATGTGAGTTGCTTGCGTAGCACACGTATTTCAGAGCAGAGTCAGCTTTAGGACCAAGCGCAGCCTCTCTCCAAGTCTCCTAGCTGTCCCCTAAGCACCCACATTGTTACTAAAACTCAGTAGTGAAGTTTAGCTGTGCTCTTAAGCAAACAAGACCTGTGTGAGCCGCGGGCTCATCCAAGCCCAGAACCTGGCCCCAGGCTTGTCTAGTAATAATACCTTGTACTCGATAGGGCAGACTTTGGCTCACCTGAGGTAGTTTTCCCTGCTTTTCATCCCGGCCTTCCCATGGAGCTGTTTGGCGCCCGCAGGGGATTTTAATGCAATGCACAAAGAAGAAGCTTGAACCAGTTCATTTCATAAATTAATGCAGTGAGATAAGCAGTGGAAGTCAGGCTCTTATTTCCTAATTGGATTTCATGTGTATGTATTCCTGATGGCTCTGCCCACAGATAAGGATAATGAGCTGAGCTGATTGGAAAACGCTTCCTGTAATGCCGTCACTGCTCCCTAGGGAGCTTAGGCAGGTGGTGATGAGGAAGCAGGGCTGGCCGTCATCTGCTTGGTGACTGTGATGGCACCCCGTCCCTATCACGGGGTCACACAGAAGTGCAACCCCCAGGAGACGGAGTCCCCAGTCCCCAGCGAAGTCAGGGTGAGGCAGGTAGTGCCTTTCCTCTATGAAATATGCTGGTTGGTATAACCAGTAGGCTTGGGCTTGAACTCGAGGACACTTCTTACAGGACTGAGGAGACATGTTCTAGTCATATTCTAGGAGAATTATAAATATTAAACATTTTAAAAACTTTTTTCTTGGACTTCCCTGGCGGTCCAGCGGTTAATACTCCGCCCTTCCAATGCAGGGGGTGCGGGTTTGATCCTACATGCCGCGTGGCGTGGCCAAAAAAAAAACCCAAACTTTTTCCTTGGAAAAAAATTATGTCTTTTTTTTTTTTTTACTAGACTGTGATGAAAACACCACAGAAGGTAGGAAGGGCAATTTAACTCTTTTGGGCAGTGCTTTTTGGTTAGTAAAACTGAAGCATTGGTTGTTGACAGGGCTCTGATGAGAGGAGAGTAGAAACAGAGGTGGTGTCAGCATGTGGTGCAGACCTTGTTATGGGTGGGCGTGTCATTTTCAGTTTAAATTATTCACGTAGAAGTGTTAGTTTTCTCTTCTGTAGAAGTGAGGTGGTCTTTTTTAACTTACCTAAAGCAGTGTTTTCTAAACAAAGCCCCCACCAGAGTGGCAAGGCAGCCCACCTTCTTGCAGAGGCCATCATGAGAGATGTGTGGGGTTTTATCACATGGCATAAATGGGTTGTTAATTCACACGGAACCAGGAGTGCAGACCTCAGGACTGTAGGAAAGCAGCCTCCAGGCTTCCCGTAGCCACCCTGCCTTCCAGCTTGGGCCCCTGACACCCCCAGCCCTGCCTGCGGTGACCGCACGCTCCCTCCACTGACCCGGACCACTACTCCCAAGACCAGGTCAGGTATCGCCTCTGCTGTCGCAGCCCCTGGGGCAGGTGGAACTGCTCTCCCGCCTGCCTTCCCTTCTTCCTTCCTTTTTCTTCCCTTTTCTTTTTCAGCTGAGGCACAAAATATGCTCAGGGAGATGCATAAGAAGCACAACTCGTGGCAGGCCCACTCCAGTACCTTCTGGATCCGGGGGCTTCCCCCAGGAGCGGGCAAGCCTCAGCCAGGCCTCTGTATGGCTTCCAGGCCCCGGGAGGGTCTGAGGTGGAGGCCCAGCCAGCAGCTGGCTGTGTGGCAATGCTGGGGGTGGCAGCCCTCACCTGTTCGGTCTGGACAGTGTGGGTGGAATGTGGCAGGGGAGGGGCAGTGTGGGGGTCCCAGGGAAGTGGACAGTGTGAGAGACTTCGACACGGATGTACACCCGTTTACCACGACCCAGAGAAAGTCGGAGAACGTTTCCATCCCCTCCGAAAGTTCCTTCCCAGACGACTCCGTTTTCTCCAGGTGCAGTCACCGTTCTACTCCGGTCACCACCAGTTAACTTCGTCCTTCAGCTTTGATTCCTCTGACACTTTGGGGTCTGAGGAGCATAATCATGGGCCTGTTTAGGGGGGATTCACATGCCTTTTGGCCTTCCCGGCATCACTCTTTTTTTTGTGTGTGGGGGGGGCGTCCCTCTTGACGTGCTCTCGTAAAACCTCACGACAGTCCTATGAAGTGGGTGTTGCTAGCTCATTTTCTAGAAAAGGGGATTAAGGCTCACCGAGGTTAAGAGAATTACCCCAGATGAAAGAACTGTTACTAACAGAGGTAAGAATGAACTTGCATCCTCTCTAGGAAAGCCCCCTCCTACTAGGAAAGCCCAGGCGGTCCCCCATCCACAGGGCCTCCTGTGCTTTCCAGGTAGTTTTGCTCCCTGTTTGTTTCATGCAGCCCCCAGTTGGCAGGGATCGTGCCTTGCTGGTTTGGTGATCCCATGGTACCAAGCAACTCGGGAGCAGGACGTTGACCAGGGACCAGTCAGCGGATGAGGGCCGCTGGCTGCTCAGCTCTGCTTTTGTGCGTGGCCAGGAGGAAGCCCGCAGAGACGATGCCCCGGCACTCGTCCAGGCCCCTGCTCCAGGCTGGAAGGAAGGTGCCCAGTGCGTGGAGAAAATGCCCGGACGGCCTGTTGTGAGTCAGCTCCGAGCAGCACGGCGTTTCTTCGGTCCCTCTTGCTGCCTCCCTTTTGGTGTCCCTCTCATGGCAGGAATTTGGTTCTGAATGTGAGGCCTGGACCCACTCCCTGCTCTTGGGTGACCTGAGTTAAGCAGGCTAAAATAATGCCGCTGCCCTGAGCACGTGGGTATTCTAATCTGAGAGTGCCTGTCTGCTGGCGTCCCCAAGGACATGGCAACACCCTTGCCTCTCCTTCGTGCTGGAGGCCCTCTGGGGCGGGGCTCGGCAGGAGGCAAGCAGTTCATGGGTCTGAAAGGGCTAAGTTCCAGGGTCAGCCCTCGGCTTTCCCCACTTGTGACCAGTTTCGCCCCACTGGGAGTTACACCCTGAAGCTCCTAGAGCCTCAGCTCTTGGCGTTCGTTTGCAGTTCAGAGGGCTGCCTCGTGAGGAAGGATCATGCTCCTTCGTAATAGTTGACCCACTCGGGTGTGTGGCAGTGGCACAAATCCTCAGCCCCCTCGTCCGTAAGAGGACCCTCTAGTGCTCAGGAGGTCGTCAGGACCGGAAGCCGTGGGGGTCCCTGGTTTCAGTTGCCCAGCCTCTGCTTGGGGAGAAGTGACATTGCCCAGCGAGTGACGGGCCAGCCTTGTTGTCTGAAACAAGATCTTTCTCTGTGGTACATCTGGAACTTGGCCTTCTCAAGGGTCCCAAAATAGCCGGGCCGCTGAAGGGAGAGCTTCGTGAGAGGACATGAGAGAGACCCAGCCGCTCCTCGCCAAGCAAGCTTTGTTGGCATCACAGGACCAGCACAATTAATCCCCGGGTTTTGTTCTCATCCTGTGCTGCTTCTGCATTCCTTGTGTATCTCCCTTTCTCGCAGCTTGTTCTGAAAATATTCCTGAGGAGGCAGCGTCCCGCTGCCGCCCCTTCTCGGCAGACTTCCAGGCTGTGGCCTGCGTTGGGGTCCAGCACGAGTCTGTATCGCTAGGAGACATGAGGCCCTTTTAGAAAGCAGAGAAGCTGGCTGTGGCTTAGGGAGCTGGAATTGAATGCTCCTCGCACCTTCTGATCTGGGTCTGAAGATTTGGGAGGCGGTCAGTGACTCACCTATATGCACTGCCGCCGTGTCACCCAGAAAAGAAACCTGTCTTACCAGTTTGGGAAACTGGGATTTCTCTTATGCTCAACAGTTACCTTGGCTCCCCTGCTTCCTCTGGATGCTTCTGATTCTTAAACTGCTGCCCATACAGCGGCTTCAGTAGGGGCGGGGGCGTCTGGAAGAAGTGGGGGGTCAGGGGAGGCACCCACACTCTGTGTGCTCAGCTGCACTGTGGGACCCAGGGTCACTCTGGAAGGTCGGAGTGCTCGGCGCCAGGCTTGCTCCTGTTCAGGGCTGTCTCCTTCCCAGTTTCTAACAGGTCTGTGTTTCTCTTTATTTTAGGAAACCGCATCCTCTGCAAATGGGCCTTCGAGGGAGGGCTCCAGGCCGCTGCCCACGAGGGAAGGCCACGTCGTGTACCCCCGGCTCCGGCCAGGCTACATTCCCATCCCTGTCCTCCACGACGGTGCCCAGAGCCGGCAGCCACATCCTGTCTTCACCTACCCCCAGCCTGGGACGCAGCGCTTCCAAACCGAGGTAGCCCCGGCGGCCCCGCAGAGGCCCCAGTCACCTCTGCGGGGAGTGGCGGAAGCCACCCAGCCAGATAAACAGTGTGGACAGGCGGTAGCGGCTGCGGCAGCCCAGCCCCCAGCCTCCCATGGACCTGAGGTAAGGAGAGGCTTGTCTCGCGGGCCTGTGGGGTGCGACCCGGGGGTGCCGGGTTTTGTGCTTCCTAGGCTGCCCCAGACCCTGATGCGGTGCCCAGGGCAACGCCTGGTGAGATGCGGGGCATCTGGGCCTGGCCCGCAGCGTCAGAGGTCACCCAGCAAAGATCGCTTACAAGACAGCCCAGCGTCCCCCCAGCGTTTCACAGGTTGGTTTTTCAGGTGGGCAGGGATCATGGTTTATTTTGGTAGTTAAGGAATTGGGGCTCAGAAGGGTAAACAGCTTGGTCCACAATCACAAAGTTGGAAGTGGTGTCACTGGGACTGGAAGCCTGGCCTTCTGGCTCCTCACGTACACCCACCGAGCTTTCTATATCAGAAATACAGAGATACTCTGTGTTATTTCATTCAGTTCAGTGTTCACAGGTAAGTATTAACTGCTTGGAGCTGTACTGACGTGAAAATGAGACCGCGTACCTGCCCTTACAGTGTCCACAGTTTCAAAGGAAATGTAAAATCAGGAGTCAGGAAGGCAGCTGCTTTTCAGGTTTTAAGTCTGAAGCCGACACTTCTTGCACTAATGTCTAAAGAATGGTTCTTAATCCAGTTCTTAGCTGAGATTTGAAGGCCAGTGGACCCCAGTAGGAATCCTGAGCCGTAAGCCCTCTGGGTTTTGCAGTCTGCACAGCATCCCATCGTGTCTCCTGCACTGCTCTTGAGCACAAATGCTTGCTCCGGGGATGAAAAATCATAGTTAATGTGGGACACCAGGAGGCTCTTTTCCCTTCCTTGGAGAAGCGGTACCTGAATTTGTAATGTTTTTGTTGTAAAAATCAAAAGTGACACATCAGTCAGAGAAACCAGAACAAATTTAAGCTAGCAGGGCCTGTAGAAGCCAGCTGCGGAAACACCCTTCTGATTTTCTAGAACAGAAAGTAGGTGGCCGGGAAGGGAAAGGGGCCTGGCCTGCCTCGGTCCACACAGGGGACACAGTTCCCAGTGCCCAGCTGAGTTCTCTGTGGATAAGCAGGAAGAGAGTTACGGAAAGAGGAAATGCAGTGACAACAATAAATAAAATGTAGTGAGCGCTTCCTGTGTGTGGCGCTGGGGCTGGGACACACGCACAGGTTATTTTACCGAATTGTCAGGTCAGCCCAGTGGCTGGGCTGGGGGTTAAACGCGGCTCCTAAATCCATTGAGCTGTTAAGAATTTGAGCCCAGGCCTCTTGGCTCCTGAGCTCCCAGTCTTAACACTACATTTTGAAAATGGAAAGGCTTACAGACGGGAGGTCATGTTAAACCTGCTGCCCAGAGCAGGCGCATGACGGGGACAGAGTCGGAGGGCCAGACAGCGGTGGCTCACGGGGCTGTGTATCCACCCTTTGCGTCTTGCAGCGATCCCAGTCTCCGGCTGCCTCGGACTGCTCATCCTCGTCCTCCTCGGCCAGCCTGCCCTCCTCCTCTGGCAGGAGCAGCCTGGGCAGTCACCAGCTCCCCCGGGGCTACATCTCCATCCCTGTGATACATGAGCAGAATGTCACCCGGCCGGCAGCCCAGCCCTCCTTCCACCAAGCCCAGAAGACCCACTACCCAGCTCAGCAGGGCGAATACCAGACCCACCAGCCTGTGTACCACAAGATCCAGGGAGATGACTGGGAGCCCCGGACCGTGTGGGCAGCATCCCCGTTCCGGTCACCCGTCCGGGGTGCGTCCAGCCGGGAGGGCTCTCCAGCCAGAAGCAGCACGCCGGTGCACACCCCGCCGTCCGTCCGCGTGCAAACCGTGGTCGACAGGCCTCAGGTATGGGAGTCGGTGTCGGCAGACTAGCTGGGGCAGCATCTCTCCAGGGCCTGAGGAGCTCTGTGCAGGTGCCCTGGGTCCCCCCACCCCACGCCGCCCCACCAGCCCCTCCTGGTTTACGCACGTAACTGGGGGGGGAGGGCGAGATCCTGAAAACGGCTGGTCATCAGCAGAAATGCAGGCGAGGGCTGTGAACCTCCAGTGCTTTCTACAGCTTTTGCTCATTTTTCGCTGCAGCTGCCTCAGGGGCAGAGCTCCAGCCACCACCGTGGGCAACGGCGGGCAGAACACAGCGTCACACACCTGTGGGGGGGGCCCAGGTGTCTCAGTGCCCACCATACCCTTGCAGTGCCCTGCAGCCCCTCCACGCCCCACCCTCAGCCTCGTCTCCTGCCTCACTCACACCCCTTCCTGCACTCTGCAGGCCCTTCACTCTGTTGTCTCCTCTTTTGTACCTTTGCTTGTGCTGGACCCACTTCCTGACATGCCTTCACAATCCAAGTTGTCCCCATCCTCCAGGGGACAAGCCAGTTGCCACTTCCACGAAGCCTCCTCATCTTTCCCACGGTGCCTAGTATGAGTCCCTTACAGTTCAGCTCTGATTATTCTGTGCATTTATTCCAAAAGTGTTCATCCACTCTCTTCAGCTCTGCTCTGACCTTGGCCACAGGGAGCATGTCTTACTCCTTTCTCCTCCTTTGCGGTAGAGGACCACGTTCCCTGGCCGATGCCTGGCTGGCTGGGCGGATGGGAAGCCTTCCTTCCTGCCTGGTGAAAGTTACAGGCAGGGCCCACTTATCCTTCAGTAGAGACGTGCAGGCACTGGTTCCTGGGGGAGGAAGTCTTCTAGTTTTAGCCGAAGAACACTCGGCAGCCGGGGCCGCTCAGCTGCTGAGTGAATTCTCGGCCACAGGTTTTATTTTTTATTGTTATTTAAATATTTATTTATTTTTCAACATTGTGGAAGTGCCTTTACATTTATTTATTTATTTTTGGCTACGTTGGGCTTTCCTTGCTGCGTGCAGGCTTTCTCTAGTTGCGGCGAGCGGGAGCTACTCCTCTTCCTTGCGGTGCGTGGGCTTCTCACTGCGGTGGCTTCTCTTGTTGCGGAGCACGGGCTCTAGGCGCATGGGCTTCAGTAGCTGTGGTGCGTGGGCTCAGTAGTTGTGGCTCGCGGGCTCTAGATCGCAGGCTCAGTAGTTGTGGCGCACGGGCTTCGTTGCTCCATGGCACGTGGGATCTTCCCGGACCAGGGCTTGAACCCACGTCCTCTGCATTGGCAGGCGGATTCTTAACCACTACGCCACCAGGGAAGTCCCTTGGTCACAGTTTTTAAAAGGAAAGTGCCCTGTAAACAAATGCAGGGCATCTTCTTACTACAGATGGTGACACTGTTCAGGGCCCTCAAACAGAACACCTCCTTTTATGGTTTTTTTGTTTGTTTGTTTTTTTGCTTTTTTATTTGGAAATGATTTCAACCTTACAGAAGAGAAGTCCAGTATATATGAAGGTCATGAAAGCAAAGATTCACCCATATTTACTGTTAACATTTTGCTACATTTGCTTTGTCATCTTTTCCTCTCTCCATATATTATCTGTATTTTTTGTTTGAGGTTTAATTGTAAATATCATGTCCAGTACCCCTAAATATGTCAGCAGATATTTTCCTAAGAGAGCGACCTTCTCATTCATACCCACAGTAGAATTATCAGATGCAGGAAGTTTAACGTCCTTAAAACATTGTTGTCTCATACGCAGTCACTTCTCAGATCTCCTTTATAGCATTTTCCTCCTGTTCCAGGATCTAATGTAGGATCACGAGCACTGCACGCAGATGTCGTTTTCCTTTAGTCTCCTTTAATCTGGAAAACACGTTCTCAGTCTTTCTCTGCTTTCATGACCTTGACATTTTTGAAGAGTACAAGCCATAGGGCACCCCCTCTTAAGTGTTTCCAAAGTCACTTACTCAGCCATTGTTTTAAAACCCAAGAAGAGGCGTGTGGCTGGTTCATGAGTGCTAAGGGCCAAAGTTAAGCATTTCTGGTTGGCAGAAGAGATTTGATGGAAAAGGAAGCTACTGGTGTTCAAACAAAACAGCCAAGCGTCCATCAGATCCTTACTCAGACTCAGTATTCCTTTCAAATGGGAAAGAAGTGCCCATTTGCAAAGCTGGAGATGTTTCCTCTCATACCTTTCCCATATTATCAATATTTTCTATAATCGGTGGAACAATATTTAATCCTATTTCCACTTAACCCTATTTGTTTGTAGTGGCCTCCCTTTTATAGCTTGTCTAGAAATCCCTTTTTAGAGGCTTGCAGAGATTTGACCTAACTGAACCTTATAGTGGGATTTAGAGTTTTTAATATGGAGTACTTTAGAAATAATGTAGTCCAACTCCTATTTCCCAGTTGATTAAATCAGTGTGTGAGATTTTTAAGGGGGTTTTAGATGTTCACTTAAATGCTAGGTGAACCAAGATGTTTCTGTTTCAAGCATAGTTCATTTTTTAAAATATCGCTATAGCTTATAGTCACATTAAAGAGTATCTCAGCCTCTGTAGCCAATGTAGTCAGTGCAGAGATTCTGCACTGCTGAATGTTAGCTCTGGCACAGATGTGTCCAGGCAGAATTCTTACTGCATTACCCATTTTCAGCATCTTGCTTATTCTCAAAAAATACATCAGTCTGGGCAGAAACCACAAGGCTGTCATAGGTTTTTTTTTTTTAAAAAAAAAAAAGACGATTATAACTTTTCTGAAACAGGAGATGGGAAGGCCACACCCTGAGCCGAGACTGTCACACAGGGTGATGAAGGGGGCCAAGTGGCCATTACTATTCCCTGGCTCCATCACCTGAAAGTCTGAGTCACCCAGGACTTTGCTTTGAGGTAAAGTAACTCAGCCGTCAGCATGCGTTTTTGGTATTTTCATTTTTGAAAATTATATTGGTTTTCTTTTCATTGCCGTAAGAATACCATCTCCAGAAAAATTCAGTGAGAGATGACAGACCAAGAGACCAAGGTTAACGAACGGAAGCATAACAATGGTTTGGTCACATACATGATGAATATCATATTTTAATTTTGTAACAGGTTTGGCTGACTTTGAAAATCCCTCTTATACTATTAAACTTTAAAAAAGTCATTTCTGTTTTCTTCTAGTCAGTACTAGCTACAAACGACTGCCTGTGACCCTCAGCCAGGTATTAAAACTATCTCTGTGTCCTTGCCTCTTCTCAGCAACCCATGACCCATCGAGAACCTTCACCTATTCCCCAACCTGAAAACAAACCAGAAAGCAAGCCAGGCCCAGCTGGACCAGATCTCGCTCCTGGACACATCCCGATTCAAGTGATCCGCAAAGAGGTGGATTCTCAACCTGTTTCGCAGAAGCCCCTGCCTCCCTCTGAGAAAGTGGAAGTAAAGGTTCCCTCTGCTCCGGTGCCTTGTCCTCCCAGCCCGGCCCCTTCTGCCGTCCCCTCTCCCCCCAAGAACGTGGCTGCAGAAGAGAGAGCAGCCCCCAGCCCTGCCCCTGCAGAAGCCACACCCCCAAAACCAGGAGAAGCTGAGGTACCCCCAAAACATCCAGGTGTGCTGAAAGTAGAAGCCATCTTGGAGAAGGTGCAAGGGCTGGAGCAGGCTGTGGACAACTTTGAAGGCAAGAAGACAGACAAAAAGTACCTGATGATAGAAGAGTATTTGACCAAAGAGCTACTGGCCCTGGATTCGGTAGACCCAGAAGGACGCGCTGATGTCCGCCAGGCCAGGAGAGATGGTGTCAGGAAGGTTCAGACCATCCTGGAAAAACTTGAACAGAAAGCAATAGATGTCCCAGGTCAAGTCCAGGTTTATGAACTCCAGCCCAGCTCCCTTGACACCGATCAGCCACTTCAGGAAATCATGGAGATGGGTGCCGTGACAGCAGACAAGAGCAAGAAAAGTGCTGGAAATGGAGAAGGTCCCAGTACTGAAACCCAGCAGCCAGAAGCCAAAGCAGCAGCAGCTCCAAACCCCAGCAGCACGACAGACACAGCTGCAAACCCAGCAGCACCATAGTCTCCACGAAATAAAAAATCAGCCCCGGAGACCGGGAACTGATTGTGTGCTTTAGAGAATTTTAAGTTGCATGCATTTCAGGGCCTTAAAACCAGTTGGTTTTTACTCTTCATAGCTGCTTGGTAGGCAGTAACTTGGGTGGAGGCGAAACACACTAATAAAAGGCCTAAAAGGAGAGTGATGCTTTTCCTGTGTATTCATATTCTGTACAAATAAAGAAGTTGCTTGTTACAGAAGTTTAACCCCATAGCTTGCTGTTTTGGAGCCCTCTCTGTATGGGTCCCACATGTTAGTCATGGATGTGAACTGTCTTTCTACAGCTCTGGACTGAAGGAGTTTTTGTGGGGGTAGATGGGGAGTCGATTTCTCATCAGTAAATATGAAACCCATTTTTCAGAAGTGTTGCCATTTTAGTGGGATGATTTTTGTCATCTCATAGCTAAAATACTTAACTTTAGATAGAATAAAATGTGTAAGGAGCCGTAGGAATATCTGTATGTTGGATGACTTTAATGCTACATTTAAAAAAAGGAAAATAAAGTAATAATGTAACTCAAAATGTCTTCTGTGGTTTCTAAATTTTGAAGAGTGGCGGCATCAAGATGGTCTTTCACTGGCTTCAGGAAAAATAAACAGACACATTTGCAGGCCTGCTCTGGGATTCGTAACATCTCTACTGGCCCGACCCATGAGAAGATGAGTCTTGGTCATTTTTCATTCTCAGGTTGCAGCTGCAACCTGGGAAGACTCAGAGCTGTGAACCCAGGTAATGGGAACGTGCCCATCACACCTCTTCAGATTGCTCCAGCAGAGGTGCCTCTCTGCCCACCTGGCCCCAGGCCATCCGCAGACCTCACTGAAGGGCTGAGTGGGTTCAAAAGTGCACAGTTCCCAGTATTGTCTGAGGCTGGCCCAAGCGTTCCCTGGAGTCCAGCTCACTGGGGGTTGGGCACATGTTCTATGAGAGTCTTGGGGTCATCTTTATCTGACACTCCTCTGAGTCACCAAGCCAGTCCGAGACCAGGTTTATCTTCCCACATTGGGTTCCTCGAAGTCACTGGGGTTAGGGACCAGATGCACTGTGAAGCCACTGGGGGGAAGAAGGTTGTTCTAGGCAAAGGTTTTTTAAGGGCTTGGGAAGGACCACCGCCCAGAATGTGGACACGTGCAAGATTTTGTTTTCTTAAGTCCTTTGCCAAATAAACCTGAAATTGAGAAGGAAGAGAAAGATGGGTCTGAGATCTTGGAACTCCAAGGGAGCCCTCTGGCTTAAGAGCCCCTGGGCTGAATTCCTCATGACTGTATTGAGTTTAATATTGGTGCCTGACGATGCTGCACAAAAATACACGCCGGTGTGCTTGCCACTCCCAGCTTCATGAGAAAGGTTGAAGTCATTCTGATGGGAATCGCCAACATCTTTACAGGGTGAACTCATTTGAGGAGTAAAAGCTGACTGCTAACAACACCACCGATTCTAGAAACGCAAATTTGTAAATAGGAGAAAAGCTTACTGGACTATTTCTTAGATGAATCACAGATAAAGAACGTGACCATCTTTTTGGTGACTTGGGCATCTACTCTCAACGGATCTCAACGTTAAGGCTTCTTAAGTGGTTACTGAATTAGGTTGATGTTTTATCACTGAAGATCAACAGGTAGCCCTTTAACGTAGTTAGAATGTTTTCAATCATCCAAATTAGATGGTACATGGATATCAGGCAGGAGTTACCCAACCTGTGTTGGTGGTTCCTGGGCCTTGCATGGCGGCAACCGGCTGGGCATAGGGCTGGCTGCAAGGCTCTTGTTAACGTGCCTGTCTGCCCCTGTAGGAGTCAGGGGACATATATCCACTGAGTGCCTCCTAGTGTCAGGGGAGTTCGGCTTATTTAATCATCCCAGTGCTCTTTAAGAGAACATTAAAAAAAGAGAGAACATTATGGGCTTCCCTGATGGCGCAGTGGTTGGGAGTCCGCCTGCCGATGCAGGGGACATGGGTTCGTGCCTCGGTCCGGGAAGATCCCACATGCCTCGGAGCAGCTGGGCCCGTGAGCCATGGCCGCTGGGCCTGCGCGTCCGGAGCCTGTGCTCCGCAACAGGAGAGGCCACAACTGTGAGAGGCCTGCGTACCGCAAAAAAAAAAAAAAAAGAGAGAGAACATTATACTTTAGAACACAGGCTTGATTCAGAACTCCTGGGTTCAAATCAGAGCTTCACAGAAAAGCTCTGGGACGGTGGGCAAGTTACATAGCCTTTTCTTTCCTGGTTTCCTCGGTTGTAAAATGGGGCCGGGGGAGCGGTAATGATTAAATGAAATCAGACATGGGAAGCAGTGAAAGGAGTGCCTGCTGGCACATTAGCTGTAATTAACGTCCTGGTGTAATGGGCGCAGGAAGTGACTTGCGCTGGCCGGGCCAGGAGCAGGGGCAGGATTGAATCCAGGCCCAGGAGACGCTGAAGTGCATGCTGGTCTCACCATCTTCTTTAGCACCGAGAAGAAAAGGACTCCGCGTGAGGTACCTCAGAAATTTGAGAATAACCTCTCACCTCTTCCTTGGTCAGAACGTCGGTTCTTTTTTTTAACATATTGCGTCCAAATCCTATGAGATTATTCCTGTCTCTCAGATAAAACAAGTGACTTAGAACTATTTTTTTTCGGCTGCGCCATGCATCTCACAAAATCTTAGTTCCCCCGTGGCAGTGAGACTGTGAGGGAATTCCCAACTTGGAACTATTAAGTAATGCCGTCTATACTAGAGTCACCAGCAGACTCAACGCTGGGCGCCCAGACCCCTGGGTTTGGTTTCCAGAGGTTCCTGGAGCTCCCCTCCCCCTCTCACCTTGCCTCTGCTCCCCTCCAGCCATTCCCACCCGAGTCTGCGCCCACCCTTGAGGCCTACCTGTCTGTGAGACCTTCCTGGCTCAGACAGTACTCTTCTTCTCAAACTTCCATTTCCCGAGATTCCTAACAGCCTTCAGTCTGTTTGCCAGGGGACAGTTGTCTTCCAGCTGTTTTAGTATCTTTAGTCACTTACTAAGCAAGACTGTAAGTCCCCTGAGGGCAGGTCCATTCTGACCCCTTATTCCCACATTGTTGTCCAGACCTGGCACATGGGCACCCTGGATGGCCAAGGTCCCTTAAAGTTCCTTTGACATAAGGTCTTAGGATTCCAAGGCTAAATTGACATTTACTCAGAAATAAACATCGGTATTAGCTGACGAGAGTTTAGAGCCAGCTCTCCCACCAGCTTTCTCTTGTAATCCCCAGAATGTATGTTTAGGCAAATTGATTCCCTCTCTGGGCCATTTTCTCCCCATCTGTGAAAGGCAGGCGCTGACCCAGGCTCTGGCTGGTGGTCTGGACAATTCCAGCAAGTTGGCACTTCTTCCTGTTGTGGTCTCTGCGCTTCCTTTTTCTCCAGCCATGCAGCACGGAGCTCCGTCGTGGGCTGGGCATTCCTGCAGCGCCTGTGTGAGTGTGGCCGCCACTCTGTAACGTTATACAAACGTAATCATATGCCAAGGGACAGGATCCAGGGTTGCAGTTATTTTGGGACGTGCAGGAGCCTGTGGGAAAATGCTGGAACATGTCTGAGTCACCCAGGCAAATACCTTTCTTTCCGTGTTCCAACATGTTTTGAACTTCCAGGCAGCACAAAAGAAGCCCCAAGCAGGGCACACACGCCCTTTGTGTCTTTGTGCCCTTCCTGGGCTGCACCTCTGTTTCTCGGCTGTGTCCCTACATCCTCTGAGCACTGAAACATTTGTATGTGGAGGGGTGCGAGGCGGGGCTGGATTAAGCCCTTGGAGGCCCTAAGCGTGGAAAAAATCGTGGTGCCTCCCCACAGTGTAATTCAAAATAAAAACAACCGTAAGCCTCAAAAGAGAAGTAAGGATGATCTGAGTTTACCCCGCTCTATACTCTTGTTGCTTTTTTAAAAATTAAAAAATTCCTCCAGCTGTGTGTGTGTGAGGTTGGGCGTGTCCCTACTTTGCTGATACGCAAGCTGCCTGTTGTCCAGCGCTGCCCACTAGCAACCAGTGGAGACCAGGAAGGGCTGCTTCAGTCCCGGGGGAGAGTCCTGAGCAGGGCGAGGAGGGTTCAGGAGCAGAAGAGAGAGCAGGAGAGGCCAGAGCTGGTGCCATCCGCTCTCAGTGGGAGGGGGCGGAAGGCAGCCACGGGTCACGTGCTCAGGTCCCCGTACTCGGGGGCCCAGGACAGTGGGGGGCAGAGTTCCTGGAGCCTCTGGAAGGCAGTCTTTTTTTTTTTTATATTGCTTTAATTTTTATAATAATTTATTCTCATGGCAATAATTTGTGTGGCTAAAAAGGCAGTCTTAAGGAGGTACAAGGAGGTGGGGAGGGCATGGGAAAAAGAATTCCAGGCAGACAGGGCCTTTTTCTAGAACACTCCCTTTCCTGTCCTTTCCTGCCCTAGCCAGCCCTCCACCCTGATGCCCTGGGTTGTCCACAGCCCTGTTGCTGAGGAAGCAGGTCTCCTCTGATCCAAAGAGAAATCCTACCATCAGCCCCTCCCTGTTCCTGTCCACCTCACCTCTCTTTCTCTCTCACCTGGCTCCTTCCTTCTCCTGAGCCTACAAAGTGCAAACCAAAAAGAGGCATTTCCTCCTCAATCCCCAGTTTACCCCCCTTATTATTAAATACCTGGGAAGAGCAGCTGAAGTCTACCTGGCCTCCCAGGCTCTGCTCTTCCTGCTGCAGTCCGTCCCCTGCCCGCACCTGTGGCCCGGGCTGCAGTCCCGGCACAGCGGCCTGGACTCGCCCCCTCCCCTGCGCACTCTTACAGTGAGGTCTCCCAGGCTCCCGTCCCCATCCCACGGCTCCTATCACTGTGTGACGCTTAGTTTTCTGTGTCGGCTTGGCTTGGTGATAGTACCCGGCTATTAAGCAGACACTAGTCTAGGTGTTGCTGTGCAGGTATTCTGTAGAAGTGGGTGGGCCTCATAAAATCAGTCAAAGGCCTTAAGACCACTAACAGATTTCTTGGAAAAGAAGACATCCTGCCTCAAGATTGCAGGGTCAGCTGCCGCCCGAGTCTCCAGCCTGGGGACCTAACCCACAGATTCCCCACTTGCCTGTCCCCACAATCGCCAATTCCTTAAAATCTCTTTTAAACACACACACACACACACACACACACACACACACACACACACACACACACACACACACACACACATTTTCTGGGGAACCCTGACTGATGATACATACTGTTTACATTCTCACTGGGTCACTGGCTTCTACTTCCCAGACCCCAGTCACCTCTGGGTCTGTGTTTCTGGTACCTACTTTCTCCTGAGCACCAAACTTCTATGCACAGTTGCCTTCAGGGCACACAGGAAAGTGAGCAGTCACTTGATACCCTCCAGGAACCTAGAATCTAAACTCCAGAGTTCCTTCAGCACCATCAGCGCTGTCACAGCACAAGCCTTCCGTGGGGCACAATCCCAGATGCTCACGGAGGCCACCAGCTGGAGGAGCAGCAGAGCCAGCCATCCCAGAGGGCATGGCTGGGGGCAGATGCCACCCTCCTCAGTCCCAGCCTATGGTTGCCATGTGAGGACATGGGTCCAGTGTTGTAAGAGCTTTCCAATTTTCAAGCAAGGCCAGAAATCTGTTTCTGTGAAGTCTCTCAATTTTTAAATATTTTAAAATGTTAAAATCCCCCAGCAGGCCCAACAAAACCCATCTGCATGCCAGATCTGGCCTTCAGCTGCCAATTAGCAAGGCTCAAGTCCAACTGTGCTATAAATACTTAATTCTGTCTCGGTCCCTCCGTCCTTCCCTCTGCCCCTGGGAGTTGAGAGAGCAAGGCCTGTGGCCCAGGTTCTTGGACCACTGTGCCCCGCCTGGGGTGGACCACGTGACCGGGAGAAGTGGCAGCAGAGAGGCAGGGCTCAGCTCCCTGCTCCCCTTCTCTCCATCTTGTTGAAATCCTGCTTTATTCCCCACCGCATCCACGGCTTTCATCCTGCCCCTCAAGACCGCCAGCAGTGCCCTGTGGTGTCTGCTTCAGAGCTGGCCTGCCTGCGAGTTCTCCAGCCCCAACCGCTCTGTGCCAAAGGACTCAGGGGCTGTCTCCTGGGCCCCTCGTGCAAGCACGTTCAAGTCCCTCCTCTTTTCCTGGCCTGCGCTCTTCACACACGGTTTAAGGGCAGCGGTTGGGAGTCGGCGCTGGCGTCAGATAGGCTGAGTCCCAATCCCAGCCTCATCACTCAATGGCTTTGTGACCTTAGGACAGGTTCGCTAACCTTTTTGAGCCTTGGTTTCTCCCTCAGCTAAAGGGTGGTAATAAGAGCACCTCACTCTACATGCCTTAACACATCTAATCCCGGGGACAACAGTTTGTCCAACTGAGAACATTGTTTCCACCATCCTTCCCTACACACCACCCAGTGACAAGGAGAAGGGGCCAAGGAACCGTTCCACAGGTCCTTCTGGTCTCCAACCTCAAGACGGTATCTGGGCAGAGTCCAGGGGAGGGGTAATCAAACCCATCTCGGTTTCTTCTCTCCCAGCCCTCACCATCCCTCTCTGCAACCCCCTGCTCAGGCCTGGATTATGTCATTTTACAGTGCGTTCCAAGCGGAATTTTACAGTTGCGAGGAACAGGGAACAGAGACCCCCTCCCCGCATAAGATCTCAAGCAACAGGGTTTACTGCAAAGATCTTTGATCCCCAGAACCCAGGAAACACCCAGGCCAGGCCTTGAGAGGATCAGAAGCTGAAGGAAGGCTGGGATCCAGAGTGGCCCAGGGTCTGCCATTGGACTCAGCTGCCAGCTCTCCCTGAAGTTGCTCTGCTCTTCTCTACCCAACAACGATTAGGACATAAGAATCAGGGCACATTATGCCATCAGGGAAGCACTCAAGTTGGCAACTACTGGCCATTCCAATTGCCATGAGATGGAACCTTTGGGGAGAATGACCTCAGCAAAGAGACCAGGAAACAGAGTGGTTCCTGGGAGCTGGAATCTGCTCACAGCTTCTGGAATCTACATACAAGAATATAGAAATGGGGGCTGTAAGAGCTCACTGACCCTTAATGCCCCTGGCAGTTGGTATCTAACAATGGCAGTCACCCTTCAGGGCGCTTCAACCCTATGTATATGGAAGGGTAATGTTTAAGGGGACAGTCCAATTCCAAAACTGAGACACAAAAAGGATGCCCCTTTACACATTTCTAAACAAAATGTAAGCAAAGTCAATCCTAGGTGGTGGGATGTTGAGCCAGACAGAGCATGTGTGAGGACCAGCTCATGACCTAGATCCTTAAAGGCATACATGCCCAGCCTCAGAAAACCCCCCATGCCTTCCTAGCATCCTCCCACTGATACGGGAAGGGTGTGACAGAATAGACAAACTTCCAGCAAAAAGGCCTCGGTTGGGAGTCAGTCACATGGAAATTCACAGTGGACAAGCTCCAGGAGGAATACCTACAATGTGGCTCTTTATGACCTAGAGATTCTTGGAACTGCTTAGCTTCGAATGACCACGCCAGTGTGGGAATAATGTGAAAAGCTGTGAAATCACACAGCTTTAGGAGACCTTATCACCTTCCTCCTCCTTCCATCCCTCCTAGCGATATAGCTTCTGTACACCCAGAACTTCAGTTTACATAGGCTCCTCATGGCCACATGGTCTTTCTTCATATCTGAACCGTTTAGCTTCCTCTCCCATTGTTCACTGTTTCATTATCTACATGTCTTTTTCTTTTAAATTCATATACCATACAATGGACCCATTAAAATGTACAATTCAGGGCTTCCCTGGTGGCGCAGTGGTTAAGAATCCGCCTGCCAATGCAGGGGGCACGGGTTCAATCCCTGGTCCAGGAAGATCCCACATGCCGCGGAGCAGCTAAGCCTGTGCGCCACAGCTACTGAGGCCACACGCCTAGAGCCCGTGCTCCACAACAAGAGAAGCCACTGCAATGAGGAGCCTGTGCACCGCAACGAAGAGTAGCCCCCACTCACGGCAACTAGAGAAAGCGCGTGCGCAGCAACGAAGACCCAACACAGCCAATAAATTAATTAATTAAAAAACCAAACAACAACATTAGAACATTTTCATCACCCCCTAAACAAAACTCCACACCCATTAGCATTTACTCTCCATTTCCTCATAACCCCCTCCCCACCCCCAGCCCTTGGTAACCATTAATCTACCTTCTGTCTCTACAGATTTACCTGTTCTGGACATTTCATATAAACGGAAGCATTCAATATTTGATCTTTTGTGACTGGCTTCTTTCACTTAATGTAACGTTTTCAAGGTCATCCACATTGTAGCATGAATCAGGACTTCACTTGTTTTGGTGCTGAAAAACATCTGTTGTGTGGATACACCACACTTTACTTATCCATTCCTCAGGGTATGAGTATTTGGGTTGTTTCCACTTTTTGGCTATTATGAATAATGCTGCTATGAAAATCTGTGTGTAAATTTTTGTGTGGACATATGTTTTCATTTCACTTGAGTATATACGCAAGTGAATATACTTGCTGGGTCACATGGTAACTCCTATGTGTAACTTTTTGAGGAACTGCCAGACTGGTTTCCAAAGCGGCTGCACCATTTCTACATTCCCACCAGCAGTGTAGGAAGGTTCCAATTTCTCCACATCTCACTCTTTACATATCTTAGTTAAAATGTTTGAGTATAGATTTGGCTGACAGCTCATCCCTTAGCACCAGGAGATACAGTTCACTGACTAGTCCACAGATTGTCTGCCTTGGGTTGGATATTCAGCCTTGGTCAACTCAGCTAGGGCCAGGGTGATGAAGCAGAGTAACATGTTCAAAGCAAGGCTGCAGAACGCCCATACCTTCAGCACAGTCCGTGGGGAGCAGAAGAGGTTTGAATGACGCAATTCCCTAAAGGCAGAGTGCTTGAGGATGAGACCAGCTTCATCTCAGGACCACACACACCCAGAGGGCAGCTGGCTACAGAAACAAAATGGGATTGCTTTTCTTGGGACTCTAAGCAAGGCAAATTAGGAGACCTTGTAACTAGTTTTATCTGCTTCAACCAATGCTTTGGGGTCCACATACAGTCAGGTCTCTAATTTTTCCAATTAGTTGCTGGGGCACCTGCGTGCCCTCATGGGCAAGAAGCCCCGTGTCTTCATCACAAGGCCTCTCCTTTCCTCCCTGAGTTATCCAAGAACCTCAGGAGGCACTCAGGTCAGTGGGCTCCACCCTGCTGCAGGTACAGAAAGAGAGAGAACAGGAGGTGAGCCTTTTTCACCAGCTAGTGCCTCAAAGTCACCCCGGTGTTGCCATTGAAAGCAGGCCCTTCCTTTTTGGGTGGACACTTGCTCCTTTTGCAGAGACCTGGCCTGGATCCCTAAGGCCACCACCTTGGGGCCACATTCCAGGCTCCAAGTTCATGGCTGTCTTGGATCACACTGATACAGCCAACAGCTGGATCCAGGACTTTCTCCTCAGCCATACCCTGTGCGGGAATCAGCATGTGGTCCCCATGAAGACGCAGCCCAAGCTTGAGGCCTAGGAGTAATGGACACGGACCTTTCCAGCTCATTGGATCGCAAACTCACACACCTGTTAGCATAAGCCGATAAACAGTTTACTTAACACAAAGAATATGGCTGCTGAGAGGGGTTCACAGTTCACCTTCCTTCCCAGGTGTGATGCAGAACAGGTGTTTATCACCATAACAAGACTCTTCTGAACACCTTCACCTGAACAAGCGTCTTAGCCAACTTCAACAGAACGCAGCTGAAACAGTCAAGCAATTTTTACCCATGGACCTCCCCCTTTGGGCCTCCAGGTATGTCCTCCTGTGAACCTTCGCTAAGCTCCTTGCCGCCCCCCAACAATCTCCCCACCTTCACACCCCACACCCCTGGTCTCCAGTTCAGATTTCTCTCACAGAATTTCCCTTGGGGCCTTTGGTATTCTTTTCTGTCGGCAACCTTTCATCCATCCCAACAGGTTTCCTGTCTTTGAATCTCAGAGAGAAAGGCCTGGGATCTGGAGATTTCGCCCCGGCAAAACTCCTTAACTGTCAGGCAAGTTTATATTCTTTCTCCCTGGCAACCGGATTTACTTATCAGGAGGTATTAAGGGAGAAACGGGCTTCAGCAACCCTTTATAAACAAAGTTGACGTCACTTTCCACTCATGGCAATGAGTGCCTACTTGCACAAAATCTTCATAACTAAAAGAATCTACACGGAGACTCTTGCCTGAATAATGAAAGTTCTAAGATTACTCTGGGTCTGACACAATCATAATTATGGCATAATTTATAAATTTCTCCCAATAGGTGCCAAGTTATATTTTAAAAAATTTAAGATAATTTTGGTGAATTATTGGGTCACAAAGTTCTTTCAGACAAAAAGAGACAAAATGATCATTAGCCCCTATATATATATATATATATATATATATATATATATATATAAAATTATTTTTTTTTTTGCGATACGCGGGCCTCTCACTGTTGTGGCCTCTCCCGTTGCGGAGCACAAGCTCCAGACGTGCAGGCTCAGCGGCCATGGCTCACGGGCCCAGCCGCTCTGCGGCCTGTGGGATCTTCCCGGACCGGGGCACGAACCCGCGTCCCCTGCATCGGCAGGCGGACTCTCAACCACTGAGCCACCAGGGAAGCTCCCCCAATATATTTTTAAACCCTGAGGGTTTAGAAATACTAAAAATATGGTAACTCTTCCATTTTGTTCATTATATTTCACCCTAACGATCAAGATTTTATAAAATACATAGTTTAAAAATGAAGTAACATTTCATAATAATGAAATAACATTTCATTCATTTCATGAAAGGTTTTAAGGATTAAGTTTCTTCGAATGATAAGAGAAAAGAGGAAGTAGGAGGTAGGAGGAAGGAAGGAGGAGGGAAGGAAGGAGGGGGTCCCAAGAATAACATTATCAATTAGTACAAAAGGTATGGCCGAGACGGTTTATTTTATTATAATGTGATTTTATTTGTGATACATTGGAATGTGAAGCTCGAAATACTTCTTTAGAGCTAAGGCTTTACCAAAAGCTATTTGAAACTTGGAAATCTCCAGGGAAGTTAATTTATGAGCACAGCCTAAAGCTGGCAGCTTCTGGCCTGGGTGGACTGTGGCTATTAAATTAGGCCCTGGGGTCCTGAGATCCTGGCTCTTCATCCCAGCACCCCCAGTAACTCACTGTGTGTATTAGCAAGCCGCTTCCCCTTGGACTCACGAAATACAGCTTCAGTTCCATGATTGCTAACAGAGGACTCAACGCCGCAAATAATTAAAATCTGAGGTCAGTGATTTAACTCCATTGAGCGGTAGGGGGCGACTCATGACTGTGCTTTCCATTTTTACCTCAGCCCGAAGAAATCCTTTCCTGCTTTCTCAGGAAGTCATTCTTGTGACTGTGGGCTGCATTTCAGAATGAATTCCTTCTTTCATTATTTTTTTATTTCTTATAATACAAGTGATACACTAACAGAGATCAAGGCCTTCCTTGAAAACCAAGTAAAAAAAGCAAGGACAGGATGTGGTGCTGGTCTAAGATTAGAACACAGCCGTGCATTCATTCATGTTTTCATTCCATGAATAAATGAGACACCCCCATTTTCTGAAATTGGGGAGATTTGTGAATCATAAATAATCTAATTCACAATCTGATTAGAATTCTATTCCAGTAATGGAAACTGACCACACCCATTGAGATGAGATGATATGGCCCACTCATATCTTGGTTGGTTTCCTAGCAATGTAAGCCTGACTTTGGGGGGAAAATGCAAATGGTCTTAGCACTTAATGCCAGGCTTATTCTTTCATAAGGAGCAGGGTCAAAATAAAATTTCCTCGTACAAGACAGAGCTATTTTATCCTTGTCTGAGAATGGAAAAATTAATGATGAGTCATGTTTACTTCTTAGATGACTAGTAAGACACCCCACCACCCCACAGCCCTCTCCCGTTGCTCTTGATGGTGGCAGTAATTATGGGAAATCAGAGCACCCATCATCATTCCTGCCACTGGGACTAGAGATGCCCCTCTCCAGGCAAAATGGGCAAGGTATGGGCAGAGAAGAAACTCAGCGTCATGGTAAGGCCTAAAGCCTGCCTTTGAAAGACTTGAGAAAAGAGTCAGAAGCAACTTCCTCCCTCTGTGGAAAGCGATGGTTCCATAATGGCAGATCGGCAGATCAACCCTCCTATCGAGAACAGCTAGAAAAGCTGAACAAAACATCCAAGACATGTGTTTGAAGGTGAGCTACCAAGATGGTGAGGATTTGAGGGCCAAGATCCTAGAGAAAAGGGTTAACAGAGACGTTAGTTTTGAGATATTTTCCCATTCTTAAGAGGCAGAGAAGTTTCCAGCATCTTACGCTAAGGGGACAAAAATTGGAGCCCAAGGAGGAGGAGCCCAGGTAATCACCTTAGGCTTTCAGCTGGGACTTCCAAAGGGCTACAGCAAGGAGTGGGGTGAAAATAGAGAAACCCTCACAGAGATTGACGTTCAGCTTCCAGTCAGCTCTATTTCTGATTGGCAAGTTTATATTCTTGCAAGGTTTCTCAACCTGAGCGCTATTGTCATTTGGGGGCAGCTAATTCTCTGCTGAGGGGACTGTCCTGTGTTGTAGGATGTTTAGCAGCATCCCTGGCCTCTACCCACTAGAGGTGCCAGTAGTACCCCCTCTCCCAAGTTCTGACAACCAGAGCTGTCTCCAGGCATTGCCAGTGTCCCCTGGTGAGCAGAATCACCTCTGGTTTAAAACCAGAGTGTAAGGGTATCTGCCCAGACCCTACTGCCTGCCAGAAGCAAAAATAAATCTTACCATCATCCAGAGCCTCAAATTATATCTGTAAGTTTTCCTACATGATATCCAGCACCTGATAAAAGCATCACTTTAAAATAGATGACAAAGTTGACAGACATAAAAACAAATAGACACAACCACAATCACAGCGGGAGATTTTAGGACACATTTCTCAGGAATTGATGGAATAAGCAGGGAAAAAAATCAACAAGATTTGGGCAACAGGGTTAATAAACTGTGAAGAACGGAGAGTTTCTAGAAGGAAAGAATAGGGCAGCAGGTCCAGTTCCACAACGGTGGGGTGTGGGGGCTGGAGGAAAGGGAGGCATTAGGGGAGATGGACAGAGATGAGGAGAAAAGGAGTGTCTTTGTGGATGCCCTTATTCTGAAGGCCTAATGCTATAAGACCTCTTCACTGTGGGTGGTACAAGGGAACTGCCTAAGTGCAGACATTTCTTTTGTTCCTTCCTCTAAAAACTATACTGGCTGCTCTGTGAGATCTCCCGGCATCTCAGTCCACAACTGTGGCCTCCATCACATTTAGTGATGTTTGTGTTAGCAAAGACTAGTAAGGCAGGCAAAGGAGTGGTAAGCACTTTATGATCAACTGGGAGTGTGTCTCCAACAGAGGAGAAGCTGAAATTCTCCTCCTCCCGGACCCCTGCCATTGAGGTACCGCTGAATATCAGCAGACTTAGAGTCCTATTGTCTGAGAGCAGTTTCCAAATTGGGAGACAGTAGGACTATCTGATTCCTGTTACCACTCTCCCCTCAATATGTTAGCAAGAAGCGCTCCAGGACACAGAAGAGGAGCCTGTCCCACCTGGGTTGTGCAGGTATTGTTGATACCTGCTATGTGGCAGATGTTATTCTAATCGCTGCCATGACACAGAGAGTATAATAAGGCTGGGATACAGAGATGGATGAGACCTATCCTTTGCCTCCAGGGAGCTCCTCCCAGTCTAGCAGGGGTGAGGGCCTGAGCAGCAGCAAAACAAGCAAACCAATAGTTTGAACACGGTGTGCTGAGGCTCTGCATGACGGAACATAGCATGCTAATAAAATGCAGGTGTAATGGGACTCGAGTGGTTCGTGGAGAGAGAGGACAGTAGATAGGGGAAGCTGGTTTAAGCATCTTCTGGGGAGCAGGAATAAAGTGAACAGAAGTCTGCAGGTGGAAAAGTATGAAGTTCATTCAGGGAAATTTTTACTCAGTAGTTATTGAGTGCCTACTCTATACCAGGCATCATGCTAGGAGCTAGATGTACATCAGCAAGCAAGACTCAGCCCTTCCCTCTGACTTGCTTAGGGCTGATCCAGTCGGGAAGTTTGAAAAGGAAACAGGTGATTTCTGGGCCTTGCTGGGGAGAAATTCTACAGTGAGCTGCCTGGAGTAGCTGGAGCATGGAATGTATACAAAGAAGTAGTGGGAAATAAATACATCTGTCAGGTTCCCTAGGGGCCATATTACGCCTTAAAACTCAAGGTGAGGCCTTTTTTGCCAAATTTGACTGATAATAGGGAGCTACTGAAGTCTATTGAGCAGAGAATTGGTGTTTTACACATGTGAACTCATTAGGCAAGATGCTGTCTTATCCTCGATCCCTTCACCAGGGCCAAATCAGAGCTCAGGGTGGAATGGACAGCAGCACGTGTGTGATTGATAGGATGGATGTTGAGGCCTGAGTTCAAGCGTGTGGGGCATGGAGGTCCCCTGTCAGTATCCATCCTACTCCCACCGCCTGGGAAGATCAGGTGCCTGGCCTGATGGAGGGGGAAGGCTCAGCAGCTGACACCCTCAGTGTTTTTCTGGAAAAAAAAATTTTTGTGACACTGACTCCTTATAGCTAGAAAGGACATTAGAGATTTTGGGTACAGCTCTCTCATTTTCAGATGTGGACATCAGTGTCCAGAGAGTTTGGGTGACTTCCCCACAGGTAAGGCAGATCTCAGAATAAACCTGATCACCAATATGGGCATCTGATGTTGTTGCCTGCTCACTGTTTCCCCTTCTGCTAACAGAAGAACCGCAGTTTTACTTTGGGAAAACTCTGATCCCCCACTCTCAGGCCACCTGGCTCAGCTGGGGCCTTTTTCCTTTCTATACCATTTCTCAGGCTTGGCTCATCAGAGCCCCAGCACCAGCTCTGTGACTTTTGCTGAAGCTATGAGAATCTTTTCCTGGAGAACCTGGAGCTTCCAGGGGTCACTGTGCAGAGAGAACATGCCACAGAACCGTCAATCAGGGGAGAACAAAGCTGAGAGGTGGAGAGAGTGAGACCAAGGTCTGATAACATAGTTTGACCCCTGGATCCAGCCATGCCTGATGGATATTGACTCCTGGACTTTTTTTTTTAATTAATTAATTTATTTATTTACTTTTGGCTGTGTTGGGTCTTTGTTTCCGTGCGAGGGCTTTCTCGAGTTGTGGCAAGCGGGGGCCACTCTTCATCACGGTGCACGGGCCTCTCACTGTCGCGGCCTTTCTTGTTGCGGAGCACAGGCTCCAGACACACAGGCTCAGTAGGTGTGGCTCACGGGCCTGGTTGCTCCGCGGCATGTGGGATCTTCCCAGACCAGGGCTCAAACCCGTATCCCCTGCATTGGCAGGCAGACTCTCAACCACTGCGCCACCAGGGAAGCCCGACTCCTGGACTTTTCAGTATGTGAACCAATACATTTTCTTATTTGTTTTGTGCTGTGTTTCATTTGCAAGTGTGTCTGAACTAATACATTCCTGACTTGTGTTCCTTTTTCCTTTTGAGCCACAAATGCTAATCCTTGGGTTTCTCTGGCAGGGTCACTGAGGTCTGTGACACAATTTCTTTCCCCATCTATTATTGCCTTCTGCTGTGGAGACTCTCCAAGCAGGACAGTGATGGCAGCAAGGAGTGAGGGAGGCAGTTAGCCATGGGCCTGCAACACAGAGAGGAGGAACACCTAGGGAGTTCCCTGGTGGTCCAACGGTTAGGACTCAGTGCTTTCACTGTCGTGGGCCCGGGTTCAGTCCCTGGTTGGGGAACTAAGATCCCTCAAGTGACACATGGTGTGGCCAAAAAATAAAAATAAAATAAAGACTTGAGCCTGCATTTCATTCATCTCAGTGGATTTCTGTAGTAACATCAATGTTAGCAGAAATACAGGCAACTTGTTCAAATGAGAAACTAACCAAGATATAGATAATTCATCATTTTTGTCTCTTGTTTTCAAATTATATGTATAATATGTGTGTGCATGTGTGTGCAGGTATACATATTATACATATATTAATATGTGTGTATATATGTATGTATATATAGATTATACATATATGAGTAAGTGATATATATATATATACATATTCTGATTTTAGAAGTAATATACTACTTCCACTGAAGAAAATTCAGAAGGCAAAAAACATATGCAATGAAGAAACTCTTCCATAATGTTAACACCCAGGGAATACTGCTATTGGCATTATGTTATATTTACCTTTACTGTTTTTTCTATACATGTATAATTTACAAAATTATCAGGTTGTATATTCAGTTTTGAGTATTGTTAAATGAAAAAGCAAGCTGTAACATGTAAAAGAATGAACTTAGAACACTCCCCAACACCATACACAAAAATAAACTCAAAATGGATTAAAGACCTAAATGTAAGGCCAGACACTATAAAACTCTTAGAGGAAAACATAGGCAGAACACTCCATGACATAAATCACAGCAAGATCCTTTTTGACCCACCTCCTAGAGAAATGGAAATAAAAACAAAAATAAACAAATGGGACCTAATGAAACTTAAAAGCTTTTGCACAGCAAAGGAAACCATAAACAAGATGAAAAGACAACCCTCAGAATGGGAGAAAATATTTGCAAATGAAGCAACTGACAAAGGATTAATCTCCAAAATTTACAAGCAGCTCATGCAGCTCAATAACAAAAAAACAAACAACCTAATCCAAAAATGGGCAGAAGACCTAAATAGACATTTCTCCAAAGAAGTATATAGATTGCCAACAAACACATGAAAGGATGCTCAACGTCACTAATCATTAGAGAAATGCAAATCAAAACTACAATGAAGGGCTTCCCTGGTGGCGCAGTGGTTGAGAGTCCCCCTGTCGACGCAGGGGACGTGGGTTCGTGCCCTGGTCGGGAAAGATCCCACATGCCGCTGAGCCTGTGCGTCCAGAGCCTGTGCTCTGCAACGGGAGAGGCCACAACAGTGAGAGGCCCGCGTACCACAAAAAAAAAAAAAAGAAGAAAGAAAAAGAAAAAGCAAGTTGTAGAATAGAAGGTGAATGGCAGCTTTTTTGTTGTATTTATGTCTATATCATATGTTGGTACTCTCAGGTCTGGGAAATATATGTCATACTATTGATATAAATAGATTCTCTCTGGAATTGAAACACAGGAAACTTTTACTTTGTAAGCTTTATATTACTATATTCCCTGAACTTTTTGGAAAAACTATGGGTTTCCCTTTGTTTTTGTTTTTTGGAGTTTTTTTAAAGCATTTTAAAACAATTAATTTATTTATTCTTGGCTGCATTGGGTTTTGTTGCTGCGAGTGGGCTTTCTCTAGTTGCAGAGAGTGGGGCTACTCTTTGGTGCAGTGCGCAGGCTTCTCATTGCGGTGGCTTCTCTTGTTGTGTAGCATGGGCTTTAGGCGCTTAGACTTCAGTAGTTGTGGTTCAAGGGCTCTAGAGCGCAGGCTTAGTAGTTGTGGTATGCAGGCTCAGTAGTTGTGGCATGCGGGCTCCAGCGCACAGGCTCAGTAGTTGTGGCACATGGGCTTAGTTGCTCCACGGCATGTGGGTTCTTCCCGGACCAGGGCTCGAATCCGTGTCCCCTGCATTGGCAGGCGGATTCTTAACCACTGTGCCACCATGGAAGTCCCTAAGGGTTTCCTTTGTTATCTAAATAAAGGTAAATAGCAATTTCTTTAGCATTAATTCCTCATTCCTTGTTTAATATCATTTATGCAGCTGAACATTACTATTATTCCCCAACTCATCTGCTAAACCAGTGTTTAAGTGAGCTGTATCAAAACAGCCAGAATATAACCAACTCCATCATTTTTTTTTCCTTTGGCTGCGCTGCGTGGCTTGTGGGATCTTAGTTCCCTGACCAGGGATTGAACCCGGGTCACCTGTAGTGAAAGCACTGAGTCCTAACCATTGGACCACCAGAGAATTCCAACCAACTTCATCTCTGAAGCTCTTTATTAGAGCCGGGTGCTGATAAAGTCCAACGGGAAGCAATCACATACAGCAGTCAGATGTTACCAGGCAGTGACTTAGCAAGTCTGTGAGGCATTTGACATGACATATTATACATCGAACCCAAGCTGCTAAAGGCCTGATAGAATGATATGGTGGATTAAGACAGAGCACAAAGTCTTTGTGGCTCCTCCCTTACTAGGAAGCATGATCAGCGGGGCAGCTGAGAAGAGACCCACTCTGACCTGGGGAGCAGATGCAGGTCAGATGCATCAGTGCCAATGACACTGGGCTCATGGGCTCTGTTTGAGGATGATCTCACCACCCACCTCTTCTGAGATCTTGCTTTATCCATTATCTCAGCTCTCTCGAGTGTCCAACTTCTCTCTCTCTCTCTCTCTCTCTCTCTTGATTTTCCCATCAGCATTACAATATCCTTAAGTCATTCTCATCACTCTATCCAGTTAGTGCCCCATCTCTCTCCTCCCTTGCAAAACCAAGGTTCTGGAGGGAGTTGTCTACACTCACCACCTCTACTTCCTCACTTCCTGTTTTGCTCAAGTTCCTTTGGAATAGAGACACTTCTGGCTGGCACAAGGGAGCTGCCTCTTGCAGGAACACACTAGAAACCATGTGCAAATCTAGACATAAGACACTGAAACAAAGCTGGTCCCATAGAAACTTGGAATAAGAATTGCAAGCCCATCAGGATCAGATTTTCCTCATCTTTCCTCCCTTCCCCTCCACTCTTCTCCCTTCCCCTTTCCTCCTCTCCTCTCTCTCTGTTTCTCTCTGACCATCTCTTCTATTCTCCCCTCTCTCTACTTCTCACCTAGCACCATCCCATAATGACCACTCCAGCTCCAGTCAACCTCAGAATCTTTAACCCAGCTCCCACTGTCAACAGACAGATGCCCAAGAGAGATGGAACCTAATTAGCCTGGCAATTTCCTCAATAGAGGAGACAAGTCAGGTCTCTGACCTCATATTACAGGATGTGGCTATTTAGGGCCAAAGGATCATGCACGGGGCAGCCTCCCTTATAAGGGGCTGCGGAGGGGGAGAGCAGGCCATTAGAAGCATCTTTGTTTTCCTCCCATTCGCTCTTCAACCCAAGGCAATTGGCTTATGTGCTCAGCAGTCCAGAAGCTGCTCTCACCAAGGTCATAAACAAGGTCTTCGTGGTTGAATCCAATGGCTAGTATTCATTTCTTTCTGTCTATGAACATTCCGTGGCTTTTAAAACTGTTGACCCTTTTCCTGTTCCTTTGCATACAACCTCCATGACATTGACACTCCTTAATTCTCCCCCTACCTTTCTGGCTGCTTTCTTCCAGCCTGTCTTGTGGGCTCCTCTTTCTCTAGCTCTCCTTTCTTTTTTTTTCTTTTTATTTATTTATTTTTGGCTGCGTTGGGTCTTTGTTGCTGCACATGGGCTTTCTCTAGTTGTGGCGAGTGGGGGCTACTCTTCATTGCGGTGCACGGGCTTCTCATTGCAGTGGCCTCTCTTGTTGTGGAGCAGGGGCTTTAGGCGCTCAGGCTTCAGTAGTTGTGGCTCAAGGGCTCTAGAGTGCAGGTTCAGTACTTGTGGCGCACAGGCTTAGTTGCTCCGCGGCATGTGGGTTCTTCCCGGACCAGGGCTCGAACCCGTGTCCCCTGCATTGGCAGGCGGATTCTTTTTTTTTTTTTTTTTTGTGGTATGTGGGCCTCTCACTGCTGTGGCCTCTCCCGTTGCGGAGCACAGGCTCCGGACATGCAGGCTCAGTGGCCATGGCTCACGTGCCCAGCCGCTCCAGGACATGTGGGATCTTCCCGGACCGGGGCACGAACCCGTGTCCCCTGCATCGGCAGGCGGACTCCCAACAACTGCGCCACCAGGGAAGCCCTTGGCAGGCGGATTCTTAATCACTGTGCCAACAGGGAAGCCCTAGCTCTCCTTTCAAAGTCAGCCTTCTTCTGTGCTCTGATTTCCTTTCTTCTCCAGAGTCCTTTCTTCCTGCTGGTCCCTCTACAGGCACCCACACGGCCTTAATCACCTGCTCTATACTAATAACTTTCTCTACCTGCCTGACCTCCTCCCAGACCTGTTAACCAACTGGACAGCTCCACCTGGGTGCCCCACAGGTACCTCAAAGTCATTGTGTGTACATTTGAACTCACCACATTCTCCCTCAAACTTTTTCCTCCCTGGATGTTTTCTTTCCTTTTTCTTTTTTTTTTCTATTTATTTGGCTGTGCCAGGTCTTAGTTGTGTGTTCAGGATCTTTAGTTGCAGCACACAGGATCTAGTTCCCTGACCAGGGATCAAACCCGGGCCCCTGCATTGGGAGCACAGTCTTAACCACTGGACCACCAGGGAAGTCCCTCCCTGGATGTTTTCTACATCCCCTTGTCACCACCCCCTTGCTCAAGCCAAGAACTGGGCCTCATAACTTATGCCTCTCTTTCCATCACTCTCCACACCCAACCAAATACCAAAAAAGAATTGACAGTAATTCCTTAATATATCAAATACCTGGTGCTCCACCTTCTAAGTGTCTCTTCCTTTTTTTTTCTTTTTCCTTCCCGCCATCACCATTACTCCTAGGGTCATTCAAACAGCCTCTAAACCGGGCTCTCCACCTTCAGTTTTCCAACCCCTCCAATCCAGTTACCCCACTATAGCCAGAGTATTCTTTTTCCTTTTTAAAAGAAATATAGTTTTACTACTTTTATATATATACAAAAACTCAAACCACTATGAAAAATGGAGTCAGGCCTGCTTTACTATAAATATATACTTTTATTACTTTTAACCTTTTTGCAGAATTTTGAATGTACATTAAAGAAGACAGAATACTATAATGTCCCTGTGTTCCTATTCCCCCAGCCCTAAAAACCATCAACCCAGATCAGCCTGTTGTATCCCTATCCCAACCTGCTCCCCACTCACATAATATTTTGAAGCAAATCCCATATGTCCTGTGATTTCATTCATAAATATTTCAGTATGGATTTCTAAAAGGTAAAGACTTTTAAAATACCATTATCACGCTTTAAAATAATTAACAGTATAACTCCTTTTGCATCCCCATCGTGTCATTTAACTAGATCCTCAGTCTTCTGTATTTGCTATATATTGGTAGTTGGACTTAGGAGATATTTTAGTCAGGTCAGGCTGCCATAACAAAATACCATAGGTTAGTTGGCTTAAACAAGAGAAATCTATTTGTCTAGTTCTGGAAGCTGGGAAGCCCAGGATTAGGGTGCCAGCATTGCTGAGTTCTATGAAGGCTCTATTCCTGGCTTGCAGACAACTGCCTTCGTGCTATGTCCTCACATGGTAGAGAGAGAGCTCTATCTCTCGTCCTCTTCTTATAAGAATATTAATTCCATCATGGGGACCCCACCCTCATGGCCTCACTTAAAACTTAATGGGCCCACCTCCAAATACCATCACATTGAGAGTTATGGTTTCAACATATACATTTTGGGGTAGGGGGGGTAAGGGGGGCACAAACATTCAGCCCATAACAGAGAGTATCGTTTTTTATTAGCAGTATCATTGCATCAGACTCTTAATATTCGGGTCTTAAGGTTAATTGGTTTTCCTTAGCATCAATAGTTTGAATTTCCTAGACAAGTAGATGTTTCTAAATCTGATTATGAGGACTTCCCTGGTGGTCCAGTGGGTAAGACTCTGCACTCCCAATGCAGGGGGCCTGGGTTCAATCCCTGGTCAGGGAACTAGGTCCCACACGCTGCAGCGAAGACCTAGCACAGCCAAAATAAATAAATAAATATTTTATCAATCAATCAATCAATCTGATTATGTCCTCCCCTACTTAAAATCCTTCAGCAATGCTCCCATTTTCTTCAGGCTAAAGGCCAAAGGAGTGATCATGTGATTATTCTCTGGCCACTACAGTTGGCTAAGGGGTGAATATGTGACCCAAGCTAGACCAATGAGAAACTTTATCAGCTTTTTCTGCCAGAGCTGCTGGGACTCTCTTTTGCTGTCCACTGACCCTAGGTGAGGCTCAAAGAAATTCCTCTGGAACGTCTCTTGTTTCCATGAAGGGACCTCTACTAGCACCTGGTTCTTAACCCTGGCTGCACAATCAGAGAGATGTTTTAAAAATACACTAGCCCATGAAAGAAGCCAGACACTAAAGACCACATATTGTATGATTCCATTTTATGAAACGTCAAGCAAATCCATAGAGAGAGAAAGTAAATTGGTGGTTGTCAGGGGATAGAGATAAGGAGGAACGGGCAGTGACTGCTAATGGATCTGAGGTTTCTTTCTGGGATGATGAAAATGTTCTGGGATTAGATGGCAATCATAGGTGCACAACTTTGTGAATATACTAAAACCACTGAGTTTTACACTTTTAAAGGTGCGTTTTATGGTATATGAAGTATTTCTCAAAGAAGCAATCCACGAGTCCAGATGCCCCCCCAAGGCATGGACAATTTTGGAAAGCTCCCCAGGTTATTCTAACGAGTAGCAAGGCTTTCCATCCACTCTTAGACTAACACACCTGCTCCCTCCCTTCCCCACTCCCTCGTCTCCAGGAGAAGTGGAGAAGCTAGGGAGAGAGCTTTTAGCATGCCTGCTTGACTTGTGTCTCTGTCTCTCTCCCTTTCTCTTTCTCTTCCCTCTCTCAGATTAGTTCCCCTGGGAAGATATCAAGAAGCCCAGTTATGGCCATAGTCTCTGTTACAGACTGAATTGTGTTTCCCCCCATTTAAATGTTGGAATCCTAACACCCAGTGTGAATTTCTTTGGGCATAGGGCCTTTAAAGAGGTAACCAAAGTAAAATGAGGTCGTAAGGGTGGGGCCCTGTCCTCATCAGAAGAAGAAGACACACCAGGGATGAGCTCACACAGAGCAAAGGCCATATGAGGAAAGAGAGAGAGTCTCAGGAGAAACCAAAACTGCCGACACCTTGATCTTGGACTTCCAGCCTCCAGAACCGTAAAAAAATAAACTCCTGCTGTTTAAGCCACGAGTCTATAGTATTTTGTTATTGCAGCGCTAGCTGACTAATACAGTCTCCAGTCCAGCTGTTCTGGTGGTAGAGCACGAGGTAGGCAATCATATCTGTACATAATGATAATTTTGTCTTACCTTTTCTAAGTGTTATGCCTCTTATTTTTAAAAATTGTGTTATTGTGGTGTCTAGAACTTCCAGGAAGAATGCTGAATAATATCTGGAATAACAGACTTCCTTGTCCTGTCCCTTGACTTAATGCCTCTAGTATTTCACAGATAATATGATGTTTTCTTTTCATTTCTGATTGCTGAGTCAGGTTGCTATAACAAAGTATCACAGACTGAGTAGCTTATAATCAACAGATATTTATTTCTCACAGCCCTGGAGGCTGGAAGGCCGGGTGCCAGCATGTCAGTGTGATGGCTCTCTTCTGGGTCACAGACCTCTCGCTGTATTGTTATGTGACAGAAGGGGTTAGAGACCTCTCTGGAGCCTAAGAGCACTAATCCCATTCATGAGGACTCCATCCTCATGACTTAAGCACCTCCCAAAGGCCTCACCTACTAATGTCATCACCTTTGGAGGTTAGGATTTCCACATATGAATTTGGGGAGGTTACAAATATTCACACCACAGCAGACACTTTTCTTCAAGTTAATCCAGCTTGACAAACCACCTTGTTCCCGCCCAGCTGTCCAGACACTTCTGGGGTTTCCTCTACACACTCACTAGGCTATAAACAAAATGAACTACAGACTATTTCTTGGACTTGCCATTCTCTCTTGTGGCTCCATGCCTTTGTACAACCTCTTCTTCATCCCAGGAACACCCTTCCCAACCTTCAAATGTCTGGCAGCTTAAAGAGAACCAGATAAAATTTTAATTCCTCTTTAGGCCCAGGACATAGGGAATAAGATTTCTCCTTCTCTTCCCATTTGGGAGAATATCAGAGGAAGCATTCCTATCACCCTTGCTCTCTCCTAGGGCAGAGGTGGACAGTCTGATTGCACCACTCTCAGCAGTGGGTGGGGTGAGTGATCTTAAAGGCAGGGCCCAAGCTGCACCCTTCTTTCACTTCCTGAGTTCACACATGATGCTGACCACATATGTGTGGTTAGCGCCCCTTGACAGGGCCACCCTCCTCGGGGTGGGCCAGGGAAGCAGGGATCTGTCTTTCTCTCTTTTCCAACATCTCCACTGTGACTGAATGGGTAGATCCCATGACCCTTGCCCTGGGGTCCTGCTCTCTTCAGCTCAGCAGAGAGAGAGGAGGACTACGTCTCCCTTAGGCCTAGGTTTAAGCATGTTCACGTCAGCTTTTATCGGAGCTTTGCATGAAGTTTGGTTTTCTATTTCCCATTTAGCTGGAGATCCTCGGACATGCCTTTAGCTGGTGTATATCCTGGAGTACGGGGAAGGTGAGAGACTCTCACACAGTGCTCTCATCAAATGTTTGCCAGGTAAATGAGGGGATTGATTTACGTACCCAGCCTTTCCCTCCTCTGGTAATAGCTACCGTTTACTGAGTACCTTCCAGGAGCCAGGCCCTTACATGATCTCACTGCATTGTGCCAACGACTCTATCAAATATGTATCATTATTTCCATTTTATAAAAGAAGATATCCTATATACCACTACCATATTAACTCTCCTGGAGAAAATCTCTGCTTTAAAAAATCAACCCCCATTCCTTACAAAATCCAGCCACAGTGTCATCAGTCTTCACTTCGGCTGACTCCTTGGGAGCTCAGAACCCACCACACCGCTGTGTTGGCCGTTGTGTTACTGATCTTGCTGAAACATGCACTCTCCTCCCTAGTTCCTTCATTCATTCAATCACACGTATTTATTGAGCATCTACTATGTGCTGGGTACTGAATCAGGTGCTGGGAACATGGCGGGTGATGAAGATAGACAGGGTCACTGCCCCCAGGGGGCTTTCCTGTACCAGGTCAAGACTTGAACAAGCCCAGTGAGTGTTGTAGAGGAGAACTGAGGGCTGAGTGGGTGTGAGACAGAGAGACGTAATCTAATTTGGGGAGGCAGGGAAGGCTTTTGTGAAGAAGTGATGGATTTAAGCCTACATTTCTGTGTGCTTGCTCAGGCCGCCCCTTGGGCTGGAACACCCTTCCTGCTGGTTTTCTCTGATCCCCTTTCATTATTCAATATCCATGTCCATTGAAATCTCCAGAAGTCTGTCCTTGATCTTTTTGTTAAAATATAAAATAAGAAGATGATAAGAAGTGCAAAAAAAAAAAACTTTAGAAATAATTTCATCATAGAAGTAGAGACTGTTCATTGTCTTCCAGTATCTCTTCTCCTCTTCTCTTTGGTAATAGAAACCTAAATTTTAGCTGAAGACTATTTCCCCACCTCCTTTGCAGCTACGCTTGGCTGTGGGCTGTAAGTGGAAGGGGCAGGTGCTACTAATAGATGTGCCCTTAAAAGGAGGAACGAGCTCCTTTTATTCTCCTTCCCATCCTATTGCTCAGTGGACATGAAGGCTGGATATCCATCTTGGACCGTGATAATGGGACCACCTCCTCAGGATGGGAGAAAAGAAGCTGCAAGTAGCCTGTGTCCCAGGTGCCTGGAGAAACACTGTTTCCTGTGGCTGCCATAACAAGTTACTACTAAGTGTGTGGCTTAAAACAACAGAAATTTATTCTCTCACAGTTCTGGAGGTTAGAAGTCCAAAATCAAGGTGTTCGTAGGGCCAGGCTCCCTCTGAAGCCTCTAGGGAAGAATGCTTCCACGTTTCTTCCCCCTTCTGGTGGCCTCAGCTGCTCCTTGGCTTGTGGCAGCATCCCGCCAGTCTCTGCTTCAGCGTTCACATAGCCTTCTCCTCTGTGTGTCTGTCTGTCTTCTCTTCTTATAAAGACACCAGTCATTGGATTTAGGGCCCACCCTAAATTGAGGATGATTTCGTCTTGATATCAACATAATTACATCCACAAGGACCCTATTTACAAATAAGGTCACATTCTGAGGTTCCATGTGGACATGAATTTGGGGGAGACACTCTTCCACCCACTATACCCACTATCCATCTCCAGACCTTTTTTCATCTTCCCAAACTGAAACTCCATACCCGTTAAACAGTAACTCCCCATTCCCCCTCTCCCCAACCCCTGACAACCACCATTCTATTTCCTGTCTCCCTAAATTTGACTCTTCTAGGTACTTCATATACGTGAAATCATACAATATTTGTCCTTTTGTGACTGACTTATTTCACTTTGCAGGATGTCTTTGAGTAGGCAGCATCACTCTTAACTGCTTCAGCCTAAAAGTGACACGTGTCGCAGTCCATTGGCTAGATTTAGTTACATGACCCCAGAGGAACTACAAGCAAGGCTGGGAAATGTAGAGGAGGACATGGAATATTTGGTGAGTACTAGGTTCCACGACATACACCCATGTCACGTGACAAATTCTCTTTTTACTTAAGCTAGCTTGAGTTGGTTGCTGTTACAACCAGGGAATTCAAATCATACCCATTCTGTACATGCATCTCAATATCTGGTGAATGAGGAAGCTCAAAACTGGGAACTCTGGGGTTTCCCTGGTGGCGCAGTGGTTGAGAGTCCACCTGCCGATGCAGGGGACACGGGTTTGTGCCCTGGTCGGGAAGATCCCACATGCCGCGGAGCGGCTGGGCCCGTGAGCCATGGCCGCTGAGCCTGTGCGTCCGGAGCCTGTGCTCCGCAAGGGGAGAGGCCACAACAGTGAGAGGCCCGCATACTGCAAAAAAAACAAAAAACAAAAAACAAAAAACTGGGAACTCTGTAAACAACAAGGTCCTACTGTACAGCACAGGGAACTGTATATTCAATATCCTATGATAAACCATAATAAAAAGAATATATGTATGTATAACTGAATAATTTTGCTGTTCAGCAGAAATTAACACAACATTGTAAATCAACTATACCTCAGTAAAATTTTTAAAAATTAAAAAAATTTTTAAAACTGGGGACTCTCTTACTAGCTGGTAATATTTTTGTGCTGCTATTCAAAATCAGAATTATAGGTTGTTGATGTTAAAGAACCCTGAGTCCAGAGTTAAGGTAATCTTCTAGTTTGACTTTCTGTAGACACGTACCCATTCGACCAGCATTTATTAGACAAAGTGCATTGAGCACTTATGATGGATGCATCAAGAACTATGAGGACTGTGGTGACACCACACCGAATAAAATATATAATAAAATATATTAACTATACTAGTTAATGGAAAATATTGTCTTTCCTCTGTTGATTATAATTACTTGCTTGACCTATGACCCACATGTTTTATTATTAGACGGTTCTCTTGAGGGAAATTTATGAGTATACCATGAGTATATTTTTGAGTTGTGTAATTTCACTTCCTTTTTCTTTCTCAACACTTTTACAATTGATAATACTGTATCAAAATTTCCCCTTTTTTCTTTTCTTCTTTTCTTTGTATATGTGCTGCCGAAGCGAGCACTCTTCTTTTCTTTGTATTTCTCTTTTTTGTGAAGTTAAATAACAACAATGCCACATTTCATAAACTTTTATGAAATCTTCTGCCATCTAACCAGGAATGACTTCTCAAAACTTTTAAGCAATGCAATAACTTTTCTAAATCTGTACTTGATGACCCAGAGCCTATGATTTGACATTACTGCACAGTGTAAGAGATCAGCCAGCATGGCAGTGATATGAAAATTTCTTATATGAATGTAGAATTAGGTACAAAGAAGGAATCAGTGATGTGTTGTTGAGGTGATCAAGACACCTGGGTTCTAGTCCTGGGTCTGCCCACGAATTAACTGCATCACTTTGGGCAAATTCCTTAAATTCCCTAGACTTTGGCCCTTCATCTGTAAAATAAAGCTGTTAAACTAACTGGAAGTCCCTTTTCCCCTTAAATTTCTATGCTTTTATGATTCTAGAGAGAGCCATAAGGAAGAGAGAGTGAAACAGCTGGGACAATTAGGAAACTGTTTGGAGAAAGAAAAAAGATAATGAGGGGAAAGGAAAATTCCAAGGACAAAGAAGCAATATAAAATAATTCAGAACAGCAGAAAGCAAAGGAGTAAAGTAAAACAAGGTGAAAAGGAGGAAATAGAAGCTTAAATTTTTTTTGGAATTGCAAAAGATAAATCATGTGAAGTTTTAAGCCAAAGAGGAAGAAGAAATCTATTTATATTTCTCTTCCATTAAGACAAATCCTTCAGAAGTTACTATGAATTGCCTCTCTAGGGTTTAGCAATTCTAAGGAAAAAAAAAAAGAGCTGGACTTCCCTGGTGGTGCAGTGGTTAAGAATCCGCCTGCCAATGCAGGGGACATGGGTTTGAGCTCTGGTCTGGGAAGATCCCACATGCCGCGGAGCAACTAAGCCCGTGCGCCTCAACTACTGAGCCTGCGCTCTAGAGCCCGCGAGCCACAACTACTGAAGCCTGCATGCCTAGAGCCCGTGCTCTGCAACAAGAGAAGCCACTGCAATGAGAAGCCCACGCACAGCAACAAAGAGTAGCCCCTGCTTGCTGCAACTAGAGAAAGCCCACACGCAGCAACGAAAACCCAATGCAGCCAAAAATAATAAATTGAATAAATAAATTTATTTTTTAAAAAAAGAGCTGATATCTAGCAGTGACTTTGAGCTATCAGCTTGTTAATACTAGCGCACTGTCATTATTGAGTGAATAAATGCTTTTTAAGGAGAAGGTAGACAGAGAATGTTGTGGGCTAAAGTGAGACAAAGTGGGGTCACCCATGAATGAACCATTCAACTTTGTTGGTTCTCCTCCAGACTAAGAAAGAGCGATTACATTTCATGACTTCCTCCAGCCTTCCAACAAAGCACAGTACAGAGGAGGAGAACAATGCTTAGCTCACAGCCACCTGACTCACATGACAATGGGGCCCTGTTGTAAGGTGTTGTATGAGTGGCTTATTCTGACTCTGTTGGTGGGTCAGAGGCAACACTGCACAAGCAGAAACAGCAGCCCCTAAACAAACCATGGCTTAGTACAGAAAGAAGGAAGGAAGTGTCTATTCCTGGCTTTTCCCATCCTCTCTACTCTTCTTGCTGGTCCCAGTTGTCTTGCTCTTGTGGTCAGAAGTAGGGTGCATCTCTCTGTCCCCTTTATCCTCTTAGGGCCTCTGAGATGTTGGCAAATTCCTGTGTGCTCTACCTCTTATCTTCCTCATCCCTAAATAGGGATGATCATGTACATCATGTTAAGTAGACTAATGGTGCCTACTTCAGAGTCTCATGCAGAATGAAAGCTCAAAAATGTTAATCATTCTCATAACATGCTTTCCCTCCATGGACAGTCTTTTTCCTTTCCAAAGAGTAGATGAATTGTTTAGAGCAGAATACCACATTTTGGAAGAAGTTTCCTCTGAAAAATGATGTTACCAGCTTTAGGGATGGGAATGTGAAATTTTTGTAATGGAAAAGTCACACAAGATATTACAGATAGAGTCTATGGGACAATAAGTTTTAAGTCATAGAATCATGAATCTTGGAGATGGAAAGAACTCCTAGAGAGCTTATTCAGAAAGGGATTCTGGGCTATTGCACCAGTAAACACGTTGTTATTCTCCCTTTTTGCCTGGAGAGTCATGGCTTTTGGTGGTTTTGAGAATATTTACCCTAGGTAGCAATATCCTGTTCTTAAAATGACCATTGTGGATTGAATTGTATCCCCCCAAAAGATATGTTCATATCCTTACCCCTGGTATGTGTGGATGTGACCTTGTTTGGAAATAGGGTCCTTGTAGGTGTGATTGAGTTAAGATGAGGTCATACTGGAGCTCTAATCCAATGGCTGGTGTCTTCATAAGAAGAAAAAAATTTGCACACAGACATACAGACCCATAGGGAGAACACCACGTGACAATAGAGGCAGAGATTGCAGTGACGCATCTACAACCTGAGGAACACCAAGGATTGCCGGCCAGCACCAGGAGCTGAAAGAGGCAAGGGAAGATTCTCCTGTAGAGCTTTCAGAGAGAGCATGGCCCTGCCAACACTTTGATTTTGGACTTCTAGCCTTCAGAACTGTGAGAGGATAAATTTCTGTTGTTTTAAGCCACTCAGTGTGTGGTAATTTGTTACAACAACCGCAGGAAACTAACACATTGACTAAATAACATCTCTTTGTCCCCTGTCTTATCTGTAGAATAGAACTAATTCTTGCTCTCAATAGCTTTGAAATTTCTGATGGAGATAATTATCAATACACAGTATTTTATATTAAAATAATATACATTTGGACTGGGGAAGCTTTCTGATGGCTGAGTTGGTAAGCTCCTAGGAGAAAGAGAGACACTCTCTTTACAAGTCCTCTTCTGTGCTGATCCATCCAGGGCAGGAGATCCTGTTGGGAGAAGCCAGGCCCCACCAAAACCATCTGTGAGCGCTACTGATATTTACTCCCTGCTACCTCAAAATAAAAATACGTCTTTTAAGTATTTTGAGCTCTATAGAGGCTGCTGTGGAAAATTAGAGGTAGCAGTAGTTTCCTTTGCCTCCTTTTTTTTTTTAAAAACTGGATTTCCCTTCCTCAGAGCTTATTATTCATATCTTTTCCCTCAGGACATCTTCTCCTTGGTACCTGATGATAAATAATTCTTGTTCTGATGTCACTGGTGATTCCACACCTGAGCAAGGTATTATTTTTCCATTCTATCAGGAACTCAGCTATTTATTTCCATTCATTTATAGACTTGTAGCCCAGAAGGATATTTTGGTTGAATATATTCCCTTACATGTAAGGTTGTAAAAATGAGTTAAATGGAATACATCCCTAGCACTGTGGGTTTTTTTTTTCTTTTATATGTGAAACCCTGTTTTAATAGGTAAACCCTGTTGACTTCATGCTTTTTTTTTTTTACATCTCTCACTGCTACAGTGAATCACATAGAACCTGCAACTGCCACTAA
The DNA here is from genome assembly GCF_937001465.1 of Orcinus orca. Taxonomy (NCBI): domain Eukaryota; kingdom Metazoa; phylum Chordata; class Mammalia; order Artiodactyla; family Delphinidae; genus Orcinus; species Orcinus orca. The sequence continues at coordinate 79,202,828 of NC_064572.1, forward strand.
GCAGATGACTGGAAAAGGATCTGTTGCTTAATTACATCTTCATTAGTGATAAGCTCTCTGGTCTCATACTTTCTAACTCCAAAACAGGTTTTGTCTTGGCTGTTGAAAGAGGAATCCTCTGTCCTGGTGTTGGGAATATTTTTCTGTGCTTATTTTCTGGCTTCAGCGTTCATCTTCCTCTAGGGCATTGCTAATATTCTTTTTCTTCAAGCCCTAAAGAGAAATATGAATAGTTATTTGGTTTTATTTTTTTCTCCGAACACAATCCTTTGGCTCTCATTGTGCCTCTGAAATGTAGGCTTTTTCTTTTGCCCATCATTCACCTTTTTTCGTGTGCTTTAAGAAGAAGACACTTTCTCACATTAGGGGTTGGTTATAATTGAGGTTTTTATGATTAAAAAAAGTAATTATTCTCAGTCATCTTGCTAATTCACACTCTTGGTGCTATTTTTAGCATACAGCAAACCTGTTGTTTTAGATTAATTAATAATGGAACTGAATTTCTCAACTCTGGTTTTTTTCCATTTTCTCAGTTAATGGAATACTTGTAATATGTCTCTATAATCATCATTTTTAATAGGTACTTTCATTTATCCAATAACTTTACAGAACATATCATTCATGGGTAAATTGTAAGTATCTGGTTTATATGTGTCTATATTATTTCATATATTTCACATTATACTTAGAGAAAAGATTTCACATCTTGTAGGGTGACTGGATGGATGGACCCCAAGAATGGGTAGGGGCTGATGGGAAGAAAAGAGAAGAGCAGGTAAGCTGACGATGAGCTCTTTGGCTGGTGTTTTTGCCTGAATTGTGTTCCCGCCAAATTCTTATGTTGAAGTCCTCAGACTGACTGTATTTAGAAATAGGGCCTTTAAAGAGGTAGCCAAGGTAAAAATGAGGTCATCTGGGTGGGCCCTAATCCCATGTGAGTGGTAGTGTCCTTATAAGAAGAGGAGATTAAGACATATACAGCACACAACGGAGAGAGAATCATGTGAGGACACAGCAAGAAGGCGGCCAATTGCCAACCAAGGAGAGAGACCTCAGAAGAAATGAACCCTGATGACACTTTGATCTTGGACTTCCAGCCTCCATAACTGTGAGGAAACAAATTTCTGTTGTTTAAGCCACTTACTCTGTGGTACTTTGTTATGGCAGCCTGAGCTGCTAATACAGCTTGGTACCAGCTTCAAGTCCTTCCCTCTAGCGGAGGTCAGCTTGAAGGGCAGTGGGAGGGGCTTGAAGGAGAAGGACAGGTGGCAGAGCTGTCAATTTGGAGATCTGCTTGGTACAACTCTGGAAGCTCTAAGTATGTCATCATATGTAGGCTGGCTTGCAGAAATGGGGCCCTTCTTGAGTGTAGGGAAGGGGAAGCAGTGCAAGTAAGAACAACGCATACTCAATATACAAACACACACTCCTGGATTTGGGGGGTGCTGGGGAATGGCTGCAAATATTCACACTTTAATAATTTGGTTGCTGTCATACTCGAGTCCCTGCTGAATGATGTTTTACTTTCCTTAGGAGTAAATAAATCTGGACTTTCTAGAAACAGAAGGAAGCAATACAATTAATTTGCGCAGGCTTCTATTCCTCTGTATGGCTTTTTGTTTCTGAGTGACATGAGGAACTGGTGTATTAAAAAGGGCAGTAAAAGAAAATCAAGCCATCCAAAGGGCCATCCACCTGTAAATCTCCCTTGGGCAAGCGCACTTGGTTGAATAGTATCCATCTCGCCCCCGCAAATTCACATCCGTGAGGAACCTGTGAATGTGACCTTATTTGGCAACAGAGTTTTGGCAGATATAATTCGTTGTTAAGGTGATGTCATACTGAGTTACAGTGGGTCCTAAATCCAATATGACTGGAGTCCTTATAAGAAGAGAAGAACCGAAAGAGACACACAGAAGCAGAGGGGGAAAAGGCCATGTGACAGAGGAGGCAGAGACTGGAGTAATTCAGCTGCAAGCCAAGAAATTCCACGGTTTGCCAGAAGTCACCAGAAGCTACACAGAGGCAAGAAAGGACCCACCCCTAAGGCTTCAGATGTGTGTAGACCTGCCAGCACCTTGATTTTGGACTTCTAGCATCAGGAGGGAGCGATTTCTGTTGTTTTAAACCACCTAGTTTGTGGGGCCTGGTTACAGCAGCCCCAGGAAACAGATATAGAAAATGAGCAGGGCAGAGACAAGCACAGTGCTTGACAAGTGCTGGATGGCTTGTAAGTGTCATACAGTAGCTACAGGTCCCAATGAGAGATTTCAAACCTGTGGTGAGTATTACATAAGTGGGAAAGTGTCTAGCAGAGACCCTCAGAAATAGCTCCCCCCTTCCTTTCAACACATGTATTGTAAATGGAAACTGCCAATTGAAGTTCCATGAGGACATCTTGAGGGTATCCATTGTCTCAAAAAAGAGAACACATGTAAAGAGCTTTAAAACCAGAATGCCTCATAAGCTGGGAGGTGATTATTGCAGCTCCAGTGTAAAAAAATCTTCTCTACTCTTATATAGAATAGCTGCTTTGGGACATAAAGTCAGCTAACTTTTGAGAGAAATCTTTCCCTTTATGAGAAGAATGATCGTTTAGCAAAAGGTACAGAAAGGGGAGTATTGGAACTGCAGTGTTTTCTTACATCTTTCAGATGTAAACTTGAAATATGAAGCTCTGGTTTTAACGTTTAGTGTATGGTATGCTTGTCTTTCCTGTCAAAAGCAATCGTGTGAAGATGAGTGAGGTGTATATCTGAAGCTGATTGGGAATGAAATAGCATGGTTCCTAGGTAGGGAATTAGAGACAGGCTAGGCAGTGTGGTGGGAATCATGCTGATTAGAAATTCCTCACAGCTGGTTTCTATGAGGCCTGATGTCAATAATGTGCTGCCTGATCCTATGGCAATTTGCTCCAGCTTGTGGAGTCTTCATGAGGCTAGATGATTGCCGGAGTTCTCTGCCGTTCCGCCACTGAGTGGGAGGGGTACGGCCCCTGCAGTGGGTTGAATAGTGTCCCCCCAAAAAGATAAGTCCAAGTCCTAACACTCAGTACCTGTGAATATGACCGTATTTAGAAATAGGGTCTTTGCAGATGTAATTAATTTTTTAGGTTGATTTTTATTTTATTTTATTTTAAAAAATTTTATTGGAGTATAGTTGATTCAGTTACAGAAGAGTGATTCGGTTATATATATACATATAGTCATTCTTTTTCAGATTCTTTTCTCATATAGGTTATCACAGAATATTTCGTAGAGTTCCCTGTGCTATACGGTAGGTTCTTGTTGGTTAACTAATATATAGTAGTGTGTGTATGTTAATCCCAAACTCCTGATTTACGCCCCCCCACCTTTCCCTTTTAGTAGCCATAAGTTTGTTTGTTTTTTTTTTTGTGGTACGCGGGCCTCTCACTGCTGTGGCCTTCCCATTGCGGAGCACAGGCTCCGGACGCGCAGGCTCAATGGCCATGGCTCACGGGCCCAGCCGCTCCGCAGCATGTGGGATCCTCCCGGACCGGGGCACGAACCAGCGTCCCCTGCATCGGCAGGCGGACTCTCAACAACTGCGCCACCAGGGAAGCCCTTTGTTTTTGATATCTGCAGATGTAATTAATTTAAAGATCTCTGGATGAGATCATCTTGGATTAGGGTGGTCCTTAAATCCAATGACAGGTGTCCTTATGAGAGACAGAAAAGGAAAAGATACACAGAGATACAGGGGAGAAGGCCATGTGAAGATCCACATGAAGACAGAGGCAGAGACTGGAGTTCTGCAGCTACAAACCAAGGAATGCCAAGGATCATGGAATCTACCAGAAAGTAGGAGAGAGACATGGAAGGGATTCTCCCTCAGAGCCTCCAGAAGGAAACAATCCTGCCAACGCCTTGACTGTGAACTTCTGGCCTCCAGAATGGTGACAGAATAAATTTCTGTTGTTTTAGGCTACCGAGTTTGTGGTAGTTGGTATGGCAACCCTAGGAAACAAATACAGTCCCCTGCAGGTCAGGAGGGGTCCTGGCACAGTAGTCCTCTTCCCTGGTAACCCATGAGGAATCATTGCTGCATCTGATGACTAGAAGCCAGTGCTGCCTGTCTCTGCCAATCTTTGCCAGACCGAACACCTGCAGAATTCTAATGGAGATTGTATTAGTTTCCTATGACTTAAAACAACACGCCTTTGTTCACTTATAGTTCTGGTGCTCAGAAGTGCAGAATCAGCCTCACTGGGTCAAAATCAAGTTGTCAGCCGGACCCTGCTCCCTCCTGGAGGCTCTGGGGCAGAATCAGCTCCTTGCCTGTGTAGCTTCTGGTGGCTTGGCATTCCTTGGCTGTGGGCATATCTCTTCCATCTTCAAGGCCAACATCTTCAAGTGTCTCTCAGCTCTGTCTTCATATCACCTTCTCCTCCGTGTGTGTAAAATCTCGCTTAGCATCCCCCTTTTTAAAATTGAGATGTAAATGACATATAACATTGTATTAGTTTTAGATGTACAACATAATGATTTGATATCAGTATATATTGTGAAATGATTAGCATGAGTTTAGTTTACATCCATCACCACACAGAGTTACAAATTTTTTTTCCTCGTGATGAGAACTTTCAAGATCTACCTCAACCTCCTTCTTGGAAGGTTACATGTGACTGCATTTGGGGCCCACCTGAGTAATCCAGGTTAAGAGCCTTAATCACATCTCAAGATATCCCATCATATTTTCAAAGATACTTTTTCCGTATCAGGTAACATTTACAGGTTCCAGGGATTAGGCTCTCATATCTGTTATCTGTATTCTGCTGGCTACAGGGGTCTAGACTGAGCTTTTATGGAAATGTCAGATAAGCAACCTGAAGCCGTCCAGTAGTGGGGCTGGAAGCTTTGCCTTCATCTAACTTACTCTTTTCCTCCTGCCACCCAGGGTCGTGGTGGGTGAGGCCCACCCTCTCAGTTCAGGCCTTCAGGGAGTATTCTGAATGGTTACTACCTGGCTCCTCGTTTCCATCTCCCATTTTTGAGGGTCTGTCGCCTGCCTTCCTTTAATTCCCCTTGCAGTCTGATGTCTCCCAGCCCCAATTTTGAGAATTCCAACCCTTCCAACAGGTTAGGACCTGTGCTTTATCTCCCCAAATATCTGTCCCTTCAGGCTTCATCCTGATGTGACTGAGGATGTTCCTCTGGCGGCTCTGGATTGCGTGCGGGAGCAGGTGTGGGGGAGTGAGCCAGGGCTCCTATGAACCGGGGAAGGACTGTGGTGCCTAGCTTGCTTCCAGGGATTTCCCTGACTAGGTGTGGTGTAGCCAGGTTCCTTCTGAATCCCTCAAAGATAAGCACACCTGGTACATGGAGTGCTACTTTTCTTCCAAAGACAGCCTAGTCTAATATCACATGATGAAAACACTTTCTTCCTATTTATAGTACTTTTGAATCCACTCTTGGAACATGTACAACCTTAGCATTATTGAATGAAAGAATTCTTCCTAGCTCTATTTTCACGGTAAGGGCTCCACATTAACTGGAATAGCTCTCTCTGAGTCATTTGGGATGAATGGTGCTATCCTTGAACACACTGTTTCCAGTCTCTAAATTTATCTCTTGATAGAAGTCAGTGTGTGTGTGCGTGTGTGTGTGTGTGTGTGTTCACCCAGCTATGTGAGTGTTAGTGGATTAGTGAATTAGGGGTAATAGAAAGTATATTTGAATTTAGAAAGAGGGGAGGAGCTAAAATGATACAAGAGGATGACCAAAGAGGGAAGGACAAATTAAGAGAAGACCAAGAGCAGGCCCCAAATTCTCCTGGGATGTAGAGCCCAGAACATTCTTTTATGCTAGTGTTGGGATCAAGGTTTGTGGCACCTGAAGCTTTTTTAACGTATGGCAGGTCCTCTTTAGAAAGAAGAATACAAAATAATGAATACAGAATTATGTACAGGGCTTTGGATGAAATCCAAGAGCCCTGAAGCTTAATGTAAAATAAATAAGCAACAAGGATATATTTATGGCACAGGGAAATATAGCCATTATTTTGTAATAACTTGAAATGGAGTATTAAAACAAACAAAACTCCTGAAGCTTAAGTTTCATTAGCCTCAGGGCAAATCCTCTGTCTCTGGTTGGAAATCTGTGTGGTTAGGTCATTCAAGATGGCTGTTCTCTTGCTCCCTGTACATGCCCTGTTCGACCAGGCCCTGCTTCTCTCACATGATTATCCAATCCTCTTAATTGTAGGGCTTAATTAGTAACTGTCTACATGCTTGCCCCCTGCCCCAGCCGTTGGTTTCCCTGGTAACTGATGAACCAACCTGACATCAATCCCCCCTATAAATGGTAGCCTCCTTCTCCCCTGAGTAGCAAAGATTACTGCCTTTCACCACCCACAGTGTGGGTTCCCTCTAGGACCTTTGTTTTGGATGCGTGAGATCTCTTATCCAATAAATTGTTGATGTCTCTGTCACTGTCTCTGGGTTCTTTCTTCAGTCTCAAGGCTGAAGAAGACTGAAGGCTTTCTTCAGTCTTTGGGCTGCGGGGTGCAGCCCAAAAGGAATCAAGACTAAACATCCTTCTAGTTATATGATTAATATCTATTACTTTTATTTCCCAATGACGTGATTTGAGATAAAACATCTGAATCATACATATTAACATATTTCTTCTTTAATATATATTAATATATACGTATTAGGTATGTAATATATATGTTAAAAATCTATGTAATATGTTAGAAATCCATCAAATAAGCTGAGATCTAGAGGGGAAAACTTTACACATAAAGTACATTTAAAAAAAATTATACAATAACATTTCTTTAACACTTCATAGTTTGGGACACCCTTTCAAAGACAAGTTCATTTAATCCTGACAATAAACTTGTGAAGAAAGTTTTCTATTTTATCTCCATTTTACATAAGGGAAACTAACCTTCGGGAGTTGGAGATTTGCCCAAGTACCTCAGGCTTAGGTAAACAGGGGAAGTGGGCGGGGACCCAGGGCTCTGTTAGCCTCTTGCTGGGAATGGGGGAGGGGGTAGGAAGAATAAGACAAGCGAGTTCATCTAAACTGCCTGCCTCCTGGCACTGATCCTTCCTACCTGTCTCTCTTCATCCCCTGCCACCCCTGGATTTCTCAGCTCCAAGCTCGACAGGCAGAACAGTAAGTAATTTGCTCCAAATAGGCCGGGTCAGCAGCAAACAAGGAACTGGCGTTGCTTTGGGGAATGCCTTCAGATCCAGTGCGTGTCCATCTCTGCTGGCAGATACCAGTTCCCCGAAGCTTGCTCTCTTTCTCTGAGCCAGACACTTGAGTTCCAATTGTGAAATCATAAGGAAAGAAAAGTCCAGATAGTAACCTGGGGCTTTTTAAATGTAAGGGCCCCAAATAAAATTGTTTACACGCCATATTTTTTTCCCATTCAAAATGAAAATAGTTTAACCAAATCCCAAGGGAGAAATAGGCTCATGCTGAAGTGATGGGATAGACTTGTTAGTGTCTGAGTGTTCCCAGCCCGTCCCCTTTTCCCCACAGCTGGAGAGCTTTCTGGCGTAGTCTTCCATTTCCTCCTCTCTCCCATCCTCCAAGGAAGGCCAGGCCTCTCCAGGGGAAATAGCCCTGAGTGGTCAGATTTCACAGCAAAGAGCTGAAAAGGGGAAAGGAAGCCAGAGAGGAGGTTGGAGAGGAGAGGTATGGGAGTATCTGTACCATAGGATGATGATGAGCAGAAAAGAAATAGATTAAAAATAAACAACAGAACAAAAACTTACAGAGGGCTTTATAGTATGTGAGAAATACTCAAAGGACTGGAGCTTTCTCAGATATGTATGGAATGGCTCTTTTTTCAGCTTTGACGCTGCCATGGACTGAACCGCTTGGGTTGTGGCTTTATAAGCATCACCCCTACAACCTAGAATCCCTACTTGATTAAATCATAGAAGAGCAATGTGAAAAACCGTGAGAAGTGGTCCACTGCTCACAGGCAACCTCAATGCTAGTATCTCACCATTTTCGAGAAACAGCAACTATTAGAGTGATGGCCAAATTTCGAAGATGTATTTGCCACATTTGCAGCTGGTCTCTGGTTACCCATCATGGGCCTCATCATGGAGACTTTGCAAATCACACCGCATCGCTCTCTTCCCCCAACTACATACCCCCCACTCCCTATGCTCACCTGGTCAGGAGCAGCCCAGCACCCTTCCCCCAACACACACCCTTCACTGTGCTTCCTCAGGCTCTTTGAAGAATTGCTGTAAAGGGCTTCCCTGGTGGGGCAGTGGTTAAGAATCTGCCTGCCAATGCAGAGGACACGGGTTCGAGCCCTGGTCCGGGAAGATCCCACATGCCGCGGAGCAACTAAGCCCGTGAACCACAACTACTGAGCCTGCATTCTAGAGCCCGCGAGCCACAACTGCTGAGCCTGTGAGCCACAACTACTGAGCCCGTGTGCCTAGAGCCCGTGCTCCACAGCAAGAGAAGCTACCGCAGTGAGAAGCCAGCGCTCCACAGCGAAGAGTAGCCCCCGCTGGCTGCAACTAGAGAAAGCCCGCGCACAGCAGCGAAGACCCAATGCAGCCAAAAATAAATAAATAATAAGTAAATTTAAGAAATGCTGTAAAATTGAGGGAAAACGATGGAGTAGAATTAGAGAAACCAAAACCCTATATTTCCTGTTACTAAGTGCTACTCTTATGAAATGGTGAAATGCTGTGAGCTGTTATTATTTATCTTTAACCAGGAGAAGAAATTCCACTGGGCAGCTTTTCCAAAAGATGTACCAAGTTCCTACAGGAGTCATTCCAGCCCACCCCCGCCATTGTTTTCTGGTGCAGCACAAAGCATTCTCTGAAAAATCTCTAAAATGATTATCTAACAGAAGGCACTTTTGACAATTGTTATTGATTTACGATGGTACAGGCCCCAACAGGCCATCAGCCTGAGAGTTGCAATTGGCAGAGGAAGGAGAAGCCACAGCTACTGCTGTGGTTTAGAAAAGGTGTCAAAGAAAAATACTCTTCCTATATTCCGTGTAAAAGAGGATACAGTGCAGCAAAATGGCTTATATACTTAACTATAGCTCACTTTGACAGCATTTAAGGTTTTAGGAAAGCTCAAAACTACTAAGCAGTGTGTGAAGAATAGAAAGAGCTTTGCCCTGGACTCCTGGCTTGTCAATGCAAAAGGTTCTAAACCCCTAGGTAATAAGTTACCTAAAAATATGTTTTTGTGTGTGGTGGAAGAATGTGCTTTAGACACACACATATTTAACTATTTTTTTTAATTTAAAGCAATAAAAGCACACACACACACAAATCAAAACAGCATACAGGAATATAAAGTGAAAAGGAAGTTTCTACCCTCCTTCTTGCCATTCCTGAGTATCCCCCACCCCCATTTCCATTCCTCAGAGGTAACCACACTTCCTGTGTTTTGTTTCAGAAATGTTCTGCGCTTATAAAAACATAATATCTCTTCCATTCACCCCTTTAAAAACCCAAATGGGATACATTAAAATACAACTCTGCCGCTAGGACTTTTGCTATTTAACAGTATACCTTGGACTTTTTTCTTCAAATTAGCTTATTTAGAACTCTCTAATTTTTTTTTTTTTTTTCTCAGTATGCAGGCCTCTCACTGTTGTGGCCTCTCCTGTTGCGGAGCACAGGCTCCGGACGCGCAGGCTCAGTGGCCATGGCTCACGGGCCCAGCCGCTCTGCGGCATGTGGGATCTTCCCAGACCGGGGCACAAACCTGTGTCCGCTGCATCGGCAGGCGGACTCTCAACCACTGCGCCACCAGGGAAGCCCCCAGAACTCTCTAATTTTTAAGCTATTTTTAAAATTGGAAAGTAAATACATAACACAGAGGAAGTGAGAGACAGCTGGCTTTAGACAAATATGAAATTATCACTGTAAAAGGCTAATTATCTTTCCTCTGGAAGGAGAAAGATTAGATGCAGAAAACACATTTCATTTTCTCTCTCTCTCACACACACACACACGCACACACACACGCAAAAGAACTATTATAGCTGGTTTAAACAATAACTTGGGTCCTTGACAATTTTATCAGACTGTACAACTAAAAAGCCAGTACTTATTAACCCCCAAAGTATAACAATGGAGGAGAGATGATCTCTATTAAACAAAAGTGTCTCTCATTTAGACCAATGCAACAGACTTTTCCCTTTTTGTTCCATGGTGCTTCTCAAATGAACAGTTTTACATATGTCAAAGCTCCAAAATGGTTGTTACAATTTCCAGTTGTAACTTCATGAAGTTATGGGAGGAGGTATGGCAGTCAAATCCAGGAGGTATCGGCTGATGATTGGTCAAATGTGAAAATTTGGCTGGTGAGTATCTTGGGGTCTTAACCGCTCTGACTGCTGACTGAAGAAATCAGCAGCCTCCTGGCAGGCAGAACATGTATTTAAAAAAATATATCTCCTTTGGAAGATTTCTCATATACAAACAATACTGAAGAAAGTTCTCGTAGACAAACAACATACAAGACTGTAGACAAGTAGACGGGAGATGATGTTAAAAGTCAAATTTCACCACAGGACACTAGAATCTAATCATAACCCCCAAATCTCAGAAACAAATAATAAACATGACATTGAAGGCCAAATCGATAATCAGAGTTGAGTCTTTTACCATCCTTATTTGCCTGAGTTTAACTATGTGGACACATTTCCTCACATTCACTGATTTCAGGGCTGGAAGAACCGTTAGTGGTAATCTCTTTTAATAAATAAGGAAACTGACACTAAAAGAGATTAAGTGACTTGACTAAGATCAGATAGAACAGGCTAGAACCTAACTTCCTAGTGGATATACTTAAACTAGTATAAATATATGATACATGTAAAACATATATAATACACATGATGGTCATTCATGTTTAAAAAACAGAACAGCATCACATGAACTTTCTACCATAAACTGGGTGGCACCATTCAAGGGCAGGAGGGCCTTGAATTAGGAAGCTGGAAGAGAGTGATGAAGGTTGGCAGATAGCCACAGGCCAAGGATGGGGAGGCCAGCCAGGGAGTAGAGAAGCTGCAGTGTCAGGAGCACCTGGCAGGTAAAGAGTATTTGAGGTTCAGGAAGTCCTTAGCAGGAACAAGACAAGACACCTGTGGCAGGAGACTGAGGATGTGATATCTGCTAGGGACACAGTATTTACTCTTTTCACTCATTCTGCTTGGCCAGGCCGGGCTCTAGCATGCATTCAGAGTGAGAGGGAGAGAGCACTGTGCATCTGGGTCAGATAGATTCCAGGAACATCTTCAGGTTTTCTCTCTCCTCAGGGCTCTGCTTGTTAACTCTGGATTTACAGGTCATCACCCGCATACACTGGTCTGAGTTAATGACTGACTGGTGTTTTCTACTAAGCTGCTGTCAGGCAGATTTTTCCATTTAATTTCATTTAAAACAGTGGTGCTTAATCCTGGCTGCATATCAGAATACTCTGGGGAGCTTAGAAAAAAAAATACTGTTGCCAGAGCCCATCTCAATTAAATTCTGCTTTAATTGGCCTGAGGTCCTAGTATTGGTATGTTTGAAAAACTCCCTAAGTGATTCCACTAGGTAGCTATGGTTGGAACCACTGATTTAAAACATCAGGGAAAGTTTCAATCAACTAAGCAATTGTTTCAAAAGTTACAATAGCATTATTTTCCTCACATCTGGCAATGTGATTCATTAAAAAATAAAGAAGTAATTTGCAGAACACCCTGTCTTCATAAGACTTTCTCATTATCTATTCATTTTTGCTAAGGAAAGTCAACCCATGGCTGAATTCAACAATAAATCCGAAACTGATGGCTCCACTGAATCTTCTTTCCACCATCTTATTGCCATTTTCTTCTTTGTCCAACTCACCTCATTTGCCATAGTAATTGCTCCTATTGACCTTTAGGTTGAGATGTCTGGACAGTCCAAAAGGCATAGTACTTATCACAGATTCCAGGACAGTTTGTCATCATGGGACTTCCTGTGCTATGGATATTCAACTGAGAAACCAGTGTGGGCTGGAATAATTAGTAATGTGGAACTCCTTCCTGCTTTTGGGCCCTCTCACTTTTATCTAGCAGAAGGTTAAAAGCATTGCCTTGCTTTTCTTCTACCTCGTTTTTGTTTGTTTTTTCCTTCTTCCTTTCTATAAGGCATTAGAAAAGGCAGGAGATAGGAGTAGAAAGATTCATTTACTCATAAAACTGGGAGTGTAATTAAAGGTCATTTAGTTCAACCGCCATCTGAGACCAAGAGACTTGCCCAAGATCACACATCTAGATCACCCCTGGCGTGGGGCCTGGAACTGAGGTCCTGACTCTCAAGCCCCATTCTGTTCAACATACCACCTGGCCTTTCAAGATAGCTCGAAGATACTTGGGAGGGCTTCCTCCTTCCACAAGAGGTTCTCCAGCCACCTTATCCTTGTCAAACTAGACCCCTTTTACTTCCTTGACATTTTATTGTCTTCTCACATGCGTCCTGCTTAATTCGGGACATGATAGCTTATGGACTTTGCTCTCTTCCTTCTCGTTATTTAGAGCCCCGTGCTGGTAATACTTGTTTAATTTCTATTGTTACATGCTTCTCGTTGATATGCATTTATTGAATGTTTGCTGTTGTCAAATGTTGCAAGGTTCTAAGAGGAAATTCCAAAACAGAAGACGCCCCAGCTCTGTGGAGAGCCTGGCTGGTGACAGACCCCTGCAACCAGCCCCTTAGGTCGCATTTCCCAGCTCTCCTAGTCTGGGTCTCTGCGGGCAGTACAGGCCCGGGGGAAGAGGGGGCGGGTTTCAGGCTGGATTTAGGGAGTCGGCCTGGCTTTTCTCAGGGCTGCTGAAAGTAACGAATAACCTGCTGGCATGGGAGGGGAGGCCCCAGAAGTGGGCTTCTGCTCCAAAGGCCGCAGGGAAGTAAGGAGGCCAGCCTGTCTCATCCAGGCCAGTGTTCTGCCCGCAATCCCCGGGGTTGGGAAAGCGGGCCCGCCAGGGGCGGGGCCTGGAAAGAGCGGGAGGAGGAGGAGGGGGCTTGGATGGGGAGAGAAGAGGGAGGAGGAAGAGCCTCGGGGGAGGAACCAGGCGGAGAAACCCAGGAAAAGCTGGAGAAGAAGGCGGCGGGAATGGGCAGGAAGAGGAACGGAAAGGAGAGAGAAGCGGGGAGGAGACGGGGAGGGGGTGGAGCCTGGGAGAAGTCAGGGGAGAAGCCGGGGAAGGGGTGGGGCAGGGGGAGGAGCCATGAAGGGGAGCGGGGGCGGGGCCGATCAAGGGGCGGAGCCGGGGGGTGAGGCCTCCCAAGGCCGCCGCCGCCGCCGCCGCCGCCGCCGCCGCAGCGCGTTCTCCTCCCGCGGGTCTGGCAGCCGGGGTGCTCCCTCAGCCGCCGCTCCCCGAAGCGCGGGCTCTGGCGGCCCCGGCCGACGAGGACGCCCCGCGCGAACCGCCGCCTCTGGGGTCGCGGGGCTGCGGAGCCGCTGGCGCGCCCGGGCCGCCGCCGCCTCCCTCAGCGTCCGGGGCCGGCATGGAGCTCTTCCAAGCCAAGGACCACTACATCCTGCAGCAGGACGAACGCGCGCTGTGGTGCAGCCGCCGCGACGGCAGCTTCCATCTGCGACCGGGTGAGGCTGGCGGCACGGGGTCGCCCTGGGCGGGCGGGGGGCGAGGAGGGGGCGCGGCCGGGGCCCCTCGGCCGGGGGCTGCGGATCTGGCGCCTCCTGCGGCCCTGGCGGGCGGGGCGGGGCGGGCTCGAGCGAGGGCGCGCGGTCTGTCATTATTTCCTGAGAGGAGGGAGCGCTGCCGTCGCCCCTGCCCCTCTGCGGGGGACAAAGGACTGGCGACCCTCGTCCCTCCGAGCGCGCTTCCGCGTCGCGATCTGCTCCGCTGCCCGGGAGAGGGGACGTGAGTCGAGCCGCCCGCAGTCGGGGTCGGGCCGGCGCCCACCAGAAAGTTCGCGCGAGGTGCGCCTGGCCTTAAAGGCCTCTTCCTCTCAGGAGTGGCCTCTGCCCGTCCTTCGGGACAAGTTCTGGGTTCGAATCCCGATCTCAGGCCAGAGGCGATCACGCCAGTTCAGTGGAACATCCTGCCGGAGCTTCAGTGCCTGTGGACATCTATGTGTTTCTGGTGGTCCTTTATCATTAAAGGCGTGACTTCATTCTGGTTACCTCTAGGCACTCGATTTACAGCGCCTTTTTTTTTTTTTAATTTTAGTATTACAGTTAAACTGTATCGTAATGTTCAACTTTTAATATTTTTGTGTGACTCAGTATTGTGAGATACACTCTTGTGGGTCCATGTTTGGGTGTCATGTAAGCTGTCATGAGATGTCTAAGTCTACAACGATTAGTCTGCATTAGGAAAACTAGGTCACAGTGGTGAGTTAAACAGGGCAGTCGCTGCCCTCAGAGAGCTGACAGTCCGGGGGGGGCTGTTTCCCTTGAGGGGGCCCCGGAGCACCTCCCCCTTTGAGGTTGCCAGTCCTTTTTCCTAATCACTGCAGATCTTTCATTTTAGGAGAAGTAAGAGAACAGAGTTCTTGAAAGAAATAGCCAGAGCATTTCAAGTTTACTTGTAATTCTTGTATGTAATCTAGACAAAAGAATTTACGTGGTATGAATTGGAAAGTATGAAAAGCACAAACGAACTTTTCATATACATCACAGCAGTTACCATTTATAGGAGGTTTCCAAGGATCTGGTCCCTTAATATATTATTCCCAGTCCTCACAACAACCTTACAAAGCAGGTGGTGAGGTGATATCCTCTTTCTCAGGTGAGGAGACAGGTGTGAAAGTTTGAGTAACTTGACTGAGGTCACAGAGAGTAGAATTGGCCCCCAGAACACTTTCTGGCCCGTCCCACTGCTTGCCTAGGAAGGCCTGCTCGTTGATTTGCTAGAGCAGTGAAGGAGAACTTATTTTTTTTTTCTAGGTTTTGGATGTATTTTCTTGCTATTACATTTTATTTCCTCTATTCAGAATGGAAGAGAAACTACTGCACCCAGATAAGGTTCTTTGATAATCTTGAGACAGGAGGTGTTGTAGATAGGCTAATTTTGGCCAGTCTCCAGTCATTCTCTTCTCCCTGTTTTTCCTGATTTGATCATTTGCCTGGTCTTCCTCCCCTCACCCCACCCACAATGTTTGGATAAGCCTTCAAGTGCAGACTGAAGAAAAGTAGATTGCAAAATTCCCCAGGCTGTCAAAGAGCCGGCTCTTTGGATTCTTAAGAGCTTAAAATTAACTATGGCAGCTGGATAGAACTTGACATCACCTCTAACTCATTGGACAGAACACTTTTCTGTACTTCATTTCCTCAGCTATAAAATGAGGGTTGGACTTTTTGGTCCTTGTGCATAATGAAATGTTTTTGAAACAGTGCCAATTTAAGTCTTTGTTCAGTGTACCTCTTTGAGGACAAGAATTGATGTGTTTCATGAAAAACACTCAGGAAATCTCTAGGTCACCTGTGTATTGGGACAGTGAATTGAAGCATATGTAGATAGAGGTGGATGTGGTTGTCTCCATTTCTAGGGCTACTCTCTCCTTTCTCTTAGCCTCTAAGATTGACAGAGATGAACCAAGCTGGTGGAATTACATGGAAGGAGACAGGAGTCCTCTGAATAGATGGCTTTAAATGAATTATGTGTCATTCTGTTTGGTTTGTGTTCATTTCTCGTACACAGGAACCTGTCCAGTCCTAACAGCTTTAGGGATAAGTTGCTCCCCTCAAGAGAAGTAAGTCAACTCTTCTAGGGTGCTGGCTAGTAGCTTACCTTTCAGTGGAAGGATACTTAAACCCAATCATCTGAGCTGAAGCTCAGATGATCATGCTACAGGCTTAAGCCTTTAAGGAATATTCACAGGGAAACCTGGGCCTAGATTTTGGATTAAGCCATGTGGTTTGAATTACTGTTTATATATCCAAAGTCCATATCAGAAGGCAAATTAACTTTTTTCTGAATAAAATGGTTGTAGCCTTTGCAATTAAGTTTATCACACTTCTTAGGATACAGCCTACCACAGACTAAAGCAGACCAAAAATATAGAGGAAGGAAGAGGCCATTATCTTTCAGAACAGCCTGTTTTTGATCTTCAGGTGTTCAAGTACATATAGCCAATGAATAAAGAATCTCACACACCTGACTTTACCAAATAGTTTATCCTATCCAATACTCAAGAGCCTTTCTAAAGAATGCCTATGGAATAATGGCATTTAATTGTTAAATGTTTTCCAGGTCTTTTTCTGTAGACTTATTTAAAATTCTCCATTTTATTGGATCATCTCCCTCTGCTTTTACAGCCAGTTTTGCTATTGTTTGTAATGAAAGCATTTAAAATCTTTCATAGTTTCTTACTGGTTATTCAACTGAATAAATTACTGGCCAAGTCCTTTTCTTTCTAAAGGGCAGTATCATAAGACCAAAAAAGCCCGTGAGCCTTGTGATTTTTATGTTTGTGGCAACTTGAAAGAGGACTTTTCTTCTAGTGGCATCAGAAGGATCAGTATTGATATTTAAGTCTAAAGTGACCACTTCCTTGGTCTGGAATGTTTGTTACTGTCAGTCTCTTTTCCTGCCTAGTTTATTTTGTAAGACCCAGTTCAGATGCCACCCCTACTCTGTGCTCACCATAGGCTGCATTCCTGGGGCAGAATTATTGGTCACCTTTTTGTGTTTCCAGGTGCTTTAGACACTTGGTACACACGTTAGTTATAGCCCTGACTGTATCATATAATAATGGTTTGCTTCCTTCTTCCCCAGTGGACAGAGCATTCCTCAAGGCAAGGACCACGTTCTACTCATCTTGGTATCTGTGAGCTTTAGAGTGCTTAGGAGACAGAAGGCATTTTTGGTTGAGTTGAGCCAAATTAAATTTAAGTCCAGGTTTCTCTCAGTACTATCATTGCCACAAATATGGGATGTTGTGTTATGCTTATTACTCATTTTAGGCCCTGTTTTAAATGTCTTCTAATTTAGGTGGAAAATCTCTGTCCAGCTGGATAAGGAAATAAATGTGAGGAAAGGTGCATTTCCACTTATGTTGTTTTTCTATCTGATTTAACGTCATTTAAAAAAAAATATTTGTGATGGTATTCCGTATTTTCTTTAACACTGTTTAAATTTTTTCTTCTAAGTAGTTGAGTATTTTTTCTGGTTTTCCATTTTTTTAAGGTTAGTGAGTGTCTGTATTCATACTTAGAACTGCTTTTTTGGTGGCTGCTAATATCTCTTGCAGGGTAATGACCAGCAGAGGAAAATATTTAGACTGTTTGATTTTCAACCAGGGAAAATGATAAAGCACTGTGTAAACATTCAGTAATCTCTTGAGCGTGGAGTTTCACTATCTGAGAATAAGGGCTGTAATTTAAAGACTTAAAAAGCAATATAATATAGTCCACTGTTGAGCAAGGGTGATATGGTCTTATCTCTTTAATCTTAAAACTGCTTCCACTTGTCCTTGTAGCTTTGTCTGATAGGACAGTGTTATATAATTTACTGCTGCGTATTGCTTCATTCTATTCTGAGACTGACCACGAAAAGATGGTAGAGCATCTGTCATACACATAACATTCATAAGCATGTAAACTATTTAGAGAGAGATGAAACACTGAATGATACATACCAGTGAACAGTTTTTGGAGGGGGATGCTAGTTATCAGAATGTACAGAAACATAAAAATGCATTCCTGTTTTACTTAGTTATTTTTTGATAATGAAATTATTTTTAATATGTCATATGAAAACTTTTTTGAATGAGAAATTAATTACAGAATTGAAATCTAAATAGAACTTTTATCTGTTTTGTGGAATCATATTTTATGCAACTATATCCAGTTTAGACTTTTGTGTTATTTGGTATTTACTTTGAAAAAATTTTTTAACTTTACCTTTTTTAGAAAATCATGTTTGCTAAAAATTCACCGCTTACCATGACAAAATGTAATAGGGCATTTTAATTTATAAATTAGTTATTAAATATATTGTAAAAATCTTTTTAACCATTTTTGTTGCTGTTGAATAACCAGTTTTTTTCCTCTAGTGTCTTTAGTTTTCAGTTTCTTTAAAATGGCTTACCACTTTTATACCTTGAACACTTCTTACCCCATATTTTATATTTCTAACAGGCTAGCAGTTGGATTGAACAGATCTGTAAACTTATTTTGTGAACATTTATTGTTATGCATGCAAGATACAAAACACATCTTTCCAAAAAATTTCCCCCTTTCTTTGGCTTAAAAAAAAAGATAGTCTTTGTAGGGTGAATGATGACAATTTTTGGAATCAGGGTTTACAGCTAGAGGGAAGTTTTTGTGCATATTGTCTGCTTTGTGAACTGAGATTAGTAGTAGCTAATAACAACCGCTTTTATTTACTAAGCATTTTTCTGAACCAGACACTGTTCTAAGCCCTTTATGTATACTGTTTCATGTCATCCCCACAATAAAACTTAGGCGGAGGGGTTTTATTATTATTTTACAGGCACAGAGAAGTAATTTGTCCAAGTTCAAAGAATAAGAGGGAGAGCCAGACTTCTAACCCCATATTGACTCCAAAGCCAAGTTTTTCTCAATATTGACAAAAATGTTTTATAAACCTTTCTACCTTCTTGACCACAAAGTTGTAGGATTTATATTTTTATGGGTAACATCTGAAATGTATTTAGCTGTCATAGTCATTATAGTGTAGCCTATGTAGAGAATAAAATAGCCTCTGAAATGTCAAAGTATGCACGTTGAGGAAGGATCTATGTAGAATGAAAAGGCTGATGATGGGACTATTGGTTTGTTCTTTGACCTTTCACCTGTCCTCACTCTTTTCTTGCAAAATTAGTTATATAGTTACAGGGAATATCGTTATATAATAGGTTGACTCGTTTTTCCAGTTACGGTCAGTTTGTAAGGTTTCTCTTCTTAAGTTTTTAGAACATTTGCAGGTTGTGGAGGGAATATATAGAGGGAAGATCTTGGAGCAGAAACACTGATATGTACTGGATGGGAACTATTTCAGCCAGTGATGAGCAACCTGAAGCCTTCTCAGTCTAACTTTGCAAGAGTTCCAGATCCAGTTCCAGATCCAGTTTCACAGACATCCTTTCAGAGCACATAAAGCAGAGAGGGAATGGAGGAGAAAAAGTCTTCACGGCAACCACTTCCGAAGAGGGGAGGGACTTTGTAGCATTGCTGATTCCTAGATGCTTGTGTTCTGGCCATGCCAGCAGAGGCCAGGACTTGCCAAAGGCTGGCTTCAGAGGAGAGGCAGTATCCAGGCCTTTAGGACAGAGCATGCAGGTGCCAGAAACAAAGGTGCCCTGACAGCTTGGTCTTTTCGGAACATGGCTACTTTGGTGCTGCTCCAGGATGCCCAGCAGCACGGCTTCCCCTTATCCCACCTGCCCAGCCTAACTCAGCCCAAGCAGGGAGAAGGAGATGTAGATTCATTACTATATCCCTAGCACCTGGCCCACTGCAGGTCTTCTGTAAAAATTGTATTGAATGAATTGAAATAATTCTAGTTTCTGGTTGACTCTGTGTACCTTGAGCAGCAAAGAGGTTGTTGGGAGGATTAAATGAAGAACATAAGAACAGAAGACTAAAACGCTGCATCTCTTACCAACTTTAAAAAATGTGCTAATTTCTCATTGTCGTTTTATTCAGGAAACGGGGGAATCTAACTTTTAATTCTGTGGGATTCAATAAATCTTTTTTTAATGAAAATAAATGAGGCCCAAAGACATTTTTATTTTTCTCTAACTGGCCCTATGCCAACAAAAAAAAGATTGTTGGCTGATTTTGGTTCTTATGATTTATGACAGAATTAGCTGATGTATTTGCAGATAGATACTAGACTATCGGAAAATCGAACTAATTTGGCTATAGTATTGATTCAGTGCATTCTCAGAGCCATAGTCTGACCTTGATGTGGTTTTATGGGGATTTAAATGTGTTAGATCTTTATAAGCTGCATTACTATCTCTCTGTAAACCTTTTTGTAAACTGTTCTATTCCTGTTCAAATATGTTTTAAAATATAAACTTTTAAAATCTAGTCTTGCAAACACAAACCTGAGAAGTAACAGCAATCTCATAGAACCTGTAACAAATTACTCATTAGCTGGGCTAAGTTATAATCATGTGTGTCAGACGACCATAAACGAGCTGAGAAGAATATTTGAACTAGAGTATGTTTACCAAAATAGAGAAATAATACATTACTTTATTATCAGTAGCTGTTGATAATACATTAAGTAATATTTAAGTAGTATTTAAAAAGTGAGGGTGAGCACTGCACATTTAGCATCATAGTACTATCAGAACACATACTGGTAGTATCTTAATTAAATCCCATGCTCTGTTAAGATGACTCATTTTCTGGTTGCTGTGAGACCCTTAAAGGAACTGCTCTCATTCACAAAAAAGCATCCACTCCTGCCAACTTTTTGGTAAGACTGTTGAGGGAAGTACAGGTTGATTTTAGGTCAGTGTTCCCTGTTGTTTTTTTCTTTTTAAGTTACCTCATTTTAATTGCAGATTCTTTCACATTTAACCTTGAATTTCTTTAACTTCATAGTGGGATATTTAAAAATACATTTAAAGTACATTAATTTTTCTTTATGAAAATTTATGAATATTATTCTTTGAAACCTCTTTTTACTTGTACTAAACTTCAAATTCCAGTTTCTGCAATGGTCAACATATATAATTTGAAATAGTCCTAACATGTAACTGAAATGTTGGGACATTTTAAACATGCCACAGTGCTCTTAATTTTAGTAGTTTGCGTGTATAATATTAATGATGCTTCATGGTGTCATTATACATTGCTTTTATGCCAGATATAAACACTTTTCTCCCTATTTCCAGCATAATAACCCTCCCCTCCCCCAGGGAACAGTTGTGGTGGGTAGACCAAAGAGTTTGGCAGAGTTTCTAGTTTGCTAGTCTCCCTCTGGGCAGTTGTTCTTCTTGACTTCCAGGATTCACCTCTAGTAGCTATTGCATTTATCCCCCTTTGCACCTTTCAAATACTCACTTTTCTCAAAGAAGCAGCCCTCCGCCCTGACAACTAATTTAGTATTCTATTCCTTTCTCCTTCCAAATTATATTAAGTCTGAAATTCTGTGAAGTCATTTATTTATTATTTCAACAAACATTTATTGAAGATCTGTCTGCGAGGCATTGTGCCAAGGTAAAAAGATGGATAAAATACTGTCTCTACCCTATAGCCCAGGTAGTGGTCCAACAAGGGAAAGGCATACAGAGGATTCTAGAGTGACAGATACTGTGATAGAGCTTGAGTTCTGTGGGAGATTTGAGCTGGGTCTTGAAGTTCAAAGTCTCTGTTTTTTTCCAAGGTAGTGAAAATCTGTTTTTCTTCCTCATAAAGAAATGGGAAGAAAGGTGTTCTTTTATTTGATTCTCTGAAGTTCCTTCTAGCTGTAAATTGTCTGTGATTGTTTCTGTCTTATTTAAGAGTGGAAAGTCCTGGAAGAAACTGGCCGTGTGACTAGTGGACTTTAATGGGTATATATATATTTTTGCCTTGCCTTGCCAGAAATAACTTTGTATGCACAGTGCCCTGGTTCTAATTAAGTACTCAAAAAAAAAAAAAAAAGAAAAAGAAAAAAGTTTATGAGAATGAATAGTGCCTAACTGGCCAGACTGAAATAGTACAGGTTCTCCCCTGTACCTCCCACCCCACAGGACACTCTGCTGTGGCCCTTGTTTGATCTAGAAGCAGTTCTACATTTGAGGGCAATTAAAATGGCAGATCCTAGACCTGATGGTGTGTTTGAAGGTAGAGCTTTTTGTTGGTAAGGACCTATGGTATCAGAATGACTATACAGACGATCCTAGATGGAAGAGAGTAAGTTTTGAACAGAGTTTTCAGGAAAAGCTAGGAAATTATTTAAACGCCAGCAGAGACAAAGGTTGCATCTATTTTATGTTCGAAGTGCTAATTTTATGCATCTCAGTTACCGGCTCTAAAATGAGTTAAGGAAAATACCAACTGTTAGCTCACCTGTGCTCTTATTTAGCTTTCAGAATCCTATTTCTTTCTCTTGTCTTTTTCTAAAGATTTATTTATTTATTTTGGCTGCCGTTGGATCTTTTTTTTAAAATTAATTAATTTATGGCTGCATTGGGTCTTCGTTGCTGTGCGGGCTTTCTCTAGTTGTGTTGAGCGGGGGCTACTCTTCGTTGCGGTGCGCGGGCCACTCATTGCAGTGGATTCTCTTGTTGCGGAGCACAGGCTCTAGGCACGTGGCTTCACTACTTGTGGCTGGCGGGCTCTAGAGTACAGGCCCGGCAGTTGTGGCGCAAGGGCTCAGTTGCTCCGTGGCATGTGGGATCTTCCTGGACCAGGGATCAAACCCGTGTCCCCTGTGTTGGCAGGCAGATTCTTAACCATTGAGCCACAAGGGAAGTCCCTGCGTTGGGTCTTTGTTGCTGCGCATGGGCTTTCTCTAGTTGTGGTGAGCGGGGGCTACTCTGTTGCTGTGCACGGGCTTCTCATTGCCGTGGCTTCTCTTGTTGCGAGCACGGGCTCTAGGCACACGGCCTCAGTAGTGTGGCTCACAGGCTCTAGAGTGCAGGCTCAGTAGTTGTGGCACACGGGCTTAGTTGCTCCGCGGCATGTGGGGTCTTCCCCGACCAGGGATTGAACCCATGTCCCCTGCATTGGCAGGCGGATTCTTAACCGTTGCGTCAACAGGGAAGTCCTATCACAGGATATTGAATATAGTTCCCTGTGCTATACAGTAGGACCTTGTTGTTTATCCATCTTATGTATATTAGTTTGCATCTGCTAATCGCACACTCCCAATCCTTCCTTCTCCCCAACCCGCTCTCCCTTGGCAACCACAAGTCTGTTCTCTATGTCTGTCTGTTTCTGTTTCATAGATATGTTCATTTGTGTTGTATTTTAGATTCCATATATGTGATATCATAGGGTATTTGTCTTTTTCTTTCTGACTTACTTCACTTAGTATAATAATCTCTAAGTCCATTCATATTGCTGCAAATGACTTTATTTCATTCTTTTATGGCTGAGTAATCTGTTATGTATATATATGCCACATCTTCTTTATACATTCATCTGTCAGTGGACATTCAGGTTGTTTCCATGTCTTGGCTATTGTAAATAGTGCTGCTATGAACATAGGGGTGTATGTATCCTTTTGAATTATAGTTTTGTCTGGGTATATGCCCAGGAGTGGATTGCTAGCTCATATGGCAACTCTATTTTTAGTTTTCTGAGGAACCTCCATACTGTTTTCCATAATGGCTGCACCAATCTACATTCCTATCAACAGGGTAGGAGGGTTCCCTTTTTTCCACACCCTCTCCAACATCTGTTATTTGTAGACTTTTTAATGATGGCCATTCTGACCAGTGTGAGGTGGTACCTCATTGTAGTTTTGATTTGCATTTCTCTCATAATTAGTGATGTTGAGCATCTTTTCATGTTCCTATTGGCCATCTGTATGTCTTCTTTGGAGATATGTCTATTTAGGTCTTCTGCCCAAAAAACAATTTCTAATATCCTTCATGCTGCACTGTAATTAGATCCCAGTTTTTTTTTTTTTTTTTGCGGTACACTGACCTCTCACTGTTGTGGCCTCTCCCGTTGCGGAGCACAGGCTCCGGACGCGCAGGCTCAGCGGCCATGGCTCACGGGCCTAGCTGCTCTGCGGCATGTGGGATCTTCCCGGACCGGGGCACGAACCCGTGGCCCCTGCATCGGCAGGCGGACTCTCAACCACTGCGCCACCAGGGAAGCCAGATCCCAGTTTTAATAGAAAAGTCTAGAAATTCTTAGGATCCCTTTCCTAGGTAGTATATCTCATCTTTTAACTAGTCTTAGGGTTTTTTGGTGGTTGTTTTTTTTTGCCCTTAGGGTTATTTTTTTAAACGTATTTTTTAATAGTAGCTTACACCAACTTTTTGCTTATTCACTATATATTATGAGCTCTTTATTCAGTTTATGGTTCTTAATTACATGAAAGAGTTTCAAGCTGTCCACGGCACAGGCATCATCTTTGAATCACTCAGGTAGGATAAAACTAAAGCTACTAATGCAGGTTCCAACTAGTAACCTATAATCACTTCGGCCTGTAATTCTCAACCTGGGTGTACGTTAGAATCACCTGGGGGAGATTTACAAAATACCTGTGCCTGGGTCCCACCGTAACCCAACAGTCAGACTCTCGAGGATGGGGCCCAGGCATCAGTATTTGTACAGCTCCCAGATGGTGATATTGAGCAGCCGGGATCCAGGACCGTTGAGCTGGAGTTCACACTGGGAAAGCAGCAGCTGCTAGAACTTCTAAAGTGGATTAACTCTTTAGCTTGCTGAATGCTGGAAAATAATTACTATTAGAGAGTTCAGAGAAACATGTATCAAATTTTGCATTTATAAGATGGCATCTGAATCAAATTATTCCTTAACCTTTTTTTCTGGCCTAATTAAATTTTGAGAATTTAAGTATGGATGAGCTAACCATTGGAACTTTTAGTTCCTCATTGTAGAACCCTTTTCCTCATCTGTTTGACTTTGGTGTTGGTAATTGTCTTTTCAGAGCAATAATGTCCTTTTGTCTTTAGCAGGAAATGAAACTTGGGTCTGATTATGTATGCATACACTAGCACCTTTTTTTTTTTTTTTGACACAAGTGAAACTGCCTGTAAACTTCAGCAGCTGTGCAAAACCCAGGCTTGTTCTTGGGCTGAGGGAGCGCCATCACTCTGGGCTCTTGGAATGAGTGAGTCATGCTCTCTGCAGGCACACAGTACTTAATCACTTGTTTTCTGTGTACCAGGAAGAAGAGGGCATATGAAAATAGAAGCCATGTCCTGCCAAATGGATCTGAAATAAGAGTGGAAATGTTGACCTAATGGGTCAAACAATTGAGCTTATGACAAACTACTTATGTCTTTGGGTGTATGTTACTTTAATGGTTTCACTAATTAAAATTTGGCATTATTTCTAAAATACTATGCTTTTGTAATTTGTAAGCAGCTCTACTCTTTACTAGATAACCTTAATAATCCTAAATTTTAAAACCTATTTGCAAACTTCAAATGTTTCTCTTTTGAAATTGTGTGCCACATTGGAATATACCTTTCGAAGGAAGGATTAGAAAGCAATATGTTTGTTGGAGCAGATCAATTACATGGCTCTTCTTTGTGGAAGGAAGGGACAAGCCCACTGGCCGTTTTCCCTGCCATTCCAATGCCTTCTGCCTCCGGAGTAGGCATTAATAATGGTGACAGAGTGTCCATTACTAAGCATAGTTGCTACATATGCCAAGACCAGTATGGTTCAAACATGTCCTCTATACAAACACTCTGCTAATGCTTTTATTTATTTTTATCTCCTTAATGAAGAGTAACAGATTAAAAAATACACACACACATATTTTGAAGTGTCTGTTGTGTGCCAGGAACTGTACCAGGCATAAAGTCGTAGCGGCTCAAAAAGACACACTCAGCCTCCATTCTTGTGCCCGTTATATATAGCCTATTTCAGGCCTTCCTCCACTGGCTTCTCGCTATATTGGTGTGAGAAGCTGTGGACACCTGCTAGAGATTTTAAGATAATTTAAAGTTTCCCAGAATTTTTAGTTAAGTCTTTCATTGTGAGAAATCACATGCTCATCGTTTATGATTTGGTTCAGTAACTATTGAATGAGTCCCTGTTGTGTGTCAGACACTGTGCTAGGCTGCAGGCATACAGTGGTAAACAAAATAGGCCTAGAATTAAATAAACCGATAGAAGAGTCGAGACTTAATAGTCTGTCTTTTAATTGGTAAGTTGAAACTTTACGTTTATTTATAATTATTAATATATTATGAGTTATTTTCACCTTTTATTCATGTTTTCCATTTATTGTGCTTTTCTCAGTTTTTTTGTTCTATCACCTTTTACTGTGTTCCGTAGGATGGTAGGAATTTTATTTTTACTTTAAAATTTTTTTAATTTTCTGGATGGTGTGAATTTTTATCAGATGTCTTTCTGTTGCTGATTAAAAGCTACCCATTCTGTTTTTTGTTCTTCTATGGTTTCTCAAAACTTAGGACCCTAGTACTTATTTTCATGTATATAACTAAAGTCTACTGATGTCTGTGTCTTTTTCCCAAGTATATTTTAACCTTCATTTAGACTCTACTGCTTCTAAATTTCCCCTCTCCAGTGTAGGGGACTTTAGGGGAGGGGAGGAAGCTGGCAGTTATGCTTGATTTGCCATTTGGACCTGAATTGGGTTGCTAGGACTGTTTCTGCGTGCCTAATTTTGAGCTGCATCAAGAGCCCTGTATCTGTTTCACATTCTAAAGAAACAGAATTTTGGGGGCATATCTAAGCATTGAGATATTTTCATAAAACATTTATTATTCTCAGAAGGCTTTTAGGGATTATGGCCTTAAGATTTAATGTAAAAAACAATCGAAGTTGGGTTTTTCCTTTTTTATCCTTTCCTTTTTAAATAAAAAGCCGTATGTAGACCCTTGAAATAAAAATCTGTAGAGAGATTTAGTGAGTGCTAGGAACCTGGAATTTTAAATGCATATACATTTCCCAACTTGAGGTAAAAGTTATTGAACATTTATGTGCCAGGCATTGTGCTGGGTACTTTCACATAATTCTTCCATTTAATCCTCATAAAAATCCTGTAAGGGGCTTCCCTGGTGGCGCAGTGGTTGAGAGTCCGCCTGCCGATGCAGGGGACATGGGATCGTGCCCGGGTCTGGGAAGATCCCACATGCCGCGGAGCGGCTGGGCCCGTGAGCCATGGCCGCTGAGCCTGCGCGTCTGGAGCCTGTGCTCCGCAACGGGAGGGGCCACAGCAGAGAGAGGCCCGCGTACCGCAAAAAAAAAAAAAAAAAAAAAATCCTGTAAGTTAGATGGAATTCCCGCTTATGAAAGAGGGACCTGAAGTTTTGAAAGGGGTTCCAAGACTGCAGTAGAGCTGGGACTTTTCACTCAGGACATGGAACGCAGGCTGTGCCCATGTCACTCAGAATCTCTTGACTCTGTCCAGCCTTACAGTTGCAGATTTGGAACCAGGTCACCCTCGTGCACACTCCTGTCACCTGGATCTCTGGCTTTAGGCTTGCCTTCTCCCATCCATCCTCTGCATACTAGCCCCAGTGTTCAATCTGAAATGCAAATCTGCCCTCTCTGGAGGAAATGTCTCCTGAATTTACTGCCTGTGGGCCTCCTGAGTTGGTCCCTGTTTGGTTTTTCAGCCTCATTCTTACAGCTTCCTGCCTTTTACCTTAAGGGTTTACAGTACCAAACCGTTTAGAGTCCTCCTTGCATTCAGTAAATATTTGAGTGCCTGTTATGTGTTATACAGTCTGCTGCATGTGGGCCTGCCCAGGGCTTTTCTCATGATCTAGATGGAGGAGGTCTTGGCTCTGGACAAGGATAGTGGCCACGGGGATGGAGAGAAGTGAAACATTCATCAGATATGAGGAGGTAGAATCAACAGGACTTGGTGAGGAAGAAAGCTGTTTTTTTTTTTGGCCGCATCATGCAGCTTGTGGGATCTCAGTTCCCCAACCAGGGACTGAACCCACGCCACAGCAGTGAAGATCTGGAATCCTAACCACTAGGTCACCAGGGAACTCCCAGGAAGAAAGCATTTTGAATGTCTCCCAGGTTCTGGCTTGTGTGGCTGGAATGATGGTGGTGAGCTGAAAGCCCCATACGAACTTAAAATGAGAGCATGATGTCTGAGTAGTTACACATGGTAGGGAAACTTATGGTGTTAGAGGTAGGATAGAGCCCTGGACTGAGAGTGGGATATGGGGTTTTGATTTTAACAAGCTGTGTAGTTAATATTGGACACTTTACCTCTGCCAGCCATGATATCTTTATTTGAAATAGAGCAGATGACTTTAACTTTGTTAGTTCAAATACTGAACCCTTCTAATGTGATTCAGTGCAAATTATCTGACTCCAGCCTGCTTCTGCATTCTGTGTCGTTCGTTCATTTGTCTGTTCAGCATTTGGAGCCTGCTGTATATCATGCACTTGGGACGTAAAGCTAAATGAGATCAGGTCTCCATGAATTTTCTGTTCTTGATGAGCTTCCTGTTCAGTCAGGGAGACAGGCAAGTCAGTAATTAGGTGCATTAAACCAAAATGAGATGCCACGATGCGTATACGAGCAGGGTTCAGGGGGATCACAAAAGAGAACCCGATCAGTTCTGCTGGGTGAGTGGAATGGGGAATGTGTCAGGGAACACCAGTGACCCTTGTTCTGAGTCTGGAATGAACAGCATGCCGAAGTGGGTGGGGAGCAGCATTCCAGGCCCAGCCTGTGCACACTTCTGGATGACTGTAGGAAGACAAGGATGCTGGGGTGGGGAGGCGGGAGGAGGGTAGACAGGAGGAGCCCACGCTGGGCCTTGAGAGCCTTTCCAAGGAATTTGGACTTTGTTTCTCAGGCTCTGGGGGGTCGGAGAAGACATATGACTGGATTAACAATGTTCTATGTTGTATGTATTTTTTTCATGCCTAATGTATTTCTTTTACAATATCAATGTTAGACAAACTAGACTTTAGGGCAAAGAGCATTATTTGAAATAAAGGCAGTTATTACATCCTGATAAATGGAGCAATTCACCAGGAAGATATAATAATCCTGAATCTGTATGTGCCTGACAACATAGTCTGAAAAAATATGAGGCAAAAATTAAGAAGGAAGAGTACACAAAGCATGAGATTTAAAAAAAAAAAGAACCCTGTCAAAGTATTAGGCTAAGCAGTCAAAACATTAGCAAGTACATAGAGCAGTTGAATAAAATAATAAAGTTGATAATGAGCCCTCACCCCAGAGTTGAATAGTGTATTCAAATGTTTGAAGTAAGAAATACTTTTAAAAGCATGACTTGAACAGACATATATGTATATACCTATAACTTCAGAAGCAAGAGTTTTGTCAAGTGTTTCCCCTTACATGGTACAGTTTTTCTCTTTTCTGTTTCTTTGCTGTTAGTGCTGGTCTCGTTGTACAAAATTGATATAATGACCCACCAACGGATTGAATTGACACCCTTTTTCTTGAAAACGCTAAGAAAATATACGTGCTTTTCAGGTACACACAGAACATTTGCAAACTGGCTTTCTGGATTCCCCTCCCCACACCAAGCGTGTGGTACTCCTCTTGTTCTGCCTCTTGTCCTTCCCCCGCTAAAGCAAAGATGACTTTGACTCCTATTTTTACTGAGTCAAGGCCATACGATACATCCATCTGCTTCTCATCTCCATTTCTATATTTAGCCTTTTCATCTTTTCTTCTAGACTTAGAAGAAAGTAATATCTTTCATTTCCTAGGTTAACTTTTACACCTGTACTTTTGATTTCATTTTGTTTTCTTTTCCTCCTTAAATAGCTCCTGGTTTTTATGCCTAGACATTTCTCCTTGACCACCCTATCATGAACTCAGTCTTAATGGCCTAACTAGTTCTCTCTCAAATAACCTCAAAGATTATTAGTGGCTATTATTTTTATTTTTATTTATTTATTTCTTTATGTGTGCCGGGTCTTAGTTGCGGCACACGGGATCTTTTTTTTTTTAGTTGCGTCACGCGGGATCTAGTTCCCTGACCAGGGGTCGAACCCGGCCCCCCTGCATTGGGAGCGCAGAGTCTCAACCACTGGACCACCAGGGAAGTCCCAGTGACTATTATTTTTAGTCGTTAGACCGCAAAACTTAGTCATCTTTATAGTTTTTTTTTTAAGTGAAATTTTAATTTTCTTGAATGGCTGCTATAGTCACATGGTTCAAAATGCCAAGGTGCAAAAGGGTATTACTGAGTTAGGAGGTTCTCGCCCACCTTTTCTCCTGCTGCTGTATAGCCTGCTTTTTCTTCCTTCCTCCTTCTTACTCAACTATGTCCTCATCTTATCCCTCTCAAGAGAAGATAGACGTTTCACTGTCATTTCAAAATTCACCCTCTTCCTGTCCTTTGTGTAGCTTCCTTTGGGGTGTTTCATGTTAATCTCCTTTTGTACATTCTTCACCTACTGCCCACCCTGCTCCCCAGGCTACCATATCCTTTCAAGCCAAGGCTCTTGTGATAAATAACCTTCTAGCTCCTTTTCCTGCTCGCAGTCTCCACCCCCGTTCAGTGCTGTCACCTAATCCCTGGCTGCAGTCTTGTTTTACTTTTGTCATTGTCTGCCTGCCAAGGCCTCCAGGAAGTAAGGCTCATTAGTCTTTTATTCAGGTCTCTCCTTATTGGCCTCAGTTTACTTTTTCCAGTCTTATCAATAAAGATCTCCACGATACTAACGATACTCATTGGTCTTCTGATCTATACTGTTTGCTCCTTTATTTTTATATCTTAGCCTGATAACAGTGCCTGGTTCTTGGAAGGTACTTGATAAGTGTTTCCCCAGTGAAGGGACAGTTTCCAAAACAAACCTTGTACTTTCTTTCCGCTGCATTATTTTTCTTTCTGATTTCCTTATGCTTGAAGTTCCACTTCCTCTATGTAACTGTCCATGACTGTTTTAGCTCTAACTTTTTCATCCTCCTCCATATTCCTAGAGCTCATCTGAAACCCAAGGGATAGAGTCTTAAAACTGTGGTTGTTCATCTGAAGTCAGGGTGGGGTTATGAGTAGTTGGAGCTGTTTCCTTAGCAGGGGCACCTGTGTTGGCAGATGTTGAGATTTGGCCTGCCTGACAGGGATTCTGGTTATTTGAAAAGAAATCAGGGTACTTTTAGTTTGTACACCAACATGAATTCCAGAGTTAGAGTTAGATTTTTATAAATTAATAAATACATAATTGATAATGGGTAAGGAACAACTTAGATAATATGATAAGCGAAAAAATAATGAAAAAACAGATTTGTATAAAAATTTAAAACTGAAAATATTTACAAACACGTCAAAGAGTTGATGTTCTTAATATAAAAAGAATTCGTAAATCAATAAGGAACATAAAGAAAAATTGTTAGAGGATATGAATAAGAAAATCATAGAAGAAGAAACATAAGCAGTCAGTTTTATAATTAAATGTTTAATCTTACCAGCAATGAAAAGAAAATAAACATCATTTAGGCAATGGATGCCATCAAATTAGCAAAATTTAAAAAGAAATTCTAAATGATGGCAAAGCATAAGAAGCATTTTCATATGCTTCTGGCAGAAATCTAACTTGGTGCGTAACCTTTGCAGAAAGCACTTTGGTAATATTTGAAAGCTTTCATTTTTTTTTAATGTTTTCACCTATTAATTTCATTCCTAGGAACTGTTCTAAAGCTATTAATTAGGGAAATAAAGTATTTGCATAATGTTCATCATTGATCACAGTATTGTTTATAATAGAGAAAAATTGGAAATCACTTAAATGTCTAAGAGTGAGGAAGTGCTTCCTTAAGTGGAAAATTAGCCATGAAGTTATAATTTTGGAGAATATTTTAAAGATGTGAGAAAATACGAAATGGTATAAGAAAAATTAACATATAGTCTTGTGTTTGCAATATTGCAGTTGGATATGCACACAGACATATGTGAAATGTAGCAAAATAATGTTATCTCTGGGTGGCGGGATGGAAGTGATAAAATATTTTTTCCAATTTTATACAGTATTTATAATAAGAATGCATGTTATTTAAAATGTAAATATTGTCTTACTGATTAGTTCCATATATAAATTCTGAGGGAGGCACTGTAGTTGGATGGTTAAGAGCACAGGCCATGAGTCATGCAGACCTGGCTTTGAATTGCAGCTCTGCCCTTGATCCGTTGTATGACATGGCCACTTTAATTTTCTAAGGCTCCATTTCCTCATCTGTGAATTGGGACTCCTAATACCTAACTCATAGAATTGTTAGGGTTAGAAATGATAATGTGTATAACAGCCTTTAAAAAAATTAATTCCCTATTTTACTTTAATTCTTGAAATAAAAACAGAAGGTAACTTCTTTTTGCCTCCCATTGACTGTATCATTAACAACAGAGATGTTCAAGATACAATAGTCAAAAACTCTTCTGTAATTACCCACATGTGTTACAGATTGATTATACATTTCATTAAAATAGAATTTAAATGGTAATAACTAAAATGTAATTTAAATTTTCTGCTAAGAGAAATGCTGTTTTCATTCTTGCTAATTTTTTCCTGCTATTGAACCACCACTAATGTTACCTTTATCTCCATGGATATAACAGCCTTTTGTAGCCTGGGTTCCACAACAGAATTATGCCCTAATGTCCTCAGGCATCCTTTGCATGTAATGAATTAGCTTCTCTTCTGTGTGTCTAGAATGGTACAAACTATGTACCGTCCTTGGGAGAATTGAGAAAACAGTCATCCAAATCATTGTCTTGTTCTGTGGTTCAGATGAGGAACCCTGATTGGATGCCTGGCACATATTAGGCACTCAGTATAAATGGAAGCAATTCCTATTGTTTTTTCCATAGAAGTCACATAAAAGAGCACTTGCCTTCTGGGTTTCTTTGCTTGGTGTTAGCTTCTTTGGGAAAAGGTAAGTGCACATCTCTGTGGTGGTTTCTCAGGCCTTGTCTTTGGATCTGGGACTGGCCATGGCGACAGCACCTTGGATAACTCCTCTTGTTTGCCCTCTTGTAGTGTACCAGCCTCCTTCCTCCACTGCAGGGCGCCAGAGTACTGCCTCCCATCTGAGTAGAGTTTTAGAATTTCAGTTATCTCCCCATAACTGTCCGTATATTAGAAGGCTTATTCAGGTCGGAATTAATACCTGTCCACAAAGTGCTCGATAGTAATGTATTCAGTTCTGGGTGTTGAAAACTGCTCTTTTGGAAAGCTGATCATTTTTTAATATACTGCTAAAGATACCTTTTTTTTTTAATCGTCTTGTGACATTTCCTGTGACATTTCTTTTTAAAAATTTAAAAATTTTTATACAATTTAAAAAGTTACTTTCCATTTACAGTTATTAGAAAATATTGGCTATATTCACCGTGTTGTAAAATACATCCTTGAGTCTATCTTACACCCAACAGTTTGTACCTCCCACTCCCTCACCCTTATATTGCCCCTTCTCCCTTCCCTCTCCTCACTGGTAACCACTAGTTTGTTCTCTATAAAGATACTGTTTTAATATGTTTTCTGATGAATATGTTTTCATGATTGCTTCTTATTTTATTTTAGCTACTGATCTACTTCTTGCCTGGAATCCCATTTGTCTGGGGTTGGTAGAAGGTGTTATTGGCAAAATTCAGCTTCACTCAGGTATGTTTCTGTAAACTCCTTAAACTTGTCAAATTTAATGTGGCATTCTATGACATTTTCTTCTTTGAGGATAAATGTAGATTCTGTAATGGCTTTGATTCCTTTACCTTAATTTTGGGTCTGCCCAAAGTGGGTATATTTCCATATAAGTGAAACAAAAATACAAGCATACCTCATTTTATTGTCCTTTGCAGATATTGCGTTTTTTTACAAATTGAAGGTTTATGGCAACCTGGCATCAAACAAATATATTGGTGCCGTTTTTCCAGCAGCATTTGCTCACTTCATGTCTCTGTGTCACATTTAGGTAATTCTTGCAATATTTCAAACTTTATATTTGTTATGGTGATCTGTGATAAGTGATCTTTGTTACTACTACAACTCACTGAAGGCTCAGATGATGGTTAACAGTTTTTAGCAAGAAAGTATTTTATTGTTTTTTGCTTGTTTGTTTGTTTTGGCTGTGCCATGCGGCATGTGGTACCTTAGTTCCCCCACCAGGGATCAAACCTGCGCCCCCTGCAGTGGAAGCATAGAGTCTTAACCACTGGACTGCCAGGGAAGTCCCAATAAAGTTTTTTTTTTAATTGAAATATAGTTGATTTACAGTGTTGTGTTACTTTCTGGTGTACAGCAAAGTGATTCAGTTATACATGTATGTATTTATTTTTCATATTCTTTTCCATTGTGGTTTATTACAGGATATTGAATATAATTCTCTGTGCTATACAGTAGGACCTTGTTGATTATCTATTTTATATATAGTAGTTTGTATCTGCTAATCCCAAACTCCTAATTTATCCCTCCCCTCCCCCTTTCCCTTTGGTAACCATAAGTTTGTTTTCTATGTCTGTGAGTCTTTCTCTGTTTCATAAATAAGTTTTTTTTTTTTTTCCGGCCACGCCACGCAACTTGCAGGATCTTAGTTCTCTGACCAGGAATTGAACCTGGGCCCTGGCAGTGAAAGCGCCGAGTCCTAACCACGGGACCACCAGGGAATTCCCTTGTGTCATATTTTAGATTCCACATATAAGTGATATCATATGGTATTTGTCTTTCTCTTTCTGACTTACTTCACTTAGTATGATAATCTCTAGGTCCGTCCATGTTGCTGCAAATGGCATTATTTCATTCTTTTTTTATGGATGAGTAATATTCCATTGTATTGATTTTTTTTAAAAAAAATATATAATCATATATGTATATACATATCACATCTTCATTATCCATTCATCTGTTCATGGACATTTAGGTTGTTTCCATGTCTTGGTTATTGTAAATAGTGCTGCTATGAACATTGGGGTGCATGTATCTTTTTGAATTATAGTTTTCTCCAAATATATGCCCAGGAGTGGGATTTCTGGATCATGTGGCAACTCTAGTTTTTTAGGGAACCTCCATACTGTTTTCCATAGTGACTGCACCAATTTACATTCCCACCAACAGCATAGGACGGTTCCCTTTTTTCCACACCCTCTCCAACGTTTGCTATTTGTAGACTTTTTAATGATGGCCATTCTGACCAGTGTGAGGTGGTACCTCATTGTAGTTTTGATTTTCATTTCTCTAATAATTAGCGATGATGAGCATCTTTTCATGTATCTGTTGGCCGTCTGTTTGTCTTCTTTGGAGAAATGTCTACTTAGGTCTTTTGCCCATTTTTTGATTGGGTTGTTTGTTCTTTTGTCATTGAGTTGTATGAGCTGTTTGTATATTTTGGAAATTAAGCGCTTGTCAGTCACATGGTTTGCAAAGATTTTCTCCTAGTCTGTAGATTGTCTGTTTGTTTGTTTATGGTTTCCTTTGCTGTGCAAAAGCTTATAGGTTTGGATTAGGTCCCATTTGTTTCTTTTTGCTTTTATTTCTATTGCCTTGGGAGACTGACCTAAGAAAACATTGGTACTATTTATTTCAGAATGCTTTGCCTGTGTTCTCTTGTAGGAGTTTTATGGTGTTATGTCTTATATTTAAGTCTTTAAGCCATTTTGAGTTTATTTTTGTGCATGGTGTGAGGGAGTGTTCTAACTTCATTGATTTATGTGGGCTGCTCAGCTTTCCCAACACCACTTGCTGAAGAGACTGTCTTTTCTCCGCTGTATATTCAGCAAGAAAGTTTTTTTTTTTTTTTTGCGGTACGCGGGCCTCTCACTGTTGTGGCCTCTCCAATTGCGGAGCACAGGCTCCGAACGCGCAGGCTCAGCGGCCATGGCTCACGGGCCCAGCCACTCGGCATCATGTGGGATCTTCCCGGACCGGGGCACGAACCCGTGTCCCCAGCATCAGCAGGCGGACTCTCAACCACTGCGCCACCAGGGAAGCCCAGAAAGTATTTTTAATTAAGGTATGTACATTTTTTAGACATAATGCCAGTCCACTTAATAGACTACAGTTTAGTGTAAACAGCTGTACACTGGGAGACCCAAAAATGTTGTGTGACTCATTTTATTTGCTTTATTGCAGTGGTCTGGAACTGAATCCACAGTATCTCCAAGGGATGCCCAAAAAGCTTTAGAGAAAGGGGGGCATAATATTAAAATCCTTTCTTCCTCTTAAAAAAAACCCCACAAGCTATTAAATGCCTGTTTTTAGGAATTGTATCACAAACTGTGCTAGTCGGTGGAATACAATAATGAGCAATAACTGACCTGTTCCCACCATGAGCGGAGCTTATGGTTTAAGAGGGAAGTTAGACATTAGTGAGTAATCCTTGAAATAAATGTATAATTATTTGTGAATTGTGTTAGGTGCTCTGACAGAAAGATATACCAACCACACTGATTTTGAGAGAGAGGACAGTAAGAACAAGGCTGGAAAGGTAGGCAGGTGTCAGACCGGGACTGGTTGGCTTTGGGTTAGCTGTCCATTCCTAATATAGTCAACTCTGGCCAGGGAGGAGTATGGGTCTGTTAGTACACAGTGCAGTCCTTTCCGGGAGCTGTATCCAGGGCGGGCAAATTCATGGAAGCTCTAGATCATTCACTAAGCCCTCCATTTGAAGAACAGGCACCTGTGCTGAGTTCAGAGGGAGTTTTGTTTGTAAGAAGGTAGGTGTTACGTAGGCAGGTCCCAAAAAGTCATGAAAAGGACTGAATGAAATATTTTAAGCACTAAATTTAAATATCTGTTTTTCCTTTGGTAGCAATTTTAATGTGAGTTAAGAGCTATAGGAAGCTTTGCTGTTATTGCTGTGTTATTGGGAGTGTAGCTACCTCTGTAGTGTGCTTTTAAAAATGCTTTAAAAATAAAATTACTGAGCGTTTGGAAGCTAGGTAATTTCTGGATGATATAAAGCACAAATTGCCGGAGACAGTCTAATATTCTTTTGCTAATTCTTGTGGTTATTTTCTGAAATGTGTCATCTATTTTATAGACACGAAAAGCTATTTATCACGGATATGCAGCTTGCTGAAAAACAAGCTGCATTTATCTACCACCTAGATTAAGGAATGAAACATGACGAATGTCTTTGGAGCCCTCACTGCCTTTCTCCAAGTATATCCTCTCCTGCCTTCTTCCCTTCAAGAGAGTCTGTGATTTTGAATATTGTACTTATTCGTCCCTTGATTTTCATTATTGCTGTTGTTACACATATATCCCTCGACAATATGTTGCTGAGCCTTGTGTTTGGGGAATTTTATATAAATGATATTAAGCTGTTTGTGTTCTTCCACTTCTCTCCACTCCCACAACTTGATGCTTTGTGATTTATCCACGTTGATATAGGAAACTTTAGTTCCTTATTTTCACTATTGCATGAATATATCATAATTTGTCCTTTTTTCTGTCATTGGGTAATTTTTGTCATTGTTGTTTGTTTTTTTGCCATTAGAAATAATACCACTGCGAGCATTATTGTACGTTCTGTCTTTGGTAGTTTTAAAATTCTTTCAATACAAAGGAGAAAAGCATTAGACATTGTGTAACATGCTAAGTATTTTAGTCACACTCTCCTACCTGTCCACATTTACATACGTATATCTTTAATTCATTTATATGCTGACAGGATAATTTCACAGTTGAATGTTCTGAGCTAAAATTCATTTTCTATTGTTTAAGTGAAGCTTATGAAACTTTGGAGTTATTTTTCTCCAATTTCAGTTATATCTTGAAACAGTGAATAAATCACTGACATGAGTCAAGAGACCTGAATTCAGGCTGTATTTATTAGCTTTCAGATATAGGAGAAGTTACATAACATCTGTTTCATCTGTTGCTGTGTAAAAGCTGTCCCAAAAGTTAACGCCTTAAAACAACAACGTATAATAGCTCACGATTCTATGGGTCAGCCACGCGGCTCTTCTGCCCTTTTCTTCTGTTGGCTGGGGTCATCCATGTGGCAACATTCAGCTGGGGGTTTGCCTGGGGGCATCTCAGTTTTCCTTCATGTGGCATCTCTGTCCACGTGTCTCATCTCACAAGGCCTCTCCTTGGGGCCTGTCTCTCCTGGATACCTTAGCATCCTTTCAGGGTGCTAAGACGACAAGTTCCAATGTATAAGGGCTTACCAAGCCTCTGCTTGGGTCACTGAGCTTGCTAATATCCCATTGGTCTAAGGAGGTCACACATCCAAACGTAGAACTAACGTGGGAAGGGGCTTCACAAGGGTTTCCATCCCAGGAGGCTGGTTCATTGGGGGCCACAATGCCCCAGAGCCTCTACTTTATAAACTGTAAAACAAGAGTAAAACTAACTGCCCACTTTTTTTCCTTAGGGTATTGTGAATCTCAAATAAGATAATATACCTAAAGGTGCTTAGTAAATTATCACTATTTCATCAATTCTTTGGTTGCAAATACAAACCTATCAGTTTATGCAAACAAATTTTTATTAGGAATTCAAGGGAACAAAACCAAGAAATGGATTTGTTCAGGATCTGAGATTACTTTTGCGGCAGGTGGTATCTGACCACCACTTCCCCCTGTACAGCTCCTACAGTCTTCTCTTCTTTTGGCTGTCTCTGTTTCTGTGTTACATGGGACAGAATTTATGCATTTATGTGGTACTCAAACCAACCTCAGCCCTCAAGCCAACCAACATCTGATGTTCCCTACAACTCCTGGAGACTGACTAGCCATCTAGTTCAGACCCCTACGGAAGAGACTTTTTGGCTTACCTTGAGCCAGGGACCGTCCCTGGTCACAAAGTTCAAACATGCCCACTGCTCTAAGCGGGACAGGCAAGCAAAGCAGGAGGGTTTGTCCTTGGCAGACAACCCAAAGTCATTTCCTACAAGCAATGTACAAATATGTTACTGGCTG
This sequence comes from Orcinus orca, assembly GCF_937001465.1. NCBI lineage: Eukaryota > Metazoa > Chordata > Mammalia > Artiodactyla > Delphinidae > Orcinus > Orcinus orca. Next base: position 79,241,313 of record NC_064572.1, read on the forward strand.
ATGAGTTTGATGCAGTCAAAGTATGGTCATTAGGAGGTAGCGGAGGTGTGGGCAGTTCCTGTGGTCAGCCCGTTTACATGCACTTTCTCTCCTTGCACCACGTGCCTTTCTTTGGACCAAAAACAAGAAGTTGGTAGGCAGTGTAGATATCTGTTATATAGGATATTTTGGAAGAGGGAAAGGTGGGGAATAGAGTGAACTAGAGAAAAAAATACTAAAAAGAAGTAAAGAAGGGCAGGGAGGGTGTCTCAGTTTTTCACTCTCCTAACCTGTCCCTTTTTTTTTTTTTTTTTTCTTTTTTCTTCCTCCTGCCCCATCACTTCTAAGGTTTGGATGTTAAGAAAGGGTGTGGGGAGGAAGCAAAGGAAAGTTTTTTCTGGGCCCCCTGCTGTTCTTCCCCTCACCCACAAGAGAACTGCAGCCGCACCCTGTGTATCAGTCCACCCCCAGCTCCCACCCCCTGAGCATCCATCTTACTCTTGTCACCTTCTCTTTCTTCATCCTCTGTCCTGGGCATGCCTCGTCTCCTCCCCTCCCTGTGTCCCATTAAAGCTCTTGCTCTGATCACACTACCACCTTGGCCGATGGGCAGTGTGTTCCTGGTATGTGTTGTAACGGAGATAATCACTCCATGTGCATTTTCCTACGGGGGCATCTTACCTTCTGGGGGTAGAAGATGAGGGGAATAAAATGTCTGTACTTAAACTTTTTCTCACTGCTGTTTCCCTCCTACTTAGTCTCTACATATTAATGCACGAATTTTCTTGCCTAGTGAGATGGGAACATAAGTTTACTTGAATAGTTGTCATTGACAGTCTAAAAACGGCGTGGGTGAGCCATGACTGTCATCAAGCTCATGGGATGTAAGCAGTCGTGACTTAGGAACCGTTAGTAGTTGGCTAGGGCTGCTGCAGCAAAGTTCCACAGACTGGGGGGCTTAAATAGAAATTTATTTTCTTGCAGTTCTGGAGGCTTGAAGTCTAAGATCAAGGTTTCATCAGGGTTGATTTCTTCTGAGATCTCTTTCGTTGGCTTGTAGATGTCTGTCTTCTCCTTGTGTCTTCACATCATCTTCACATTGTCTTCTCTCTGTGTAGTGTCTGTCTTCAAATTTCCTCTTATAAGGACACCAGTCGTATTGGATTAGAGCCCTCCCTAATGACCTCATTTAACTTACTTACACCTTTAAAAATCCCACTTTTTAGAATAGGGTCACATTCTGAGGCACTGGGGGTTAGGATTCAAACATATGAATTTTAAGGGAACATAATTCAGCCCTTAACAGGAACCTAACATTCACTGGAAAACTCACTGCAAAAGCATGTCAAAGAGAATTCCCCCCATTGCTTCTGACCCTTTGTTTTACAGTGGAATAGGCCATTCCCCAAATGTCACTGAGTAGGCACTGGCCCCAGCAGTGGACTAACCGTAAGATCACACAGTTGCCTTGGATCAGGTTACTTCATCCAAGCCTCAGTTGCCAACTATAAGACAAAGATGATGACACCTCCTAGATATGTTTATTGTAAGAGTTAATAAAACTTACATGAAGTGCTTAGCATAGCTCCTGTTAATAGTAGGCATTCAATAGATGCTGGCTATTACTAGTTTTTCCTTAGTTTTAAAGGTAACTTAGAGGTGTCACGTATATCACTAGAGAACCACTTAAGTTCTAGCTATATAATTTTGAACAAATTTTAAACTTAGACTTTTTTTCCCAATAATATTAATGTTTACTGAAACTAATGACACTAACATGTCACTAAAAGGTGACATGGTGGGGATTATAAAAAGTAATGTTTTTAGAAGTGAAATATTAGTAGCATTAGTGAAGGTTATATTTTATAATCCATCTGCCCCTTTAGAAAAATGTGTGTTGGAAGAATTTAAAAGTATTATTTGGTTGTGGTATCCTTTGCTGATAATTGCCCTTCCTTTTAGCAAGCTCTGTCCCCAAAATTGTTCTATTAACCCTGGTGCCTAGAAAACAACAATTTAGAACCATTAGCCTTTCTTCAGTTTGGAAGATGTCTTCCCCAGACATATGCAGGCAGGTGGACTTTCAGCCAGGGTCTAATGCAGCCTATTTTTGACAACCTGAAGGTGTCTGACTTTGGTTTGATCACTTGGGATTTATTAAGATGAGGAACAGAAAGTAGAAGGGACATGTAATGTGCTAAATAGATGAAGGAAAAGCAAAGCTTCATGAAAAATCATTGTCTTCTATTCCTTGTAGTGTCCAGGGGGGAGTAAGGATGATAGTCAAACTCTTACCACAGTTGTAATTACACATTAATTTTTTGTTTTCTTCTTTTTCGTTTGTCCTCTTCCACCCATCCTCCTTCCCCAGGGTATAAGCTCCAAGACAGGGGCTGTGTGTGTTTTGCTCACTGCTGTGTCCCCCTGTGCAGTGGCTATTCAAAAATATTCAACAAATAGTTATTTAATAAATATTGACGGAGTGCCTATTATGTGCTGGGGGCTGCAGGATGAACAAAATTCAAAGCTTCCAGGAGCATAGAATCGAAGCCAAGAGATAGACATTAATTACCCCATCAGAATTTTATCATTAAACATAAGCTTCTGAAGAAGAAAAATGTAGGATGTTGTGAAGCACATAGCAGAGGGGCCTGACTGGTGGTAGCAGGGGCTCCTGGATGGAAGGCATCCCTGAGGAAGTGATGTCTGAGTTGAGGACTGAAATGTGTTTTCTCAATCACGGGAGTCTTTTTGCACAGCTGCTAACTCTGCCAACGACTACTTTCCTCTCATTCCCCACCCCTCACCTTGGCCCTGTCCAGATTATCATACTAATATTTCAGGCCTCAACCCAAACACCACTTCCTTAGGGATGCCTTCCATCCAGGAGATAGCTGTATCATCACAGAGCCAGGAAGAGATTGCTCGAGGCTGGAGGCTGTAAATGGATTACACAAACTCTTTAAATTAAAATCTCCAGTAGTCCCCCCCTTATCCGTGGTTTCACTTTCCAAAGTTTCAGTTACCTGCGGTCAGCCATGGTCCGAAAATATTAAATGGAAAATTCCAAACAATTCATAAGTTTTAAATTGCACGCCATCCCGAGCGGTGTGATGAAATCTCACTGTTCTGCTTCCTCCTGCCTGGGATGTGAATCGTCCCTTTGTCCAGCTTATCCACACTGTATGCTATCAGCCCATTAGTCATTTAGTAATCGTTTCAGTTGTCAGATCGACTGTTGAGGTATCACAGTGCTGTGTTCAAGTGATGCTTATTTTACTTAGTAATGATCCCAGTGTTCAAGAAAGAATGTATATATAGGGCTCGGTTCTACCTGTGGGTTCAGGCATCCACTTGGGGTCCTGGAACGTATCCCCGGGGGATACGTGTTTTGAAGACTGAGAAGAGGATAAGCTCGTTAGGGTAAGAAATATCTGAATATAAAATGCAAAAGTATTTTTCCTACAGTATATTCAGAAATAGTTTGAAGAGAGAATTGTCAGGAATCCTGATTAATTTAGCAATAGAGGCTCTTAGGTTAGTAGTAATTAAGTGAATTACTACTCCTAGTATTGAGCAGCTACAGACACAGTTCACTCAAGTCGCTCCCATTCATTCAAGTAGTACACACCATCTGCTGTTTCTTCACTTTTAAAGTGGTGAGGATATCTCGACATTAAAATGCTAAAGTGTGTTATGAGTATGATTTAAAAAGTTTGAGTTTGGTCCGTGGCTGTCAGTGGAGACCTTGCTATGACACTCAACGACATGAAATATTTTTATACTTTAGTGTTTAATGAATGGAGTGTCACCAGCGTTGCCTTAGTAGTTTCCTAAAAAGCCATTAGAAAACCCCACTGCTCAAGGGCACTGGAGAAAAAGGAAGAGAAGCCTGACAGGGTCCCTGCAGAGCTCTCAGCCTCTGCTGGAGCCCTGCTTCTCAGGCACGGTCTTTAGATAGTGCTTCTGTTTAAATACAAGTTCAATTGTCTGCGTACAGTTGCACTTGAGAGAAGTGGATTGTTTTATTGTCTACTGACAACTCATATAATAAAAACATGTAAGGATTGCGATGATGGTTGTACAACTCTAAATTCTTCAGAATCGTTGACTTGTTATACTTAAAATGAGTGAATTTTAAGGTATATGAATTATATCTCAATAAAGCCATTGAAAATATTTAAGTCAGAGAATAGCTTTTGTTGTATCCTGTTGTCATTACTTCTGATTTTAACTTAATTTAAAAATTAAGTAATCTACCTTTTGGTAACAAAGGTGACTTTTTTTCACGTACTAAAGTTGATTTGAAGGAAGTATTTTAAAGAAACAGTGTTATTCGGGACTTCCCTGGTGGCGCAGTGGTTAAGAATCCACCTGCCAATGCAGGGGACACAGGTTCAATCCCTGGTCAGGGAAGATCCCACATGCCGCAGAGCAACTAAGCCCGTGTGCCATGACTGAGCCTGCACTCTAGAGCCCGTGAGCCACAACTACTGAAGCCCACACGCCTAGAGCCTGTGCTCTGCAACAAGAGAAGCCACCACAATGAGAAGTCCACGCACCGCATTGAAGAGTAGCCCCCCACACCCCGCCGCAACTAGAGAAAGCCCGCGGGCAGCAACGAAGACCTAACTCAGCCAAAAAAAAAAAAAAGAAAGAAACAGTATTATTCATAACATAACATTTCTACCAAATAATCTACAATGTAATTTAAAAACAGTCATTTTATATTTGCTTTTTCATTCATGAGGGTCTCAGAACTCCTTATTTTGGAGGTAAGATTTACATTGGTGACTAGGTTCCTGGTTAATCCTTAAAAGATTCTTTAATTGTAGTTTAGCTGACCTATTCTGTTAATAGCTTTGGGTCTTGGAAGCAGGCAGCTAAGTGGTACAATTGGTTCCTTTCTTTGGCATCTTCTTGTCTCTGGTTTTTGCTTCCCTCTTCCTTTTACTCTCTTCCCAGGTACCTCGGTGCTGAATGACCCTTCCCTCCTCTCTTTGCTCCCCTCAGCCTGCTCCATTACTTTATGCTTCAGAATTTTCCATCACCTCCCTTGTCCCTGATCTGAGCTCCAATCTCCTTGGTGCAGATGGTTCCACCTTCCCGGTAGGAGCAGTACTTGAACTGGACACATGAAGGTGCCCCATAGTTCTGAGCTCTCTCAAGGGTCATCAGATAAGCATGCTGCCTAGTTCTGAGCGTACCTCTAACTGGCAGATTTTTATATCCTCAGGCAGAGAGAAACTTTAGAGGCAAGCCAACTTGCCTCTTCTGTTTCACGGTCGTTCCATTTTCTAGTTATAAATGAATTTGTTCTTAAACTCTAGTTGTTTCCCTCAATGATCCCTATGGCAGTGATATTAAAAGTTTTTTTACTCCATAAAGAGAAGAGGCTTGTTAAGGTAAGATTGACTGACTGACTGTATGGGCCAGCTATAAACGTGCTTCCTATATTTATTTCCTCCTTTATATTCTTATTGAACATTTTGAAGTGATTACAATCAAATTATTATCAGGTCTAATTGTGTTTAAGAAAGAAGATCTTGGTTCTTGGCTATCAGGTTTTTTACAGCCGGTAGGCTTGGGTCCCTTCATGCACAGGGGCCAATCACCTCCAACCTTGAAGCATACTTATGTCACCCCCCAAAGCAGTAATTTATCTTCATGATGATAAACCTTCATCATAAATAAAAATCCCAATTATATTTAGTATGCCTGGGTTTAATAGGTAGGAAAGTATGTAATATATTAACATTTTAAATAAACGTGTAAGAAAACATCTTAGCACTTTAGGAAGATAAAGATATAGTTATCTGGAAAATGTACTTTTTATTTTTATAATGTTGACTTTTTAAATTTTTATTTTATTTTATTTATTTTTGGCTGTGTTGGGTCTTCATTGCTGTGCATGGGCTTTCTCTAGTTGCAGCGAGCGGGGGCTACTCTTCGTTGTGGTGCGCGGGCTTCTCATTGCGGTGGCTTCTCTTGTTGCAGAGCACGGGCTCGAGGCACGCGGGCTTCAGTAGTTGTGGCTGGCGGGCTCTAGATCGCAGGCTCAGTAGTTGTGGCACACAGGCTTAGTTGCTCCGCGGCATGTGGGATCTTCCCTGACCAGGGCTCGAACCCGTGTCCCCTGCATTGGCAGGCAGATTCTTAACCACTGTGCCACCAGGGAAGTCCCCACTTTTTGTTTGGCCGCACCATGCAGCTTGTGGGATCTCAGTTCCCCAACCAGGGATTGAACTCATCCCCTCAGCAGTGAAAGCGTGGAGTCCTAACCAGGACTGCCAGGGAACTCCCTGGAAAATGTACTTTTATATAGAAACTCATTTTGCCCATGGATACTCTGTAAGTTAGACTTTTATAGTTTTCTAGGACTATTATAAATAGAAAAGACTTTATATTTTTATGGCGTATAATAGATTATTTCATTTTATGGCAGGTCATTATTAAGGATTTTATTATTAGGATGAATTTAAATTCATAGGTTAAGCTGAAGATGCTTCTGATTCCACCATTTGATACGTTTGAAATGGAGCCTAATAAGTGTACCTCTTGGCCCTAGATGCTGTTCTTATGAGTCATTGTCAGTTTTCTATATACCCAGACTTAGGAAACTTTAGTAGGCAACAGAGCGACCCATCAAGAAACACTGAGTAGTTACTATGCTTGGAAAATGAACAAATTAATAATTGGCTCTTTGGTCACTGAGAGTATTAGAAGCCCAATATAATGTACTTTGAAAAAAATAGCTCTGGTGTGCTGGTACTGTTACTTGTATTTCTACTTAACTGATGTATAATGGTGTACGTTGCTCCCTGAAATATATTCAAAGATGTATAGTGCTCTATTTCCATTAGGAAAAGAAAGCATTTTTCTTAATGTAGTTTTAAAAAATAGAAATAACCTTAAATATAAAGCAAAATATTATATTAAACATACCATGAATCCATATCTTTTAGTAGAAATCTAAATTCATGCATAAGTTTGCATAAAACCTATAGACTTACGCTCATATTCATTTAAAAGTACTAAATGGCCAATTAATAGCTTATGCAATAGGTATCAATGAAGTAGGTTTTATGTACACATTGGACTGAATTTAAATTCCTACCAAAGATTTGTTTTAAAAAAAAAAGAAAAGCAGGATCCTTCAAATTGGAACATAATTTATCTTGAGATAAGCCGTTAAGACATTACCCAATTATTAGAGTCTCTTAAAATGCATAGTGTGTTAATATATTATATAACGGATCATTTAACGATACTTCGTACATTTTAAAAAATGAGATCAAGAGAAACTAGACAGATTGTTTCTGACAGCAAGAGACTAGCAGTACTTGAAGAGATAATAGCCAAGAATTTTTGAAAACCAACTATAAATACAAGTCACAATGTCAAGAAATACTTTGAACTGCAAGGGAAAAAATACAAAGAAAACCACCCTTAGACACCTTGTAGTAAAACTGATGAAAACTAAAGACAAAGAAAACATCCTAAAGCAGCCAGAGAAAAACCACACATTAAATTCAAGGGCATTCAATCAGCCTTGATAGGAACAATGGAAGCTGGAAGACAGTGGAATGCTGTCTTCAAAGTGCCTGTCTAGAATTTTATACCTTCAAAAATTAAGGAAAAAAAGACATTTTGAGCCAAACAAAGAATTTGTCATCAGCAGTATCTGCACTAAAAGAAATACTAAGAATTCTTCAGGTAAAAGGAACATGATTCCAGATGGGAGTGTGGAGTTGTAGGAAGGAGTGAAGGTCAGTGGAAAGAGTAAATGTGTTGGTAAATTTAAATAAAGTTGGCTTTATATGAGGTTTAAAATTAACGCAGAATGAAAACACACAACAATAATAGTAACAATAGTGAGCTAGAAAGGGCTGATGTTCTAAGGTCCTTTCACTGTCCAGGAACTGGCAAAAATACTAATTTACATTAGGCTTTTGTAAGTTAGGGCTCCTATTATCAGACCCTACAATATAACCACTAATAGCATAATAAAAGATTGTAAAAACCTAATAAAGGGGGAAATGGAATAATAATAATTTTAACACTTAATAATCCAAAAGAAGGCAAGAAAAGAAAGCATGTAGAACAGGTGGGACAAATGGTAAGACGGTAGAATGATTCTTAAGTTTATCAATAATTACATTACATACAAATGGACTTAGTACTCAGTTAAAAAACAAAGCTTTTCATAATGGAAAAACAATAAAATTCATCTACAAGCTGCTTTTAAGACAAATACCTTAGGTATATGTGTATGTATATAGAATGGTCCAAAGTAAAAGGATAGAAAAAAAAGAGAAACCAAGCAAATGCTAACCTACTGAAAAATAATGTGTCTATCCCAATATCAAAACAGACTTTAAGGCAAGAAGCATAAAGAAGATATACATTTCAAAAATAGCAAAAGTTCAAGTCACCAGAAAGATATAGCAATTTTAAATTTGTACACACCTAAGCCTTAAAATATAAAAAGGGCAATGAGTCATTTGCCTTAAACTTATTAGACTGTCAACTTGAAACGGCAGAGAAACATATGAGTATTCTTATTATCAGCTTGACACAGAAGAAAGGAAAGGTGAGCCAACTATAATCCCCTTTCCTAATTCTCTTTTTTCCTTCTTACCGACACATCTCCATTCTCTGATTCATCTGGTACAAATGCAGACTCCGAGCATTTATTAGAGGCGTAATCTACAGACGCTCTTCAAGAATTTAAATATTTGTTACTTGAATATTATGTTACAACTTCGGAGTATGTAGTAACCACCTGGGTTAGTATTTATTGGCATGCGGATATAATTATAAATTCTATTGTGCTGATTTCGAGTGTTAAGGCAGCAGGGTTCTCTCTGCTTTGTCATTTCCCAGCTTCTCCTGTTGGACACTCCAGGTGACGTGGACCTAGGAGAGGTGAAGGAAGTGCTTTGTCCTCAGGAATATAGTCTGCAGGATTGGGACAAGCTAAAGGAGGAAAACATATGAGAGTCGTTATCAGATCCACCTTCTTTTTTATTTTTGCCTTTGGTTGTAACGTGAATGTTTATAGAGAGACACAGAGAAACTGGAAAGTGTCCAAAAGAGCAGTGAAAACAGAACCTTTGTATGCTACAAAAGTAAATAAATAAGTTTTTTTTTCTCTAAAAGAATTAAGTCTTAAAAAAAAAAATCCCATTGAACCAGTTCAAATCAGAACCAGTCTTTGGAAAAGGTGAGCCAGAAGAAAAATATCAGAAAAGCAAAATCATTTTCACGCAAATATTTCATTCACTTCAAGTGTCTGGCCCACAGAATACGTACTGCCTATGTATTTCTATCACTAGGGGCTCTTTTAGTTGAATCTCACTTAACCTGTTTGCCAGATTAACCAACATGCCTTACTGCCTCTGCAGAGTCTGTTGGTAGATGCATTGGATGCTCTGAAGGCCGGGGGAGACTGGGTAGGAAGCCCTCTCCCTTCTGGTGGATCGTGTTTATTTCCAATCCTGTTCATACTTGTTTTACTCGATATTGTAATTACATAGTTAAATAAGCCCATCAACTATGAGTATTGATACAAAAAGAAAGACTTCCTGTTTCTATGAAGGCTAAATTGAATGCTTTGGAAAGACTAGATAAAGCTGTGCTGCATCAAAAGAAAAAAAATGGTAAATTACCCCACCAAATACTTATTAGGGGCTCATTCTCAAAGAATGTGGGAATTTAGTTCCCTGACCAGGGATCATCGAACCAGTGCCCCATGTAATGGAAGCGCAGAGTCCTAACTACTGGACCACCAGGAAATTCCCTAAATTATGTATGTTTAAAAGGTCATTGTTAAACTCTCAAGTAAGATTAAAAGGACTAATGCCAACAATGGTAACCAATTGCTCTCCTAGTCTCTGCTAGTCTCCTTATATGAGAGAACTCACAAGGTGGGGTTTGGATTAGATTTAAAGAATTGCCATGGAGTGGGGAACAATGGTCAAAGGGAATATTAATTGTATATGTAATGTTTACATTTTTAAACAAATGGAATGTATTCCTTTATTTCCTATCGAATTAACATTAATAAAAATGAAAAGGATCGCTAGACGTTCATTGTTGGATCAAATGCTTATCTTTTCTATATGTCAGTAGGATGGATAGTCATGTTGAGAAATATGTAAGATGCAGTACTTCCTAGAGGTGAGGTCACGAGTAGGGAGAAAAGAGTTTCATCCAATTTTAGGAAAAAAAAAAATTTTTTTTTAAATGAAAATCTTTATCCTGCCATTACTTATCCTCTTTTAACTGAGTCAGTTATTGTATAGGGCAAGCAATTGAATCTTTTCCAGGACTATTGTTTTAGTTTGCCCTAACTGGTCATGCTTTTCAAGATAATCACTTCCTAATCAGTTTTCTTATCTTGTTGGGGAAGTCAGATTTTCCTGTCTGTCTTTTCCTGAAGGAGTCAGGGTTACAAAATTGACCTTTTTTCCCATTGTAAAATGTTTAAAAAGTTGAAAAAATATCTTTATGCTGAAAGACCTTGCTAGACTAAATTACCTTTGACACATGGTTGTACCGCATATCCAGAGTTCAGTGTGGCAGCTTTAATTGAGCCAAGTTTCTTCTGCTGGTGGGTGATATAAATTAATGCAGTAACCTGCATTTGTGCTTTTAAAAACTTTATTACAAAACTATGCCTGACTGGATACTGGGATTGCTAAACAGTAGTGATGCTATATATCAATACTTTTACATTTTTCTTGGCTTAAAGCACAAACTAGAGAAAATATATTTGGATCATTTAACCCTGTAACTAACATGCTCATTCTTGCCGAACTTCCAGGCTTCTATGTGTTTATTATTGTGTTTTGTTTCACCTAAGGCAAAATAATTACAGGAATACATATTGCTATTTCTCATGAGGTTTTTTGTTTGTTTTGTTTTCTAGGGGCAGCCTAGAAATAGTGTCCAATTCAAATTTTTCATTTTCTTTCCATTATGATTTTAATGTTCCTTTGAACACTATTTCAAATACCTGTGTCTCTGTGTTTGACAGGAAATACACTTTTTAGTTTTTCTCATTTATTTATTTATTTATTTATTTATGGCTGCGTTGGGTCCTCATTGCTGAGTGCAGGCTTTCTCTAGTTGCGGTGAGCGGGGGCTACTCTTCCTTGTGGCGCACGGGCTTCTCATTGCGGTGGCTTCTCTTGTTGCGAAGCACGGGTTCTAGGTGCGTGGGCTTCAGTAGTTGTGGCACGCGGGCTCAGTAGTTGTGGCTCACGGGCTCTAGAGTGCAGGCTCAGTGGTTGTGGCACATGGGCTCAGTTGCTCCATGGCATGTGAGAATGTTCTCGGACCAGGGCTCGAACCCGTGTCCCCTGCATTGGCAGGTGGATTCTTAATCACTGCGCCACCAGGGAAGCCCACTTTTTAGTTTTTTACTCTCTGCTGTGGTAGATAAGACTCCTAACAAGTTCTTTTGTTCTTTAGAAGGAGTTTTTTTTTCAAAAATGATTGAGACATAGTTCACACACCATAAAATTCACTCTTAAATTACAATTCAGTGGTGTTTAGTATCATTATAAGGTTGTACAACCATCACCACTATCTAATTCCAGGACATTTTCATCATCCCATCTTACTTAGATTATAACTAGTAAATATCGATTTCCTTATCTATCTTACCCTTAGTTTTTTCATTTTGATCAGTGTGTAAGACTGAAAACAGTAAGACAGGAAACTGTATATTAAAAGACTTATGAGATTTTAACCCAGTGCAATTTGTAGAGCTGGTTGGAAGTCAACTACAAAAAGACATTTTTATTCATGGTCCCCACACTCCCAGTGTCTAAATTATTTCAAAGCAGATTCCAGATGTTTTTCTGCAGATACTTCAGTATGTATTTCAACACTAATTATTGACACACCATGCTTTCCCCCTCTTTATTATCATTTACTAGATGCCCATATTTACATGGGTCTGCATCTGTCTTCTCTGTTCTTTTCTAGTATTCATTTGTCCATTCTTGTACTGGCACCACGTTGTTTTATTTACCATAGGTTTATCATATGTTTTGCTACCTGGTAAACATTAGCTTTTAGTAATAATAACAGGAATTATAAAAATTATTTAGTCCTCATAGATACTGTCTGAAATAGGTGGTTTTATCCCATTCTACAGATGAGAAAACCAAGAATTGGAGCAGTTAAGTATTAAGCTGAAGTACATGACAAATAAATAAGGCAGCTAAAATTTGAGTCTTTCTGACCTCAAAGTCCAGAACACTGAGGCTTCTCTGAAAAGGGAAAGCTACTGTTTACAAAATTTTTTCTCTTTTGTTTGAGATCATTTACATGGTATTTTCTCAGATTTAGTCTTCATTATAATCCCTCAGGCATATTGAACTTAAGTCTGTAATTTTTTTATAGAAGCACCTCAGTTTTTCAGTTTCTGTGTATGAGTTTAGCTAGCTAAACTCTAAAAATATGCGTATTTTATTTTTGAATGTATTTGAGTTTGTAAGTTGAATTTCAGTATTGACAATACCAATGTTTTTGTGGAAAAAAGCATGCCTTTCGTTTCCCAAGTGAGTCTATGTGTGGGGTAAAACCTCTGTGTTTGAAATTTAGTATTTTTATATTTTTGGTACTATACCATTAGATGGCTTATTGGAAAGACATTTATTACATTTGATTGTGCACATTGTGTTTTTGTCATTGCTGTAATTTCTTAAAATCGCAATTCTTAATGTTAATATGAAAGCAAGAAGGCATAAACTGGGAAGAGGGCTTCCTAATGTTGGCTTGTCTGATCATCTGCCAACACTAAATTGTTCAGTGTAAAATAGAAATTATTCCTGTGAGGTTAAGAGACCTGTGGTAAGAATTTCTTTTTATTCAGCAGACTGTATTAGCATTCAACAGTTTATTATGTATTATGTGCTTTATTTATTTTGTGTTAGGTTTATTGTGTGTTAGGTGCTTGGTAACCTTAATCTGTGCCTGACGTACTTCCCAGCACATGGTAGGTCCTTGGTTAAAGTTTAATGATATTAATGAAATGACCTGCAAAAGCCTTGAAACTTTGGAGTAGATTTCTACCCTATTTTATAAAGAACTATGAAACGTTTCCAAATTCTTGCATTTATGAAATGCTTTAAGCACATCTCCAGAGCACTTTCCCTCAAATGAGAGTTGACTAATATTTGGGGGAAAAATGGGGGAAATTAAAATACTATATATCTTTTAAAAATATTTTTTCATAAGGGGAATATATATCCATCATGCTATTTTTCTATAGTAAGAAATTCCTGAAACACTGTTTCAATTATTTTTATTTTTGGTACTAATTAGGTAGTATTTTTAAAGGGTGTAGAGTCTCATAAAATGAAAAATTGCTTTTGGATGCTGTCTTTCATAGACCATTTCTCAGTTAAATAGAAATCTTTTGTGAGAAGTAGAAATTTGGATTGGAAAGATAACTATTGGGCCTCTAAGTGTTTTCTTTCCTTTCTTTCTTGTAATTATTAAATACTTCTTTCATTTGTTTTACACCCCTTCCCCACTTTCTTCAATATATTTACTTATTTGCTCAGTCCTAGTGTACACATAAAGTAGTTTTGGAATTGCTAACTCATACTCTTCTGAAAAATAATTCACTAACCAGAGTACAATATTGTATACAGTTCTTTTTGTCTTTATCCTTGCAAAATACTGTTTTCCAAAGTTATTTAGATTAGTTTATTTCTCCTACATTATGGTTACGTTTTCCATTTGTAACAGAGTTGGGTTACTCTTTGCATTTTGTTTTGGGTTCCCTTCACATTCTGGTTAATTTGAACTACTTGTTTTTGAGGGGATGTGAAACATTACCATGATTCTAAGAGTCAGAACTACATGAAAGGGTATACTTGGAGAGATGTCATCCCCCTGATCCCTTTTATCCCATTCCTGTTTTCTCTTCCTTCCATGTCATTTCCACCTACTCCTTGTTCAGTAACCAATCTCATTAATTTCTAATTTCTCTTTCCTCTTTTTTTTTGTACAAATGAGCAGATATGTGCATAGTTTCTCATCTTTCTTACAGAAAGGGTGGCACACTCTAGATACTCTTTCGTGCTTCGATTTAATACTATATCTTATTATGTAATACCCTTATTGTATATTAATAATATCCAGTTTATCCCCTTAATGTATTGAGGAATCACTTCTTAGCAGTTTACAGAATGCTTTTTTACAGCTGCATAGTACTCTATTGCATAGATGTGCCATAGTTTATTCAGCCATTCTCCTATGTCTGGGCATTCTAGTTGTTTCCAGTATTTTACAGTTGTAAACTGCTGCAATGAATAGATTTGAGTATGTGTACTTTTGTGTTGTTGAGGTGTGTCTTCAAGGTAAATTCACAAGAGTGGGATTGCTAGGTTCAAAGGTAAGTGTGTATGTTTTATTATTAGTTATCACAAAATTTCCCTCCAGAAAAGTTGTGTGCATTTGTATTCCCACCAGCACTAGGAGAGTGCCTGGTTCCCACAGCCTGGCCAGCGAATGTGCTGTCATACTTTTTTATTATCCCCAAGCTGATGGGTGAGAATGGTATTGCAACATTTTAATTTACATCTCCATTGAAAATCTTTTCATACATTTAAGGGTCATTTTTGTATCTTTGTTGTGCTCTAAAAGGTACCAGTCCACAGCCTGTTAGGAACCGGGCCACGCAACAGGGTGAGCGGGGCGGGGAGGAGGGGGGAGCAGGTAAAGCTTCATCTGCTGCTCCCCATCGCTTGCATTACTGCTTGAACCATTGCTCGCGTTGCTACCTGAACCATCCCCCCCACTGCTCACATTACCACCTGAACCACACCCCAACCCGCCTAGGCCATGGAAAAATTGTCTTCCATGAAACCGGTCCCTGGTGCCTAAAAGGTTGGGGACCACTGCTTTAAAGGGTTGTATCTTTTGCACACTGTGTTTGATTATTCACCTTCAGCTTGCCGGGACAGTACCACTTTATAGAAGCCAGACATTAAATATGACTTTTCTCTTTCAGATCTTCCATGGTGGCTTATTTTAATTCGGCAGAAAGCTTTGGTGGGCAAACTTCCAGGAGACCATGAGGTCTGTAAAGTTACCAAAATTGCTGTGCTATCACTTTCTGAAATGGAACCTCAGGATCTTGAGCTAGAGGTAAGGTAAAGTCTCAGGAAATTTTATGGAAACTTGATATAGATGTAATGGCAACTATGGGGATTTGGTTTCATAGACCAGAATCATAGAGTTTTAGAGCTGGATAATATCTTTAGAGTAATTTAATCCTGTGGTTTTTAAGTCTCACTTTGGTAGTGGAAACTTTGTTTTAAAATCTGTGAAATCCAGTATATAAAACGCATAGAAGCCAGAGCTGCTTTTGTTGAGGTAGTGATAGGAGAAGAGGGGTTCCTTGGGGCCCTGCCTACTTGGCTTCTGCTGGAAGCCACCTTCTGTTTCTAGGGATCCCTAAGACTCTGCATAGCACAGTTCAAAAACTGGTTTGGGGTAGGGGAAGTCAAGAAGGTGAGATTTAACTTTTATTATATCTTTTATCTATATTTCTTGAAATTTCTCTCAGGCTATATTTCTCTTGTAGTTTTTTTTTTTTTTTTTCATTTCTAATTTTATTGATTTGAGTCCTCTCCCTCTTTTTCTTGATGAGTCTGGCTAATGGTTTATCCATTTTGTTTATCTTCTCCAAGAACCAGCTTTTAGTTTTATTGATCTTTGCTATTGTTTTATTTCTATTTCACTTATTTCTGCTCTGTTCTTTATGATTTCTTTCCTTATGCTAACTTTTGGTTTTGTTTGTTCTTCTTTCTCTAGTTCCTTTAGGTGTAAGGTTAGATTGTTTATTTGAGATTCTTCTTGTTTCTTGAGGTAGGCTTGTATAGCTCTAAACTTCCCTCTTAGAACTGCTTTTGCTGCATCCCATAGGTTTTGGATTGTTGTGTTTTCATTGTCATTTGTCTCTAGGTATTTTTTGATTTCCTCTTTGATTTCTTCAGTGATCTCTTGGTTATTTAGTAACGTATTGTTTAGCCTCCATGTGTTGGTGTTTTTTATGTTTTTTTCCCTGTAATTCATTTCTAATCTCATAGCGTTGTGGTCAGAAAAGATGCTTGATATGATTTTAGTTTTCTTGAATTTACCGTGGCTTGATTTGTGACCCAAGATGTGATCTATCCTGGAGGATGTTCTGTGTGCAGTTGAGAAGAAAGTGTAATCTGCTGTTTTTGGATGGAAGGTTCTATAAATATCAATTAAATCTGTCTGGTCTGTTGTGTCTTTTAAAGCTTGTGTTTCCATATTAATTTTCTGTTTGGATGATCTGTCCATTGGTGTAAGTGAGGTGTTAAAGTACCCCATTATTATTGTGTTACTGTCGATTTCCTCTTTTAGAGCTGTTAGCAGTTGCCTTATGTATTGAGGTGCTCCTATGTTGGGTGCATATATATTTATAATTGTTATATCTTCTTGGATTGATCCCTTGATGATTAAGTAGTGTCCTTCCTTGTCTCTTGTAATTCTTTATTTTAAAGTCTATTTTATCTGATATGAGTACTGCTACTCCAGCTTTCTTTTGATTTTCATTTGCATGGAATATCTTTTTCCATCCCCTCACTTTCAGTCTGTATGTGTCCCTAGGTCTGAAGTGGGTCTCTTGTAGACAGCATATAGATGGGTCTTGTTTTTGTATCCATTCAGCCAGTCTATGTCTTTTGGTTGGAGCATTTAATCCATTCACGTTTAAGGTAATTATTGATATGAATGTTCCTATGACCATTTTCTTAATTGTTTTGGGTTTGTTTTTGTAGGTCCTTTTCTTCTCTTCTGCTTCCCACTTAGAGAAGTTCCTTTACCACTTGTTGTAGAGCTGGTTTGGTGGTGCTGAATTCTTTTAGCTTTTGCTTGTCTGTAAAGCTTTTGATTTCTCCATTGAATCTGAATGAGATCCTTGCTGGGTAGAGTAATCTTGGTTGTAGGTTCTTCCCTTTCATCACTTTAAGTATATCATGACACTGCCTTCTGGCTTGTAGAGTTTCTGCTGAGAAATCAGCTGTTAACCTTATGGGAGTTCCCTTGTATGTTATGTGTCGTTTTTCCCTTGCTGCTTTCAATAATTTTTCTTTGTCGTTAATTTTTGCCAGTTTGATTACTATGTGTCTCGGCGGGTTTCTCCTTGGGTTTATCCTGTATGGGACTCTCTGCACTTCCTGGACTTGGGTGGCTATTTCCTTTCCCATGTTAGGGAAGTTTTCAACTATAATCTCTTCAAATATTTTCTCGGGTCCTTTCTCTCTCTCTTCTTCTGGGACCCCTATAATGCGAATGTTGTTGCGTTTAATGTTGTCCCAGAGGTCTCTTAGGCTGTCTTCATTTCTTTTCATTCTTTTTTCTTTATTCTGTTCCGCAGCAGTGAATTCCACCATTCTGTCTTGCAGGTCACTTATCCGTTCTTCTGCCTCAGTTACTCTGCTATTGACTCCTTCTAGTGTAGTTTTCATTTCAGATATTGTATTGTTCATCTCTGTTTGTTTGTTCTTTAATTCTTCTAGGTCTTTGTTAAACATCTCTTGCATCTTCTCGATCTTTGCCTCCATTCTTTTTCCGAGGTCCTGTATCATCTTCACTATCATTATTCTGAATTCTTTTTTCTGGAAGGTTGCCTATCTCCACTTCATTTAGTTGTTTTTCTGGGGTTTTATCTTTTTCCTTCATCTGGTACGTAGCCCTCTGCCTTTTCATCTTGTCTGTCTTTCTGTGAATGTGGTTTTTGTTCCACAGGCTGCAGGATTGTAGTTCTTCTTGCTTCTGCTGTCTGCCCTCTGGTGGATGAGGCTATCTGAGAGGCTTGTGCAGGTTTCCTGATGGGAGGGACTCTTTTTTCTTTTTTTTGAAGAAAGAAAAACCACTGATCTTGTAAGACTTTTTCATTTTCCAAGAGGAAATCAAGCCTTCAAATACAGTGACTTAGGGCCAAGATAATGAGATTGCCCAGGACCAATGTTTGTCTCCACACTGTGCCTGCCACCGCCTGGCTGAAGTAACCCATGAAAGCATTTGTATCATGCCTGCTGTCAGTGTGGGGATGTGGCATCTAGGGATGTCATCACTCTGTCATAGTCCTAGCCTATTCTGGTCACTGTGTGATGTGCCAGACAGGCCCTGAGGGTTAAATGGATTCTCATATTTAATCCTTTGGACTATCCTGTAAAGTAGGCACTGTTACAGTCCATGTTGTACAGGTGAAGAAAGAAGGCTTGGAGAGGAGGTAATCACACCTGGACTCAGGCCGTCTGGTCCTGTATCACTCTGCTGACCTTGCCTCCCTGTTACCTGAATAGCAGGTAACAGGTAACATAGTTCCCACTACCCCACAGCTCAAATATGTGTTTTTCTAAGGTGAGTTGTTAGGAAGAAAGTTTGGGGACAGGGTTAAATTGTTTAAAAAAATAAGTACAGAGATACCTCAGAGACATTGTGGGTTTAATTCCAGACCACTGCAATAAAGCAAATATCATAATAACATGATTCACATGAATCTTTTTGTTTCTCAAGCATATAAAAGTTATGTTTATACTGTGGTCTATTAAGTGTGCAAGGACATTATGCCTAAAAAATAATGTACATACCTTAATTTTAAAATACCATTGCTAAAAAAATGCTAACCACCATCTCAGTTTTCGGTGAGTCAATATTTTTGCAATAACATCAAAGGTCACTGATCACAGATCACTATAACAAATATAATAATGATGAGAAAGTTTGAAATTGTGAAAATTAACAAAATGTGGCACAGAGACATGAATTAAGCAAATGCTGTTGGAAAATCCTGCCAATAGACTTGTTTGATGTAAGGTTGCCACAAACCTTTAATTTGTTAAAAAAAAAAAAACACGAAAAAAAAATATCTGCGAAGCACGGTAAAATGGGTATGCCTGTGACAGTATAGTTATTTTTATGCTGGAAGTTTGACAATCTAATTTTAAGAAACAAGCATTAAAATGAACTTAGGAGGACATTGATATTCTATTTGTTGCAAGTATCAAAAAGAGATTAGAGTACTTCTTATTTCCTTTAATTGGTACTAGAGATGGAATACTAATACTATTGCTGATCTGAGACAAGTACCTTAGGTGGCAATTGGGCCTATTAAAAACAGGTATTGGCAGGTTTTGTTTGCATTTTATTTTAGTGAAGAACAGCCAGACTAAAAAAATTGTGTCAGTTTGCTAAGCTAATAAACTTGTGTCCTTTGGATGACTGCTGACAAATTGAAAGGTCAGTGTGGCTTCTTGTCACCAGCCTTTGCCTTGAGGGCGAGCACCCCTTGGGCAGCATGCTGGTTTGAGCATTAAGCCTGGGGGCCCTGACAGTTAGAGTTAGAGCAAGAAACAGCTTATGCAGAACCTTGGTCACCTGCTAGTCATCAGTTTGTACATCTAGTACTCCCAACCCTGGGGAAATGAGCTGTCCTCATCGGAGAACTGGAGCTGGACTTTTCAGGGAGGTTTTCTTATGCCCTTTGTGACCACCAATACGTAACATTTGAGATTAGTAGCTGACTATTGTGTAAATGGCAGGGGTGGAGGGGGAGGAATCTTTAGGAAATAATATTTAATGGAATTTTAAGACAGAAAAATGTGAATATGATGAAAGCTTTTAAAATGTCTTTATTCTGAAGATCTTTCCTTTTCTCTCTTGATACTCTTAAGTGAATGAGATTATCTTCAAATACAGGTGAAAATGAGATATGCCCCCACATAGCTGAGTATTTTTACAGCACAGTTGAACAGTCTGAGCTATGGCATTTGCCAGGGTACTAAAAGTTAAGAGTTGGAAATATGTAATGACCCTTGCTAATTAAGGGTAACCGTGATTATAGATAAAGTATTTCGATCCCATTTTAGTGATAGTTTGGCATGCCTTTCTCTCAAGAGAATAGAATTTTAGAAATTTGCATTTAAGCCTTTTTTCCCTTTCCTTTAATCCTATTTTATGGTAATGGAGCTTTACAGTGAACAATAGGAGGAAGGGAAAGAACAGCTATGTTGAAAATCACAAACTGTTTGCTTATTTTCTGACACATTAATTTAAATCTTTGGTATCTTTAATTCAATTTCCGTATAACTCCAGTTAAAAGGTGCATTTAGAAGCATGGTAATTTTTTTTTAACATCTTTATTGGAGTATAATTGCTTTACAATGGTGTGTTAGTTTCTGCTTTATAACAAAGTGAATCAGTTATACATATACATATGTTCCCATATCTCTTCCCTCTTGCGTCTCCCTCCCTATCCCACCCCCCCAGGTGGTCACAATTAACCGAGCTGATCTCCCTGTGCTATGCGGCTGCTTCCCACTAGCTATCTATTTTACGTTTGGTAGTGTATATATGTCCATGCCACTCTCTCACTTTGTCCCAGCTTACCCTTCCCCCTCCCCGTGTCCTCAAGTCCATTCTGTACGTCTGTGTCTTTATTTCTGTCCTGCCCCTAGGTTCTTGAGAACAATTTTTTTGTTTTTAGATTCCATATATATGTGTTAGCATACAGTATTTGTTTTTCTCTTTCTGACTTACTTCATTTTGTATGACAGACTCTAAGTCCATCCACCTCACTACAAATAACTCAGTTTCGTTTCTTTTTATGGCTGAGTAATAGTCCATTGTATGTATGTGCCACATCTTCTTTATCCATTCATCTGTCAGTGGACACTTAGGTTGCTTCCATGTCCTGGCTATTGTAAATAGAGCTGCAATGAACATTGTGGTACATGACTCTTTTTTTAAATTTTATTTACTTTTTTATACAGCAGGTCCTTATTAGTCATCAATTTTATACACATCAGTGTATACATGTCAACCCCAATCTCCCAATTCATCACACCACCAGCCCCACCCCGCCGCTGCTTTCCCCCCTTGGTGTCCATACGTTTGTTCTCTACATCTGTGTCTCAATTTCTGCCCTGCAAACCGGTTCATTTGTATGACTTTTCTAGGTTCCACATATATGCTTTACTATACGATATTTGTTTTTCTCTTTCTGACTTACTTCGCTCTGTATGACAGTCTCTAGATTCATCTATGTCTCTACAAATGACCCAATTTCATTCCGTTTTATGGCTGAGTAATATTCCATTGTACATATGTACCACATCTTCTTTATCGATTCATCTGTCGATGGGCATTTAGGTTGCTTCTGTGACCTGGCTATTGTAAATAGTTCTGCAGTGAACATTGGGGTGCATGTGTCTTTTTAAATTATGGTTTTCTTTGGGTATATGCCCAGTAGTGGGATTGCTGGATGATATGGTAATTCTATTTTTAGTTTCTTAAGGAACCTCCATACTGTTCTCCAGAGTGGCTGTATCAATTTACATTCCCACCAACAGTGCAAGAGGGTTCCCTTTTCTCCACACCCTCTCCAGCATTTATTGTTTGTAGATTTTCTGATGATGCCCATTCTAACTGGTGTGAGGTGATACCTCATTGTAGTTTTGATTTGCATTTCTCTAATAATTAGTGATGTTGAGAATCTTTTCATGTGCTTCTTGGCCATCTGTGTGTCTTCTTTGGAGAAATGTCTATTTAGGTCTTCTGCCCATTTTTGGATTGGGTTGTTTGTTTTTTTAATATTGAGCTGCATGAACTGTTTATATATTTTGGAGATTAATCCTTTGTCTATTGATTTGTTTGCAAATATTTTCTCCCATTCTGAGGGTTGTCTTCATTTTGTTTGTAGTTTCCTTTGCTTGGCAAAAGCTTTTAAGTTTCATTAGGTCCCATTTGTTTTTGTTTTTATTTCCATTACTCTAGGAGGTGGATCAGAAAAGATCTTGCTGTGATTTATGTCAAAGAGTGTTCTTCCTATGTTTTCCTCTAAGAGTTTTATAGTGTCCGGTCTTACATTTAGGTCTCTAATCCATTTTGAGTTTATTTTTGTGTATGGTGTTAGGGAGTGTTCTAATTTCATTCTTTTACATGTAGCTGTCCAGTTTTCCCAGCACCACTTATTGAAGAGACTGTCTTTTCTCCATTGTATCTCCTTGCCTCCTTTGTCATAGATTAGTTGACCATAGGTGCATGGGTTTGTCTCTGGACTTTCTTTCCTGTTGCATTTATCTGTATTTCTGTTTTTGTGCCAGTACCATATTGTCTTGATTACTGTAGCTTTGTAGTATAGCCTGAAGTCAGGGAGTCTGATTCCTCCAGCTCTGTTTTTATCTCTCAAGACTGCTTTGGCTATTCAGGGTCTTTTGTGTCTCCATACAAATTTTAAGATTTTTTTGTTCTAGTTCTATAAAAAATGCCATTGGTAATTTGATAGGGATTGCATTGAATTGTAGATTGCTTTGGGTAATATAGTCATTTTCACAATATTGATTCTTCCAATCCAAGAACATGGTATATCTCTCCATCTGTTTGTATCATCTTTAATTTCTTTCATCAGTGTCTTATAGTTTTCTGCATACAGGTCTTTTGTCTCTGTAGGTAGGTTTATTCCTAGGTATTTTATTCTTTTTGTTGCAGTGGTAAATGGGAGTGTTTCCTTAATTTCTCTTAAGATTTTTCATCATTAGTGTATAGGAATGCAAGAGATTTCTGTGCATTAATTTTGTATCCTGCTACTTTACCAAATTCATTGATTACTTCTAGTAGTTTTCTGGTAGCAACTTTAGGATTCTCTGTGTATAGTATCATGTCATCTGCAAACAGTGACAGCTTTACTTCTTCTTTTCTGATTTGGATTCCTTTTATTTCTTTTTCTTCTCTGATTGCTGTGGCTAAAACTTCCAAAACTATGTTGAATAATAGTGGTGAGAGTGGACAACCTTGTCTTGTTCCTGATCTTAGTGAAAATGGTTTCAGTTTTCACCATTGAGAACGATGTTCGCTGTGGGCTTGTCATATATGGCCTTTATTATGTTGAGGTAGGTTCCCTCTATGCCTACTTTCTGGAGGTTTTTTTTTTTTATCATAAATGTGTATTGAATTTTGTCAAAAGCTTTTTCTGCATCTATTGAGATTATCATATGGTTTCTCCTTCAGTTTGTTAATATGGTGTATCAAATTGATTTGCATATATTGAAGAATCCTTGCATTCCTGGGATAAACCCCACTTGGTCACGGTGTATGATCCTTTTAATGTGCTGTTGGATTCTGTTGCTAGTGTTTTGTTGAGGATTTTTGCATCTGTTTTCATCAGTGATATTGGCCTGTAGTTTTCTTTCTTTGTGACATCTTTGTCTGGTTTTGGTATCAGGGTGATGGTGGCCTTGTAGAATGAGTTTGGGAGTGTTCCTCCCTCTGCTGTATTTTGGAAGAGTTTGAGAAGGATCGGTGTTAGCTCTTCTGTAAATGTTTGATAGAATTCGCCTGTTAAGCCATCTGGTCCTGGACTTTTGTTTGTTGGAAGATTTTTAATCACAGTCTCAATTTCAGTGCTTGTGATTGGTCTGTTTATATTTTCTGTTTCTTCCTGGTTCAGTTTCAGGAGGTTGTGCTTTTCTAAGAATTTATCCATTTCTTCCAGGTTGTCCGTTTTACTGGCATATAGTTGCTTGTAGTAATCTCTCATGATCCTTTATATTTCTGCAGGGTCAGTTGTTACTTCTCCTTTTTCATTTCTAATTCTATTGATTTGAGTCTTCTCCCTTTTTTTCTTGATGAGTCTGGCTAATGGTTTATCCATTTTGTTTATCTTCTCAAAGAACCAGCTTTTAGTTTTATTGATCTTTGCTATTGTTTTCTTTGTTTCTATTTCACTTATTTCTGTTCTGATCTTTATGATTTCTTCCTTCTGCTAACTTTGGTTTTTTTGTTTTTCTTTCTATGATTGCTTTAGGTGTAAGTTAGGTTGTTTATCTGAGATGTTCTTGTTTCCTTTTTTTTTAATCTTTTCAATGTCTGTTTATTGTGTAGTGATATACTTTTATTTTTTTTATTTTTATTTTTTAACATCTGTATTGGGGTATAATTGCTTTACAATGGTGTGTTAGTTTCTGCTTTATAACAAAGTGAATCAGTTATACATATATATATGTTCCCATATCTCTCCCCTCTTGCATCTCCCTCCCTCCCACCCTCCCTAGAGATGTTCTTGTTTCTTGAGGTAGGATTGTATTGCTATAAACTTCCCTCTTAGAACTGCTTTTGCTGCATCCCATAGGATTTGGATTGTCGTGTTTTCATTGTCATTTGTTTCTGGGTATTTTTTGACTTCCTTTTTGATTTCCTCAGTGATCTCTTGGTTATTTAGTAGTGTATTGTTTAGCCTCCATATGTTTGTATTTTTTACAGATTTTTTCCTATAATTGGTATCTAGTGTGATAGCGTTGTGGTCAGAAAAGATACATGATACGATTTCAATTTTCTTAAATTTACCAAGGCTTGGTTTGTGATCCAAGATATGATCTATCCTGGAGAATGTTCCATGAGCACTTGAGAAGAAAGTGTATTCTGTTGTTTTTGGATGGAATGTCCTATAAATATCAATTAAGTCCATCTTGTTTAATGTGTCATTCAAGGCTTGTGCTTCCTTATTTATTTTCATTTTGGATGATCTGTCCATTGGTGAAAGTGGGGTGCTAAAGTCCCCTACTATTTTTGTGTTACTGTCGATTTCCCCTTTTATGGCTGTTAGCATTTTTCTTATGTATTGAGGTGCTCCTATGTTGGGTGCATAAATATTTACAATTGTTATATCTTCTTCTTGGATTGATCCCTTGGTCATTATGTAGTGTCCTTCTTTGTCTCTTGTTATAGTCTTTATTTTAAAGTTTGTTTTCTCTGATATGAAGATTGCTACTCCAGCTTTCTTTTGATTTCCATTTGCATGGAATATCTTTTTCCATCCCCTCACTTTCATTCTGTATGTGTCCCTAGGTCTGAAGTGGGTCTCTTATAGACAGCATATAGATGGGTCTTGTTTTTGTATCCATTCAGCCAGTCTGTGTCTTTTGGTTGGAGCATTTAATCCATTTACATTTAAGGTAATTATCGAGATGTATGTTCCTATTACCATTTTTTAAATTGTTTTGGGTTTGTCATTGTAGGTCTTTTCCTTGTGTTTCCTCCCTAGGGAGGTTCCTTTAGCATTTGTTGTAAAGCTGGTTTGGTGCTGCTGAATTCTCTTAGCTTTTCCTCATCTGTAAAGGTTTTAATTTCTTCATCAAATCTGAATGAGATCCTTCCTGGGTAGAGTAATCTTGGTTGTAGGTTATTCCCTTTCATCACTTTAAGTATGTCCTGCTACTCCCTTCTGGCTTGCAGAGTTTCTGCTGAAAGATCAGCTGTTAACCTTATGGGGATTCCCTTGTATGTTATTTGTTGTGTTTCCCTTGCTGCTTTTAATATTTTTTCTTTGTGTTTAATTTTTGATAGTTTGATTAATATGTGTCTTGGCATTTTTCTCCTTGGATCTATCCTGTATGGGACTCTCTGTGCTTGCTGGATTTCATTGATTCTTTCCTTTCCCATATCAGGGAACTTTCAACTATAATCTCTTCAAATATTTTTCAGTCCCTTTCTTTTTCTCCTCTTCTTCTGGGACCCCTATAGTGCGAATTTTGGTGCATTTAATGTTGTCCCAGAGGTCTCTACGACTGTCCTCAATTCTTTTCATTCTTTTTTCTTTATTCTGCTCTGCAGTAGTTATTTCCACTATTTTATCTTCCAGATGACTTATCCATTCTTCTGCCTCAGTTATTCTGCTATTGATTCTTTCTAGCGAATTTTTAATTTCATTCATTGTGTTGTTCATCATTGTTTGTTTGCTGTTTAGTTCTTCTGGGTCCTTGTTAAACGTTTCTTGTATTTTCTCCCTTCTGTTTCCAAGATTTTGGATTGTCTTTACTATCATTACTCTGAATTCTTTTTCAGGTAGAGTGCCTATTTCCTCTTTGTTTGGTCTGGTGGGTTTTTACCTTGCTCCTTCATCTGCTGTGTGTTTTCTCTGTCTTCTCATTTTGCTTAACTTACTGTGTCTGGGGTCTGCTTTTCACAGGCTGCAGGTTCATAGTTCCCGCTGTTTTGGTGTCTGCCCTCAGTGGCTAAGGTTGGTTCAGTGGGCTCTGTAGGCTTCCTGGTGGAGTGGACTAGTGCCTGTGTTCTGGTGGAGGAGGCTGGATCTTGTCTTTCTGGTGGGCAAGACCACGTCCAGTGGTGTGTTTTGGGGTGTCTGTGACCTTATTATGATTTTAGGCAGCCTCTCTGCTAATGGGTGGGGTTGTGTTCCTGTCTTGTTAGTTGTTTGGCATAGGGTGTCCAGTACTGTAGCTTGCTGGTCGTTGAGTGGAGCTGGGTCTTAGTATTGAGATGGAGATCTCTGGGAGAGCTTTCACCGTTTGATATTACATGGAGCCAGGAGGTCTCTGGTGGACCAGTGTCTTGAACTCAGCTCTCCCACCTCAGAGTCACAGGCCTGACACCTGGCCGGAGCACCAAGACCCTGTCAGCCACACGATTCTTTTGGCAAGTCTGAGGTCTTCTGCCAGTGTTCAGTAGGTGTTCTATAGGAAGTGTTCCACATGTAGTTGTATTTCTGATATATTTGTGGAGAGGAAGGTGATCTCCACATCTTACTCCTCCACCATCTTGAAGGTCCCCCCAGCCCCCCAATTGACTTTTTGCTTTAGTTATATGGCTTGTTTGCCAGTTTTAAAAATAATTTTCATAGTATACAGTTTACTCATTTAAAGCACATAATTTCAGTGGTTTTTAGTGTATTCACAGTTTTTTAACTGTCATCATCACCACAATTAATGTTAGAACATTTTCATCGCTCTAAAAATAACCCTGCACTCATTAGTAGTCACTCATTTCCCCCCAAACCCCAGGCAAATCCTAGGCAACCATTAATCTACTTTCTTTCTCTGTAAATTTGCCTATTCTGAATATTTCTGATAAATGGAATCATAAAATATGTGGCCTTTTGTGACTGGCTTCTTTTATTTAGCACCATGTTTTCAAGGTTCATGCTTGTTGTAGCATGTGTCAACACTTAATTCCTTTTTATTCCATTGTATACCACATTTTATTTATCCATTCATCAGTTGATGGACATTTAGGTTGTTTTCACTTTGGGGCTGTTATGAGTAATACTGCTGTGAACATTGTGTACAAGTTTTTGGGTGGACATTTGTTTTCGTTTCTCTTGGGAGAAAGAGAAATTCCATACCTAGGAATGGAATTGCTGGGTCATATAGTAACTGTGTCTAACCTCTTGAGGACCTGCCAGACTGTTTTTCAAAGCAATGTGCCATTAAAGGAAAAAAAAAAAAAAGATCTAGGGACTTCCCTGGCAGTCTAGTTAGTGGTTAAGGCTCTGCACTTCCACTGCAGTGGGTGCGGGTTTGATCCCTGGTCGGGGAACTAAGATCCCACATGCCATGCAGCATGGCCAAAAAAAAAAAAGATCTATACAAGGGTATGAAGAATCTGTGGGTTTCAAATAAATGAGAACATAGATGTTCTTTCTTTTGAAAAAACATCCTTTAAAGTTTTATAGGCTTATGTTCCATATCTGCATATCTTATTTGCTGTATCTCGTTGCCTTAATAGATAACTGTATCATTTTCCATATTTGGTTTCCCATTAGACATCTGTTTAAAATTTTAGCTCCAGATGGACATAGATAGCTACCAACCTTTAAAGTAAAATCATTTAGTTTCCTTTTCCTATACAGCAGCAACAACATCAGCCCTTAATCTTGGTTGTGAAATGTAAGTTGCTAGAGTAGTAGAAAAACTAGGGGAGCACTGTGGCGCTTGCAGTGGTGCTTTTCTTTTTGAGATGGTGTGTATCGATGTTGTGAGAAGTGCCTAAGCACATATTACACAGGACTGGCTGGGCCTCTGGAAAAGGGAAGGTGATCCTACTGTCCACACTGTATGTTGTAATCCCTAGAGCTCTGTCTAAACAAAACATCTTAAGACTGGAAGGGATCCCAAGAAGTAGTTTTCTGTATTCCTGTTTCTGGGTAGGCCTGAATTTAACCTATTTTAAAAGATAGTGGTCTATACTTTCTTTTCTAAAGTTAACTTTATATATGGAAGATTTTTAAATATTCATTGAAAATGTTTTATGTTTAAAGTATTTTAAATTTCTATTTAGAAAAGTCAGTTTTAAGAGACAGAGACAGACTTCTGGATAAGATGGTGTGGTGACTTTGTGCTTTATAATGCAGATCACAATCCTTATCTGAAATCTTTGAGGCTGTATTTGTTTTAGAATTCAGGTTTGGGGGGCTTTCTAAAAGGTTATTCCATGTACTTGATATATGCGCAGTGAGTCTGGGACATTACCCTACAATTTTACACATTCAAACTTCTTAAAGAATCATATGAATATTCATTCTAAGGAAGGTAAATGATGACTATAAATTGCCTCATATCAGTTCAGGGATTATTTTGTCATTAGATGAGCTTGTAGCAAACTTTTAAAAACTTTCAGGTTTCAGAGTTTTTTGGATTTTGGAGTTAAGGGATATTGGGCCTATACCAACTCTGTTTCAAGCCCAGGAAGAGGATAGATTAAAAAAAAAAGAGGGCTTCCCTGGTGGCGCAGTGGTTGAGAGTCTGCCTGCCGATGCAGGGGACACGGGTTCGTGCCCTGGTCTGGGAAGATCCCACATGCCGCAGAGCGGCTGGGCCCGTGAGGCATGGCTGCTGAGCCTGCGCTTCCGGAGCCTGTGCTCCGCAACGGGAGAGGCCACAACAGTGAGAGGCCCACGTACCGCCAAAAAAAAAAAAAAGAGAGAAAAGAAAAGAAAAACAAGACATTCCCAGGCCTAGAGGGAAACCGCATCTTATCTTCATGGACCATAAACGGAATAGTGGGTGAGACAGAGGCCTTCTAGTTTCTGCATCCATAAGCAGGCAGTGGTGGGTGGAGATTTGGTCCCTACACATTAAAGGGAACTAAAAGGGCTATATTGGAGATGGGTGTCTGGAGCCATGTTCAGTACTTTAAGCCTGGTGCTGGAGTGGGACCCCCCAGTTCGTGAAAGGAGGCTCTTAGGTTATCTGTTCTAAGTGGGATAATTGTGCCGAAAAGAATTCTCTTGTCTGTTAAGCCAGTAGCACCTCCCTTGAGAAACTCTGGTCTTGGCAAAAGATAAGGATCTGAATTAACACAATAACAATCAGCATGAAGTAGTTGGGGTTGATAGGAGAGACTTCAGCAGGTAGAATAATGGAAGATGACTCCAAGGTTTCTTGCTTAAGTAATCCAGTGGGTGATGTAGTCATTGCCTGAGTTACGGCATACCAGAGAAGGAACAAGATTTGCTAAACAGACGTTGGTCAGGTTTGGAGATGCTGAATTTGAGAGACTAGTGTCTCATTAGTGGGGAGATGTATTTTGGGGTCATGAGCTCAGAGCAAAAGAGTAGAGTTAGAAATGTAGAGTTCAACATAGTGGTAGTTAAAAATGAGGAAAGAGGATGAAATTTTCTTGGCAGAGCATGAAGAATGGGAAGAGAACTAAGGGTGGAACATTGGGAGCCACCATTATCTTTAGAGATAGAGATGCCAACAAAGAAGACAGAGAAGGAACAGTTGGAGGTGGGGGAAGAGCCCAGAGAGACGGGTGTCATAGGGGCCAGGTGACAAGATGGCAGAGAGTGATCATTAATGCCACATTCTTAGACACACATAAGGTTTGTCCTTTTCAGAGCGAGGGGGTCCTTGTTTCACTCTGCCTGAGCAGTTTCATTGGCCTTCACTCTTTGACCTACTCCAACCAGACTATAGTCCTCACAGTTCCAGTGACTGTGACACTGTACCCTGCTCACTCATGGAGATTTCAGGGTTGAGGGATGGATTTAGAGAAAAGATTCTGGTAAACTTGAACAATGTTAAAAGGTGGTAGGAAAGGGACTATTAGAGAGAGAGGTTGGAACAGAGGAGAGAGGGGGTGAATGATGGGGCAAGGTACTATTAGAGAGAGAGGTTGGAACAGAGGAGAGAGGGGGTGAATGATGGGGCAAGGTCCTGATCCTAGAGGAGACACAGCCTTGCAGAGAAAAACAACTCCCGTCCTTCTAGACTGAGGAGAGTGGGTGCAGACTAGGTGTGCTGCTGCAAGATTACTTTAGAATAGCTAGATATTTAGAATCATCTTTGATATATTCCTGGGGGAAAGTCTTGCTGGCTTGAATGCTCTTAAGGAATAACTGTGTCTGACAGAGGCATAATATCCTGTTTGAATATTAAAATTGCAACAATCTATAACTAGGTTTAAGGCATGTTTTCAGATCTTTTAAAGAAGGTGTTATTAATATGACTAGATGATTACTAACAAACACTCTGCATAAAAATCACTAGCCGGCAATTGCTCAGTGCCGCAAGCAGCAGCAGCAGCAGGGGGCTAACGGGAGAGCTCCTTTGCTGCCCCAATAATTCCGTACTAACCAAGGCTGGAGGGGTATGAGGTGTATTCATGGAAGAAGGGAAGTGATGGTTTTCTAGGACTACTTTTATGCCCCATGTGTGAATCTGGAGGTTACCACTTACATTTGTAGCGTCAGAGCCCATCCATTCATTTAACAAAGGTTTTTTGAGACCTCCTGTATCAGGTACTGCTAAGGCCCTGGAGATATATGAGTCAGTAAAACAAGGATCTCTGCTATTATGGAACTTACATCATGGTGGGGGTGCGGCAGACAGTAAACATCAACATAATTATATTATGTCATATGTTGGAAAGTAGTGAACGCTATGGGAAATAAAAGTTGAGTGCAGTAAGGGTGGTGGGTGGAGTGCCCAGGATTGGAGATTATGGTAAGATATCTGAGGAGAGGATGTCTGGGCCGAGAGAACAGCCAGAACACAGGCCCTGAGGTGGCAGTAGTCCTGGCTTGTTGAGGAACAGCAAGGAGGCTGTGACATGGGTGGAGTGGAGCAAGCAAGGGGAGGAGAGCCACAGGAGATGAAGGCAGAGGAGAGAAGATGAGGGTCTAGTTTTGAACATGTTGCGTGTGAGGCACCTGATGGAAATCCAAGTGGAAACGTTGGGATTTGTGATTCTAGAATTTTGGGAAAGAGTGGGGTTGGAAATGTACCGCTGGGAGGGAAGGGTTGGCATGTAGATGGTATTTAAAGCCATGAGACTGGATGAAATCGCTGAGGGAGTGAATGCAGATAGAGAAGGGGGTCAAGGACTGAACCTTGAGGTGCCAAGACATTAAGAAGTCAAATGGTCAGGAAAGAACCAGTAAAAGAGGAAAAGAGTGACCACTGGAAGCCAAGTAAGACAGTGTATCAGAGAAGATGAGGGAGAGATGAACTGTGTCAAATGCTACTGAGCAGTTAAGATAAGGACCAGGAATCCACCACTGCATTTAGCCAAGTAGAGACCATTGGTCACACTGAAGATAAGGTTTCGGTGGAGTGGTGGGGGCCAAAGCCAAGTTGGAGTGGGCTGGAGAGAGAATGGGAGGAGAGGGATTGGAGGCAGTGAGGAGTACAAAGAAGTAGGACCCTAGCTGGCACAGGAGGAGTGTTAGAGGAGAGAAATACCAGTGTGTTTCTGTGCTGGTGGGAATGATCAGGCAGAAAGAGGGGAGAGGAGAGAATTGCTGGAGCAACGTCCATATGCGTGATTCTTGCTCCTTCCCCATTATCGCAAGATCTGGTTAGTTTTGCTTACTTGAAGGGAAATTAAGTTAACTTGGTTTTGGCCGGATGACTGTAGATTTTTTTTACTTCACCTTTGGTTCCCTTGTCTTCACTGGTAGGCCAGGAGGAGTGTAAAGTTTCAATCATGTTTTGAAACCCATGTGAATAGAGTGTTTGGTAGCCATAGCTTTGAAAAGACATAAAACCCGTAAGATTGCAGTACATCCGAATTCTTCATTCAGTTATCAGTCTCCACTTCCAATTTGATAAAACAGGAACAGCCCCCTTCCTTTTTTAAAAAAATTAATTAATTTACTTATTTATTTTTGGCTGCATTGCGTTTTCGTTGTGGTGTGCGGGCTTCTCATTGCGGTGGCTTCTCTTGTTGCGGAGCATGGGCTCTAGGTGTATGGGCTTCAGTAGTTGTGGCATTCAGGCTCAGTAGTTGTGGCGCACGGGCTTAGTTGCTCCATAGCACATGGGATCCTCTGGGACCAGGGCTCGAATGCGTGTCCCCTGCATTGGCAGGAGGATTCCCAACCACTGTGCCACCAGGGAAGTCCACCCCCTAACTTTTTAAAAAAATTTATAATCAAAACTCGAACCAGGGGACTTCCCTGGTGGTCCAGTGGTTAAGAATCTGTCTTGCAATACAGAGAACGCCAGTTCGATCCCTGGTCGGGGAACTAAGATCCCACATGCCGTGGGGCAACTGAGCCCGGGCGCCACAGCTAGAGAGCCCGTACGCCACAACTACCGAACCCACGTGCTCTGCAGCCCACGCGCCTGCCACAACTAATGAGCCCGTGCTCTCTGGAGCCCGAGCACCGTAATAAAAAAGATACTGTGTGCCACAACTAAGACCCCAATGCAGCCAAAAACTAAATAAATAAATAAATATTTTTAAAAACCCCACAGTCTTGAATTAGTTTTTTCTCCTCATTAAGTTTTTTTATCCTGTTTATAATCTAGTAATAGTTATTTTGTAAGTAAGACACTACTAATGATAACCATTTAGTAACTGTTAGCTCTTAACAGGTGTCTACCACTTAGCATAGCAGTAAAACCAGTGTATTGAAAAAATGGAATTAGTCTGCATATGGTTAATAGAATCCTTGTGTCCCTTTCAGAATATTTGCTTTGTGTGTTGAGCCACATGAAATTATATGTAAAACGCTTGACTTTAACCAGGTAGTCCTCTGTAGAACCTCTGTGCCCTTCTCTTGTCTTAACACCTTCCCATCCTCTTCATCACCTTTGTTGGTTGGACTGCATATTTCCTGCAGCCCCTACTTTCTGCTTCAAACTTAATCTCTGGACCCAAAGAGTGTGTTTTTATGCTGATTTCATTAGTGTGTGTGACGATAGGAGGCGAGAGAGTGGTTGAAACGTCCAGCTTTTAACATTCTCAATAGAGCAGACTCTTGGCAACTTCTCACCCAAAACACTCAATTAACTAGCATGAATATTTAGCATATATTGCTCTAAAGAAGTGTGACTAGAGCATAGCATATGTGTATTTTGCACTATTTTTAATCTTTGATGCCAATTTTTAAAGCGTTAATGAATCCCAACCAGAGCATTTTATTCTTCAGTTATATTACATAAGAACTTACTATCATCCTAACCTGAATTTTCTACCCCTAAATCCTAAGTATATCCTGCCCTGTATTCTTTGCTTATCCTCTACTGTAGCTTTCTAATCCTTGAAACCACAGCTGTGTTTTCTAATATCAGTTGTCTGCTGGGTCATTTTACCTGCTCTTGATGTTTTAACCACAGTGCTTGAGGAATAGTGACACTTCTGCACTCACACTTGAACATTAAGCAAGCAGATATTAGTAATAATGAATT
Organism: Orcinus orca; assembly: GCF_937001465.1. NCBI lineage: Eukaryota > Metazoa > Chordata > Mammalia > Artiodactyla > Delphinidae > Orcinus > Orcinus orca. The sequence continues at coordinate 79,274,786 of NC_064572.1, forward strand.
CTCTTTCTCCTCCTATTATTTAGCTCTGTAAGAAGCATCATTTTGGAATTAACAAACCAGAGAAGATTATACCATCTCCTGATGACTCAAAGTTTCTACTGAAGACCTTTACGCATATTAAATCCAATGTGTCTGCTCCTAATAAAAAGAAAGTAAGAGTTTAATTGATATGGGCTTGGAATTCATCTTTGATTAGTTTTAAATTGAGGGGTGACTTTCCTGCTAATAAACTTACTTTCAAACTACTTGTCATATTAAAGCACCATCTCTGCGTATCCTTGGGGTTATTTTTTACTTTGCTCCTAGGGAGTTGTGTGGTATCCACACAATGCTTTACATTTAATTCCTGCAGTAATAGTAGATTAATTTCTTACAGGTTAAGGAAAGTAAAGAAAAGGAGAAGTTGGAAAGAAGATTACTTGAGGAGTTGCTGAAGATGTTCATGGACTCAGAATCCTTTTACTATAGCTTGACCTATGACCTGACCAATTCAGTGCAGAGGCAGAGTGCTGGGGAGAAGGACCCCTGTCCTCTCTGGCAAAAGGTACCTCTCACAGCTCAGAGCAGGGTTTGCCACCAGAACAATTCATGGACCCGTTTGGCTTCTACAGGAGAACTGAAACAACATGTTTCTGAACTGTTTGTTTTCTACCTTTTCCAGGTTGATGACCGATTTTTTTGGAATAAATATATGATACAAGACCTTACTGAGATTGGTGTGAGTAGTTGTTTCTGAAATATTCTAAGGTAGTTTATAGTTGTTAGGCAAATATTTTTAAGTTGTACTAAAAAATTTTAAATCTCACGTAATGTTTTCCCCTGTAGAATGAGAATCATTTAGCTAGGGAAAACCAGGGCACTACTTTAAATATTCATAGTTCATAATTTGACTATATAGCCACAGGCTTATCTTTTTAGCAGGTTTCCATAGAACAGTCATAATTTAAGGCTGTGGAACTAATATCCATAGAGTTCCTGTAAAAGATATTTTGTTTGTATCCACTGGAAGTGTTGAAGCCCGGTTTTCCTTTAGTGATACCAGTCATTTAATGTTCCTGTTTCCTCATATGGAAATTGGAGTAGACAAATCTCTAAGAACGTTCCAGTACTACAAGTATTCGAATCAGGGAAGACAGGGGGTATGATGAGATTATTGCATGAGGTTCCTTCAGGTTTAATGATTACCTTCTTCCTTTACTCTGTCATGTATATTGGAGAATTATGACTGTCCAAAGACAGTTCATTTATTCGGTCAATCAACCAATATTTATCGAAAGCCTGCCATGTGCCAGTTACTGTTTTGGACACAAATTGAGCAAAAAGTTGAATAGGGTCACAGATTATCTTTTTCTTAACCTTTGAGAAAGTTCAAACCTTTTTTCTTTCTGTTTCTCCCTATTGGTGGTGGTTAGTATAAATGATTTTGACCTATTTATCTGGTGGTGTCTAAAACTAGGTATCTATCATGGCTTACCTCTCTAAAATGTTCTTGCCTCTCTATGATGCTGATCAAACCATGACCACCAAGACTTAATGATAGGGGGAGAAAAATAAGGGTGTCTGTAATGAGTATTTGTCCTGTTTGCTGACATATTGAGCTCTAATGTGTTTTGCAGAGTTTTTGTCAGACACGTAGCATTACCATTTAAAATCGATGACTTACAATAAAGGTGGCATTTCGTAGCATACCGATCTCTGTTCCCGCTGAGAGTTTTGTATTTATTGCTAAAACAAAAATATAAATAATGAGAATGGTGATAAAAGTAATGAATGCAGATAGATCCTTTGCTTCACTATTTTCAACTCTAACCACCTTCCTAAGATCCTATCTGCAGCCTCCATAAAACAAAACTGTGAGATAGGACCTGGAGTATATAAGTAGTATATTTCACAGCTACTTTAGACTGTGAAAGAAGGGGTGGATTTGAAGTTGATGCTGAGATTAAGGCTAGATACAGATACGGAGATAGGAGGGAAGGAGGGGCTAAGAACAGCTTCTCTGGAGCACTTTTCATCCTTTACTGTCCCTGCATACAGTCAGTTGAGAAATCTGAGTATTCTTAGTCGGAAAGACTAAGAGGAAATCTCTAACTTTAATTAATACTCTCCTAATTACATTGGATGACTTTTTAAAATAAGATATTTATGGAAAGGATTCTTTTTTTGGTTCATTGACTACTTGGATTTTAGCTTGGCAGAGCAAGACTTTTTCTAAACTAGAAAGTAGAATAGACCTCTGTGTTTCATAATAAAGTGATCAGAGTTGGTTGTATTTAATTAAAGTCTTAATACAATTGGGAGTTGAAAATCAACCTTTAAGCTTTATTTTCTTCTATACCAGCAGGAAGAACCATAATAGCCACATTTATTAAATCCTTACTATTAGGCAGGCACTATGCCAAACACTTTTTAGATTTTACTCATTTAATCTTCACAACAACCTTATGAGGTTGTCGTTTTTCTTATTTCACAAAGCAGAATGCCGAGGCATGGCAAGGTTAAGTGATTCACCTGCGTCAGGAAGTAAGTGGTGGAGCTTGAATTTGTACCCAGCAGCTGTGGTCCCTTTCAGGCAGCTCTTCTTATGAATGACCACCATAAACAAAAGGAAAGGCTCTCACCTCCGCCCCCCTCCCTCCCTCCATTCCTTAGTGTTCTCCAGAAAGCAGAAAATATAGTTAAAGGATGGAAGGTTTCTGCTTCTAATAAACTAACAACAAGTATGTGCTAACTACTGCTTGGGTTTAAGGAAGTAGCAGTGCTGTACAGAATAGGAGCAACATGATGTTCATATTATTTTCAGACACCGGATGTGGACTTTTGGATTATCCCCATTATTCAAGGTTTTGTGCAGATTGAAGAACTTGTGGTTAATTATAATGAGTCATCTGACGATGAGAAAAGCAGCCCGGAGACCCCCCCTCAGGAGTCCACCTGCGTAGATGACATTCACCCACGCTTCCTAGTGGCTCTCATTTCACGCCGAAGTAGACACAGAGCAGGTGAGTGGAGGGCTGTAATAGTGTACAAATTAAATCCAGGCGAGAATGCAACATCTGCAGATGTATTGAAATGGTAATGACAATAATGGATTTGGAAACACAGTTGGCTTCAAAGTGCCCAGTGACTCTCAATAGTGTGATATAATTGGGGACCAAGTTTTTGGAGAGAAGTGAATGGGAGAGAGTTAACAAAAGGGAAAAGAAAAGGAGGTTTATATGTGGAAAAGAGCAGAAAGTCACTTGGGATGTGCTTCTAGATACCATTGTTCCTACTGACAGCCTGTATCACAGTAATAAATCCTTCCCGAGTGCTAGCACCTTTGGGAAAAACCTCCTCTTTCAGTTCACAGGAACTATCTCAGCTTCAACTTTTAAAAAACGAATACAGGCATGATCTGGGGTAAGTTGATACTGTTCTGCCTGGCAGTTGCTCATTAGATCCCCAAGGCTGTCCTGAAAGACACAGATTTGGTTAAGAAGCATATCTAGTGAGAGTAATTTTTTTTTTCAATGTTGCTGTTTTGTTTTAATTTTCTTTTAGGAATGCGTTATAAACGAAGAGGAGTGGATAAAAATGGAAATGTTGCAAATTATGTGGAGACTGAGCAGTTAATTCATGTGCATAATCATACCTTGTCATTTATTCAAACACGAGGCTCTGTGCCTGTGTTTTGGAGCCAGGTTGGGTATCGATATAATCCAAGACCTCGGCTGGACAGAAGTAAGCCTGTCAGTTATTTGGTTTGCAGACGATGATGTCAGAGGGAGTTTTTAAAAATATTAGATACTTCATAGGTTTGGATTTGTTTTGCCAGATACTTCATTTAAAATAATAACTCATGGTAAAATTTAATAGTGATATAATAATCACAAAAATAATAATGGTTGTTGACAATTTAAGTAATTGACAATAAAAAGATTCCAAAAGAAAGCAAAACAGAGCTTAATTCACAGATTTTAATTTGTTGTTTCTTTAAAGAATACTTTATTACATGCTTAATTTTGGGAAAGTGTAAATATGGCCAATATTTATAGAAGCAGGAAATATCTTAAATAAGACAGCATCTACAAGGAATAGATAGGATGCCTTTACTCACATGTTTTGCTGGGAAAGGTTTGTTGTTGTTTTAAATATTAAGGACTTAATTTCTTCCAGTATTTTAACTTTAGCACTGGAATAGCTAAGTCATGTCAATCTAATTAGATTACTGAAAGAGGCTGATTTTAAAAATTGTTTTCAGAATATTTTTCTCTCAAAACAATTTATATTTGTGAGAATTCAGTAAAACTTCAGTTTTTAACATCCTTGTTTTAAAGGGGTTTTTATTTATTATGAACTACATGAAACCTTTTCTGACAAGTTGGCTGGTTATATAAATAATAAATGTCATTTCATAGTTGCCACCTTCAGTATTTCAGTTTAGTCTAATTGGGGGAAAAAATCAGAGATCTTCCGCTTAGCATTTCATTTTAAAATATTGGTTTTAGACAATCTTAGTTACATTTGGGCTGTCAATAAATTATGTAAAAGTAAACGTAAAGGTGGAATAGACACTAATTTCTGTGTTACACATGGGAAGGAAAAAAAGATTTTGTATCACTTCTTTGTAGGTGAAAAGGACACTGTTGCCTATTTCTGTGCCCATTTTGAAGAACAACTGAAAATTTACAAAAAACAGGTGGGTTTTGATCTGTAGTAATAAGTGTTCCTTCATATTTTTAGAAATGGTTATGCATGTTTCTTTAAATTTCATGAAAATAATATACGATTCATAATTAAGCAAAATGGCATTTCTCGTGAAGTTAAAGAACACATAGCTAAGAGTGTTCTTAATATTCTTTAAGAATTATCATTGAGTCAGCTACTTTAGACTGTTTTTAGATGAGATTAATCTACTGTCAGTTACTACAATCTGAGAAGTATCTGGAGTAGGATAGGAAAAGCATCTCTCAGTACCACCTATAGGTCCATCTCTTTGAGGTAACAATTTGGTATGTATCCTTCAATATCTTTTTTCTCGGCCCACCGTTCTTATTTATTCATACATTCATATGTAGGTATGTGAACATATAAACCAAAATCAATTGAGAACTGTTAGGTGAAATACAAGTTCAATAAGATGACCAGATTTCATACAGATTAATATAGACTAATCAGTAACTCTCTTATTCATTAGCAATGACCAGTCTGAAGGTGTAATGCCATGGGATGCATTTTTCTAACTGTAACAAAAATAGGAAGAAACAACCTGAAATCTACCGAACGTACAAAAAAGATAGCATGTATATGGGGGCAAGGGTGTTGGGAGGGGAGGATTACTGAAAAACGTAAAAGAAGACTTGAATAAACGGAGAGAAAATACCATGTTCCTGGAAGGAAAGACTCAATATTGAATAGATTTCAGTTGTTAATATATAAATTTTGTGCAATCTCAAAGAAAGTCCCATCAGGGAAATAAAAAGCAAACCCTCATATTGAAAAAAAATATAAAGTTTGTAGTAAGAGATAAAGGCAGGTAACTGGGGAAATGAGAACGCTCACACATTGCTGGGAGCAACATAAGTTGCTATAGCCATTTTGAATGGTATTATCAATCAAAATAAAATATGCTTGGGCTTCCCTGGTGGCACAGTGGTTGAGAGTCTGCCTGCTGATGCAGGGGACACGGGTTCGTGCCCTGGTCCGGGAAGATCCCACGTGCCGCGGAGCGGCTGGGCCTGTGAGCCATGGCCGCTGAGCCTGCGCGTCCGGAGCCTGTGCTCCGCAACGGGAGAGGCTGCAACAGTGAGAGGCCCGCGTACTGCAAAAAATAAAATAAAATATGCTTATACTGTTAATCCAGTAATTTGTCTTTTGATATCTATCCTACATACCATATACAGAAATCAGTTCCAGATGGATGTGGATCTAAATGTGAAAGGTTAATAAGCCTTTTAAAGGAAAATATAGAACATCTTTTGACCTTGGGTCTTAAACAGGGCTTTAAAAGCACTAACCATAATGAAAAAAAATGACTTTACTAAGTGTTTAATTTTTACTAAAATTTTATTTACTGAAACTTTATTGAATGATCAAATATTTTGAATATTAAAATACTACTATATGTTATAAATATTATTTATTAAAATTAAATAGGACTTAAGCACCAACCATAATGAAAAAATTGATAAATTTGACTTCACTGAAATAAAAGAACTTCTGATTATTAAAAGGCACCATTAAGAGAATGGAAAAGCAATTCACAAAGCGGGAGAAGACATATATAAGACAAAGGACTTTTATCTAGAGTACATTAAAAAGTCCTATAAATCCATAAAAAAGGTGTACAGCCCAAAAGAAAATTGGACAAAAGACTTGAGCAGATTCTTCATGAAAAAGGATGTCCAAAGGCCAATAAACATGAAAAGGTGTTCCATGTCGTTAATCATCAGGGAAATGCAAACTAAAACCACCATTCACAAAACCAGAATGACTGAAAGAAAAATGGCGGGAAGTACAAGTTTTGTCAAGGATGACAAAAAAATTTAAATCTCCCTGAGAGAAACATGTGTTCAATCAAGGAGGCATGTATAAGCCTCCTTATTGCAGCATAAAAAAACCCTTTGTTCATCAGGAGGTCAGTGGGTAAATAAAGTACAGCATATCTAAAGTGCTGCCTACAAATGCTTAAAAATGATGAGGGGTCTTCCCTGGTGGCACCGTGGTTGAGAATCTGCCTGCCAATGCAGGGGACACGGTTTCGAGCCCTGGTCTGGGAGGATCCCACATGCCACGGAGCAACTAGGCCCGTGAGCCACAACTACTGAGCATGCGCATCTGGAGCCTGTGCTCCGCAACAAGAGAGGCCCACGCACCGCGATCAAGAGTGGCCCCCGCTTGCCACAACTAGAGAAAGCCCTCGCACAGAAATAAAGACCCAACACAGCAAAAATAAATAAATTAATAAAAACTCCTACGCCCAACATCTTCTTAAAAAAAAAAAAAAGGTGAGGTACATCTGTGTGTACTAATGTGAAAAGATCTTAAACTCATATAGTGGAGTGAGAAAAAGTGCGTAACAGCATATGGCATGTTACCATTTAAAAACTCCCACAAAACAAAACTGTCATATGTAATTCTCTTCCATATATATGTGTTCTCACCTACATATGGCATGCGCATTTATATAGGAACGCACTTAGATGGCCTGAAAGGGTACACATCAAACTTGTAGTGGGAGTTACCTTCAGGGAAGGCTGTGGACTTAGCTTGTGGTCAGGAAGGATGTGACCTTTATCTACGTTTGAATTTTTTACAATGTAAATAAATTTCATGTATTCGCAATATGTGTAATTATAAGTAGCATTGAAGAGAATAAACCATAATTTAAATGTAACACGTAATCACTGTAAAAATTGAAGTAATTGTGAGGTATGTAAAGGAAGTAGAAGAAATAACCTCCTCTCCACCCTCATTCCTGCTCCCTGTTGACTTTCACAACCTGTTTGTACACATTATACTCATCAACTTTATTGGCGTATGTGTTGAGGAGACACTTGTTCCTTTCTAACAGTACCCCAAGAGTGTTCTTTTATCCACCCTCATCCGCTGGGTAATTGCTCTCTGGGAGGTGGGCGTACGGTCGGTCTGACTCAGTCATGGTGTCACTACTGTTGCTCTTGCCTGTATTTGGTACAGGCGTGGGCTTGTGTTTGTTCTTGGCACTTTGGCCAATGAGGTCTGATGTGAAGGGAAGTCTGCTGGGAGGCTCTGGGCAAGATTTCCTGCTCTAATAAAAAGAGATACAGGAACCCACAGTCAATCCCTCTGTGGTGGTTGTGTCTGGATTTGGTTCGTACTGCTGCAGCTGTGTCAAGCCTAGGTCATTAGCCTGAGGATTGACTAATATGCCGAGGATGGCAGAACAAAAAGATAGATCTGGTTTTGGTCACCATTGAATGAAGCAGTTCTGGAACCGTGCAACCTCGACTTCTGAGGTTCAGAACAGATTTCCGTTCTGAGATTTGAGTCAGTAATTTGTCATTTGCAGCAAAAAACATCTTGACACATAAATATTACACATTCAAAATTTAAGTCAAAAGAGGGCTATAAGCTATGGGATATACACTATTCTGCAACTATTTTCACTTAATAGCTCATGGCTATTATTTAACCATTTCTCCATTGGTGGACCTTTAGGATATAGTTTTTGCTATTCTAAAATTCTCCAGAAAACATCCTTTATATATTTTGGAACACTTGTGTGCTTTATAAAGTTCTAGAGGTGAAATGGCTGGATCAAACATTACATTTCTTTAAGTTGATACCTACCACTCAGTTGCTTCCAAAAAGATTACACCAGTGTACAATCTCAGTAACAGTGGGAGCCAGTGCCCATTACCCCATATACTCACTAATGCTGTCTACATTTAGTGTTCAGCTTTTGCCTGTCTATAGGTGAAAACTGGTTTCCTGTTTTAAAATGTACGTTTCTTTAAAGTTGTAGTCTCATGTTTATTGGCTATTTGTTTATTTTCTCTTGTGAATATCCTCTGTATCCTTTACCCATTTTTTTTCCTTACTGAATTTATAGCACTCTTTATATATTAATGGTTTTTATGCTGCAGGTATATTCCCCTAGGTAGTCCTTTATTTTTTTTTTAACCTTTGCTTATTCTGTCATTTAGTACACAGAGGTTTTATATTTTTATGTTGTCAAATCTGTCCATCTTTTCTTTACGCTCTCTGGTTTTTGTTATGCTTAGAAGGTCAGTGCCATCCTTCAATTAGGGAAAAATCATCCCAACATTTCGTCTAGCTTTTTTATAACTTGAAGAAAAAATATTTAGATCATTAATGCATCTAGAATCTATTTTGTGTATAATGAAGTGTAGAGGGCTAACTTAAGTCCCCCTCCATGTAAACAGACAGTTATCCCAATACCATTTGTAGTATACCACTATAGTATAGTCCACACATAGTCCACATATAGTATAGTCCATATTTCTCTCAGAATGATGTAACCATAGCTTAGATTCCTCAGTGTACATACGTCTGTCTCTAGGCCATCTGACCTGTTCTGTTGAGTCATTCATTTTTCTGCACTTGTACCACAGTTTTAATCACTATACATTTAAAGTATGTTTTGCTCTCCAACGGGACAAGTCCTTTATTATTATTAGTGTTCAAATATTTTCCTGTATTATCCACTCTTCCAGATAAACTTTAGAATTAATTTTCCAAGTCCATAAAAAGATCCTGATTGAATTTTGATTGGGATTGTTGAGTATATAGATTAACCTAGGGAGACTTGACATCTTTACAATATTGAATCTTGCCATCTAGCACCATGGTGTGTCTCTCCATTTATTTAGGTTTTCTTTTACATGTTTCAGCAAAGTTTCAGAGTGTCCAGTGTGTAGGTTTTGTATATTTCTTTAAAAATTATTCTAGAGATTTAAAATACCTGCTATTATAAAGGAATTTGTTTTCATTTTATATTCTAAGAGGTTATCGCAAATGTATAATGTGTAAAAAAGCTATTCATGCCATTGATGTAAATTCTCATAAACCTAAATGTAACAAATGAAAATCTTATAGGGAAAAAAAAATTGATGCTTGAGTGGATTAATTTCTGAGTCTGGCTATAAATTATTTCTAAAACATAATTCTAAATAAATTCAGTAAAAATTATGAGTCTAATGTCTGATTAAACTAAATTTTTTCCTTTTCTTTACTCTCACAGGTTATTATTAATTTGGTAGACCAGGCAGGAAGAGAGAAAATAATTGGCGACGCTTACCTGAAACAAGTGTTGCTCTTTAACAACTCACACCTCACTTATGTTTCATTTGACTTCCATGAGCACTGGTAAGATGGCTTCCTGAGAGGAGTTTTGATCAGTTCCAATGTTTGTGGTAGACACTGCCACAGGGACTTTAGTTTTTCTTCTCTTTGTTGGGAAGAAAATCTTGTTCTCCTCATTGTTAGAGAGGAAAGGACTATCATTTGTTTACTTAGTTCCATTTACATACGGGTTTTATTTTGCCTAAAAATTTAAGTTAATTCTTCCTGAAATATTTACAGTCTTTTTGTTCCAAAATGACTTGGAGACTTAAGAGTTCCTTTTTTCCTTTTATCCTTCAGTAAAAGAATTTCTGGAACTTTCCCTGTCTGCTTGAGTTTGAGCCTGGCAGGAGTAATAGTGTTCCCTTACTTAAGGCTCATCTTTATACTGTTAGTAATACTGCTCTCCCTTGGGATAACTCCACTGGAGTTTGCTCTGGAAAAACAACAATCATTTTGATGGTAATTTTAACTTGTGTATTCTGAAAGCAAGTTTCTTCTGTCATAATCCTGACTCTAATGTGGGTTCATTTACATAGGTATTGAAAATTTTGGTGGGGAAAGAAGCTTCTGATGGCTGTGATATGTTTCAGTGTATTCTTAAGCATATTTTCTTTCATAATGAAGATTAGTTATAAATATTTATATAATTGCCTATTTAAAGTAGTGTTATTCTCATATTTACAGTAATAATTTTCTTTCATTTTTCCAAGTAACTTTAGGTATCATAAGCTTAAAAAAATTATTAAAGTTTTTTTTTTTTCCTTTTGGCATGTATTTTAGCCGAGGAATGAAGTTTGAGAATGTTCAAACACTAACAGATGCCATTTATGACATTATTCTTGACATGAAGTGGTGTTGGTAGGTATTTCGTAAGAAATCAGTTTGACAGACTCTTGGTCTGTGAAATCATATGTATTTGTCTAGTACCACTAAGTGTTAAAATAATAGCAGGCTGAGAAAGGATTTTTGTTTTTCTTGATTTGCTTCCCAATTCCTGTTCTCCTTTTCATAAGGGTGTGAGTCATTAGGCATTGTTAGCTTTGAACAGGGGAAAGGTGTCAGGTGGTCACAGCAAAATGGAGTGGAGTGCTCCGTGACTATTCTTTAATTCCTTCTAACGCTTCATGATCTACATTTCTTTTTGGTCCCTAACATGGGAAGGAAGGTTTAGAGGTATTTGGTCCCAGTTTTGAGACATTTAAAAATTATCAGAGAAGGAAGTTGATTCTTCAGGGGAGACGTAGGAAGAAGAAGTTGGCTTAAAGGACAGGAGAGAACATTTGATTAGATTTTAAGGCCACAGGTGGCTAGAGAAGTTAGATGAGTGAGGCATGCTGCATGACTTCTCACTGGGTGATAGAGTGAATTCGTCTGTTCAAGCTAATTTAGATGCATTTCTACTTGAAGTCAAAAAGGAGGAATGGGATGGTGTTTTAAAGTGCCTTCTGGTTTTAAATGTGTAGAAAAGCATAACTAGGGTTTGCATCAGCTCTGCCTAGTAGTTGTGTGACTCAGGCAAGTCACTCTTTCTGTACCTGTTTCCCCCCCCCCCGCAAAATGGGGATAATATCTTCTTTGTTGAGTTATTGTGTAAATTAACAATAACGTCTACAAAGGTCTCAGTAATGCCTGCCACATAATAATATTCTAAGCAAATTGATAACCAATGTTGCTGTTGTTATTATTATACTGTGAAGAATTGTGGGTTTTGAAAACTTTAAAGTATTTCATATTGTAAAGTAATTCCATACTGTTTTTGAAAAGGGTTGATCAAGCTGGAGTAATATGTAAACAAGAAGGGATTTTTCGAGTTAATTGCATGGACTGCCTGGATCGCACCAATGTGGTCCAAGCTGCCATTGCACGAGTGGTCATGGAACAGCAGGTAATTTGGGGTCCACTGGATTGTAAATATTCATTTTTAATTTTTTTCACATGTAAACCAGTAACTAAAATCTTTGTTCCATAGAACATTTACAGCATGCAAACATCCTTGTTGCTTTAAAACCTGGAAAGTACAGCCTTTCCTAGAAATCAGTTGAATCAAGTGGCGTTTTCTTAAGTACTCATTTCAAAAATGTGAGGCCCAGCATTTAAAATTGTACTGGGTGGCACTGTGTAGTCATTTACCTTTTTCTCTCAGCTCCAAACACTCGCTTCTGTATTGGGGCATGGGGTCTGCACACCACCTTTCTGCTCAACCAGCTGGTTCCACGTCAGGCTCTGCCAATAGAGGGCATTAAAGGAAGACCATGAGGCTGGAGGAGGACAAGGGGACAAGTTCCTTCACCCGTGTTATATTCCCATCATCAGCACCCTCTCTGTGGCTTTGGTTCCTTTGGCACCACAGAACCAGCCTCTTCCCTTTGTGCCCCAACCCTGCTGTTTCCTGGAGTCATTATATCTCTCACCTCAGTGTCCCCTTTTAGATCTTTCAGCCCTGTAACGCCTGGGTAATGAATTCCCAAGGTTGACATTCCTAGCATGTTTTTTTCTCCTGATAGAACCTTGTGACTATCCTTTGGGGATGCCTTCTACTGTCACATTGAAGCAGCCAGGCTTTGGAGATCAAGCCCTGGCCCTAGCACGTACAAGGTGTTGACCCCATGCAAAGAATTCAACTTTTCCAAACTTCTATCTCCTCATCTATAAATGGGGGTAATAAGAGTATTGATTGCACAGGGTGGTTATGAGGAGTAAATGAGATAATTTATTTTAAAAAGCTCGGACTTCCCTGGTGGCGCAGTGGTTAAGAATCCACCTGCCACTGCAGGGGACATGGGTTCGAGCCCTGATCCGGGAAGATCCCACATGCCGCAGAGCAACTAAGCCTGTGTGCCCAAACTACTGAGGCTGCACTCTAGAGCCCACAAGCCACAACTACTGAGCCCACGTGCCACAACTACTGAAGCCCGCATGCCTAGAGCCCATGCTCTGCGACAAGAGAAGCCACTGCAGTGAGAAGCCCACACACCACAACGAAGAGTAGCCCCTGCTCACCATAAATAGAGAAAGCCCACGCTCAGCAACGAAGACCTAATGCAGCCAAAAATAAAATAAATTTATATTAAAAAAAAGTTCTTAGAATGTGGCACCAGACTTAACATTTATTGGGCACTTACTGCTCTGCTACTATTAATATTATTGTTGTTTCTATATGGTTTTTTGATGGTTAGTTTCACTTCATAGCCAAATTTAAAAGAAAGACAAAATATAATAGTATGAGTCTACACATTAAAAATTACAGCAAAACAGTATAAATTTTTTATTCTATTTATTCAGATGTAGCAATTCATAAAGCTATCTTTCAAGTGGTGCTTAATTTTGAAAAAGTCTGAAAACATCATTTTTTAAAATTTAAGGGTCCTAAATTGTACATGCATATGCTTCCTTTCTCTGCAGTATACATTTTATGTTATAGTGTCCTGGCTTATATGCAGTTAATCTACCAATGTATTAATTTTAGCTGAAAAAATTAGGTGTGATGCCCCCAGAGCAGCCACTACCGGTGAAATGCAATCGCATTTATCAGATAATGTGGGCCAACAACGGTGACTCCATTAGCAGACAGTATGCTGGGACAGCTGCCCTGAAGGTAAGTACCTGCAGCCAGCATCTGTGGGTCATTATGTGGGACACAGGGTATAGTTTAAAACCAACTTGGTTTTTGAGAGGAAAGTACATGGGTTTCAGGTGGTAGGTGTAGTTGACTCCTTTCTGGAATGTTTGGGTAAGGCAGGGGTCACACATTCAAATTCCACAGATGCCAGGTAATGTAACCCATTAGATTAAAGGGAGAGATGGGCTGTGTGGACCTGAGGAAGAGCATATGTTGTCTTAGGAAGGTGCTGTTCTGCTACTTCCTAATGGGGATGGAGGCCCAGTGTTGCTAGATCTCACAGTTTTCAAGGGAGTTTGGAAAGTTGGAATTTTAAGTATAGTGGTTAAAACTTTATACAGACAAAATAAAACATGTCTATATTGGTGGGATTTGGGTCCCTGGTATAATTTGCCTCCTCTGAACTTGAATCCCAACCCTGCCTCTTACTAGCTCTGTGACTATGGGCAAGTCACTTAACTTCTCTGTGTCTGTCTCTTCATTTGTAAAACAGGAATAATACTAGGCCCACTTCAAAATATTGGCATGGGATTATATGAGTTAATAACATGTTAGAGCTTAGACCATTCCCTGACACATAGTAAATGTTGAAGAAAAGTTTTATTATCTTTTTGTGATTGTTATACATAAAGTCTTTTGAAGATCCCACCTAGCTGATCTTCACAGAATTTAATGTAAATGTAAACTGTAGTCACTGGTCACTAAATAACTCCCTCTGTGGGCAATAGGAAGTGGTTGAATTAGCTTAAATTAGGTTTATGTTAATTTTCCTTCAAGGTTCACCCCAGGATATTTGTTATAACAAATTGTACCATCGAGAGCTCAACAAGCATCAGATTATCCATCTTTTAGTTGGGTGATGAATGTCAAAAAGCTTTTTGTTAATTAAGGAAACTGAACTTTAGAAATCCTTGTGCAACTTATTGTTTAAAGAGAAGTACTACTTATGCACTCAACATCAGAGCACCTAAATATATAATGCAAATACTAATAAAACTAAAATGAGAAATAAACAGCATTACAATAATAGTAGAGGACTTTAACAGCCCACTGTCAACAATGGATATATTATCCAGGCAGAAAATCAATAAAGAAACAATGAATTTGAACAACACTATAGACCCTATGCACCTAACAGACATATACAGAACATTCCATCCACCAACAGTAGAATACACATTTTTCAGAAGCACAAACGAACCATTCTCCAGGATAGATTATATGTTAGGCCACAAAACAAGTCTCAGCAACTTCAAGAAGATAGAAATTATATCAGGTATCTTTTCTGAGCACAGTGGTATGAAACTAGAAATCAGTAACAGGAGGAAAATTGGAAAATTCACAAATATGTGGCAATTAACATACTCTTGAACAACAGATGGATCAAAGAAGAAATCAAAAGGGAAATCAAAAAATATCTCGAAACAAATTAAACTGGAAACACAACATACCAAAATTTATGGGATGCAGCAAAAGCAGTTCTAAGAGGAAACTTTATAGCTATAAATGCCTATATTAAGAAAAAAGGAAGATCTCAACCTAACAATTACACCTCAAAGAACTAGAAAAAGAAGAAGAAACTAAACCTAAAGTTGGCAAGAGGAAGGAAGTAATAAAGATTAGACCAGAAATAAGTGAAATAGAAAATAGAAAAACAATAGAAAAGATCAACAAAGTTAAGAGTTGGCTGTTGAAGAGATAAACAAAATTGACAAACTCTTAGCTAGGCTAACCAAGGAAAAAAGAGAGAGAACTCAAAATTATAAATGAAAGAGATATTACAACTGATAACACAGAAATACATAGGATTATGAGACTACTATGAACAGGCGTATGCCAACAAATTGAACAATTTAGAGGAAATGGATTAATTCCTAGAAACATACGACCTACCAGACTGAATCATGAAGAAACAAAATCTGAATAGACCAATGAGTAAGGAGATTGAATTAGTAATCAAAAAGCTCCCAACTAAGAAAAGCCCAGGACTAGGTGGTTTCACTGGTGAATTCTACAAACATTTAAAGAAGAATTAATACCAGTCCTTTTCAAACTCTTTTCAAAAAACAGAAGAGGGAACACTTCCAAACTGTTTCTATGAGGCCCTGATACATAAACTAGATAAAGACACAACAAGAAAACTCTGAGCCCATGTCCCTGATTACTGTAGATACAAAAATTCTCAACAAAATACTAACAAACCAAATTCAGCAGCTCATTAAAGGGATCGTATTCCATGAGGAAGAGGGACTTACCCCTGGTTCAGAATTTGAAAATCAATAAATGTGTTACACCACATCAATAGAATGAAAGATAAAAATCATAGGATCATCTCAATAGATGCAAAAAAAAGCGTTTGACAAAATTCAACATCCTTTCACCCAGTGGTGAAAACTGAAAGCTTTCCTCTCAGATCAGGAACAAGACAAAGTTGTTCACTTTCACCACTCCTATTCATCATAGTGCTGGAAGTCCTAGCCAGAGCAATCAGGCAAGAGAAAGAAAGAAAAAGCATCCAAATTGGAAGGGAAGAAGTAACATTGTCTTGATTTGCAGGTGGTGTGTTCTTATGCAGTTGACTTTGAACAACATGGGTTTGAATTACACGGGTCCACTTTATATGTGGATATTTTTCAGTTGTAAATACTACAATACTACACAGTCTGTGGTTGGTTGAATCCCTGGATGTGGAGGAAATGTGGATACAGAAAGCCGGCTATAAGTTATACAAAGATTAACCTCCACATTGTTAAAGGGTCAACGTTATATAGAAAATCCTAAAGACTCCACCAGAAAACTGTTAGAACTAATAAACAAATTCAGTAAAGTTGCAGGATACAAAATCAACCTACCAAAATCTGTCGTTTCTATACGCTAATTGAGATTATCTAAAAAAGAAATAAAATAATCCCATTTACAGTAGCATCAAAAACAATAAAATAGTAAGGAATAAACTTAACCAAGAAGGTGAAAGATCTGTACACTAAAAACTGTAAGATGTTGATGAAAGAAATTGAAGAAGGCACAAATAAATGGAAGATAGCCTAGGTTCATGGCTTGGAAAAATTAACATTAAGATATTACCCAGGGCTTCCCTGGTGGCGCAGTGGTTGAGAGTCCGCCTGCCAATGCAGGGGACACAGGTTCGTGCCCTGGTCCGGGAAGATCCCACATGCCGCGGAGCGGCTGGGCCCGTGAGCCATGGCCACTGAGCCTGCTCATCCGGAGCCTGTGCTCTGCAACAGGAGAGGCCACAACAGTGAGAGGCCCACATACCAAAAAAAAATTACCCAAAGCCATCTCCAGATTCAATATAATCTCTATCAAAATTCCATTGGCATTTTCTACAAAAATAGAAAAAAAATCCTAAAATTCATGTGGAACCACAAGAAACCCCTCATAGCCAAAGCAATCCTGAGAAAGAACAAAACTGGAGATATCCCACTTCCTGATTTCAAACTATATTACAAAGCTGTAGTAATCAAAACAGTACTGGCATAAAAACAGGCACATAGACTAATGGAATAGAACCGAGAGCCCAGAAATAAACTCACGCTATCAGTCAACTAATAATTTGACAAGGGAGCCAAGGATAGTCAATGGGGAGGTGATAGTCTCTTCACTAATGCTGTTGGGAAACTGGATATTCACATGAAAATTAATTAAACTGGACCCCCTATCTTACACCATTCACAAAAATTAACTTGAAATGGATTAAAGACTGTAAAACCTGAAACTTTAGTTTACTCCTACAAGAAAACATAGGGAAAGTTCCATGACATTGTTCTTAGCAATGATTTTTTGGACATGACACCAAAAGCACAAGAAGAAAAGTAAAAATAAACAAGTGGGATTACGTCAAAAAAAAAAGCTTTTGCATAGTAAAATAAATAATCAACAAAATGAAAAGACAACCCATGGAATGGGAGAAAATATTTGCAAACCATATGTCTGAGAAAGGGTTAATACCCAAAATATGTAACCAAGTAGTGCAACTCAATAGCAAAAAACAAATAATCTGATTTTACAACAGGCAAAGGATCTGAACAGCCATTTTTACAAAGAGGATATACAAATGGCCAATAGGTACATAAAAACGTGCTCAACATCAGTAATCATCAGGGAAATGCAAATCAAAACCACAGTGAGCTATCACCTCCCACCTGTTGGAATGGGTGTTATCTAAAAGACAAGAGATAACAAGTGTTGGGAGAAAAGGTAACCCTTGTACATTGTTGGTGCGAATGTAAATTGGCATAGCCACTATGGAAAATGGTAAGGAAGTTCCTCAAAAAATTAAAAATGGAGTTACCATATGATCCAGCAATCTTATTTTATGAGTATATATCCAAAGAAAATGAAATCAGTATGTCACAGAAATACCTGTACTCCTGTGTTCATTGTAGCACTATTCGTAATAGTCAAGACCTGGAAACAACCTAAGTATCTGACGGTGGATGCATGGCTAAAGAAAATGTGTGTGTGTGTATACAAAATGTGTGTGTATATATATAATGGAATATTCAGCCATAAAAAAGAAGAAAATCCTGATATTTGCAGCAACATGGATGAACCTTGAGGACATTATCTTAAGTGAAATAAGGCAAACAGAGAAAGACAAATATTGCATGATCTCACTTATACGTGGAATTTTAAAAAGTCAAACTCATAGAAACATTGAGTAGATTGGTGCTTACCAGAGGATGGGGAAAATGGGGAGATATTGGTCAAAGAGTACAAACTTTCAGTTATAAGTTCTGGGGATCTAACGTACAGTATGGTGACTATAGTTAACAGTACTATATATATACACACACATATATCAAATCATCACATTGTACACCTTAAACTTATACAGTGCTACTTGTCAATTACACAAAGCTGGAAAAAAAAGAGGAACACTTTTTTTCCTTTGATATTAAAATTCTTTGGATGCAGCATTCATGTCTCTCTCTTCTATAATAGATTCATGTTGCTAAATTAATACTTCCTGCGAATGACCTAATTGGCAATGTGTTCTTCCTAAGTTGTCAATTTTAGGACCAGACTTGTTTCCAAGATTGCCTTGGATAGAAATAGTGGGGTTGGGATGCGGGAGAAAGAGACTATGCTTTCCTTGCCTTAAGTTTAAGTCACTACCTCTCTAGGGACTTGCTCTGACACCTTTGTTGTGAAAACCAAGAGAAACAAAACAATTAAATCTTCATTGGATCATTCTACAGGGATTGTAATGTGCAGCAAGGTATGGAAACCTCTGCTCTCTTTATATATACACACAACCACATATGCAGGTTAAATTCCATTATAATAAGCTCTAGGGAACTGTCTGCATTTTCCCACATCAGAAATTTGTGTGTTTTAAATATCATACCAGTTGGAGGTTTGAAAATCTTTTTGTTTTGTTTATTATATGATAAGTTTTGACCTGTAAATTCTAGATATTCTACAGATTGCCAAGAATGGCTTTACCTTAAGGCACAGTCTAACTGTGGAGACTTTATGCCACCAATAGCATGTTTAATTGTTTGACATGCTTGGATCCGAGTCAAATACTAGTAGATATTTTAATTACATTATTTGGAAATTATAAAACCCTGTAGATTTCCAGTCTTGAATCAAAAGCCCACATTGACTTCAGGAACATTTTTGTGCTTGAATAAATTGTTAAAGTGACTTTTTCCTTGACAGGGTGACTTTACAAGGACAGGAGAAAGGAAGTTAGCAGGAGTTATGAAAGATGGTGTTAACTCAGCAAATAGGTATTACCTGAATCGATTTAAGGATGCTTATAGGCAAGCCGTTATAGGTAAGGAACATAAATGCCTTTCTCTCTCTCAAATTTGTTATTCTTTCTGCGACTAACCTTTTACAGTAACCAACTTCATTAACATAGTTCATATGTTGTATAATATATTTGTGTCTCTGTGTTGAACATCTTACCCAATAAATCAAATTTTTACGAGATTAGAATTTTTTAAAAATATTTTATTTATTTGGCTGCATTGGGTCTTAGTTGCAGTATGTGGGACCTTCGTTGCGGCATGCAGGATCTTTCGTCGCGGTGCACGGGCTTCTCTAGTTGCGGCACGCAGGCTTCTCTCTAGTTGCAGTGTGTGGGCTAAGTAGTTGCGGCGTGCAGGCTTAGTTGCCCCATGGCATGTGGGATCTTAGTTCCCCCACCAGTGATTGAACCCACATCCCCTGCATTGGGAGGCGGATTCTTTTTTTTTTTTTTTTTAATATTTATTTGTTTGTTTTGGTTGCACTGGGTCTTAGTTGTGGCAGGTGGGATCCTTAGTTGTGGCTTGCAGGCTCCTTAGTTGCAGCAGGTGGGCTCCTTAGTTGCGGCTCACTGGCTCCTCAGTTGCAGCATGCAGGCTCCTTAGTTGTGGAATGCGAGCTCTTAGTTGTGGCATGCACATGGGATCTAGTTCCCTGACCAGGGATCGAACCTGGTCCCCCTGCATTGGAAATGTGTAGTCTTATCCACTGTGCCACCAGGGAAGTCCCTGGAAGGCGGATTCTTAACCACTGGACCACCAAGGAAGTCCCTACAAGATTAGAATTGACAATTTTTTTAGGCTGGAGCAGCAAAAGAAACCGCTCATTTCCATACGTATTTGTCAATTTGTTATTCATGTAACAGAAGGCAGGGTTGAGGCTCCTGGAGTATGGAATAAGGTGCCCTAAAACCTCATCGACTAAAAACTCCATATTCTATTTGTTTTTCCATTACTCAAGGCTGAGAGAGAAAAACGAGATGATTTTCTTTCTTCGTATAATGTTTACCATGTGTTCTTGCTATGGACAAATATAGCAGCCTTTCTTATAAGCATGATTTAACAGGGTATTAGGGTATCAGATTTAGAGATTATCCTAACCAATTCCTATCACTATTTAAGAAAAGAAATGGAGGGTAGATTGCCCAGTGGAATTCATGCCTTGGCATATTTTAACTTTAATTTTCATGAAAGTATTACCTTTTAGGATTAAAGTAAATGTAGAGTATTCTGGATTAGAATCAAATGTAACAGCTTGTCATATGGTCTCTAAGAATATTTTTTAAATCCTATTTTTTAACCTGATTATTTATTATAAATGAAATAGTAGGGCCTATGCATAGGCAATTTAGGAATTTGAGAAGTCTGGTGTAATTAAGTTTGGTCCGTTTGCCCCACATAGGGTGCATGCTGATAGGAAAATTGGATTTTAGCAGTTTATTCAAGGAAAACTAAGATACCTTTCTTTCTCTTGGTTGATCTAGCGCCTCAGTTATGTCATTGAGGAGGCATGTTCTGTTCCTCTCTCATTTTGACGATCAGTCGCATCAGCTTCATCCTAACCCTGAAGCTGGATCTTTTCAAGTTTAAGAGAGAGGGGCCAGTAGCAGTCTGGGCTTACTGCTTCCCTGAAAGGGTCAGTGGTTGGCAGATCTCTCCCAGAAGCCTCCTCCAGGCTTACAGTCCCAAACAAGCACAGGGAATGGGATTACAATGATTTTGTTAAGCCTTGAGCTGCGTGCTGTACCAGGACGAAGTTAGCTTGTCTGTTCAGTTCCTTTGCCCGTTTTAAAATTGGCTTATTTGTCTTTTTATTATTGAGTTGTTGGAATTCTTTATATATTCTTGGATACAGGTCCCTGATCAGATAGATGATTTTTAAATATTTGCTCCTATTCTGTGGGTTGCCTTTTAATTTTCATGACATTGTCCTTTGAGACACAAAAGTTTTTAATTTTGATGGTGTCCAGTTTGACTATGTTTTTTCTTTTATGGCTTGTGATTTTAGTTTCATATCTAAAAAAACAATGCCTAGTCCAGGGTCACAAAGATTTATGCCTGGGCTTCCCTGGTGGTGCAGTGGTTGAGAGTCCGCCTGCTGATGCAGGGAACATGGGTTCGTGCCCCGGTCCGGGAAGATCCCACATGCTGCGCAGCGGCTGGGCCCGTGAGCCATGGCTGCTGAGCCTGCGCATCCGGAGCCTGTGCTCCGCAACGGGAGAGGCCACAACAGTGAGAGGCCCGCGTACCACAAAAAAAATTTTTTAAGAAGATTTATGCCTGTGTTTTTTAATGAGTCTTATTATTTTAGGTCTTGTATTCTCTTTTGCTTTTTAAAAATGCATTAGTAAACTAAGAAGATGATAGATATTAACACTTTCTACTCTAGATTTGATGCAAGGCATTCCAGTGACAGAAGATCTTTATTCCATATTTACCAAGGAGAAAGAGCATGAAGCTTTGCATAAGGAAAATCAGAGAAGCCACCAGGAACTAATTAGTCAACTCTTACAAAGTTACATGAAGTTACTGCTGCCTGATAATGAAAAGTTCCATGGGGGCTGGGCCCTCATTGACTGTGACCCCAGGTGAGTTGGAGTGGTGTCCTGGTAACTAACGTGCTTTCTGATGTTGTTAAGTTGTCCTAATTATTGCTAGCAATTGTCCATAGAGCTGTGGTCATGGATGCGTAGTTCATAGCAGTTCCCAAATACACGGCTGGTACTAAGGCAAGCTAAGATACTCACCTTGGCCGTAAAATTAAGGGGGCACTAGCAATATTTGATTTTTTAAAAACCCAAATTGTGAAACTACAGTTCAAAGCTTGTTTCTTGAGTTCTCCCCTGCCCCCAACCCCACTCCATGACCCAGAATCTAGGTTTATTGTATTAATGCACAAAACTGAGTGTACCAACAGGTTTAATGATGCTAGTTACTTCGGGTTGTAAAGTGGTCCTGGTCTTTCATAAAATAAATAGGGCAACTAATACTTAACGTTCTTTTTTAAACAAAAAGCATCCAGTTTCAAGTGGTTCTTTAAAATATCAACTGAATGGCAGGATCCAAATTTATCCACCAGACTGAATGCTTGCTTTCAGGCTAAAATCTAAAATTATAATTTTCAATATTATGAATCAGAAACACTTCAGAAAATTCTAGACCAAGCTCTGAGAATAAAAGGCTTTATTTAGATTTTATTTTACATTTCATATGTTTTTAATAAAAGGGGCATAAAATAAGCTTGAAAGAACAATAGGATGCAAGGTAGTATACATATATTAAAATGAGCGAAAGGCAACATTGACTGTAGGTTCAGAGGGAAACCTTCCATGACTTTAATTCCATGGATTATTTCACTTTGATAGTTAGTATTATATGTATGGATGCAATTTTTGGACTCTTAAAAGATGAGGTTTTCCTCACACACAACTTAGCAGAAAATTTCTGTGCTCTTATAAGCCATTTGGTAAAAAATTTTTATTCATGTACGTTAGTTGTTGTTTTTAAAATAGCAGTCCAACATAATGCAGCATGAAACAAACAAAAACTCCCAAAAGGTAGTACTTTTAATTCCCATTCAGAAATAACTGCAGGTATCACATCTGCATTTTGCTTGAGTTTTAACTTTGCACTTCACTTTTTTGAAGGTGTCATGATTGTCAATATCATTTTCCTTAGATCAAGTGTTTTTTTTTTTTAATTTATTTTTATTTTTGGCTGTGTTGGGTCTTCGTTGCTGCGTGCAGGCTTTTCTCTAGTTCTAGCGAGTGGGGGCTACTCTTCATTGCGGTGTGCAGGCTTCTCATTGGGTGGCTTCTCTTGTTGTAGAGCGTGGGCTCTAGGCACGCGGGCTTCAGTAGTTGTGCCTCACGGGCTCTAGAGCGCAGGCTCAGCAGTTGCAGCGCACGGACTTAGTTGCTTTGGGGCATGTGGGATCTTCCCGGACCAGGGCTCGAACCCGTGTGCCCTGCATTGGCAGGCGGATTCTTAACCACTGCACCACCAGGGAAGTCCCAAGAACTGTCCTTCTTATTAGAGATACTTTGTGGTTATCATCCTTTCTAACACTGCTAAGATTTCTTTAAATTTGCTACTGGTATTTATCTTCATTTGCAAGGCATAAAGATTTTCCAGATGGTGGATAGTTTTCCCTTTCTCTTGAAGAGAGATGTTTGGAAACCTGCTCTTTGGCTCTCTGAGTTTGCTATAGAGCCTTTGTACAGTCCGTCTACTGAGCCAGGGATGTGGACCCAGAACAGGCAGCCCCTGGTGGAGGACAGCAAGAGGTAGCTCTGGGAATGGCTTTGGGGGCTTAGGTCCCCGGACAGCCAGCGGTGAGTTCAGCCCCTTGAGCTTGGAGGCTTCAGCAGTCAGCACCTGTCTGCCTCAGGCTGTGTGTGTGGTTTTTAAAAACACCTTTATCAAGATGTTATTCATATAGCATACAATTTGCCCATTTAAAGCGTACAATTCAGTGGCTTTTAGAATATTCACAGAGTTGTGCAACCATCACTTTGGTCAGTTTTAGAACATTTTTATCACCACAAAGAGAATCCGCATACTCTATCCCCACCCTCACTCCCTAAGCAACCACTAATCTATTGCTACTTCTATCTCTCTGGACTCGTGTATTCTGGACACTTTATATAAATGTAATCATGTAATATGTAGCCTTTGTGACTGGCTTCATTCACTTAGCATAATATTTTCATGGCTCACGGGCGTTGTGGCATGTATCAGAACTTCATTCCTTTTTATGGCTGAATAGTATTTCATTGTATGGATAGACTGCATTTTGTTTATTCACTCTTCCTTTGGGCATTTATGTTTCCACCTTCTGGCTATTCTGTTGTAAATAGTGATGCTGTGAACACTCACGTACAAGTTTTTGTTTGCGCACCTGTTTTTCTTTTGGGTGTATACCTAGGAGGGGAAAGTGCCAGGCCACATATAATTCAATGCGTAACTTCTGAGAAACCACCAAACTATTTTCCACAGTGGCTGCACCATTTTACATTCCAACCAGTGATGTAGGAGGGTTCCAGTTTTTCCATGTCCTCACCAATACTTGTTTTCCATGGTTTTTTATCGTAGTCATCCTAGGGGGTGTAAAGGAGTATCACATTGTGGTTTTGATTTGTATTTCCCTAGTGACACATGATGTTGAGCATTTTTTTTTCTTGTGCTTGGCGGGCATTTGTTTGTCTTCCTTAGAAAAATGTCTGTTCAAATCCTTTGCTCATTTAAAAAATTGGGTTGTGTGTCTTCTTGTTGAATTGGGCTACATGTTTTTGTAAATAAAGTTTTACAGGAACCAGGGCTGAGATTAGGGTGAGGCAAGTGAGACAGGGTTGTACAGGTTGCAGGGTCAGATCCTATCTTTATTTGAAATGTTGATGTTTTATCATGTTTGCATTAATTTTGATTTTTTAAAAATATTGCACTAAAAACTTACCTTGATGGCTGAGTTTTTTGGCATCCCCTTAAATTTTGCGCCAGGGACCAGTGCCTCACTCACTTCACTGCAATCACCGCCCTGTTCAAATATCTGGTAGAAAAAGTTACAAATGCTCCGTCCCGCGCAGCTCAGCAAGAATGGCTGCCGTTCCCTTTTTCTTTACCTCGCAGCACCCCAGCAGGAACTGTCCAGCACAGCTTTGTGCCGTTTGTTTGGTTTGTGCCCTCCTTCGTGCTTACCCGGTGCCCACCCCCGGCCCCGAGCCTTTTTCTGTTAAACACTGAGCACAGCTCAGTTTGTTCCCCGCGGACAGCCCCTGGCGCATACAGATCAGACCTCTCGGGCCGTTCTGTGTCCTTTCCCTTCCAAGCGGCCGCAGCGGCTGCAAGGAAAGCTGACTTGAATGACAGCCGGTAAGCGCCGGCTGGCGCGCTGCGGCCGGGGGAGGAATCTTTAATGTGACGGGAAATCGGCGGTACCGTCCAGGTGCCCTTCAGCATCAGCACAAAGCCAACTCTTTATTTTGTCCCACTCGGACTCACTTTTTCTTACACCGAGAGCACATGACCACTTGTACCCGCGTTAGTGGACTAGTGAGGTGCGCTGCAGCCCGCCCGCTAGCAGCCCTCCGACCAGCAAAGATGGCCCTTCGCAAAGGCGTGCGTGCGCTCTCACGGGAGCCGGGTTGGGGGACCAGAGCCCGCGGCCACCTCGGTACCCCTCTCCGCTGGCCCGGGAACCCTCCCTGCTCGCGGCGAGGGCGGTGCCGGACCAGCCGCGCCTGCGCACTAGGCGCGCGCCGCGGCGGAGGCGGGCAGCGGAAGCGGGCTGAGGTTCTGGGCGTGACCCCGGCACGGCCGCGCTGCAGTTGCCGCAGTCAGCGCAGTCGCTGCAGGTGGTAGTTCTGCTGCCAGCGGCTCTGACTGAGCTTCGACTCGTGGACGGACGGACGGACTGACGGGATGCCGCGCTCCCACCGGCCTCCTCCGACCGCCCAGCGGCAGGCGAACGCCACGGGTAGTGCCGCCGGCAACGCCGCCGAGCCCAAGCCCGAAGGCGGCAGCCTGGCGATGACTTTCAAAATTGTTCTCCTTTTTGCAGGACTTATGGTTAAAGTTCCCGTGGGGTTGTATTTTTCCTGTAAATTACTGCTTTTCCAAAGCCTCCTGTTAATGTCGCCTGATGACAGTGGCTTTTACGCGACCATTGTCGCGGTGGTGGGGCTGCATGTGGTGCTGGCGGTGGTCGTGTTCTTCGTGTGGAAGGAGGGGATGCCTGACTGGTGGGAAGAGAAAAGCGAGTAGTGCAGCGCCGCTTCCCAGCTGCAGGCGCGGGGGCGGGGAGCCCTGAAACGGGGTTTCTTGTTTTTCTTGTCCGTGTTTAAAAAAAAAAAAGTGTGTGTTTTCTGTTTTCTGGTTTTTTTTCTGTTTAAGTGGGGCGGAGGGTGGCGGGGAGGGAAATTAAGTATTTACTGCATTTTATACATCGATAAAAATGTGGGGAGGGGGCTGACATTTTTCTCGACTGTCATGTGCCAAGTGCTTTTCGTCCGGACAGGATGCTTTTGACGGAGATCATGTTTGACCGATGTAAATATTAGTGTCAAAATAGAAACTAAGATATAGTAGAGTTAGAATTTATTTCATATTACAGTACGTGTCGTGACGTAATTTTTATGGCTTGGCTCAAGCGACAATTTTAAGAGTGCACGTAAGTACCAATGCGCACAACTAAATTACGTTTTACGTCATTAGTCTGTGTTCTCAGTGAGCCTCTGCCAGAATCATAGAATTTGTGGTTTTTTCTTTACCGTTGGTTGCTTATTGCTCATATTTTGGATCAGTCTGTGTATTCATTGGGTTCTGGCTTCTGACCTAATCAGTTGTATTTTGGGGGCATATTTTTGGTGAAAATTGAGGTCAGTTTGTTATTTTAGATTAAGACTGTTAGAGTTAACGATGCAGCAACGTGCTGCCGAGGTAAAATCCTGCACTGGAAGATCTTGGTAAAGTTCTCTGCAGTACCTGTTAAAGAGTGACCTCATTCTTACGCAGGTTATGTACGTGACTTAAACTCCATCTACAAGTGATTTTTTCTCCCTCCTGTTTTCCATTTGTTTTTCAGTAGCATTTGGTAAGTCTTTGCAAATAGCTATGAAATTCTAAGGTAGAAATATCCACTCCAACAGTGGAATTTTGAGAAACAGTATAAGAGGCGTGGATTAATTTCACCTTTTGATTGGAAATGCTGTTTTAATAGATGACAGTTTGAGTTCGGATTCTGCCCGTGTTATCTGTTGACTATGTGTAGATTTTATGTGTTGACCTTTTTTAAAAAATTAGTATTTGGTTTAATGGTTAATCCCTTATTCTGATACTTGATTTTAGAGTGGAAATAAAATATGGCAAAATGGACTTAGAATAAAGAAATGTTTACTCATTCCTTAAAAGCTGAGTAAATCTGTAGTAAGAAAAATGCAAAGTAGTTTGGGCTGGGTTCCATTTTTGCACATAAACACTACATTTATGTAAAGTTCTTTCAAAGGATGCATTCTACATGAGTGTAAAAATACCCTAAATGTGCAGTGTCATTTTGAAGGTTAGGTCATGTGAGATGATCTAGACAATCTCTTTTCTCAGCCTCACATTTTCCTTTCTTTCCAACCCTGACCCCCTCTACCATCATCCAGTCCCCCGCCCCCATTATCCCATTTCCCCTGAGCACTCTCTCCTCGGCTACCTCTCTGAGAAGGGACCTCTTCTCAGCTCCAGTCCTTTCCTTCCCCTACCCCACCTTCCTAAGCTGGGTTCTTGGTTTTTCGGATTTTTAAAATTTCCAGATGGACAGATTGTATATATTTAACTGAAGAAGTAGGACTCGTTGATTACTTGATTTTTTCCCCCACCCCAGCCCCTCCAATCTTTTATCATAAGTGGATCTGCTGTAGGAAAAAAGGTAAATGAAAACAGAAATATTTAATTCCCTGTGTCATGTCTGTTTAGCCTCATTGATGCTACTCACAGAGATGTGGATGTGCTGTTACTGCTTTCTAACTCTGCCTACTACGTGGCCTAGTAAGTTGCTTATTGATTTAAAGCTTTTACTTTTCTTTTTTAATGCGAGTAAATTTCCTTTTTAGAATTTGTAACACAAAAAAGTTAAGAATCTAGTTTTATGTATTTTAAGAAATTTCACTGAACCCCTTTACCTTACATAATTGTTACATCACTCTGACTTCAGTTTGAAAGTGCTTTATAATCAGTGTGTTTATATAAGTGTTCTTTTAGTATTAGTTCCTATAG
Organism: Orcinus orca; assembly: GCF_937001465.1. NCBI lineage: Eukaryota > Metazoa > Chordata > Mammalia > Artiodactyla > Delphinidae > Orcinus > Orcinus orca. The sequence continues at coordinate 79,302,776 of NC_064572.1, forward strand.
ATCTCAAGTTTTGATGTATTCCACATATTTTTATTGTGAATGACCATATAGCATTGTTTATTACTATAGCTTAGTTAAATGTTTCCCCATTGTTAGGCATTAAAATACTCCCATCTTTTTTGCTATTATGAATGATACAGCTGTCTATGTGCAGGTAATTGTGTGTGTGTGCACATGCACTTCTCTGATTATAAGGGTATGATGAATTATATGACTTTTGTGCCTTATTGCAAGATTGATCTCCGGAAAGACTACCAGTTAACAATGCCACTAGCAGAAATACAAGTACTTCCTCATAGCCTTACCAGAATTGAGGTTTATTTTTTTCAAATACATATATATTTACTTTCTTTTGGGCCTTGTGTGAACTGTCATTGGCCCAGGTGCCTATTGGCACTGATCATATGGATTTCTCATTCTTGATTTTGGATATCAGATTTATCTGCTGTATCAGGAATACATAGCTTCAGTATATGTATGTGTTTTTCTCTCCTTTTAGGTTAAGTTTTAGGTTTGTTTTCTTTTAGTGTAAGATGTATAAACTGATTTTCCTTTAGCTGTTGAACTATATATTTATGTGTGTGTGTGTGTGTGTATATATATATATATAAAAATATTAGTGTCAAAATAGAAACTAATTTACCCCAGAATGTATTGTGCTGTGGAAGATTTTAACTGCATAGTAGTTGCTGTTATACCTCAGCTGACAAGCCAAATATGCTTTTGATTTTAATCCTCTTCTTACTCTCTTTCCCTTTGTCTAGTTATGATGATGAAGTTGACAAAGTAAACCAGTATCAACGACTAAGTCTAGAAGATCTGGAAAAAATTGAAATAGGTAAATTTTAACATACTAACCAAGTCATAGAAAGCAAATATTGTTTCTTCTAAGAATGGGTCATTATTTAAGCACATGGTATAACATCTTATTAGAATCAGAAGGGGATAGTCTAGTACATTTCTTAGGATTCCCTTCTGATTTTGAGAGATTAGTGATGGATATAGTCTAATAATAACTATATTTCTTTCATTACTTGCCTTGTGAAGATTAACCCTGGGATCGAGACAGTTTAAATATTTGAGACTGAAGAATTTTTATTTATAATCTCATGAAACCAAATCATAAGCATGTGCTCTCATTTAGATTATGAAGAAAAATGCTAAATAACTGATGAATGTCAGTCTTTTGAAGATACAGAAGAAAATGAATGTTATGTGAAAGATTTACATGTATTCATTTGGGTCTTTAGGTCCTGAACCCACTCTTTTTGGTAAGGCAAAGTTCTCCTGCATGCGACTGCACTACAGATATAAAGAAGCAAGTGGCTATTTCCACACCTTGAGAGCTGTAATGCGCAATCCAGAAGAGGATGGAAAAGGTAATGGAGAGAGATGAAAGTATTCAGTGATAACTTTTTCTCTGCTTTTATAAGCCCAAGTGGACTTGGGGACTGTACATCCCCAGTACCAACTGAATGATCCAGGCAAACAGCTTTGTGATTTGAGATCTTGAAATAGCAGCTTTGTTCCCAACAATGCAGGGACATTATTTGAACTGATGATGTAGTCTGGGGCAAGGGAATCTATTATGGGAATTCTCAGTGTGTTTGGCCTTATGGGTGTCATGGCTTTTCCTACCACATACGCCTCTCATGGATAGTAGTCAGAAACAACACCTGTCTTGTTCACGGCTGTTGTCTCAGCATCTAGCAGTGTTTGGACCGATGAGGGTTTCAGAATAAACTTTTAATTCCAATTGATTTGGTTATTTTGTTCTTTAGTCTTCTGTTGAAATTTTACAACATTTTGAATTAGTGAGGGGAGTGATGAACAAATAGCATTTTTCTGTAAATTATAACAAATAAACTTGTATCTAATTACAAGACTACAAATTTCATTTGGAGTTCTGAGAACTGCTAATTTTTAAATATGTTTTTGGAGAAACTGGCAAGCAACTATATTTGGGTTTCAGATACCCTTCAGTGCATTGCAGAGATGCTGCAGATCACCAAGCAAGCCATGGGATTAGATGTGCCTATAATAGAGAAAAAGCTTGAGAGGTAAGTATACTACTTTGGATAGTAATGTCTTTATTCTTCAGAGAAGATTAAAGTTTTACTTCTTTTAAAGTATTTGCAAAAGGGAGAGAAATCACATTATGATACTGTGTCGGTATTTAGAGGGATCAGAAAGTAATAATTACTTTCGTGGATCAGAAAGTAATAATTTTGTTTAAATTATGGCCATGGGACTTCCCTGGCGATCCAGTGGTTAAGAAAGACTCCATGCCTCCACTGCAAGGGGCCACTGGTTTGATCCCTGGTCAGGGAACTAAGATCCTGGATGCCGCTCGGCGTGGCCAAAATAGTAATAATAATAAATAAAATAAATTATGGCCACAAGTGATGCATTTTGAAACGCTTAAATATACTCTTAAAAGAGGGAACATTCAAATTTAAATAACTTTTTAGAGAAAATAACCAGCCAGTATGTTTTAAACACTAGGTTTTTGAATTTTGGAAAAGAATGCCTGTAAACAGATTATTTTACATTTAAAATCTGTGGGTTTTCCATCTAATGAGCAGGTTTTAAAGTCCACATTCCACTAGAAAAGAGTCATTTGGTCATCTAGAGGAAAACTGTCTTCTGTTAGGAATAATTATTTCAGTGTTTCCTTTTTTTTTAATTGAATGAGATTATTTAAATTTTATAGAATCTATAAAGGGCTACTATAAAGTAGCTCTTTAACATCATAATTTTTATGAAATATTCTCATGACCAGTGATCTTGCAATGACCAAGTGTGGAACCAGTGTACTAAGACGTGTGGTAAATAGCACTGACTTTTTTCTTTATAGCAGCCATGAGGGATGCCAGAGAAGAAAACACTAAGTGCAGTTATGTTAAATGTCCCAAGTCTTCTAAAATAAATCCAGGTAGCCCACAGGAAACATAAGGAAACGGCGTTCTTTCCCCTCCCCGCTCTGCCTGAATTCAGCAGAATTGGAATGTGTAGACACCTTAGTTAAGATGCTGTAGACACCTGTCTATAGTTAGTGTTGCCTTTGCTGGTGGTTTAGATTGCTGATGTGGTGGATCTGTGCTGCCCCCATTTGTAGTCAGTCACCACATATGGCTGTGGAGCCTTTGAAATGGGACTAGTCTAAATTTTGGGTGTGGGGTTTTTCTGGAAACATTTATTCTCAGAATAATGCAAAAGCAGAGGTTGAGGCTACTGTTAGGAGGCTTCCCTCCCCTCCTCCATTACCTCCCTCTCCTCCCCGAATGCCCAAGAACTCAACATAATTCATCTAATTACTGTGAAGTGCTTCATTAAGTAGGATTAAAATATTGCAGATGTAGTGTTTCCACAGGGTGGTTCTTCGGTGCACCAGGTGGCCTGCTTGAGAAAGATGACAGCACATGTGGGAGATGTCTGTGGCCTGATGGCTGAACTTGGGGTTAAAGTCACACAGCCGGGCCACCCATTCCATTCGGTGCCTGGGGGTGACTCGTCAATGTCACTTACAAAGGCTTCTGCTGCCCTGTTGTAAAATATACAATACTGTGCATTGGCTGTTCCAAAGACTTAGTTTAAGAAAGATTAAAATATCTGATTAATCATCTTTTAATACTGATTATATGTTGAAATGATATTTTGTATATAAAATTGTCTATAGCTCACATATTTGTATTGGATATTAATGTTCTTGCATCAAGTCCAAGGGGTTATCTGGGTTTATCATTTAGCAGTGTACTGTTTTTAAGAAATTGGGGCCATTTTAAATAAGAGTTTTCACTTACATTAATAATTGGCCTCCATGGGGAAATTAACTTTTTTCTTTTCTAATTTGTAGGAAGAGCAGCAAACCTCATGAAGACATCATTGGCATCAGATCTCAAAATCAAGGCTCTTTGGCCCAGGGAAAAAAATTTTTAATGAGCAAATTTTCATCTCTAAACCAAAAAGTGAAACAGACCAAATCCAATGTAAATATTGGCAATCTACGAAAGCTAGGAAACTTTACAAAACCTGAAATGAAAGTTAACTTTCTAAAACCAAACTTAAAAGTAAATCTTTGGAAATCAGATAGTAGTCTTGAAACCATGGAAAACACTAGTGTGGTGGATAGTAAAGCCCAGGCAGAGTCAGATGGGGAAATGTCTTCAGATAATGACTCATACCACTCTGATGAATTCCTTACAAATTCTAAGTCTGATGAAGACAGGCAGCTAGCTAACTCTTTAGAGAATGTAGGGCCAGTAGACTATGTTCTTCCTAGTTGTGGTATTATTGCTTCAGTACCTCAATTAGGCAGTCGATCCCAGTCTATGAGCAGCACTGATATTAGCGTTCATGTTCCTTCAGAGGTTACTCTTGCTCATGAAAGTGGGCCTGGAAAAGGCTGTGAGTCTTCTCAGAAGAAAAGTCCTTCTGCTGACAACATACACACATTGACTGGCTTTGCCAAGCCCGTGGATATTTATTGCCACAGATTTGTTCACGATGCACAAAACAAAATGAGTCAGCTGTCAGAAACCAGGTCTGTTTCTCAGCAGGCTAGTGAGGAAGGAAATCACGTGACCAATCAAGTTTCTAACGAAGACACTCAATTTGAATCAGCGGAACAGATACCTTCTCGACCATCTCAGTTAGATGTGTCTTTTTCTGCAGCAGGCCCACAGCTTTTGTCAGTTGAACCAGTGCATTCGGTTGTATCTCAAAAGACCCCCGGCTCCGAATCTGGCACACTTGAACTCGAGAGAGGGCTTCACGTAACTCCTTCTCCTTCAGAGAGCTGTAGCAGCAGAGCAGTCTCTCCCTTTGCAAAGATTCGAAGTTCCATGGTCCAGGTTGCTACTATTACCCAAGCTGGATTAACCCAGGGGATAAGCTTTGCAGTGGCAAAGGTTCAGAAGAGCCCTGCAGAACCTGAAGGAGTTAATGAAGTCCAGCAGAATGAACTTAAAAATATGTTTACTCAATGCCAGACACGAATAATTCAGATTTAGTTTTTAGCCACACAGAATCCTGTGGCTTTTATTTAATCCAAAAAAAAAGGTGTCATATAACCTGTACTGTCTCTGAATCTAGGGATCACAAATTCTAATTATGTTTATTTTGGAAAGGTTTTAAAAGGAGACTGAACCTGAGCAGATTTCCAAATTTGAGAGCTAGGACAGCGGACGTGCATCATCCTAGAATGCAGACCTAAGTAGCTTATACACTACAGAGCAGTTTGTCTCTTTAAAAGTAATTCAGGAATAGATTACTTTGGGATGTAATAACCTGAACATTTTTTGGAGTTGGGTGGGTGGGGAGAATGTATGAAGTAGACACAAAGGGTGGACATGGATCCATTTAGGTGATTAGCATTTTTCGTAACTTGTTTTTCTGTTTGTCAGTTCATTTCTGTGTGTTTCCTCTACAAGGTAAATACTTAGTTTTTAGTGACTTCAAAGTGTTACTAGTATGGCAAAGCATTTTAATATAAAAACTGTTGGTTTAAGTTTTTAATGGCTTAACCATTCCCTATAAAGAGTTAATTGAGGGCTAATGGCGTTACAGTCAAGAAATGAATGCCCATTTGATGTTAATTTTCCCCACATTCTACTTAAATTTAAAATACTGCTACCTTGTACGCCCCAAAGTCTAGGAGCATTAAGACTTGTCAGTCATAAAACCTGAGCTGTCAGATGTGAACACCAGCACCTATTAATTTTGCTCTCTTTTCAGAAATGTTAAGAACGTATACATATTGGATACTGGTAATGTTTGAAAGAAGTCTTTCAAGTTGTAATTTTTTGCAGGGGGCAGTCCATAACATCCTGTGTAGTCGAGCACAACTACTGAAAGTTTAATCTGAAGCACAACTGTGCTAAAACTTTAGGTTTTATGACTGTAACCTTGACCACATGGAACCGGGGCCTTGTCTGTAAGCCTATACAGTAAGAAAGTTGCACACCTTATTCCAAACAAGTACTGGTTTGTCTGATATCTTTAGAGCCTTTCTCTGTTGAAATGATTCTCAGCTAAACATTATGTCTGTTGTAACTTTGATATTTCCACTTTTGTTATTTATTAGTGGTATCTTTTTTGAAGTGTCAGATGTCGTGACTATTTAAAATAAAATATCATCATAATTTAAAGTGACAATGTCTATGAGAATTCCTTGAATAATATTTTGAAGATAAAGGTTTGATATTTTATGTCAGACTAAAGAATTTGGAAACAAGGTAAGTTTGCCATAACTGAACACTTGGTCCCAGCCTTTCCTAATACTTTACTCTTTTGAAGTGTTTTCATGACTTTAAAAATGATGAAATGGATCACAAACCATCAAATTTTAAAAACCAAACATCGAAACTGAATGCTTTTTTCTCTTACCACCTTTTCTTGAAACTATTAGATGTCCTACAACATGAAAGAAAATAAAGTCAAGGTCAGGTGATAAAAGTATGTGTTTTTAAGCTCCAAAGAAATTAGTTCCAAAGAGATTTTTGAAAACTAAAATTAAGGAATTAAAATCAAGTTAATTAAAATTAATTTTAAAACTAAAATTAAAACTAAAATTTAATCTCAATCAAGGTGATAATATATAGATGTCTGTTCAGTTTCCCGGTGCTTCAAATAGGATTAACATTGCATTAGAACAACAAACTTCACTGTCCAAGGAGAAAAGGATTTCTGAAGCCCAGAGTACTAATCTCTTACCTGAATGGGACTTCAGAGGGAGGACGCCGTGCTGCACCACCTCTCATACTGAAGTTTACGTCTGGTAATGGTTTTCCACACAGAAGATCACATGGGGTGAGTCTCATAATTCATGAAAAACAGCCCAAAGTACTAGTAATTTAGGAAGTTTTATTTATTTGAAAGGGTTTTCCTTTCAGGGGAACTTCTCTGTAAGACCAAGCAAATTATGTACTTCTCTTTGGTAAATTACAATTCACACTGGCACAATAAACACACAGTAACTCATCTACTCTGTTGAATTTTATTCCCACAAATCCAGTTGAGCCTTTGTTTTATTTCTAAAAGTTTAAGGAAGGTCTAGTCTACCAGTTATAAAAATGAAAACCAGTTAGAATTCTAAATATAAACAGATTATTTACATTAGTTTATAAAAATAGATTTGAGTTTAGGAAAAGTTAAACAACTAGTAATTTTCACTTCAGTTCATGAGGCATAATAAACTCCTCCATTTTCAAGGCTGACCCTGTTTTCTTGGTTAGCAATGTCACTTTAGGCCTTGGGGGCCAGGGGGGTGCAGAATTTAAGTAATCATTTAACTGATTTCTAATGTTTCTGACTAAGTAAGTTACTAAGAGAAACTAATCTTTATATATAACCAGTGATAGCTTAAAAGTAGTGTTCTAACCTTTTCAAAGATTCTTGATGCCACTTATACTACTATACTGTATCAATTCGCTTTCTAGCTATGGATAATATTTTTATTCCTTTGAAAATTTGTATTAAAACTGTAATTTGTCTGGGGAAAACCTACCTACATACAGTTTTATCAGGGCATTCCTGGACTAGCAGATAATATTAGTTCATCTAATACATCTGGAACTAATTGATAAATTTATATAAAAAGTGCAAAATCCAATGTAATCACAGCAACTAATGACATTTATTAAGGAAAAGAATTAAAAACCATTTTTTTCTAAAGAAGGCATTTTTTAAAAAGTTTAATAAATTTTGTCCTCTTCCTATTTGGGCAAAACAACTTCACAGGGCAGACAGCATTCCCTTAAGCGAGTCCATAAAACAGTGGTTCCCAAATGCACTGGAGTGAAATGAGAAAAATAAGGACAATGTAGTGTTTTTTCAAAAAGCTACATTTATTCCATTTAAAGGACTATCTCTTGTTCTGAGATTGTCCTTTTATGAAGGAAAAAAGAGTGATAATACAGTGACTTCTTTCAGATTACTTGGCAAAATAAATTGGCAACTCTGTCAATCCCGACAATTTTTAGAAGTATTACTGGTCCATGAAACCCAAAACGTCTGGGAACCACTGCCATTTAAAGACTTGTTTTGCATGTTGTTAACAACTGTTAAATGGAAAAAAGCTGTGGTCAGATGTCTGGGAGATAATATTATAGAATTTCACATGATCATGTGAATTATGGCAAGTATGCTCCATTCCCCAAACTTGGACCACTGTACACATTCACACCCACTGTTCATTGGAAAGACATAAAAATCTGAAGTGAACAATTCCTCTGACTTTGGAATTGCAACCATTTTCTTCAAATGATGTTGATGTTAGCATTTCAACAGAGTCTGGCCTATGACTTAGCTGAAGCTACGGAAACTAAGGAAATGGTATAATCAGCAACATTATCAATATTAAACTTTTAATATCAAATACAATTTTGTACATTACTAATTTATATAATTATAAAACAAACTTCAAAAGCTCCGTAAAATCAGTAAGGAAAAAGCCCTTACTGAATATTATATAAACTTTAGATGTTACCAGGTGTGATTTCAGGAAAAGACATTGGTTTTTTCTTTTGATACAAATTATCTACAAAACAGTGTGGTATAAATGATATTTGAATTTTACAATAATGTGGCTACAATTCGCCCATTACTCTTTCATAGATGTCAGTACCTTCAAAGTTCATTTCCATTCACACATTTCTGCTGTTGAAGCCTGGTTCTTCTTAAAGACTCTAGCTGCTTTGCTCTTAGCCATCGTTCTCTTGACAGTGTTGTCTGACCAGCACTGAGAGACAGAAACCTGGTTTGAAATACAGAAACAAATTTAAGTCTAGACCTAGAATAATGACTATTTTTTTTTTAAGACCTACTGGTTTGTAAGTTTTTTTTAATACTGTTGTGGGAGACAAGACCATCTGGTAACTACAGAGCTCAACAACCAAGTTAGACTTCTACAAAGGAACACTTTGTCATATTTGGAGGGTGATTCTCTCTTTGAAGTGTGGAGAACAGGGAGCATGCCTGGTCCACTGAGGTGATCCCTGGCCACTGATTCCCTCTCAATGAGTCATTCCACAAGGGATTTTTAGAAGGAAGAAGTTCATTTCCATTTTTCTAAGTCTGCCTCAGTTACCCTAAGTAAGCAGATTTATCTACAGCTCAATGAAAAGGCAATCGTGGACATGTACACTCACCGAGCTACAATGAGCAACTGGTGGAGATCATCGGCAGTGATGCTCTGAGGATCGTTCTTGCGCATCTCCACAAAATCATCTTCAACTGCCTTTATCAAACAGTAAATGAACTTTAAAATTATTCCTTATGAGGAAACGACATTTGCATTTTGTAGGGAAAAGGAAGGTAACATGGTGCCTTGCCTAATGTGAAAATGAGGAAGTCACCCTGCATCTTAGACAAATGAGGTAATAATATGGGTAAAAGGACTGAAAACCAAACTTTACACATAAGTTATACCACTGAGGAAAGTACTCTAAACAAAGTAACAAAACTCAAGATTCATTTGAGAACACCAGGCAAACAGATAAAAGCCAGCAACGTGCATAGCAAACATGATGCCTTTAAACACAGGGAAGAGAGACGTCAGCAAAAATTGCCAAGTAAGGACCTCTGAAGATCCTCACCACCATTAAAGGGAACAAGAACACAGGCAAAAATGATCAAAATCAGCTTCTTCAAAACTCTACACATTAACCAGATGCTTGAAACAATTCGGGGAGCATTTTTTCAAGAAAGATAGGAAGAACAGTGAGCTTTGAGGCATTTAAATTTGCCCTATTCCTCTACCCACCTCCAAGCAGCCCTGAAAACAGCCAGCCTGGCAACCACTGGAGAGGGCTGTGGGGCTGGAGCTGTCAAAGCACCATTCCCAGAGAACTGTTATTATTTGACTGTCTGGTAGTTCCCAGGAAGAATCCATTTGCAAGCCTGTCTTTATTTAACCTGACTTGGCACTTGCCCACTGTGAGTAGCCTATTCCCCCAGAGAGTTTATCAAAAGCAATCAGAAGCAACTACTGATCATCTTAGCCATCCCAGACATTGGGTAACAGCTGGGGCAAACAGCAGGCTAACCAAAACCATTAAAAAGAAAATCTAGGGAATGAGAGAGATTGGTTCAGACGGCGGAGTAGATGGACATGTGCTCACTCCCTCTTGCGAGAACACCTGAATCACAACTAACTGCTGAACAATCATCGACAGGAAGACACTGGCACTCACCAAAAAAGATACCCCACATCCAAAGACAAAGGAGAAGCCACAGTGAGACGGCAGGAGGGGTGCAATCACAATAAAATCAAATCCCATAACCACTGGGTGGGTGACTCACAAACTGGAGAACAATTATACCACAGAAGTCCACCCACTGGAGTGAAGGTTCTGAGGCCCATGTCAGGCTTCCCAACCTGGGGGTTCGGGAATGGGAGGAGGAATTCCCAGAGAATCAGACTTTGAAGTCTAGAGGGGTTTGATTGCAGGACTTCGACAGGACTGGGAGAAACAGACTCCACTCTTGGGGGGAACACACAAAGTAGTGTGTGCATCAGGACCCAGGGGTAAGGAGCAGTGACCCCAGGGGAGACTGAACCAGACCTACCTGCTAGTGTTGGAGGGTCCTGTGCAGAGGCGGGGGGTGGCTGTGGCTCACCGTGAGGACAAGGACACTGGCAGCAGAAGTTCTGCGAAGTACTCCTTGGTGTGAGCCCTCCCAGAGTCTGCCATTAGCGCCACCAAAGAGCCCAGGTAGGCTCCAGTGCTGGGTCGCTTCAGGCCAAACAACCAACAGGGAGGGAACCCAGCCCCACCCATCAACAGACAAGCAGATTAAACTTTTACTGAGCTCTGCCCACCAGAGCAACAGCCAGCTCTACCCACCACCAGTCCCTCCCATAAGGAAACTTGCACAAGCCTCTTCGACAGCCTCATCCACCAGAGGGCAGACAGCAGAAGCAAGAAGAACTACAATCCTGCAGCCTGTGGAACAAAAACCACATTCACAGAAAAAATGGACAAGATGAAAAGGCAGAGGGCTACGTACCAGATGAAGGAAAAAGATAAAACCCCAGAAAAACAACTAAATGAAGCGGAGACAGGCAATGCTGCAGAAAAAGAATTCAGAATAATGACAGTAAAGATGATCGAGGACCTCAAAAAAAAATGGAGGAAAGATCGAGAAGATGCAAGAAGTGTTCAACAAAGACCTAGAAGAGTTAACAAACAAGCAGAGATGAACAATACGATAACTGAAATGAAAAACACACTAGAAGGAATCAATAGCAGAATAACTGAGGCAGAAGAACGGATAAGTGACCTGGAAGACAGAATGGCGGAAATCACTGCTGCGGAACAGAATAAAGAAAAAAGAATGAAAAGAAATGAAGACAGCCTAAGAGACCTCTGGGACAACATTAAATGCAAAAACATTCGCATTATAGGGCATAGAGGGACCCTACCTCAATATAGTGGGCATAGAGGGACCCTACCTCAATATAATAAAGGCCATATATGACAAACCCACAGCAAACATCATTCTCAATGGTGAAAAACGGAAAGCATTTCCTCTAAGATCAGAAACAAGACAAGGATGTCCACTCTCACCACTATCATTCAACATAGTTTTGGAAGTCCGAGCCACGGCAATCAGAGAAGAAAAAGAAATAAAAGAAATACAAATTGATAAAGAAGAAGTAAAAGTGTCACTGTTTGCAGATGACATGATACTATACATAGAGAATCTTAAAGATGCCAGCAGGAAACTACTAGAGCTAATCAATGAATTTAGTAAAGTTGCAGGACACAAAATTAATGCACAGAAATCTCTTGCATTCCTATACACTAATGATGAAAAATCTGAAAAAGAAATTAAGGAAACACTCCCATTTACCAGTGCAACAAAAAGAATAAAATACCTAGGAATAAACCTACCTACAGAGACAAAAGACCTGTATGCAGAAAACTACAAAACACTGCTGAAAGAAATTAAAGATGCTACCAACAGATGGAGAGATATACCATGTTCTTGGATTGGAAGAATCAATGTTGTGAAGATGACTATAGTACCCAAAGCCATCTACAGATTCAGTGCAATCCCTATCAAATTACCAATGACATTTTTTACAGAACTAGAGAAAAAAATCTTAAAAGTTGCATGGAGACACAAAAGACCCCGAATAGCCAAAGCAGTCTTGAGGGAAAAAAAACAGAGCTGGAGGAATCAGACTCCCTGACTTCAGACTATACTACAAAGCTACAGTAATCAAGACAATACAGTACTGGCACAAAAATAGAAACACAGATCAATGGAACAGGATAGAAAGCCCAGAGACAAACCCACACACCTATGGTCAACTAATCTATGATAAAGGAGGCAAGGAGATACAATGGAGAAAAGACAGTCTCTTCAATAAGTGGTGCTGGGAAAACTGGACAGCTACATGTAAAAGAATGAAATTAGAACACTCCCTAATACCATACACAAAAATAAACTCAAAATGGATAAAAGACCTAAATCTAAGACTGGACACCATAAAACTCTTAGAGGAAAACATAGGAAGAACACTCTTTGACATAAATCACAGCAAGATCTTTTCTCATCCACCTCCTAGAGTAATGGAAGTAAAAACAAAAATAAACAAATGGGACCTAATGAAACTTAAAAGCTTTTGCACAGCAAAGGAAACTACAAACAAGACGAAAAGACAACCCTCAGAATGGGAGAAAATATTTGCAAACAAATCAACAGACAATGGATTAATCTCCAAAATATATAAACAGCTCATGCAGCTCAATATTAAAAAAACAAACCACCCAATCCAGAAATGGGCAGACGACCTAAACAGACATTTCTCCAAAGAAGACATACAGATGGCCAAGAAGCACATAAAAAGCTGCTCAACATCACTAATTATTAGGGAAATGCAAATCAAAACTACAATGAGGTATCACCTCACACCAGTCAGAATGGGCATCATCAGAAAATCTACAAAGAAAAATGCTGGAGAGGGTGTGTAAAATAGGGAACCCTCTTGCACTGTTGGTGGGAATGCAAACTGATACAGCCACTATGGAGAACAGTATGGAGGTTCCTTAAAAAACTAAAAATAGAATTACCATATGACCCAGCAATCCCACGACTGGGCATATACCCAGAGAAAACCATAATTCAAAAAGACAAATGCACCCCAGTGTTGACTGCAGCACTATTTACAATAGCCAGGACATGGAAGCAACCTAAATGCCAATCCACAGACGAATGGATAAAGATGTGGTACATATATACAATGGAATATTACTCAGCCATAAAAAGGAAATAAATTGGGGCATCTGTAGAGACGTGGATGCATCTAGAGACTGTCATACAGAGTGAAGTAAGTCAGAAAGAGAAAAACAAATATTGTACATTAACGCATATATGTGGAACCTAGAAAATGGTACAGATGAACCGGTTTGCAGGGCAGAAATTGAGACACAGAAGTAGAGAACAGACGTATGGACACCAAGGGGGGAAAGTGGTGGGGTTGTGGTGTGATGAACTGGGAGATTGGGATTGACATATATATACTAATATATATAAAATGGATAACTAATAAGAACCTGCTATATAGGGCTTCCCTGGTGGCACAGTGGTTGAGAGTCGGCCTGCCGATGCAGGGGACATGGGTTCATGCCCTGGTCCGGGAAGATCCCAAATGCCGCGGAGCGGCTGGGCCTGTGAGCCATGGCCGCTGAGCCTGCGCAGCCAGAGCCTGTGCTCCGCAACGGGAGAGGCCACAACAGTGAGAGGCCCGCGTAACACACACACACACAAAAAACAAAAAACAAAGAACCTGCTGTATAAAAAAAAAAAAATTCAAAAGTCACTGTGGGAAAAAAAAACAACCACCAAACCAAAAAGAAAAAAAAAAAGAAAATCTGGGGAATGAGATATCCTTAAGGGGATCTGGAGGGGGAGGAATACACATATATATGTATATATACATATACACACATATGCATATATATGTATATATACATATACACACACACATATATATTCTTTTATACACATATACATATACACACCCACACACACAAATATGTGTGTGTGGGTGTGTATATCTATCCCCAACCACCAGGAATTTAGAAGGTCACATGCATGCCCAGGGCTGGGCACATGCTCAGAAGATCTGAGCCTGAGTAGGCAGGCCATAAGCTCTCACCACTGAACAACCTTGAGGCTCTGTGCAAGTAGAAGGCAAAGGCTAGGGGGCAGCTGTAAACTGCATGGCTGAGTGTTAAAGGATTGCTCCAACATGGATACAGAGTCCCTTAGCTTAGACTGGGAGACTGCTTCCAGGCATCTAAGGAAATTAAATTTCTATCCAATCACTGCCCACTGAGCTAACCAAGCCAAGACTTCAGTGCCCACATACAACTAAGAATACAGACTTTTAAAAATCAGTTCAGAAAAGTCACTAAACAACAAAGAGCAACAACAACAAAACCCTGGGGGGGCAGGTGGGGAGGGGGCAGAATCTGCCAGAGCAGAGTTGCCAAATTACATTATTTACAACACCTGGTTTGGGCTTCCCTGGTGGCGCAGTGGTTAAGAATCCGCCTGCCAATGCAGGGAACATGGGTTCGAGCCCTGGTCCGGGAAGATCCCCCATGCCGCGGAGCAACTAAGCCTGTGCGCCACAACTACTGAGCCTGTGTTCTAGAGCCCGCGAGCCACAACTACTGAAGCCCGCGCGCCTAGAGCCCGTGCTCTGCAACAAGAGAACCCACCCAATGAGAAGCTTGTGCGCCACAACGAAGAGTAGCCCCCACTTGCCTCAACTAGAGAAAAGCCTGCACGCAGCAATAAAGACCCAACGCAGCCAAAGATAAATAACTAGATTAAAAAAATAAATCATCTATAAAAAAGCTGGTTTTCAATACAAAAAGTAGGAGAAATACAAAGAGACAAGAATGTGTAGCCCCCTTCATTGGAAAATAAGGCCTTGAGGAAACTTAAATATTGGAATTACTACACAAAGACTTTAAATTAGCTATTTTAAATATATTCAAAGAACTAAAGGAAACCATGAATAAAGAACTTTAAGTATGAGAATGATGTCTCACCAAATAGAAAATACCAGTAAAGCGATAGGAATTATTTAAAAAGCAAACAGAAATTCTGAAGTTGAAAAATACAACTTAAATTAAAAATTCGCTTGAAAGGCAGAAGAAAGATTCAGCAAATCTGTAGACAGGCTGACCAAAATTATCTGGTCTGTGGAACAGAAAGCAAAAAGAATGAGGAAAACTGAACAGAGCCTCAAAGACCTGTGGGACACCATCAAATGTACCACATACATACATGGGAGTGCCACAGAGGAGAAAGGGGCAGAAAAAAACTTAAAGAAATAATGGTCAAAAACTTACCAAATGTCTTGAAAACTCCCCCCAAATGTGCATTAATCTGCACATCCAAGAAGCTCAATAAATTGCAAGTAGGATAAACTCAAAGAGATCCATATGTAGACACATTACAGCTAAACTGTCAAAAGCCAAAGAGAGAATCTTGAAAGGACAAGAGAAAAATGACTCATTGTGTACAAAGAACCCTCACTGGAAACTGACTTCTCCTCAGAAAATCCACTAGGCAGTTGGAGGACTTAAAAGTGCTGAAAGAACAAGCCTATGAACCAAGAATTCTACATCCAGCAATATTAGTCTCCAAAAATTAAGGAGAAATTAAGACATTCCCAGGTAAGCAAAAACTGAGAATGTGTCACAAGCAGAGCTCCCCCATAAAAAATACTGAGAAATACGAAAGAGAGTTCTCCAGGCTCAAGTGAAAGTAACTCGGATCCACGTGAAGATCACTGGTAAAGGTAACTACACAGGTAAATATAAAAGGTAGTATAAATGTCTTTAAAGACAACTGCATAAAGCAATAATTACAAATGTGTTGACAGACGTATCAGTGTATAAAGACGTAATGTGAATGATAATAAAGCACAAAGGAGCGGGAGAAGGAATGGAAGTATAAAGGAGCAAAGTTTTTGCATACTATTGTGCTTAAACTGGCATAATCCTAAATTAATCCCAGATTATCATAGTTAAGATGTTAGTGTAGCTCCCAGGGCAACTACTAAAGAAAAAAAATATGTCATAAAAGAAAAGACATGGAAATTAAAATTGTACACTAGAAATATCTATTTCAAACACAAGAAGACAATAATGGAGGACTAGAGGAACAAAAAAGACATATGACACAGAAAACAAATAGCAAGATTACCTTACCAGTAATTACAATAAATGTAAATTGATTAAATATCCCAATTCAACACAGGGAAATCCTTTGTTTTAACCCAAACACACCTTGGTTATTTCATCAGATATGCTATAATCCAGGAACCTCAAAAGGGTCAGGTAAATGCGGAATTTATTCAGCACGGAAGGCAGCACCGCAGAGAGAAGGCTGTTCATGTACTCCTCCATGTTTGGTGGAATTAGCTGTGGCTGTAAGTGGATCTGGCAGTCTGCCTAAAATGAGAAACAGTACACATCATTTTCCAAGTTCCTAAATCAACCTAGAATTTCAGAGGGATGCATTATCTCTATCAGCCCCTAAGGGAATTAAACACAATTCATTATTAGGGGGAGGTCACTTTTTAATATTAATTTCTATGCACTGTAACTCAGCAATAATTACAGAAGTTAGCCTTTTCTTTTTTTTTTTTTTTTTTTTTTTTTCGGTATGCGGGCCTCTCTCTGTTGTGGCCTCTCCCGTTGCGGAGCGCAGGCTCAGCAGCCATGGCTCACGGGCCCAGCCGCTCCGCGGCATGTGGGATCTTCCCGGACCGGGGCACGAACTCGTGTCCCCTGCATCGGCAGGCGGACTCTCAACCACTGCGCCACCAGGGAAGCCCAGTTAGCCTTTTCTTGGTTACTTATGTTTCCTCAATGGTATCAGTAAACATATAAAAAGATAGTGAATCTCTAAAAAGCAGCTAATTAAAATGTTATAGATGTTTTCTTAATCATGGAACATGTACTCTATTTCTTACTGAACTGCATTTCTAGAAACCACATATAGCAAATCACACTTTCCCACAGAAATTTACCACTGGGCCATTTCATTCTCATTCACAGGCAGTTCCTCATATATCAAGGGTGAACATCATTATACACAGCAACTGTACGCCTTTTCAACAACTGGGCATACTTCTCATCATTAATGACTCAGACGTAAAAGCTCTCTTCATTAGTCACTGATGATTCACCAGAGCATTTCACGATAAAGCATAGAAATAATTACCAGGTGATTAGGAACATTTTAAAAGGAACTCTAAAATATTTCTCACGTAGGATTGGCAGAAACAATGGAACAGAGGCAGCAAGAACAAAGGTCTGGATGTTAATCAGGCAATTTACAGACAGTTTCTACTTTCTCTCCCTACATGTGGGAGTTTTCTGCTGCCAAGAGTTTTCTTTGCTTGTCTTGTGATTTTCTTTACAGATACAAAGTTTTCATCCCAGAGAACAAAATAAGCAGTTCCCTCATTAATAATCGGCAGCCACAACTCTGAAACAAGTTTAACTTATTAATAATAAGCAGTACCAAGAAACAAAGCAAAAATATAGATATCTTTCCAATATAACCTCCGTCCATTTAAAAATGACCCTTCATTACCGGCAGGAGTGATCTCCCCTCCGAAGTAATAAAAACATTAATATTGCAGGGGAATTCCATCTGGTGGTAGCTGAAGTCATAATCCACCTTCTGCCAAGTTATTAGGTTGCTCAGGGCAGTCACATTATGAACACCTACAAAAACAAGGGAATAATTTTTCAGTAACTTGATTTTAATCACCTAACCAAATTAGTTTTGCTGACATTAATAATAAGACATGAGATTTCTACTGCTTTAAAAAAAAAGTATATGAGGCACTGTTCAGTCTTCTAAATGGTCATTAATTAATAGGCTTCACAGATAATATCTGTCAAGCTACACAAACATACTTCTGGAGCCAAGATTCCTCCCCCACCCACCCCAAATCTAATACCAAGCATCTGGTGTGCAATTAGATATAAAATAGTTCCCGATAAAAGTATGATTATTTTGTATGTGGCATCTTCACAGGGCTAAAATAATCTGGTAGAACCAAAATTATTTTTATACAGAGATAAGGTTACTGAATTTTACTGAGTTTATACTCACCTTTGCCTTAATTCTACCCAGTCTACACTATTTTTTCTATTTTTACCTCTTGAACTTACACCAGCAAAGTGTCTTAATTCTCATTTGAGCACAGATAAAGCAATCTGCTTTCTTGTAATTTTATAACATGTTCCATAACTGAGGTTAGTGCAAGCCATCTGATCTACTAAATATTTTTTCAGAGATTCTTTGAAAAAAAATTTTTAAATCACATTGGCTGGTAGAAAATGTTTTATTAGATCTTTTCTACAACTTTTCTTTTGAGGTAATATAGGACTAAAGGCAAAACCTCCTCCCTTTTCAGCCTTTAAAAAGCTACCTGCTACTTGGTGTATTATCATACTATTTTCAAACTATCACAAAACATAGTTGATGTACACAACTTATTTGTTAATGATATATGCTTTAACCAAATTCACAGAGCAAGCCTTTGTCTTAAGTACTTGTGAAGTGTGAATTTGTCTTTGTTCAGTTATTCCTTAGAAGATCATTACCACGCCTGGCTTTGCTGGGAGTTAGAAATGGAAGGACAACGTCCGTGCACACACCTGGCGTGTCCAGCTGCCCCTGTTCCAGGAGAGTTTCATCAATTACAAGAGAAGTATTGCTGGGCAGCTGGAGGAGCCCGCTGACCAAGCGATTGGCTGTGTAGTCTTTGTGGGGAATGAATTTCAAGTGGTTCATGTTCGCTATAGTCATCTGCAGATGAAAAGACTGCAAAGAGAAATTTTTTTAATGATCAAGGAACTAAGTTTCCCTCTTTTAAGAAAACATATATTTGGAGTTAAACACTACATTTTATAATGGAAAGAAAGAGCTTATTATTTCTAAGGGAGTAAGCAGTCTCATGGTTTCCTGAGCTCTTAGAAACAAAAATTTCTCCATCATAAGAATTTCTGATTCTATGAGCTGCTTTATTTTCAGCTGTCTTGTTCAGTATTCTTGAAGAATATTTTTTATTTTACCAGTGAACCAGAAACAAATGATAAACAACTGATATATATATCAAATATTCAGAGGCTTAACTTCTTTAACTGACCACAGGCTAACAAAACAGAAAATAAAATGTTTATTTACACATCAAGACGGAGAGAGAAAAGCTTAATTTTCCTCTGTGCTCCCTGAATTAAAATCATATTCATCAGTAAAGGCAAACATACAGTAGAAGTACGAAATCATCCATACACAAATACGATATCTAAATCAGTAATCGTGAGAGGAGAGGACAAACACCAAACTATATTGCCCAAGGTGATCTACAAATTCAATGCAATCCCTATCAAATTACCAATGGCGTTTTTTGTTTTTGTTTTTGTTTTTTTGCGGTACACAGGCCTCTCACTGTTGTGGCCTCTCCCGTTTCGGAGCACAGGCTCCGGACGCGCAGGCTCAGCGGCCATGGCTCACAGGCCCTAGCCACTCCGCGGCATGTGGGATCTTCCCAGACCCGGGCACAAACTGAACCTGTGTCCCCTGCATCGGCAGGCAGACTCTCAACCCACTGCGCCACCAGGGAAGCCCCCAATGGCATTTTCTATAGAACTAGAAAAAAAATTTTTAGTTTGTATGGAAACACAAAAGACCCCAAATAGCCAAAGCAATCTTGAGAAAGAAAAACGGAGCTGGAGGAATCAGGCTCCCTGACTTCAGACTATACTACAAAGCTACAGTCATCAAAACAGTATGGTACTAGCACAAAACAAAAATATAGATCAATGGAACAGAACAGAAAGCCCAGAAATAAACCCACACACATATGGTCAATTAATCTACAACAAAGGAGGCAAGAATATACCATGAAGAAATGACAGTCTCTTCAATAAGTGTTGCTGGGAAAACTGGACAGCCACACGTAAAAGAATGAATTAGAACAGTCTCTAACACCATATAAAAAAATAAACTCAGAATGGATTAAAGACCTAAATGTAAGACTGGATACCATAAAACTCCTAGAGGAAAACATAGGCAGAGCACTCTGACATAAATGGCAGCAATATCTTTTTGGATCTATCTCCTAGAGTAATGGAAATAAAAACAAAAATAAACAAATGGGACCTAATTAAACTTAAAAGCTTTTGCACAACAAAGGAAACCATAAACTAAATGAAAAGAAAACCTACAGAATGGGAGAAAATATTTGCAAATTATGCAACTGACAAGGGCTTAGTTTCCAAAATATACAAACAGCTCATACAGCTCAGTATCAAAATAACAAACCCAATCAAAAAGTGGGCACAGGGCTTCCCTGGTGGCGCAGTGGTTGAGTGTCCGCCTGCCGATGCAGGGGACACGGGTTTGTGCCCCAGTCCGGGAGGATCCCACATGCCACGGAGCGGCTGGGCCCGTGAGCCATGGCCGCTGAGCCTGCGTGTCCGGAGCCTGTGCTCCACAATGGGAGAGGCCACAACAGTGAGAGGCCCGCGTACCGCAAAAAAAAAAAAAAAAAAAAAAGTGGGCACAGACCTAAGTAGGCATTTCTCCAGAGACGACATACACATGGCCAAAAGGCACATGAAAAGATGCTCAACATTGCTGTTAGAGAAATGCAGATCAAAACTACAATGAGATATCACTCACACTGGTCAGAATGGCCATCATCAAAAAGTCTACAAATAATAAATGCTGGAGAGGGTGTGGAGAAAAGGGAATCCTCCTACACTGTTGGTGGGAATGTAAGTTGGTGCAGCCTCTATGGAAAACAGTATGGAGTTTCCTCAGAAAACTAAAAATAGAATTACTAAAGGATCCAGCAATCCCACTCCTGGGCATACAAACAAAACTCTAAACCAAAAAGATACATGCACCCCTTTGTTCATAGCAGCACTATTCACAATAGCCAAGACATGGAAACAACCTAAATGTCCATCAACAGATGAATGGATAAAGAAGATGTGGTACATATATACAATGGAATACTCAGCCATAAAATCCAATGAAATAATGGCATTTGCAGCAACATGGATGGATCTAGAGATTATCATACTAAGTAAAGTAAGCCAGACAGAGAAAGACAAATATCGTATGATATCACTTACATGTGGAATCTTAAAAAAAAAAAAAAAAAAAAGATACAAATGAACTTATATACAAAACAGAAATAGACCCACAGACACAGAAAACAAACTTATGGTTACCAAAGGGGAAAGGGCTGAGGGGTGGGGGGATAAATTAGGAGTTTGGGATTAACATAATACACTACTGCATATAAAACAGATAACCAACAGGGACCTACTATATAGCACAAGGAAGTATACTCAATATTCTGTAATAACCTATATGAGAAAAGAATCTGAGAAAAAAATAGATATATATGTGTAACTGAATCACTCTGCTGTACACCTGAAACTAACACAACACTGTAAATCAACTGTACTTCAATTTTTAAAAAATCTGTGAATCACTATATTGTACACCTGTAACTTATATAATATTATATATCAACTATACTTCCATTTTAAAAATTTTTAATAAATTTTGAAAATAAAATAAAACTATATTCATTCAGCATAGACAGCTGCAGACCTCTAAACAAATTGCTCCAAGGAGGCCTGAGGTGTGGAGGACTCCACACTGTCATCAGTGCTGTGGGTCTCGGAACCTGCTCTACCCGGGAGAGCCACCTCCTCACCCAGTCTCAGCAGCAGAAAATCAGTTAAGTCCACCTGCACCTCCCTCCGTCTTCCTGAGCCCACCACCCAGTGCCCTCTGCACCCTGCGTTGTACTTCAATCTAAGATCACTCTGGACCATAAAGAAGTATGTGTGGTACGGGTGGAGACTAGGGTGGGGAAGGATGTCAAGGAAGAGAGAAGGTGTATTTTCAAAATGCAGAGGATTTTTGTACTTTGGCTCAGTAATTCAAAGAAAGTGGGGGGGGGGGTGTCATATTATAGATACAAGGAAATGACCCCGAAAGAAACAGAGTCTGTCGAAACAAAAGGTGGCATAGAGCAGGGTGCAGCTCCATATAAGCAAAAGTAGGTCACTCACACTTACTGCTACGAAAACTAAATAAGATATTAAAAAGGCAAGTGTTTAGAAAAAGTTCAGTGCTAAACACAAACATAAGAGTAATATAAGGGAGTGGGAGATGGTAAAAATGAAACAGTAAAACAAACCACTACAAAGTGATGTAGAATAAAAAGAACAAAAAGGAAATACCTTACCATGCAAGGATCCTGAGTACTTTCCTCATATCACTTTCATACTTAAAAATATAATTCACGTCCCAAGTATGTGCTACTTAAATCTTGGCCTCAAGCTTTGAGTGGCCCTAGGCTGCCACTCAGACCCCACGTCCTACGCTCCTCCCCAGAACTCATTCCATGGCAGTACACCGGCCCCTCAGGCTGGCGTTCCTCAACATGCCCAGCACGCTGCGCTCGGACCCCGAACTTGTTCTCTGCACAGGACAGACACTTTCCCCAACACGGCCCTGTGTCTTGATCCTGGGTTTGCATCAAGTCTCTCCCTGAACTCCACCCTGGAGAGGGCTTCCCCAACACGCTGTAGATGTCAGCAACTCCACCCTGGCCTACCCCCAGCACTCCCTATCCCCTTCCCCTGGGCCTTTACTGTTCTCCATGGCACTTCAGTGACATACTATATATGTTATTTATTATTTGTTGGTCTTCCACCACCAACAAAATGTGGTCCAGGGCACTCCCAGGGAGTTGCTGGAACCCTTTTATGGGGTCCATGAGGTCAAAATCACACATGGATAAAAGATCCATTCAATGTGCAAGACAGACCAATGAATTTACGATAGCAGAGTATAAAAAGTTCATTGATGAGATTACAGATTTCACACAACTCCTTGAAGAAAATGCCATATGGACAGTTTTGGTCTAGTATCAGAAGAATATCTACAGTTATCTGAAAATGCCATTAAAAGTCCTTCCTTTGCCAACTACTTTTTCATCTGTGTAAGGCCAACATTCCTTCATATACTTCAGTCAAAACATCATGTTACAATAGACTGAATGCAGGAACAGATATGACAATCCAGCTGTCTTCTATTAATCCAGACATTACAGAGACTGGCAAAAATTTAAAACAATGTCACTTTTATCACTAATACTATTTTGTTTGGAAAAATAGCTATTTTTTACAAAAATATTTTACTTTTGCTCATATGTAATTGATTTATTTTCAATGAATATTTTAATATGTTTTTAGTTTTAACTTCTAATATGGTAAATTGATAATAAAAACCCAAACAACATCTCTTTAAGTTCTCAATAATTTTTTAACAGTGTAAAGTGAGTCAAGGAGAGTGAGAAATGTTGGTCTATTTAGTCCAATGCTGTTTCTTCAGAGCCCAGAAGACACTCAATAAACACTGGTTAAATGAATGATCTGTTTCAACCTCTTAAATTTCCAAAGAAGTGATCGGCATTGCCAGTCACACAACTAATCAGAAGCTATTCTCCTGTCCCCAAGATCTTAATACCACACAAACACTGCGTTCCAGATGTCCTGGCAAATAAAGGTAGCTTGACTTTCCAAACAGGAATTAAAACTGGGGTAGGAGAGATCAAGTTATTACCTCAACTAAAAGAATTATGCTCCTATAATTTAGAGTTTACTTAGATTTACGATTTTAAAGCACACAAAGGATACCAAATTGTACAAACAAACTGGCATCAACAGAGAGTACAATGTTAAGGGAGTTACTACAGTTGTGTTGTTACTTGAAGAGACCTGTGCTAAGGCAATAAAGGAAACGTGAAATGTTTAGGAGTTACTACATTTTAAATTATGAAACTAGGCAGGCTTTGTTTCCCCTTAATGAGGTCTGTTAACATCTCAAAGTTAAATGTTTGGGTTGAATGAAAGACAATTAGATGGACTTTTAAAGTGTACTTAAGCTTATAATACATATTTATATTGATCTTACTGCTGGAACTAGATGTTGAATAATTCGATATAAGTGTTCGGTGAAGGTACTATTCCGTGGACACCCACTCAAGTTAACCGTAAATTTTCCTAGTGGAAGAACATCTCTTCTTGTATATCTAGAAAAAAAAAGATATCAACCAATAAGATACTCACGTGATTTCCTGATCTCCATCAAAAAGCAAACGAAGAAAAATTAGCTTAATACTGTCATTAAAATTAAAGCAGATTATTCTGATCAGTTGTTTTTTTAAGCAGAAACAACAATAAAAATAATAGCCAATATTTAAGTGCTGGGCATGTGCCAGGTACTGTTCTAAGTACTTAAATGCTTTCTCATTTAATTCCCAAACACTCTGAGGTAGGTATTATTGTTTTCATTTTACAGATGAGAAACCTGAGATACAGAAATTTTAAGAAACATGCCCACGTTCACGTATCCAGGAAGTGACAGAGCTGAATTTGAACCCAGGTAGTTTGGTTCCAGAGTCTATGCTCTCAACCATCATGTACTACTGTCTCAAATCCTACCTGAGGAAAGATTTATAGTACAAAGATGTTTACTGGAGGATTATTTAAACAGAGAAAAAGTAGGAAAACCTAACATTTAGGGAAAAAGTACAACTGTCTATAATGAAATACTGCACAGCCATTAAGAGGTTCAAGAAGAATTATGATAGGAAACGCTTAACATAAATGATAAAAGATAATGATCTGTTTAGAGTATAACTGAGATCTAAGTAGGGATGGATACATATGTAAACAAAAAAAAGATGATATGAACAGGTACGAAGATCTGTTAACTGAGATCATCTTTAAGTGGTGAGATTACAGACAATTTCAATTTTCTCCTTTATGCTCTTGGAACTTGTTGAAGGCACACATGTTATTTTGAAATCAGAAAACAAAGAGCTGTAGTGAAGTGAAAGGGAGAGGGGCACATGTCCACATACAAGTGAGATGTACACCAAATGGACCTCACAGAGCCTTGGGATGTATAAATAGAGAATTCAGAATGCACAAAGGATAAAACAACTCATTTTACTCATTGGCCAGGTTCTTTATCTGATTTTTGCTCTTAAATTTAAGAAGATACAATCAAAATGCTACATGTGACACTGAGAAAAGTGAAAAAGGAATTTCTGTGATTTGGTATAACACCTGTTACACTAAATAAATAACCATCTGGTGATGAAGCCTGATAAAAACAGAAACCTTTCTGTTCTTTTCCCCTCTCAACAAAACACCAAACTCCCTTAATTCCCACCAAGAACAGAGCACTTACACTGTAGAAATGAGATGTAATATAAGATATTCAGCAGCCAAACTGTCTCCCAAAAGGGCGTGAGTGAGGAACCCCAGCAGTTCTGCTCTGACTGGAGACAATTCAGACATGAAACTAGAAACAACTGGAGAGAGAAAGGAGACCAGATTCAGAACACAAACCAGTTCCTCTCGTGTCTCTTAGGTTAAAAAGTAACTGGAACAAAGCACTGCACATCAGTAGATGACGAGTATGGACTTAAAATATTGGTCAGTAAGTGATGCCAGCTGTCAAAATAAGACAGCGTGTATACCTTTTGGGGGGCCTCATTTTAATGAAGAGAATTAACATAAAGGAAAATGGGGCAAAGAAATGGTGATCGCTGGAGAAATTTATTCTGACGACCAAGAATCTGACTGACAGCTCCACCATGCAGCTTTCACATGCTGGGTAAGTCTCTGGGCCACGAGGCTTTAGCACTTACACTTACTGGTTTTGCTCTCCTCCTTGTTAAGGCAAGCAGGCAGTAAAGGGTTGATGTGCTGCAACTTCTGGGCTAAAACCACATGGATTCTTGGCACTAAGGAGGCAGGAGGACTGTGCACTCTCTGTTCTTCGGCTGTGTCTGTGCATTCCATTGGATCTAGCAGCGAAGAGGCATCCCTGCGGAGAGATGACAGAGCTTCAGTTCACAAAGGCGGCAGCTGTACAGATGTAAAAATAACACACATCTCTGAAAATCAAATGAGAACTCAAGCCAAGAACAATTTCACCTGCACGTCCCCTTAAAGAGCAGAAAATGCTCCTCTTCCTTGTGAACAGTTACATCACAGATTTCAGGCTACTTTGGTCATATTATGAAAGAATGTATTTATTCTATTCTTCAAGATCAATAACATTTTTACTGGGTGTGTTGTAACTGCAACAAATGGGATACAGCATATCACTCATCAAGTTACTTCAGACACCCTTTCTTAAGCTACTAGCTGGGACATCAAATGCTTCACCACGTGTCTCAAAAATGGGGGTCTCTTCCTTAAAAGCCATCAGGTGTCTACTATTCAGTGTGAAGAATCCATTCATCTCTCTTGCTAATTCTTTTTCCTAAATTTTATTCTTACATGATACCTCTCTTGAATAGTGAATAGACAAGCAGTGAAAAGGAAGTGTGAGTTTTTCAGGTTTGCTAAATAAATTAGCAGATGATAGATTTATTGTGAGATGATTGAAACAAATGACTAAGATGTTTTTAGACTTTACAGACTGACTCTAGAGAGTAATCAATTCATACCACCACCCTCCTTAAATACAAGAATGATACCAACAACCTTTATATAGTGTGTACCATGTGCCGGGCAATGTTCTTCACTTTGCACACACAAATTCATTAAAACCTCACAACCACCCTCATGTATAATGAGGAAACCAAGCCACTGTAGTAGTTAAGTGTAAGGTCACAAAGCCAGTAAGTGGCCAAACCAGGATTCCAACCCAGGCCATCTGGCTCAGTCTGTGTACTAAAATGCCTCCATAAATAAAGTAACTCAAGCAGGAAATTCACCATAACCAGAAACAGCCAAGAGAAGCAATTTTGTATGCCATTATTATGGAACTGTTTATTTAAAGTTGTTTAAAACGTCTGTTTTGCATCATTTTTTAAGTGTGAAAAAGTAAGTTCTTCCTATGGAAAACCAGGATGAATGTCCAATATTTAACAAAAAACTCTACTGCAGGGGCAGAATATAATTCCTTTCTTTCGCCAACCTCAAAACAAAAAAAAAAAGAATGAGGATGATCTGGATTTTCAGAATATATTAAGTGAGGGGAAAAAATATGTAAAAGAGCACATATACCATGCCCCCTTTTATATAGGCTAAGTGAGGAAAAAAATATATATGTATCTGTTTTTGCAAAAAAGAGATACAGGAAGGATAAAAGCAGAACTGAGGCTGGTTCCCTACAGCAGCAGTCCTCAGCCTTTTTGGCACCAGGGACCAGTTTCATGGAAGACAATTTTCCCATGGATGGGCTGGGGAGTGGGGGGTGCAGGGGTTGGGGGGATGGTCCAGGTGGCAACACGAGCAAGGGGAGCAGCAGATGAAGCCTCACTCTCCTGCCCTACAGAGCATGGGTGGGAGCAGGGTAGAAGAGATGAGGGTAGTGGGGAATGACATTCCTACATTCTTTTTATACAGTTTTGATTTTGGCAACAATTTCCATGTTTTCTATACTTAAGTACAGAAACCAATAAGGACAGAGGGAAAACTCTGCAGTGAAACACAATGGAAACAAATGAACCTAACTATGTATAATGAATAACAACTAGCAGAGCACTGAAGTGGGAAGAAGTCACCCAGGTAACTCTGGAACACAGCTGACTATATATACACTCTCATTCTAAAATAAAAATTGGAAACAAATAATGAACTCAAGTTACTAGGTTTGTTTTTTGCAGTGGTATGGGTTATCAATTCTGAAATTACCTTCTCTGCATAGCAGTCTCCTCTTATCAGCAGGGAATACATTCCAAAACCCCTAGTGGATGCCTGAAACTATGGATAGTACTGAGCCCCATGATAACTAATAATAAAAATGAACAATTACAATGATATACTGTAATAAAAGTTACGTGAATGTGGTTTCTCTCTCAAAATATCTTATTGTACAAATTTAATGCCTTCTCCATCTTAACTAAGCACTTATCACATACTGTGACTGTAACTTTTGCAGGTTGAGATGCAAAAGCAAAACTAGCACTAATTTCTTTTTCCATCTCAACAATTTTACAGAATCTTCTACTGTTCTTACTGTAGATCTTAACAACCTCAGCATACAATTTTTTTTTCTTTCCGTTCAAGTCAAAAAATTTTACCTTTTCACTTCAAAAAAAGCATTTTACAGCTTTTCTTTGGCATACCCAAATTGCCACATCACTACTCTTATGCTTTGGGGCCATTATTAAGTAAAATAAGGGTTACTTGACTACAGGCACTGTGATACCTGGAAAGTCGATCTGATAACTGAGATGGCTACTAAGTGACTAACGGATGGCATACCCTGGACAAAGGGATGATTCACGTCCTGGGCAGGACGGAGTGGGACAACTCAAAATTTCATCACACTAAGAAAGGTATGCAATTTAAAACTTATTGTTTATTTCTGGAATTTCCCAGTTAATATTTTCAGACAGCGGTTGACTGTAGGTAACTGAAACCATGGAAAGCAAAACCAAAGTGAGGGGGACCCTACTATATCACAGAACTGAGCAAAGGAATATACTGAGGATACTAGGAGTCAAGTTTCTTTCTGTTAGAAAAGGGAATGACAAATACGGAAAGGAGGAAGACTAGAATGACACCGAGTTGAGGAGCTGAACTGAACTGGAACCAGGAAGACAGTGTGAGCTCATGGTTTCTGATATTGTAAATAATATAAAAATATATGTAGATGTGTGTATATAAATGTGTGCGTGTGTGAGTATGTATATATTTATTTCCTAGCTCTGCTGAAATGGCATAGAAGCAATGCCAGCTCAGTACCAATGAGCACACCAGTACTCAAATCTTGATTTTTTTAAACAAAATTCTTCACAGGTGCTCCTTGGGAAAAGGGCTGAAACTGAGGCTGAAGCATGGGAAGTACAAGATGAGGCTGAAACAGCTTAATGCATCAGAAAAGATATGTTCAAAAATGGTAAGATAAGGTCACGTCAAAAAGAACCCACTGGTGGCGCAGTGGTTGAGAGTCCACCTGCCGATGTAGGGGACACGGGTTCGTGCCCCGGTCTGGGAGGATCCCACATGCCGCGGAGCGGCTGGGCCCGTGAGCCATGGCCGCTGAGCCTGCGCGTCTGGAGCCTGTGCTCCGCAACGGGAGAGGCCACAACAGTGAGAGGCCCGTGTACCACAAAAAAAAAAAAAAAAAAGAACCCACAGTTCGATCGGTAGCAGGAGCGGACCCCGGAGAGCCCCGAGCAGCCCCACTGCCACCGTCCCCACTCACCATCACCGCAACCATGAGCAGCGAGGCCGAGACCCAGCAGCCACCCGCCGCCCAACCCCCCGCCCTCACTGCTGCCGCCGCCAAGCCCAGCACGACGGGCATGGGCAGGACTGGCAGTGGCTCAAGGCAGCAGTGGCCCCGGCAGCCTCACATCAGCGGCGCCTGCTGGCGGGGACAAAAAGATCATTACGGCGAAGGTTCTGGGAACAGTAAAATGGTTCAATGTAAGAAACAGATATGGTTTCATCAACAGGAATGACACCAAGGAACATGTATTCGTACACCAGACTGCCATAAAGAAGAACCCCAGGTAGTACCTTCGCGGTGTAGCAAATGGAGAGACTGTGGAGTTCGATGTTGCTGAAGGAGAAAAGGGGGGTGTGCAGGCAGCAAATGTTACAGGCCCTGGTGCAGTTCCAGCGCAAGGCAGTAAACATGCAGCAGACCGTAACCATCATAGACACTATCCACGTCGTAGGGGTCCTCCACGCAATCACCCGCAGAATTACCAGAACAGTGAGAGTGGGGAAACGAATGAGGGATCGGAGAGTGCCAGGCCCAACAGCGTCGGCCCTACCGCAGGCGAAGGTGCCCACCTTACTGCATGCAGAGACCCAGTGGGTGTCGACCACAGCACTCCAACCCTCCTGTGCAGAGAGAAGTGATGGAGGGTGCTGACAACCAGGGTGCAGGAGAACAAGGTAGAGGAGTGAGACAGAATATGCCTTCCTCGCCAAAGATGCCCAGAGAGGACAGCAATGAAGAAGATAAGGAAAATCAAGGAGATGAGACCCAGCGTCAGCAGCCACCTCGACATCGGTACCGCGGCAACTTCAATTACCGACGCAGACGCCCAGAAAACCCTGAACCACAAGATGGCAAAGAGACAAAAGCAGCCAATCCACCAGCTGAGAATTCATCCGCACCCGAGGCTGAGCAGGGCAGGGCTGAGAAAATGCCGGCTTACCATCTCTACCATCACCCGGTTTAGTCATCCAACAAGAAGAAACAAATATGAAATTCCAGCAATAAGAAATGAACAAAAGATTGGAGCTGAAGACCTTAAGTGCTTGCTTTTTGCCTGCTGACCACATAACTAGAACTATCTGCATTATCTAAGCAGCAAGGGGTTTTTATTATTTTTACCTAAAGACGTCTCTTTCAGGTAATGACAAACATGTTTTAAAAAAAAAAAAAAGAAAAAGCCTGTTTTTTCTCAATACACCTTTAAAGGTTTTTAAATTGTTTCATATCTGGTCAAGTTGAGACTTTTTTAAGAACCTCATTTTTAATTTGCAATAAAGTTTACTGCTTGATTTTTTCAAAAAAGTCAACAAACTGCAAGCACCAGTTTTAAGGTCTTAAATAATAATAATTAAAAAAAAAAGAAGAACACAGAGCCTGCTTAAAGTGGCTCCCAGTAGCCAAATATGGGAAAATTTGAGCCTCAAAATAAATAACAGATTAACATCCACACTAACATAAACAAAAAGTACTTGAATGAATAAATAGGAGAGAAATCTTACAGTAGAATGCCAATGAATAAATGTAGAGGGAATGACTGAACAGAAAATCACCATCAGAGTAACAACTGAGTCTAACAAGAATCATCAATGAATGCTAAAATAAGTGGGTGAAAATTAAATGAAACTGAAATGATATGGTCTTGAAGTAGCTCCCTCTAAACTACCTGTTAACTACAAAGTGAAAAATAGTAACTTTACAGTAGAGAAACCTGGTAGACCTTAACCTGAGCAAAAGAATATACTGAGGATACTGAGAGTCAAGTTTCTTTCTGTTAGAAAAGGGGATTACAAATACAGAAAGGAGGAAGACTAGAATGACACTGAGTTGTGGAGCTGAACTGAACTGGAACCAGGAAGACAGTGTGAGCTCATGGTTTCTGATATACCGACTTGTAAATAATACAAAGACTGATGTACATGTGTACCACAAGTAACCAAGTGGTCAAAAAGAACTTCACCAGGAACGGGATACTGTACCTGCTGGTGTGATACACTGAGAAAGATACATCACTTTGTAGTTTCCTGCCCCAAATGTATAACCAGAATCTAATCACACGGACACATCAGACAAACCTAAACTGAGAGACACCCTACAAAATAACTGGCTTCTACTCTTCAAGTGTCAAGGTTCTGCTCTGCCATGTGAGGACACAGCAAGAAGACAACCATCTGCAAACCAGGAAAAAGGCCCTCACTAGACATTGGCGTTTTAACCTTGGATTTCCCAGCTTCCATAACTGTGAGAAATGAATTTTTTGTTGTATAATCTGAAAGAACAGAAAAAACTGTCAAGGCCTCGAAGGACAACAAAGAGCTGGAGACTGCTCCAGGTTAACGCAACGAGTGATCCTAAGGATCCTGGACCAAGAAAATGACTGCCAGAAAGAACAGCAATGAGACAATTAGTGAAATTTAGTGTGGTCTGTGGTTAGTGTATTGTGTATTCACAGCAAATTTCCAAACTTTGTAGCTATACTCTGATTATATATGAGGTCTTTGTTCTTAGGAAATATGAATGCAACAAGTATTTAGGATATGACATACGTAACTTACTCTCAAGGGTTTCCAAAAAGTGTACGTATATATAAAAATAAGCAAATGGAGCATAAGGGCTAACAACTTGTAAATTTGGGTAAAGGGAGAAAGGGAGTTCTTTATAATTTCAAACTTTCAGAAAAGCTGGAGGGTAATTATGTCAAAATAGACTCACCTTTCATCATTATTCAGTATACTTAGCACAGGATCCACAGATAGTATGCCATATAACTCAAGAACATCATTTACTTTAAAACAATCCCAGTCTTCATAGACCTAACAAGAGGCCACACAAAATCACATTGTTAGGACTAAATAACACCAAAAAAGCATACGATATTAGTCTTAAAGTAATAATAATATCTTAGCATTTTAAATCAGAAAATGAACCTCAAAGCAACTCCTTTATTTGATAAATTGAGATCAAGAGAGGTAAAGCACTTACCTGAAGTCATTCTGCAACGAGCAAATACGTTAACAACTAAAACATGAGCCCTCCTGACTCCTGACCAATGTCTGTTTCCCCACTACATTCAGAGAAAAGGCTTTCCCCCAACGATGATGGTCAACTAAAACTAGAAACATGCATTATCTCAAAATCTATTAACTACATCAAGAGAAGGGAAAACCCCACGATTATTAACTTTGGACTTATTCACAAGCTATGCAGTGTTAGGAGGATTAACACAAACTTAGAATGGCCATGAGGTTTCTCACAGTAAAGAGCCAAACTTTCAAAGCTGTCTATCATGATGGATATTAGAAACTGTCAAAGTCTCCTACTGGTGAGACCTAAGAGAAGCATGGAAGGAAAAACGTGCTAATTCTTGCTCCTGTGCTACATAACGGAAGTGCCATTTAAGTTAAAACCACAACAACTAAGAACAGAAATTCTCAATGATCATTTCTGAAACTTGTATCACTTGTTCACCTCTCATGATTAAAAAATCAGAATAAGCAGAATAGGGGAACAAACTATTAACAGATTTTTTTCCTTCTACCTTATTTTAAATCTAAGTGAGAAATGGCTTTTGATAAGAAAAGGAAGAATGATGAAAATAAAGCAGATAGGGACTTCCCTGGTGGTCCAGTGGTTAAGAATCCGCCTTCCAATGCAGGGTACCCAGGTTCGATCCCTGGTGTGGTAACTAAGATCCCACATGTGGTGGGGCAACTACGCCCACGCTGCAACTACATAGCCTGCGCGTCTCAACTAGAGAGAGGACAGAGCACCGCGGCAAAGATCCCGCACAACTAAGACCTGACGCGGCCAATAAATAAATATTAAAAAATAAAGCAGATATTAGTAAGTTAGAAATGATATAGAAAGGAAATAGATATTAATTTAAAAGTTGTTCCACATCTATCTGAAATATCCATTTTTTGTAAACAATGCCGTGGTAGACAAAATAATGTCCCCCCACCACTCCGACCAATATCCACTTCTTAATCACTGGAATCCTTGAGTATGTTGTTACCTTACATGTAAAAGGAACTTGTATAAATTAAGGACCCTAAGATGGGGAGATTATTCTGGATTGCATGGGTGGGCTCAATTTAATCATACATGTCCTGAAAATTGGAGAATCTCTCCTACCTAAGGACAGAGGGAGATGTGACTATGAAGAAATGGTCAGAGAGCTGCATTACTGCTGACTTGGAAGATGGAGGAAGGGGCCACAAGCCAAGGAATAATGGCAGCCTCCAAAAGCTGGAAAAGGCAAAAAAACAGACTCCCCCCTAAAGCCTCCAGAGAGGAACCAGTCCTGCTGTCACCTGAATTTTACCCCCAGTGAGATCCATGTTGGACTTCTGGCCTAAAGCCTGCAAAATGATAAATTTTGTTGTTTTAAGCCACTAAGTTTGTGGTGATTTGTTATAGCAGCAAGAGAAAACTTGCTAATACAAATGCTAAGAGATTTCTGTTTTAATTTCTGAGACAACACATCTTTGTCAGCATCAGGTCTATGATATTACCTTCACGAGGCATGCAGGACCCT
This sequence comes from Orcinus orca, assembly GCF_937001465.1. Lineage (NCBI taxonomy): Eukaryota > Metazoa > Chordata > Mammalia > Artiodactyla > Delphinidae > Orcinus > Orcinus orca. Next base: position 79,336,662 of record NC_064572.1, read on the forward strand.
TCTCTCCTGGCAGTGGAAAATTCAGATCAAAAGGAGAAGAGAGGTTTAGCGAGTTCAGCTGTTGTCCAGAAGAAGCTTCAGTTTCTAAACGTTTTGGTTCTCCACACCACTGAAGACCACCAACACTCCCTAAATTCAAAGGGACAGCATTGCACATCATCATTGCTAAGGCTTCCTGGAGATAAAGAATATTCCTAAACAGCCTTTTGAATTTGATAGAAATGATGCTTCTGAGCTTACAAACTTCAAGTTGTTACAGTTTTTAAGGAAATAACACATACTAGAAGCCCTCTGACCTATCAAGAGAACAAAGATTATTATGAAGATCTGAAAGTGTAATCACTTTCCACCTGCAATAAAATGGCAACAAATTCCCCCCCCCATCAAATCTCATGTAAGTAACTTTAAAGTTAATATTTAACATCGTTACTTGACATCTTTGACCCAAGGAGTACACGGGTCTACTGACAACAAAAACACCTTTGTAGAACATACTTCTTTCTACTTATTAAGTAGAATAAAACCATATAACAATAAATTCATTTACCAAACATCTATTAATGTCCACTATGTACCAGGAATCAGACTAGTTGCTGGGGATACAAAAGATCATTTAAAGATAGCCTCGGGGGCTTCCCTGGTGGCACAGTGGTTGAGAGTCCGCCTGCCGATCCAGGGGACACAGGTTCGTGCCCCAGTCCGGGAAGATCCCACATGCCACGGAGCAGCTAGGCCTGTGAGCCATGGCCGCTGAGCCTGCGCGTCCGGAGCCTGTGCTCCGCAACGGGAGAGGCCACAACAGTGAGAGACCCTCGTATGGCAAAAAAAAAAAAAAGGTAGCCTCGGGCTTCCCTGGTGGCGCAGTGGTTGAGAGTCTGCCTGCCAATGCAGGGGACACGGGTTCGAGCCCTGGTCTGGGAGGATCCCACATGCCGTGGAGCAACTGGGCCCGTGAGCCACAACTACTGAGCCTGTGCATTTGGAGCCTGTGCTCCGCAACAAGAGAGGCCGCAACAGTGAGAGGCCTGTGTACCGCGATGAAGAGTGACCCCCACTTGCCACAACTAGAGAAAGCCCTCACACAGAAACAAAGACCCAACACAGCCAAAACTAAAATAAATAAATTAATTTTATAAAAATAAAGATAGCCTCTACCCCTAAAGTAGTCACAGTTTAGGGCTGATAACTAGTTAGAATTAAAATATAGCTTCCCATACCACACAATATTGCTCAGCAATAAAAAGGAATAAACTATTGATATAAGCAACAACTTGAATGGATCTCAAGGGAATTTTGCTGAATGAAAAAAAGCCAATCTACAAAGTCTATATACTACATGATTCCATTTATGTAACATTCTTAAAATGACAAAATTATAGGGATGAAGAACAAATTAGTGGTTGCCAGGAAGAGGTAGAGAGGCAGGAGAGGTGGGTATGATTATAAAAGGGCAACATGAGAGATCCGGGTAATGAACAGTTCTGTATCCTGACTGTGGTAGTGGTCACATGAATCTACACATGTGATGAAACTGCACAGAATTAAATACATACACATGCACAAAAATAACTGCATGTAAAAATGTGAATTCTGAATAAGGTCAATGGACTATATCAATATCCATTTCCTGGTTATGATATTCTACTATTAATTATGCAAGATGTTGACCCAGATGAAACTGGATCAAGTATATACAGGATCTGTCTTATGTTTTACAACTGCATGGGAATCTACACTTATCTCCAAAACAGCTTAAAATATATATACAGCCTGAAAGATTGCTTAGAAACCAACAAACAAGGTAAACTTTACAAAAATAATGCACTCAAATGTATTCAAAAACCCTGAAAAGTATGATATTCAAACAAAAGGGGCAAGAAATAGAAAGAAGCATCAATAGCTTAAATGATAAGAGAATTACCATGTGTCTTGGATTCTAATATGTTATTTATTGTTATGATACACCGTTAATTTTAATAAACATTTGGGGGGTGAGTGGAGAAAAAGAATACTATCACATTTGTATACATTTACTGTAAAACATTCCAATTTTAAAAACATTAAAATATGCCTTAGCATTAAAGAAATACGGTAATATGAACTTATAAAGTAGAATAATATATGATTAAATGAAATTCAGTAGTAAATCTTTGTTTACCACTGAGTGTTATATTTGCCCTCTCAACCCATCCTTCACATTCAAATTAACTAGACTAATTTGTTTTTACCTCCTCTGCCTTTAACTTGTCCTTGGATTAAAGATGCTAAAGAGAAATGACTGGACACAAAAGGAGAAATAAAGACAAACTTATCTACCTGCCATATGAAGGAATTCAGTGTTCATAATAACTGTGACTGGAGAAATCAATAATGATATATACCAATTTTGAAATTCTCTCATTCTCTTAGAAAATTTCAACTTTTGGTCTCCTTGTTTTAATCAGAATTGCGTTTAATTTTAAAGTTTAGGAGTAAGTAATCCAGTATACCACAATTTCACATTTTTCCTCCAATGTTTTCAGTCTTACTAATTAAAAGCATCACTATTCCAAAAAGAAAATAAAAAAGGATGTTTCAGATATAAATAAGTCACTTTTAGGGTAGAATACTTCATATTACTTAAAAGCTGAGATAAATAAAATATGAAGAAAGATAAAAGACCTTTTCCAGCTACCCAAATTGAGACCCTTAACAACTGACAGTAGAGTAGCCACTTCTCACTAAGTGATGCCTAACTGCTCAATTATGAAGCACAGTCTGACCAAAGAGTAACTGTTCAAACTCTCAAAACTGTCTATAATTCTGATAAACCTCAAAGCAAAGTTGTCAAATCACTGCCAGCTCCTAAATCTAGAGCTACATTACACAACAATTAATTCTGAATATGAATCTACTGCAAGAGACCAGAAGTCTACCGAAAGCCCAATGGCACACACTACCTGCTTGCCTGGCACCCGCGTGCTGCTCTTTCTGTTTATTCGGCTGTAGGTCCATATCTTCATCATCTTCATAACTCCTCTTGTGACGACTGGGAGTGTAGGACGTTGAAGGGCTGACTCGAGCTTGGTTTGTATTAACATAGACGTTAAATGAAAGGTTAAGGAAAGATTTTCATGAACTGGGGAATATCGTAAGTTACCCTACCTAGGTGACTAATAAAAGACTATTACTTTGGAGGGAAGAGATATGGGAACATATGTATATGTATAACTGATTCACTTTGTTATAAAGCAGAAACTAACACACCATTGTAAAGCAATTATACTCCAATAAAAATGTAAAAAAAAAAAGACTATTACTTTGGCAGTTTGGTTAAAATAAAAATGTATTTTTAAAAGAAGGTTGATGTATACAATAAATAAGCTATATGGATATATTGTATAGCAGCAGTCCCCAACCTTTTTAGCACCAGGGACCAACTTCATGGAAGACAATTTTTCCCGGATGGGTGTGTGTGTGTATGGGGGGGATGGTTCAGGCAGTAATGAGAGCCGTGGGGAGCGGCAAAATGAAGCTTCCCTCACTCGGCCGCCGCTCACCTCCTGCTGTGCAGCCCAGTTCCTAACAGGCCACAGCCCAGGGGCTGGGGACCCCTGTTGTATAACACAGGGAATACAGCCAACATTTTATAATAAATATGGAGTATTATCTATCAAAATTTTGAATCATTATGTTGTACATCTGAAATTAAAACATTATTGTAAATCAACAACACCTCAATTTTTTAAAAAACCCAGAATAACAAAAATTTCTTTTCAATAAAAGAAGGCTGAACTTCCAGTTTGGGTCATAAGAATTAACAGCTCAAACTTATGCCCCCTACCTTGCTGTAAAGAACTGTAAAACTGATCTCCCAAGGCAATAGAAATAAAAGCAAAAATAAACAAATGGGACCTAATCAAACTTATAAGCTTTCACACAGAAAAGGAACCATAAATAAAATGAAAAGACAACCTAAAGACTGGGAGAAAATATTTGCAAAAGATGAGACCTACAAGGGCTTAATTTCCAAAATATACAAACAGCTCATATAACTCAATAAGAAAAAAACAAACAACCCAATCAAAAAATGGGCAGAAGATCTAAACAAACACTTCTCCAAAGACGGAATACAGAAGGCCAACAGGCACATGAAAGATGCTCAACACTGCTATTTATTAGAGAAATGCAAATCAAAACTACAATGAGGTATAATCACTTCACACTGGTGAGAATGGCCATCATCAAAAAGTCTACAAATAGTGCTTGCTTCGGCAGCACATATACTAAAAAAGTCTACAAATAATAAATGCTGGAGTGTGGAGAAAAGGGAACCCTCCTACACTCTTGGTGGGAATGTAAATTGGTGCAGCCCCTATGGAAAACAGAATGGAGGCTCCTTAAAAAACTAAAAATAGAGTTACCATTATGATCCAGCAATCTCACTCCTGGGCATATATATAGAAAAGACAAAAGCTCTAATTTGAAAAGGTACATGCATCCCAATGTTCAAAGCAGCACTAGTTACAATAGCCAAGACATGGAAGCAACCCAAATGTCCATCAACAGATGAATGGATAAAGATGTGGCGTGTATATACACACACACACACACACACGGATATTACTCAGCCATAAAAAAGAATGAAATAATGCCATCTGCAGCAACATGGATGGACCAAGAGATTATCATATTAAGTGAAGTAAGTCGGACAGAGAAAGACAAATATTATATGATATCATTTATATGTGAGATATAAAGAAATAGTACAAATGAACTTATTTATAAAATAGAAACAGACTCACAGACATAGAAAACAAACTCGTGGTTACCAAAGGCGAAGGGTAGGGGCTGGGCGGGGGAGGGATAAATTGGGAGTATGAGACTGACAGATGCACACTACCATATATAAAATAGATAAACGACAAGAATTTACTGCTTAGCACAGGGAAATATATTCAGTGTCTTGAAATAAACTATAATGGAAAACAAACTTTAAAAAAGAATACATATATATATGTATAACTGAATCACTTTGTTGTATACCTGAAACTAACACAATATTGTAAATCAACTATACTTCAATTAAAAAAACAAAAAACCTGTAAAGCTGAACAAAAGGCATGAAGCAACTGTTTTCAGTCTCTGGACAACAAAGAACATAAGGTTATGATCCTTGAATGAGAAGAAACACCACAGGTAAACTCCACATTCTCCCCAGCTCTCTCAGGGGCATTTTCCAAATTGCAGCAAAGGGAAGTGGAGGTTCTGCTCTTGCTGGTAGAGAAAACAGAGCACATAGCTCAGGGCTACTGAAGCAACTGGAATTTGCAGAACAGTTAGAGAGCAAAGAGCTTCAAATAGAGCCCTAGGAGAGAACAGCTGCTGCTTGGTTGGGAGCTTAGCAGAGCTTCTGGAAGTTACACAATACTAGAACTGGACCCTGCTGAGAATCACGAGCATTTAGGTGAGACCCGGAAATAGCACATCTCGCAAGTAAGGACTACATCCTACATTGTAAGTGCCACTCATACCTACCTTAACAAACCCCAAAACCAAGCCTTGGCAAGATCAAAGTGATCCACTTAAATTACCTGCCTGCCAGAACAAAATTCAACACTCTTGAAGACAGAACTTTCAACAGTGTTGTACATCAGCATAACTAATCATAACACATGATTAATTATGTGAAGAAGCAGGACAGTATGGCCTATAAGCAGGATTAAAAACAGTATCAACAGAAAAAAAATAAAAACCCAGAGACAACCTGGATATTGGAATTAGCAGACAAGGGCATTAAAAAGCAATTCCAAAATTTACAATTTTAAAAGAAAAGATGAGGACTATCATCAGAAAAATGGAAACAAAGAAAAAGAACCAAATGAAAAAATCTAGAACTAAAACATAAAATGGAAAAAAAAAACCTCAATCACCTGAGAACAATAATAATTAGTCCACAATCATGTGATTTGAGCCCCAGAAAATGAGAAAAAGATGAGACTGGGACAGAAAAATATTTGAAGAAATAATGGCTGAAATCTTCTGAAAATATCAACCCACAGATCTAAAAGCTCAATAAAACCCAAGCAAGATAAACACAAAAAACCCAGACATGGGCACATCATGGTCAAGCTGCTGAAAACCACAGAGAATATTAGAAGCAGCCAGAGGAAAACTAAAGACCCATTACATACATGTGACAATGATAAAAATGATAGCTATCCTTTTATAAAAAAACAATGGAGGCCAGAAGACAATGGAACAATATCATTAAAGTGTTGAAGATGGGAGATACCTGTCAATCAAGCATTCTATAACCACTGGGAGAAAAAAAAGCGTTCTACAACCTCCGAAAATATCCTTCAAAAATAAAGGTGAGGGACCTCCCTAGCAGTCCAGTGGTTAAGACTCCATGCTCCCAATGCAGGGGGCACATAGATCCCTGATCAGGGAACTAAGATCCGGCATGCTGCACAATGCAGCACCACGACACACACGCACGCACGCACGCGCATACACACACACACACACACACACACACACACACACACACACACACACACACACACACACACACACACACACACACACACACACACACACACACACACACACCCCAAGGGTGAAATAAAGACATTTTCAGTTAAAAAAAAGCTGAGAAAATTTATTACCAACGGATCAGTACTTAGAAAAAAGGGCTCAGTGAAATGATTCCAGACAAAGACAAAAAGAGCTAGAAATGATCAATATTTATGCAACATAAAAGACGTAATTTTTCCCCCTGATTTCTAAATTTATGTAGGAGACAACTGTTTAAAAGATCAACCGAAGTATATTGTAGTGAGGCTCAAGGATCAAAGAAGAAATCACAAAGGAAATTAGAAAATATTTTGAACTGAATGAGAGTAAAAACAAGTCAAAATTTGTGGGATCCAACTAAAGCAGTGATTAGAGAGTATTTTATGGCCTTAAATGCTAATATTAGAAAAGGAAGATATGAAATGATCTGCACACTAACCTTAAGGTTTAAAAAAAAATTAAAACCATTACTAAAAACGAAGGAAATAAGAGCAAACATCAATGAAATAGAAAACAAAAAATTAAAGTAAAAAGTTGATTCTCTGACAAACCCCTAGCAATACTAATCAAGGATAAAAGAGAAAAATAAATTAACATTTTGGAAATGAAAGGAGATCACTGTTAGATATGCCTTAGACATTAAAAGGAAAATAAGGAAATACTATGAAAGTTTTATGTCAATAAATTCAAGAACTGTGATTCAATGATTGTGAAACATTCCTTGAGAGATACACAACTTTATCACAACTGACATAAAGTATCTGTTAAAAAACTGATTTAGTAAGTTAAAATCTCACCAAAAAAATGCCTGGCCTCAAACTGGAAACAACCCAAATGTTCATCAATTGGATATTATATAAACAAATACCATCAGCAATAAAAAGGAATGAACTATGGATACACATGGATGAATCTCAAATGCATTATGCTGAATATAAGATATCAGACACAAAAGACTATATGTTATATGATTCCATTTGTATGACATTCAACAATAGGTAAAATTAAGCTATAGTGAAAAAAATCAGAGCAGTCGTGGGGAGGAGGTGGTGACGGGAAAAAAGCACAAAATTCTTTACCTCCATGGGTGTGCAAATTACAGGTGTATGCATTTATCCAAACCACTTAAGTATACCTTTAAAATCTGTGCATTTCAGTATGTGAACAATGCCTAAAGAAATTAGTAACTAAAAAAAATAAAAATGAGAATGAGATGTCTCCACAATCTCTCAAAAGAACAAACATATTGTTTTCCCTTAATAAAATTAGAATGAGTTCTAATTTAAAAACAATTTTTTTACTTAATGATTGTGCAACTCTCTTTTTCAGTCCCTTTAAATCCACCTCAATCTTTTAAACAGTTTTTCACTAGCAGAATGTACCATAATTTTATCATTTCTCAGTGATGAATACTGAAGGTTGTTTTATAGATTTTCTTGTTTAGGACAAAGGAAACACATTTTATAAAAATAAAGCCAAGCTCTATAAATGAAGAATAATTTTCTTTTCCAGCTACCTTCACTGAGGTAAAAAGACTAAGTTTAAAAAAAAAATCAAAATGTGAATTGTGCTCTCTTCAATTAAGAAAATAATCAGTAACCATTCAACACATAAGAAGGTTCAGATAAAGGATATTTCTTTTACCCACGTGGATTCTCCAGGCACTGGAACACAATAGAAAGTCTGTCTTTCCAAAGTGGTAGTTCGTGGAGAGTTTAAATCAACTTCTTGCTGAGGCTGTGATATATACAAAATTTTGTTTTATTTAAAAAAATTTATTACAAAAACTTTAAAAATTAGCAACCATATTTCCATGTTATTTATAAAATCACAGTAAATACTTTCATATTAAGAGTTAATTAACAAGCAACTACTAAATCCAAACTATCATTTTTGAAAAGAAAACAGACATAAAATCATTTCAAATGCAATAATCAATACAGTACCTTCCTTCAAATCCAAATATACAGCACCCTAGGTTAAAAAATTAAATCCCTTTGAATATTAATCAGAGTGAGGCCTCCCGGAGGTCCTCATTTCAGCACCAACACCAGCTCTATCCAACCGTCTGCAAACTCCAGTGCTGGACGTCTCAGGCCAAACAACCAGTAAGACAAGAATACAGCACCACCCATCAAAAAGAGGAAAAGAAAAGAAAAGAAAGAAACAACAAAAGCTATGTTACAGACGAAGGAGCAAGGTAAAAACCTAAAGACCAAATAAATGAAGACGAAATAGACAACCTACCTGAAAAAGAATTCAGAGCTATGATAGTAAAGATTATCCAAAATCTCGGAAACAGAATGGAGAAAATACAAGAAACATTTAACAAGGATCTAGAAGAAATGAAGAGCAAACAAACAGTGATGAACAACATAATTACTGAAATTAAAAATACTCTAGAAGGAATCAATAGCACAATAACTGAGGCAGAAGAACAAATAAGTGAGCTGGAAGATAAAATGGTGGAAATAACTGCCAGGGAGCAGAATAAAGAAAAAAGAATGAAAAGAATTGAGGACAAGGGCTTCCCTGGTGGTGCAGTGGTTGAGAGTCCACCTGCCAATGCAGGGGACACAGGATGCAGGGGACACGGGTTCATGCCCCGGTCCGGGAGGATCCCGCATGCCACGGGGCGGCTGGGCCCGTGAGCCATGGCCACTGGGCCTGCGTGTCCGGAGCCTGTGCTCTGCAACGGGAGGAGCCACAGCAGTGAGAGGCCCGCGTACCGCAAAAAAAAAATAAAGCAAAAAAAAAAAGAATTGAGGACAATCTCAGAGACCTCTGGGACAACATTAAACACACCAACATTCGAATTATAGGGGTCCCAGAAGAAGAAGAAAAGAAATGGGCTGAGAAAATATTTGAAGAGATTACAGTCGAAAACTTCCCTAACATGGGAAAGGAAATAGTCAATCAAGTCCAGGAAGCACAGAGAGTACCAAACAGGATAAACCCAAAGAGACACACCAAGACACATATTAATGAAACTATCAAAAATTAAATACAAAGAAAAAAAATTAAAATCAGCAAAGGAAAAGCAACAAATAACATACAAGGGAATCCCCATAAGGTTAACAGCTGGTTTTTCAGCAGAAACTCTGCAAACCAGAAAGGAGTGACAGGACATATTTAAAGTGATTAAAGGGAAAACCCTACAACCAAGATTACTCAACCCAGCAAGGATCTCATTCAGATTCAATGGAGAAATTAAAACGTTTACAGATAAGCAAACATTAAGAGAATTCAGCACCACCAAAGCAGCTTTACGACAAATGCTAAAGGAACCTCTCCAGGCAGGAAACACAAGAGAAGGAAAAGACATGCAAAAACAAACCCAATGAACAGGATAGAAAGCCCAGAGATAGATAAACGCATACACATACTGTCATCTTATTTTTGATAAAGGAGGCAAGAATATATAATGGAGAAAAGACAACCTCTTCAATAAGTGGTGCTGGGAAAACTGGACAGCTACATGTAAAAGAATGAAATTAGGGGCTTCCCTCGTGGCGCAGTGGTTGAGAGTCTGCCTGCCGATGCAGAGGACACAGGTTCGTGCCCCGGTCCGGGAGGATCCCACATGCTGCAGAGTGGCTAGGCACGTGAGCCATGGCTGCTGAGCCTGCGCGTCCGGAGCCTGTGCTCCGCAACGGGAGAGGCCACAACAGTGAGAGGCCTGCATACCCCCCCAAAAAAAGAAGAATGAAATTAGAACACTCCCTAACACCATACACAAAAATAAACTCAAAATGGATTAAAGACCTAAATGTAAGGCCAGACACTATCAAACTCTTAGAGGAAACCACAGGCAGAACATTCTATGACATAAATCACAGCAAGATCCTTTTTGACCCACCTCCTAGAAAAATGGAAATAAAAACAAAAATAAACAAATGGGACCTAATGAAACTTAAAAGCTTTTGCACAGCAAAGGAAACCATAAACAAGATGAAAAGACAACCCTCAGAATGGGAGAAAATATTTGCAAAAGAAGCAACTGACAAACGATTAATCTCCAAAATTTATAAGCAGCTCATACAGCTCAATATCAAAAAAACAAACAACCCAATCCAAAAATGGGCAGAAGACCTAAATAGACATTTCTCCAAAGAAGACACACAGATTACCAACAGACACGTGAAAGGATGCTCAACATCACTAATCATTAGAGATATGCAAATCAAAACTACAATGAGGTATCACCTCACATCCATCAGATGGCCATCATCAAAAAATCTACAAACAATAAATGCTGGAGAGGGTGTGGAGAAAAGAGAACCCTCCTTTGCACTGTTGGTGGGAATGTAAATTGATACAGCCATTACGGAGAACAGTATGGAGGTTCCTTAAAAAACTAAAAATAGAACTACCATACGACTCAGCAATCCCACTACTGGGCACATACCCTGAGAAAACCATAATTCAAAAAGAGCCATGGACCACAATGTTCACTGCAGCACTATTTATAATAGCCAGGACGTGGAAGCAACCTAAATGTCAATCGACAGATGAATGTATAAAGAAGATGTGGCACATACATACAATGGAATATTACTCAGCCATAAAAAGAAACGAAATTGAGTTATTTGTAGTGAGGTGGATGGACCTAGAGTCTGTCCTACAGAGTGAAGTAAGTCAGAAAGAGAAAAAAAAATACCATACGCTAACACATATATATGGAATCTAAAAAAAAAAAAAAAAACCCAAAATGGTCATGAAGAACCTAGGGACAGGACGGGAATAAAAACACAGACCTACTAGAAAATGGACTTGAGGACGTGGGGAGGGAGAAGGGTAAGATGGGACAAAGTGAGAGAGTGGCATGGACATATATACACTACCAAATATCAAACAGATAGCTAATGGGAAGCAGCCACATAGCACAGGGGAGATCAGCTTGGTGCTTTGTGACCACCTAGAGGGGCGGGATAGGGAGGGTGGGAGGGAGGGAGATGCAAGAGGGAAGAGATATGGGGATATATGCATAGCTGATTCACTCTGTTATAAAGCAGAAACTAACACACCTTTGTAAAGCCATTATATTCCAATAAAGATGTTTAAAAAACACCCAAAACAATTAAGAAAATGGTAATAGGACCATAAATATCAATAATTACCTTAAATGTAAATGGATTAAATGCTCCAACAAAAAGAAACAGACTGGCTGAATGGATACCAAAACAAGACCCGTACATATGCGGTCTACAACGGACCCACTTCAGACCTAGGGACACATACAGAATGAAAGTGAGGGGATGGAAAAAGATATTCCATGCAAATGGAAATCAAAAGAAAGCTGGAGTAGCAATCCTCATATCAGACAAAATAGACTTTAAAACAGAGACTATTACAGGGACAAAGAAGGACACTACATAATGAACAAGGGATCAATCCAAGATGATATAACAATTATAAATATATATGCACCCAACATAGGAGCACCTCAATACATAAAACAAATGCTAACAGCCATAAAAGGGGAAATCGACAGTAACACAAAAATAGTAGGGGGACTTTAACACCCCACTTTCACCAATGGACAGATCATCCAAAATGAAAATAAATTAAGGAAATGCAAGCTTTAAATGACACATTAAACAAGATGGACTTAATTGATATTTATAGGACAGTCCAGCCAAAAACAACAGAATACACTTTCTTCTCAAGTGCTCATGGAACATTCTCCAGGACAGACCATATTTTGGGTCACAAATCAAGCCTTAGTAAATTTAAGAAAATTGAAATCGTATTAAGTATCGTTTCTGACCACAACGCTATGAGACTAGATATTACAGGAAAAAAAATCTGTAAAAAATACAAACACATGGAGGCTAAACAATATGCTACTAAATAACCAAGAGATCACTGATGAAATCAAAGAGGAAATCAAAAACTACCTAGAAACAAATGACAATGAAAACACAACAACCCAAAAGCTATGGGATGCAGCAAAAGCAGTTCTATGAGGGAAGTTTATAGCAATACAATCCTAACTCAAGAAACAAGAAAAACCTCAAGTAAACAACCTAATCTTACACCTAAAACAATTAGAGAAAGAAGAACAAAAAAATCCCAAAGTTAGCAGAAGGAAAGAAATCATAAAGATCAGTTCAGAAATAAATGAAAAAGAAATGAAGGAAACAATAGCAATGATCAATAAAACTAAAAGCTGGTTCTTTGAGAAGATAAACAAAATGGATAAACCATTAGCCAGACTCATCAAGAAAAAAAGGGAGAAGACTCAAATCAACAGAATTAGAAATGAAAAAGGAGAAGTAACAACTGACACTGCAGAAATATAAAGGATCATGAGAGATTACTACAATCAACTATATGCCAATAAAATGGACAACCTGGAAGAAATGGACACATTCTTAGAAAAGCACAACCTTCTGAGACTGAAGCAGGAAGAAATAGAAAATATAAACAGACTAATCACAAGCACTGAAATTGAGACTGTGATTAAAAATCTTCCAACAGGGCTTCCCTGGTGGCGCAGTGGTTGAGAGTACACCTGCCGATGCAGGGGACACGGGTTCGTGCCCCGGTCCGGGAAGATCCCACATGCCCCGAAGCGGCTAGACCCGTGAGCCATAGCTGCTGAGCCTGCACCTCCAGAGCCTGTGCTCCGCAACGGAAGAGGCCACAACAGTGAGAGGCCCGCGTACCGCAAAAAAAAAAAAAATCTTCCAAACAAAAGCCCAGGACCAGATGTCTTCACAGGCGAATTCTATCAAACTTTAGAGAAAAGCTAACACCTATCATTCTCAAACTCTTCCAAAATACAGCAATGGGAGGAACACTCCCAAACTCATTCTATGAGGCCACCATCACCCTGATACCAAAACCAGACAAAGATGTCACAGAAAAAGAAAACTACAGGCCAATATCTCTGATGAACATAGATGCAAAATTACTCAACAAAATACTAGCAAACAGAATCCAACAGCACATTAAGAGGATCATACACCATGATCAAGTGGGGTTTATCCCAGGAATGCAAGGATTCTTCAATATATGCAAATCAATCAATATGATACACCATATTAACAAACTGAAGGGTAAAAAACCATATGATAATCTCAATAGATGCAGAAAAGGCTTCTGACAAAATTCAACACCCATTTATGATAAAAACTCTCCAGAAAGTGGGCATAGAGGGAACCTACCTCAACATAATAAAGGCCATATATGACAAACCCACAGGCAACATCGTTCTCAATGGTGAAAAACGGAAACCATTTCCTCTAAGATCAGGAACAAGACAAGGTCGCCCACTCTCACCACTATTATTCAACATGGTTTTGAAAGTTTTAGCCACAGCAATCAGAGAAGAAAAAGAAATAAAAGAAATCCAAATAGGAAAAGAAGAAGTAAAGCTGTCACTGTTTGCAGACAGCATGATACTATACACAGAGAATCCTACAGATGTTACCAGAAAAATACCAGAGCTAATCAAAAAATCAGGTAGAGTAGCAGGACACAAAATTAATGCACAGAAATCTCTTGCATTCTTATACACTAATGATGAAAAATCCAAAAGAGAAATTAAGGAAACAATCTCATTTACCACTGCAACAAAAAGAATAAAATACCTAGGAATAAACCTACCTAAGGCGACAAAAGACCTGTACTCAGAAAACTATAAGACACTGATGAAAGAAATTAAAGATGATACAAACAGATGGAGAGATATACCATGTTCTTGGATTGGAAGAATCAACATTGTGAAAATGACTATACTACCCAAAGCAATCTACACATTCAATGAAATCCCTATCAAACTACCAATGGCATTTTTCACAGAACTTAGAACAAAAAATCACACAATTTGTATGAAAACACAAAAGACCCCAAATAGCCAAAGCAATCTTGAGAAAAACGGAGCTGGAGAAATCAGGCTCCAGGACTTCAGACTATACTACAAAGCTACAGTAATCAAGGGTTTCCCTGGTGGGGCAGAGGTTAAGAATCCGCCTGCCAATGCAGGGGATATGGGTTCGGGCCTTGGTCTGGGAAGATCCCACATGCCACAGAGCAACTAAGCCCATGTGCCACAACTACCGAGCCTGCGCTCTAGAGCTCCTGAGACACAACTACTGAAGCCCGCATGCCTAGAGCCTGTGATCCACAACAAGAGAAGCCACCACAATAAGAACCCCATGTACCACAACGAAGAGTAGCCCCTGCTAGCTGCAACTAGAGAAAGCCCGCGCACAGCAGCGAAGACCCAACACAGCCAGAAATAAAATAAATAAAATAAATAAATATAAGAAAAAAAAGTTAAAGTAATCAAGACAGTATGGTACTGGCACAAAAACAGAAATATAGTTCAATGGAACAGGATAGAAAGCCCAGAGATAAACCCATGCGCACACAGTCACCTTATCTTTGATAAAGGAGGCAAGAGTATACAATGGAGGAAAGATTGCCTCTTCAATAAGTGGTGCTCGGAAAACTGGACAGCTACATGTAAAAGAATGGAATTAGAACACTTCCTAACACCATACATAAAAATAAACTCAAAATGAATTAAAGACCTAAATGTAAGGCCAAACACTATAAAACTCTTAGAGGAAAACATGGGCAGAACACAGACATAAATCACAGCAAGATCCTTTCTGACCCACCTTCTAGAGAAATGGAAATAAAAACAAAAAAACAATTGGGACCTAATGAAACTTAAAAGCTTTTGCACAGTGAAGGAAACCATAAACAAGATGAAAAGACAACCCTCAGAATGGAAGCAAATATCTGCAAACAAAGCAATGGGCAAAGGATTAAACTCCAAAATATACACAAGCAGCTCATGCAGCTCAATATGAAAAAAACAAACAACCCAATCCAAAAATGGGCAGAAGGCCTGAACAGACATTTCTCCAAAGAAGATATACAGATGGCCAGCAAACACATGAGACGATGCTCAACATCACTAATCATTAGAAAAATGCAAATCAAAACTACAGTGAGGTATCATCTCACACCAGCTAGAATGGCCATCATCAAAAAATCTACAAACAATAAATGCTGGAGAGGCTGTGGAGAAAAGGGAACCCTCTTGCACTGTTGCTGGGAATGTAAATTGATACAGCCACTATGGAGAACAGTAGGGAGGTTCGTTAGGAAACTAAAAATAGAACTACCATATGACCCAGCAATCCTACTACTGGGCATATACCCTGAGAAAACCATAATTCAAAAAGAGTCATGTACCACAATGTTCATTGCAGCTCTATTTACAATAGCCAGGACATGGAAGCAACCTAAGTGTCCATCGACAGATGAATGGATAAAGAAGATGTGGCACATATATACAATGGAATATTACTCAGCCATAAAAAGAAACGAAACTGAGTTATTTGTAGTGAGGTGGATGGACCTAGAGTCTGTCATACAGAGTGAAGTAAGTCAGAAAGAGAAAAACAAACAAATACCGTATGCTAACATATATATATGGAATCTAAAAAACCAAAAAAAAGTTTCTGATGAACCTAGGGGCAGGACAGGAATAAAGACACAGACGTAGAGAATGGACTTGAGGACACAGGGAGGGGGAAGGGTAAGCTGGGACGAAGTGAGAGTGTAACATTGACATATATACACTACCAAATGTAAAGTAGGTAGCTAGTGGGAAGCAGCTGCATAGCACAGGGCGATCAGCTTGGTGGTTTGCCACCACCTAGAGGGGTGGGATAAGGAGGGTGGGAGGGAGGCTCAAGAGGGAGGAGATATGGGGATATACGTATGCATATAGCTGATTCACTTTTTTATACAGCAGAAGCTAACGTAACATTGTAAAGCAATTATACTCCAATAAAGATGTTAAAGGAAAAATGAAAAAAAATTAACTCCCTTTAAATAAACATGTTATTTTATTAAATTTTTTCAAAGACAGTGCTCATGGTAATCCCACTGTCTCTCTCATAAAAAGCTATCAGAATTAGCCCATTAAATAGGAATTTAGTGAAATACTCATTACGAGGTAGCTCTGAGATGAGATTTAAAAGTCAGATATTATTCCTTAGAAAAGGCATATTCTCTATTTCAAATATACTTAGAGATAAGAGGCAGAGAGGACCCAAGATGTAATATTGAAAAAATTATTTCAACAAACACATATTACTTTTAGAGTACCAAAAAAAACCCTTAAAAGTAAGTAAAATCTATATTCTGTTTTTTAAGAGAAAAAGAAA